>NC_141157.1:15171973-15852511 GCF_053477565.2 Lygodium microphyllum
ATAGCCGCATGGATGGTGCCTCTTTCCACTTCTTCATAGGCACTTGCATATGATAGTATATTGGCATCTATCCTCTTGATTATTGATAGTTGCATGGATGGTGCCTCTTTTCACTTCTTCATAAATGGTGCAGTCTTTTTCTTCCCCATCTAGGAAACAAGCTCAACAACCCACTTGTCATCCCACTCCTCATCCCTGCCCTCAATTATTGAATTTTTTACTTGTTAGAGGATTATGAGGAGGGGTTGCATTGGTGTTGTTTGCCCTAATAAGGAATTGGGATTGAAAGTAATTAGGCTAGTTGCACTTGAAGCAATGAGGTTGGGCTCCATGGTTGGCATTGACAAGATTAAGGTTGTTGTTGTTGGTCGGGAATTTTGAGCATATGATTTTCCATTTGAAGATTAACTCTAGCTCTCTTCGAGTAGAAAAATCCTTAGTTTGGAATTTGTGGGGTAACCCAAATTTTGCGTCTAGGAAGAAGGGAGTCCATCAAGACGACTGAGCTCATAGCAAAGCATCCTTGAGGTCAGAAGGTTCATGGCTTTTAGCTACCCATTCAGTGGTAGATTCAGGCCTTGACAAAAATGAGATGCTTGCTATCTTATTATCATCTTGAGGGAGTACTTTGGGGGGGGGATAATGAACTGAGGATAGTAGCACTCCAATATCAAAAAGAGCTCGTCCATCTTTCAAATTTGGTATGATGGGGACATGTGCTTTTCTTGGATGGCTTCTTTAATCTACTCTCAAACTCAAGAGATGTCTATGTTGAGACATGTCCTATTGGGGGCTTTTGTCTTGTGGTCCAAGTGTTGATGGTGAGGTTGGTGTTGAATCTCACCTAGTTCCCTTCGATTCCAAGTCTACCAGTCTCTTAGCCAGTCTCATGGCCTCAGCTAGACTCACATATCCTTATCCCTCTACAAATCTTCTAGCCCAATCATGTATGCCAAATAGGAATCCATGTAACTTGGTGTCTATATCCATGGTTGGGAGTTGAAGCATCAATTGCCTATACTTGCTTACATACTCCTTTGTCTTCCCAAGAGCTTGCTTGAGGTTTCTCCACTCATCCCAAATCTTGAATTTCTCCATCTTTTGGATGAAATAGTCATTCAACTCCTCCTATAGTTCCTCTATGAGAAGATGGGTATAGCCCCACTCTCCTCTTGTTCCAACGTATATCAACTAGTTGCATCCTCCTTAAGGTAGATGGCTACCACTTCTTCCTTCCTATCTTCAATTATCCTAGCATACTTCAAGTACCTATCTACTTTTGCGATCCACTTCTTCAAACTTAGTCCATCTCTCTCTCCCTTATACTTGATAGGCTGTGGCATCTTGAACTTCCCATAGTGATCTCCTGAACTCTCACTCTCTTCTCCATCATTCATCCCTTATTTCTTGTCCTTCTTCTCATGGGATGTTGTAATTGCTTCCTCCTTCTTGTCCTTCTCCCCCCCCACTTCAGCCTATTTCTCTTTCTTCTTCTTCTTCTCTTGGTATTTTGTAGCTACTTCCTCTAGAGCTAATCTATTTGCTAACCTATATAACTCCTCTTGTAGTTTACATCTCTTCTTTTCCTCTTCTTGTTGTTTCATCCACTCTTTAAATCCATGCTCCTCTTCAACCTTCCTTTTCCTTTGCTCCTCTTCTTGCTTCTGCTACATGCTTCTCCAAATGGAACCTAATGAGCATGACATGGCTTCTAACTCCCTTTCCAATTTTTCTCTTCTTGAGCTTCTCTCCACTCCTCACTATGACTCTTCTTATTTTCAACCCCAATAGGAGGATTGGATGCATTCCATGCATTATCTCCCATGGTGTTGTGTCGTTGTAATGTGGGGTGTCATGCCACATTGTTGCAATGTATGACAACATGATGTGGGGCATCACATAGTGGCATTGCAATGTGGAACAATAGGACATGGGATATCACAGCATGGGGCATCATGGTGTAGATTAGCACAACACGATGTCAGGGCATTGGATCTTCTCTCCAACTTTTGTGATGAGCACTCCTAGACTCCAACCAAGAGTGTTCTAATATTGAGTATAATGCACCTGCATTCAATTACTCAATCAACACAACATAGAAAGGTTACATGATATGTTAGAGCAAGGTATACTCTTGTATTATTCAATCAAAGATATGGTACAACATAGACACACCCCAAAACTACACCCTCATGACACCGCATAAGTGAGGGTTCACCACTGGGTATAGGAAATCACATGTAGAGTGGAAACCAAGCAGGGCTCTAAGTCACTACTACTCCCTATATAGGTGCATTCATAGGCAACACGATAGTATACCTCTACAAAGCCCCTATTATTGGGGGGGATCCACGTTGAAGGGGGAGGGATCGCAATCCACATGCCCCCTCCCCCCCCCATCCCCTTCCCTTTGAGGTCCCGTTATAAGGGGCTTATTAAATATTTTTTCTTTTTTCTTTTATTTTTTAAAAAATATTTTTTTTCTCTTTTTTCCTTATTCTCTCTCTCTAACGAAATGAAAAACAAGTAAAAATTTTTGAAAAAAAAGGTTTAAAATTAATCAAAATTCAAAATAGAATTCAAGATATTGTGAGGTATTTCTTGTATTAAACCTTTGCAAAATTACTCGGGGAATAAATATTAGTAAATAAAAAATCAAAATTAAATTAAAATAAGCTATAAAGTTATCAATAAATCAAAATAATTTTGAATATATTTTTTGATAAATAGAAATAGTTTAATTAAAATTTAAAAATATATTTAAATTTAAATAAAATATTTTCAACTAATAAACTAGAAAAAATTTATTTGAGCTCATATGAGGGTATATAAACATATATAAATGTTAAAACTCATTATGAAAACCATGGAAAGCAATGAAAATAAGGTAGTCATGTACAATTCATTGAAAGAAATTGGGTACATTACACAAAATCTCTATTGCAATTAGATTAGTGGGTCATTTCTTTGGGGTTTTTTAAAACATTTGTCTTCACCATTCAACTTCTACCCAATCTAATCTACCCAAATAATCAAATCAACTTTTGACTCGATTCCTCGTCAATATTGTTTCCTACTCTAGTCTATTCTAGCCACACAAGTTTCAAATTAATCATGATGTGAAAATGGGAGATCAATTGCTAACCTCTCAATCCCAATCTCAAGTGAACAAGCCTCCTATCCCACTGCATAGTGGAGATGCAAGCATCTTAGAGTGCTTGATTCCATTAAAATCTCCACAATAGAATCAAAATTTTAGGCTTTTATGCTCTGAACATTGGAACATTAGAATGACTCTTAATATTTCAAGAGTTTCAATGCTCTTTGAGTTCACATGGTCAGATCATATTCCATTGTTGAGGCCATTCACTCTCTCCTCACTATCCCAAGCAATATAGAAAGCAATGATCAAGAGCTTGTAGAGTCACCTTCAACATTGTGTGATTTCTAGTCCTAATGCTTTGAAGGATCAATCATTGGCTTCATGATTCAAGTGATGCTTCTTTGATGCACTCCTATACTCACAATTGTTGCAGTCCTTCACAACCCTCCATTCACCTTTCCACCTTACCCTCTCTCAAGGTGAGATTTCTAGTGATGAGTGATTGCATACAATACACTTACATCAATTACATAAGTTGTGTGGTTATTGAGAACTGTTTGAATAAAGTAACAAAGAACCATAGTTTAGCTTCACCAGTGAGATGAAGGTGTGTGCTTATAGATTAATTTAAATTAGTGGTTTTGATAGCCTTAAAGTACTGATCTATCGCTTTGATCTCCGCTTCTACATCATATTCCACCTTGGATTCTTCTCCATTGAATTATTTGTCATGCAATGCATGATGAATGATGTTACAAGATACGGGACAAGTGATTATGTTTTCTCATTTATTTTTTATTTTTAAAAATTTTTATATGTTTGGAATGGTAAAAAATATGAAGGAAATTGTGTTTTATTTCAAGAAATTTTATTTTTATTTTTATTTTTTGACATTTTAATGAATTTTTAATTAAATTTTACAAGTTTTGCCAAAATTTTAATGAATTTTGCAAGTTTTCTAATTTATGGGATTAAAATAATCAAAGTTGGAACAACAAGGTATCGGAATGCAGTTGTGTGCGAAACGAGATGCATGTCCTCGCACGTGAACGGGCGCTTCTTGCATGCGAAAAATCCAAAACACGAACCAGCATGCGAATGGCCGCAAGAACGACTCCACGTAGAGATGAGGCCTGCAGAGGGGTAGGGTTTTTAAAAAAATTTTCTTCCTTTTTTTTTTATTTCTTCTCATCTTTGCGGGTTGGGTGGAATTATGGGGGGGGGGGGCGCTAGGGGGGGTAGGGAATTATGGAGGGTGGTTCTCTAGAGGGTGTGGAGGGGTGTGAGGAGGTGGTGGAGGAGAGTGGTGGAAGAGAGTGTGGAGGGAGGTGGTGTAGGAGGTGAAGAAGGTGGAGGTGGGAGAGAGTGGAGGTGAAGGAAGTCGTGGTGGGGGCAGCCGGTGGAGGAGGTCAAGGAAGGAGTGGAGGAGGTGGCGGAAGACCACAGGCGGCGGGCAGCGTTGTGCGAGGCCGTGGGTGTGAAGGTGGAAGACAGGGTGGATGGGGCGGTGCGTGGCGCACAAGGCGACGTTGTGGAAAGCGCAGGCGAGGGCCAGAGGTCATTAGGATGGCGTCGTGGAGCACAGGCAACATTGTGGCAGATAAGGCGGAGGTGTGGCACCACGGGCGGACAAGGAAACGCAGGCGAGTGGCCGAAATGCAGGCAAGTGGTCGAAGTGCAGGGCCATGCAAGCGGCGGCGACAGAAGGTCGTCGAACAGGGAGGGAGAAGGGGAAGGAGGAGGAGGAGGAGTGGGAGGAGGAGGAGGGGAGGAGGAGGAGAAGGGGAGGGAGGAAGAAGAGGAGGAGTAGGAGTAGGAGGATGAAAGAGGAAAGGAGAAAGAGAAGGGGAGGGGGGAGGAGGAGGAGGAGGTAAGAGGGAAGGGGAAAGAGAAGGAGGAAGTAGGGGCAGGTGGAGAAGGAGGGCGGGGAAGGAGGAGGGGAGAGACAGAGGGGTCGAGGTGAGAGAAAGAAAAGGAGAGGGAAAGAAAGAGAGAGGAGAGAGATGAGGGAAACGAGGGGGTGAAGGGACGCGGGAGGGATAGTTGGGGGGTTATAATTGTGTTTTTTAAAAAATTAATTAACATGGATTTTGGTTTTTAATAGTTTTTTGTTTTTTAGAAAAAGAATAATAAGAAGAAAACAAATGTCCCCCCGGTCCCGTGCATGTGCGCGGGCGAGGGTAAAAACATTTGTGTTGTTGGGAACAACAGAGGGTGTGGGCATGCGTAGGGATGGAGGACGGCATGACGAACGTGACATGCGCGTCAAAAGATGGAAACAAGGGTGTTTGCATGCAAACCTGGACGACGTTGAGACACAAAATTAGACAAAAATTAATTCAAAAAAATCCATCCACCATAATGAAGTGTAAAAAGAAGAAAAAGTAGGCAAGATGATGTGCCGGATAGGCCTATCACATGCGAATGCCATTCCGACAAAGATAGGACCCATTCACGCAGAAGAAACCATAAAAACATACTTGAAATGGGAAAGAAAAATTAATACAAAAAGATCTGGCAGTCAAAACCTGATAATGTGAACACGGAAAATGTCTGTAGGAATAGGGTAGACAGGATGGGTAAGGTCAAGTGTGGTTTCGGGGATGGCAAGACACGTTTGCATGGGAAAAACGACAAAAATATCAAAGAAAACAAAGATATAAATTAATACTGAGAAATCCGTGCATTGGAACGGAGGGCAACAAAGACAAAAATTGTCAAAGGAAGTGCAATAGGTTTATCTGGTCAAAACGCAGTTCCGATGGCATTAGGGGGCAGTCACATGAGAAAATGAAGAAAAAAGAACATAAAAACACATGGAAAACTTAATAACATAAAATTGGTAGTTGAATCATGGTGGAAAAAAAGTAAAATCATGTAGCGGACCAAGATGGACATGGTATTCAATCAAAATTAAATTTTGAAGTGATTAAGGCAGGTTCACATGGAAAAATAGTAAAAAACGCACACGAAAATATCCAAAATTACATAAAATTTAATAATGGACAAACCATACATCAAAATAAGGGGTAGTAAAAAGAAAAAATGTCCAAGGTAAGGTTTAGGTTAGGGTTACTAGATTAGATTTCCGTTTTGGTGCAAAAAAGATGCATTCGCATGGAAACACATGAAAGGGGCAAAAAATTCTTCAAAAATTAATAACTCATGATCCGTGGCTCAGACTAGAGGCCTATAAAAAGGAAAAGTGACTATTTCAAAGGGATAAACATGGCTATAAGGTTGGATGGGGATTCTAGTGAACCGAGGATATGTTCACATGAAAAAATATCAAAACAAGGGATAAAGGGAAACAGAGAAGAAACGACATCAGAAAGGGGGTGAAGGAGGACGAGTGGGTGGGGAAGGGACCTCATTAGAGTAAAATGAGGACATGGCATGCATGCATGATCAGATCATGGTAGATGCATAAGGATATGCAACATAGACGCGCATGGATGCATCCCCACACTTAAGACCTTAACGGGAAGGGTGAATCGAGCAACAAGGACCTAGCACCACACATCAGACCAAGCTTGATGTCCCCACACTTAAAACATGATCGTCATTGAGAAACAGAAGGTGTAGGGTTAGAAAAACTTGGTCCATGTTGTCGAGAATTGAAGTTGATTGTTGATGTCACGTGCTGTGTCGTAGTTGGTTGTAGGAGGTACCAAAGTGTCTTCATAGCACATGTCCAACGTAGCAAGAACCACACAGTAGCACCCAGGGAGGCAACTTTGTTGAGGGAATCATGGAAAATCGTCGATGGTGAAGGATATTGCACTCAGCTCACAGTCACTCGAATGGAATGAAAGAACAGTCACTCATACCACAACGAACATCGCTCGATTGAATAATGATGGATATCCAATCTCACACACGGCTTAGAATCAACAAAGGAGATGGTTCGGAGGGAGTATGCTAGTGTGCATAGTTGATGATGCATTAGTGCGTCCAACCCTGTCTGCCATAGGTGCAAGCAGGAAGGCTAGGGAGCCTCGTAGTGTAGTGTATAGAACAAGATGACATGTTCAGTGGTGATGGCAGAGACCCATCCCGTGTGTGCATAGGGAAACGAGAACATACATGACGCCAAGTTTTGTAACATCTCTCAATCTGCACCTCTTAATAATTGTTTGAGGAAACATCATTCATGCTCAACCCCCCTTTGTCTCATGCTTTGTTGATAGATATAGGAGGGCAATCTATTCCTAAAGCCCATTGATGTTATCCTCACTGTCACTTGTGCAAAGGGTGTATGCCTTGTGTGTAATTGATGGTGCAAGTGTGCATCCCACCATGTGTCAGCATACGGTGCAAGAAGGAAGGCTAGAAAGGGAGCCTTATAGTGTTGTGCACATGAAAAATTTTGTGCTTTGTGCATTGAGAGGCCTATCCTATGTGTGCAACTCCCCATTCACATACCTCACCTCTCTGTTGGATATAATAGGCAAGGAGGACTAGTCACTTACCCCACCCTTTGTCTCACGCTCAGTTGATGAATATAGAGGGAAGCCCATACTCACATCCCCATCCAATTAGGATGAAAGCTCACATCCCTCAAGGTTTGTCGATGAAGATTGGCATCAACAGGTTGATAATGTCACTTGGATCGGTTGATAAAGAGGCATACCTAGGGAGGTAGCCAACAAGGTCGGTACTTGAATTGCATGTTGGAAACTTAGTCTGTTGTAGGAATCAAAAGCACTAATGAGGTTACAGGATCCAATGCACATGATTTTAGAAGCCCTTACTTTTTCACGAGATCTCCCAAAACTAGCTCTAAAAAGGCACTTACTTTTTTCATGTCACTCTATCCTAGAAGTTGTCTACACCTTCTTAGGATATTTACAAGAAATAATATCCAAAATATCAAAAATAGACTAAACTTGTTAAAAAATCCCGTATTTTGGAACTCTCCATACTATGGACACTAACACTATGACTAATATGACATTGACTCTCTAGATCAATAAGAAATCCTCTAGTATGTGCCACCAATGTGCCACCCAGGTCAAACACCCATAGCATCAATCCTGGCTGCTTCCTCCTTGGCCATCACAACTTCTATGTTGTGGATGGTTTGAAATTTGAGCTGGCTGAAGGTGCGGTTATCTAGGTGGATGCGGTATTGCTCCCTTTCCTCGTTTGTGAATGGGAGTCGATGGGCGCGGTCTTGCTGCGACATTTTGTGCTCCTACCATAAATCGTAACTTTCATTAGTACTTTCCACATATTAATTCGCTGATTGCTGGAAAAGAAAAACTCTATGCTTTTTGAATGAATTCATTAAGAAGCCATGTAGATTTTCCTTTTTAGACTTGGACTTTTTGCCCTTCAAAGTTTTCATGCCCATTTTCCTACCCCATCCGTTTTTTCATAATACATGTTTATGCTTTTCACTGATTTTACTTTGATTTATCCCCTTTGATTCATTTCTCATCTGATTTATTTCACCTTACCCCCTCCCCTTCCATCTTGAGAAGAATCCTTCCTAGGATTGAGGGTCAAAAGGTCAAGGGCTTTTGGCATGTTGGGGTAGGAGTTACTTGTGAAGGAGCCAAGTATAGAAATTTGGATTGTATTCCAATTGAGTTGTGCGGTCCAAATCAAAGGGTCGAATTCCCACGTGCGTGATGTATGTGAGAACATCTGTGAGGAAGTCACCAGAGTCGACAGGCTAGCAATGTGTAGCTCTTCCTCAGTCAACAAGCGATTGAGGTAGGGGTGTCCTTTAAGGTGTTCTTCCATGGGTCGGCCCCAAAGAGTGGTTAACACTCTATACAAGGTGGGCGCGATGTAAGTGGGATCATACTCTATTATTTTAATGGTGCAGCGTTGCTCAGCGTTGGTCATTATGCGACATCCTTCAACTTCCCATTGCAACCTAAGAGCGTACCACTACCTCAAGAAAGGTGATCCAGTATCAGTGAGGTGTGATAACTCCGCGATTTCTTGGTCAGTGATAGCAGAAGTGGTTCGTGGATCGTATGACGTGATAAGGCACTGTTTGATGGCTTGCTCCTTGGAGATTTCGCTGTTAATCAACTCAGCAATGGAGTGATAAGCTTTTGTGAACGCGAATTCAAGGGTTTCCCACGAGCAAGGCATATTTTGCACTTCAGTTGTAAAGGGTTCTTCTAATAGACCTAAGTCCAAGCGGTCGTAGCTTAGCACAAATGACATGAAAGTGCCATCTAATCTTTTAATACAATCCACCATGCCCGGTGTCCTTAGCGAGGTCAGCGGCTAGCGCTAAAAATGATTTTTGTTCATAGGAGGGTGTAAGGCCGACAGGTGGTTGAGGTTTGACAGAACAAGAGCTTTTGACAACGAAGATGGGCGGTTGGGAGGGTTCGTGAGTTTGTGGTTGGGCCGCTTGGATGTTGAGTGGATTAGGAGCAGCCACGACGGATGGGTTGCTGCATTCACGTTGGAGTTGGGGAGGCGGGTTGACTTCGGCGGGTGATGACTCTTGTGACGGAGCCTGCGGTTTGGGCTGGTAGGCTTGTGGGACTCTCATGGGCCTAGGCGTAGATGAGGCGGATGGTTGTGGTTCAAGAGAGCATTGCGGCTTGTGGTTTTGAGGGTTGATGGAACGTGGTTTGATCAAGATTGAGGGTGGTGTATGAATGGTGCCCTTGGCCGTGTGGGCCTTAGGGATCCACAGCCAGGTATTTCCCTCGTAGTAGCCTTGCGCACGTAAGAGGGCTTTAGGAACCCATCTTTGCTTGATCATGCGGCGCTTTCTGTGACTGCGTCTTGGCCTCCTAGGTTTAGAGTTTTTGGTGGTACGAGGATAGGGGCGGCGACTCATGGGCGGCGGTTGCGGCTGCTTAGGCTTCCATTGAAATCTAGGCTGTTGAGCCTTATGTTTTGCTACTGTGGGCTGTGATTCCTGAATTCTGGGAGGTGGCGGCCGCGCACTACCCCAGCTGGCTGTGGAAAAGGTGGTAACACCCCGTAGTCTAAAACAACTGCATCTCTAGCAAAACACTTGCAAAAGAAGTTTTTGAGCCACCTCCCTTAGAGGGTGGTAGAACAATGCAACCTCACAAAGTATCTTGAAAAGTTCTCACAGGAGCCGGACCACCTGAAGTGTGTGGAGTTCCTAAGAACGTACAACCCAGATCAAGAATGTGGTACTGTGACAGTGGGCAGAGGAGAAGATGCAAAGCAGGTACAGGTCCGTCGCTTAGACCTAGCCTTGGTGGAGAAGGCTTTGGGGTTGATACCAAAGACGGAGAGGAAACAAAAAAGGGATGTTTATGCCATGCTTAAAATGAAGAAGGACGATGTGCTCACAAATGATGGCATAAGCATCCAAGATATCCCCGACGCGGAAGCGAGGATGCAAGCCAAGCTGATACATGTGCTCTTCTCCAGCCAATGCTACAATTCATTGATGCATCGAATTGGCGTACCTGTGCTGGAGAATGTAGCAGCCCATACCCTAGACGAAGTAGATTGGAATGGGTACATACGAAAAAAGATCGACCAGGCAGCCAAAGCATTGGCCCTAGGAAGTGTGCTAGCAGGAGGAGAATATCCAACCTCTAAAGCTATAGAAAGAAAGAAAGCCTCCTCCAAAGCCTCCTTCATCGGGTATGGAGGCGTCTTGACTACACTCATCCAGGAGGCAGTGAAGGAAGCACAGGATGCAGAAGAAGGAGAAGGAGAAACGCTAGAAAGGTCGCCTCCTCACTAGGACAAGGATAGGTCCACCGATAGAACCGAGACAGAGGAAGGAGGGGAAGGACAGACAAGCAAAAAGACAACCAAAAAGCCCAAGAATAAGACAACACAGAGAAAGAAGAAGGATGATGAAGGCAGAAAGAATGAGAGAGAAGACTTGGAAAGGGCAAAGAAAGAGTCCCTAAAAGAGGCCAAGGAGAGAGAGAGAGAGGAAGAAGAGACAGGAGAAAGAGAAGGAAAAAGAAGAATTACAAAAAGCAAAGAAGGCATCGAAACAGGAAGTAGAGGAGAAGAAAAGAAAGGAAAAAGAAGAAAAAGAGAAAAAGAAGGAAGAGCAGAGAAAAGCGGAGGAGGAAAGGAGAAGAAAGGTAGATGAGGAAGAGGAAGAACTAAGAAGAAAGGAGGAAGAGGACCTGGCTAAAGCCACACGCTGATCCATCGAGCAACAAAGCCGAGCTGATGAATTGGGGAACTGGAGCCCACAGAGAGAAGAAAGGCCAGGGTCTAGCACACAGGGGCTGGAGATCGTGCCACCTGCAGTCACTGAGGGCAAGGGCAAGGCCCCAATTCATCCAATTCCTACCCTACTAGTGCCTTCCACTGAACCCACCGCCATCACCCCTAGCATCCCGACCAGTGCCGGCATGTCAAATTTCATGGCATGGATGCAATACTTCATCAACAAAGAGATGACCCAGGGATAGAGCACAGGAACCATAGCCACAAGACAAAAGAGGCCAGCTACTGATGCGAAATCCAGGCAAGATCCTAAAAGGTAGAAGGTAGAAGCCTCAACCTCACCCATCCACACAACGATGACACCATCGGCTAACTACGACGAGTACGTCACCGAGCTACTCTCCCAATTGGAGAAAACTGAGGAACGTAAGATAGCCATGGCTGAGTTGGCAGCTGAGAAGGAATCAGTAGCCGCCTTCTAGATGGATAAAACGAGGATGATAGCCATGCAACAAAGGGAGATCTCAGATCTCAAACAAGAAATGAAGGCTAAGGATGATAGGGAGGAGCACTGGAGACATCAGCTTGAAAAGGAAACACAGGAGCTAGTGAAAATGCAAAGAGAGCACAAGCTCCTGATAGTGCAATACCAGGAGCTCGCTACAAAATCTGCTCAGGTGGATACGCTTGTGGCTGAGATGAATGCCAAAGAGGAGGAGAGAAAACAAGACATAGAGGAGCAGCAAGAAGAAATTGAGCGCCTGACAGAGCAACTAAATTCTGAAAAAGAAGAGTAAGAGAGACTAGTTAGGGAGTTGGAGGACCACGAGCAAAAACTCATGATACTAACCCTAAAGCAAGGAGAGAGCAGGGAGGAGATGAACAAAAGAGCAGAGGAGTGGGCTGTGCACAATGAAAAGAGGGTGAAGACACTGGCACGGCACCTTGCTCTGGTGGAGAAGGAGAAGATCATTGCAGAGAGCAAGACAGAAGCCGCCCAAGTGGCCTTCGGCACTCAACAGAAAGCCTTCCTCGACACCATCCTGGACATCACCTTCTTAGTGCAAGGAGAGTCGTTGGAGGTGACGCAGAGAAAGCTTAGCATCGCACGCAGAGCCTTACATGCTGGATTGCAGATGCCACCCCTACCTGCGGAGGTTAGGCTGAGCTTGGACAAGCAATGACAATACCTATGGCTGGCCGGCCTAACCCCCAAGGAAATTGACGCCCTGGGATTCGAAGAGGAAGCACCATAAGGAGAACGGCAAGGGGAGGAAGTAGAAATTGAAATCGACATGAACCGATTCAGGGAGGATGTAGTTCCACAACCCCCCTCGGTGCAGTCTCAAGAGCCACCACAAGAGGACCCATTTGCAGAAAGGAAAGCCGCATCTAGGGAAAGATGCAGAAAGCTAGTAGAGGAAGCTAAGAAACAGCTGAGAGCCAAACCATCCGTGCTGTCGCCGCTCCCCTCCCACCTTGCCCTGATGATATCCCCACGGGATTCCACGTAGAACTGGTGCTGTGGGAGATACAAGAACAAGGAAAGGATCCATTCACCTTTAGTTTTCTCCTACCCAACAGTCTGTGGAAGGTCTTGCCACTCAAGGTGATGGATGAGGTGATCACGATCGGTGACTGGTTGGGGCAAAGATGGCTAGAAGAGCGAGGAAAAACACCGACCTCTTAGGGCACAAAAGTGACTGATTACTGGCAGAACAAAGTTTTTGAAGTCCCACACACTGTACAGGGCTACAAAATCCAACCCCTGTGGAGGAGGCGAGTATGCAACATCAGTATGCTCACCTGGATGGTGTTTTGTAACACCCTTCCATTCGAGCAAAACAACCCCACCTACATGGCATACCCTCGAAAGGTAGGGGTGGATTTTGATGCACCCCTCCACGAGCGGTACGACTTTCCTATTATTTATAACTCTAATGTAGTATCCTTCGAGCATGCCCTTCTCTTTACCTCCGAAAGCCTAGATGATTCTATGACACGCTTTCTTGCAGATTTCTCCTCATGCCTTGACCCCGCCTTTGTAACAACCTGTAATTATCTTAGGTTACTCAAGCTACTCCTTAAGCAGGACCCGACTCCACAAGAGTGCGGCCTACCTCCCCTCTTCTTTGACCCTAACGCTATTGATAGCTGCGCCATGGCTTGTCTTATGATGAGGGTTAGTCTATTGAGATATCGAGCTCCATACGTGATATGCCAGGGTGACCGTTATGCATTTATGTCACCAACTTGTCAGTTCTAGATGCGGTTGGTACACAGCCCATGAATAATAGCTAGATGAAAGCTATCCTTATCTACTCTAGTTTGTGGCTCAGTTAGTATGCCACCTTAGTTAGTTGAGTTTGGTTTGAGACCCATATATAGGGTTTTTCTATTTCTATGTACTTGAGTTCTTTTGGCTTACACAACTAAGAAGAGGAAAACTGTTTTCAGCCTCCACCTTTGTGTGTATTCCCCCATTGTGCAAGCAAGAAAGCTACAAGTGAGACTCCTTCCTTCTCTCCCACAATCTTGACATGGTATCAGAGCCTTGTTTGTGGTAAGGAGCTCAAGAAAGCAAACCAAGTTCGTGGTGTTCTGGTAAGAGGACTAGTGTTGCTTTCATTTTTCTATTTTGGGAGCAAGTCTCTGCAGGTAGCACAGTCGGAAAGTGCAAGAGTGCATTGTCTCAGATTGAGATTGCTCTGTTTTTTTGATTTGAGGCCATTTCGGGGCCTATTTTGGAGGCGGAAGTTTTCTGCACGCACTCAAAAAAAGGCCCTGTTTTATGCTGTGTGACCACTGTTCTACAGGTCGGTGAAAAGTTACTATAGAAATTGCATCATATGCTTATGCGCAGAGACATTGGGAGTTACAGAATCATCCTTGTTTCCTGTTGATGCAAAATCGTCACTAGGAAGTGACTGTGTGGTCAAATACCACTTTTGTCAGTTTTGCAGATTTGCCCCTTGTGAAGCTGAAGCTGTGTTCTTTGCAGTAACAGAATTTTTTGCAGTGTTCTGTAATGGCGTCCGATTCTCTTTCACAGATTGTCACTGAAAAGCTTGACAAGAACAAATTCCAAGCATGGAAGTTTAGAATGACGAATTTTCTTATGGGAAAAGGATATTGGGAATTCGTTGCAAGAAATGAAAAATAACTAGTTCTTCTTGATGTTCCCAATCAACAGCAAATGCAGGCATTTAAAGCATGGCATAAGAGAGCCAGGAAAGTTATGTACTGGCTGTTTATTAGCATTTCAGACTCTATGATTGTGCATATTCAAGATGCAAGTACGCCAAAGGAGGCATGGGATACTTTGTAAAAAATGTATAGCACAAATACGCAAGCCAGGAAAATGCAGCTCAAGCAAGAGTTGCACAATGTGCAAAGAGAAAGTATGAGCATCAATGACTACCACATGAAGGTGAAGAAGATTGCAGATGCACTTGCTTCCATTGGGTCGCCAGTGGAAGATGATGATTTAGTTTCTGTGACCTTGAATGGTCTAGGAAAGGATTATGCACAGTTCCGAACATCCATTTCCGTCCGTGAAAGATTTCCTGATTTTGAGGAGTTGATTGCTCTTCTAATTTCTGAGGAGCAGAGAAATGGTGGTGCATCTTCTTCAGGAGGAACTTCAAAAGAAGCTATCTTCTACTCAAATATTGGAAGAGGTAGAGGCAGAGGTAGAGGAGGCCGATTTGGAGGCCGTGGTAGAAATCAGAATATGTAGCAAACTCAAGAAAACCAGTCCTATGGAGGAGGACGTGGTAACTCTAGAGGCAGGGGGAGTCAAAGAGGTCATGGTGGATGGCAAAGAGGCCAAAATGCAAACAGCAATGTTGAATACTACTACTGTGGTAAAATGGGTCATATGGCTAAAGACTGCTATAAAAAGCAGAATGACATCATGAATGGAAAATTGCAACAAGAAAATTATGCATCTTCTAGTAGACAGGGTGATGACAGAAATGAGCATTTGTTTATGGTGCAGCACATGACCAATTCTGTGACAAGTGCAGAAGAAAGCAACGATGTGTGGTATGTTGACTCAGGTGCATCAAACCACATGACAAGTCATGCAGAATGGATGCAGGATGCAAGGAAAATGGAAAAACTAGGATTTGTGGAGACTGGTGATGATACTGCACATCCTATTGTGCAGATTGGAAAAATTCCTTTGTCTATGTAGGATGGGAAAAAGAAATACCTGTCGGATGTATTTCATGTCCCGAATATCACCAAGAATCTAGTTTCTGTTGGTTAAATGGTTGAGCAAGGCTTGCAGGTCAGATTTAATTCTCATGGATGCTTTGTTGAGGATATGAAAAATAAAGGTCGCTTGATAGCAAAAGGAAAGAAAAAGGGCAGAATGTTTACGTTGGATGCAGACATGCCTGAATTGAGTGCAGCAATGTTTGCACATGGGACCGGTGTAGTTGCAGATATTGATATTTGGCATAAACGCATTGGTCATGTTAATGTACAACGACTTAAATCAATGCAAGCCCAAAATATTGTTGCAAGATTACCTAAATTCAAGGTTGCAGAAATGCATAAGGTATGTGAAGCCTGTCAGTTTGGAAAACAGGCAAGGAAACCATTTCCTAGACATGTTCAAGAGCGTAAGAAGCCATTGGAATTAATCCACTCTGATGTGTGGACTACTAAAGCTGCATCTCTTGGAGGGTGTCATTATTTTGTCACTTTTATTGATGACTATAGCAGAAAAGTTTGGGTGTATTTTATGAAAAAGAAAAGTGAAGTTTTTGGGCATTTCAAAACTCTTAAAGCTATGGTTGAAAAAGAAACAGGCCTGCAAATAAAATGCCTAAGGTCAGATGGAGGGGGAGAGTACCTCTCAAATGAGTTTGCAAGGTTCCTGCAGGAGCATGGTATAAAACAGCAATATTCATGCAGTCATACCCCACAACAAAATGGAATTGCAAAAAGGAAAAACAAGCATATTGGAATGCAACCTCTAAAAGCTAAGCTGAGACCAAAGGCGCAATTTTAAATGAAAGGCGCCTCAAAAAACTTGGAAACCTCTTGTAAAAGAGTGCCAGGCTCCCTCTTGTGCCAATTGTAAAATATTAGACGGGCATAGGCTAGAGGCATAAGGCTAGAAGAGGGAAATAGAAAAAGACCTTGCCACAATGGTCGATCATGTAAAAAAGGGGATGGGTGCCCATGGGATTTTAGGGTTTGTATATAAAGTTCAAAAAGTAAATGGAAGCTCATTCTTTGGTGTGTAGCCAACAAGAGCTCTCTTCTTCTTCTCTTCTTCTTGCTTGTGTGTGCTCTTGAGAGAGGGAGTGTGAGAGTGTGAGGGAGCGAGTGTGTGGAAGTGAGGGATCAAGAGGGTGAAGCTCTTCACCATCTCCTCTTCTCTTCTTCTCTTCTCTTCTCTTCTCTTCTCTCGCATGTGCGGCTATGGAGGATGGAGCTTGGAGATGGAGGAGTCTTGAGGATGCTTGAGCTAGCATCAAGAATAGTGGAGCTACCGAGGTGTACGAGGGAGAAGGCTACTCACATCGGCATCAAGGTAAGCTCACTACACTCGTAGGATCGACGGCGCGTCGGCTAGGTTTTAAATGAAAGGCGCCTCAAAAAACTTGGAAAACTCTTGTAAAAGAGTGCGAGGCTCCCTCCTGTGCCAATTGTAAAATATTAGACGGGCATAGGCTAGAGGCGTAAGGCTAGAAGAGGGAAATGGAAAAAGACCTTGCCACAATGGCCGGTCATGTAAAAAAGGGGATGGGTGCCCATGGGATTTTAGGGTTTGTATATAAAGTTCAAAAAGTAAATGGAAGCTCATTCTTTGGTGTGTGGCCAACAAGAGCTCTCTTCTTCTTCTCTTCTTCTCTTCTTCTTGCTTGTGTGTGTTCTTGAGAGAGGGAGTGTGAGAGTATGAGGGAGCGAGTGTGTGGGAGTGAGGGATCAAGAGGGTGAAGCTCTTCACCATCTCCTCTTCTCTTCTTCTCTTCTCTTCTCTTCTCTCGCGCGGCTATGGAGGATGGAGCTTGGAGATGGAGGAGGCTTGAGGATGCTTGAGCTAGCATCAAGAATTGTGGAGCTACCGAGGTGTACGAGGGAGAATGCTACTCACATTGGCATCAAGGTAAGCTCACTACACTCGTAGGATCGACGGCGCGTCGGCTAGGTGAGAGATAGCCATTAGAGCTCGCTTGAAACGCTTGAAGCAATAAGCGGTCTGTGGGTCTTGGCGGTTGAGTGTGAGATCCCACTACAATCCTCTCTATGGTTCTTCCTCAAATAGTATGAATATAAGGCCCCAGGAATGATTGGTTTTTGGGTACATTCAGTAGCTAAATGTCTCGCTTGGTGAAATTTTCCATACCCTGTGTTAGAACGCATCACATCTCTCCCACCCCCTATAGGAGTGGATATATTGGCAGTATTCACCTTCAACTTTTGTAGCTGTTTTGTAATCACATCCATAAGCTCTTTCTTGATGCTTGTGACTGAATTGGACAGGTATTCCTTCAAATTTTCACCTCTTGGATTACTTGTAGTAGGGTTTTGGGAAGCTTCTGTGATCACTACATACACTAGTTGGGTTGATCCTCCAGAGAGTCCTTTGTTCTGGTTCTGATTCAGAGCTCCTATCGAGACTTGGGATTGTTGATACCAGTGGGTAGGATTCCACTATTGTTGAGTCACCATTGGGGGAACTATTTGAGGCCACTGTTGTTGTGGTTGAACCATCATTTGAGGCACTGTCCTCTGCGGACACTATGGATTAGGTGCATTGTACTGCGACACTATTTACATCTGGGGGTAGGGGTAGGGAACTATCCCTAACTACATTTGGTGGGTATGCCATTCCTGGCATGGGAGGAGGTAGGACTCCTCTTCCTGAGGTCATTGACAACCTTGCTTCAACTTCGTCATACAGTCTTGCACCTTTCACTGCAGCTTGTAGATTGAATGGTCTTCTCTATTCCACGAACTTGCAAAGGAAAAATCCCTTCTAGATGCCTTCGTCCAAGTGATGGTTGGTCCATCTCTTCAGTATGGATTCCATTTATGAGACATAAGCTTCTACTCGTTCACTAGAGGATTGACTTAGGTTCATGAACTCCTCTCGCATCCTCTCTTCAAAACCTTCATGCTTAAATTTAGTGAGGAATGCCAACTTCACGTCGTCCCATGTGCCAAAATTTCCTACTGCTTGACTTTCATACCACTGAAACGCCACACCTTTGAAAATGGTGGGGAATATTGCTACTATAAACTTTGCTACATGAAGATCAGGATCTTCATTGTACTCTCCCTTAAAAATAGACAATGGAACTACATTCACTGGCCTATCATCAATATTTCTAGGATGGATTTGACTAGGAAGGGGACCTTGAGTCGCCACATGGAGTTCTGTAAAGAGTGCTACTAAGGTGTCAAAAGAGGCTTGTGCTGCAAGCTTGTTCTCAGCTTTGATCTTTTCCTTCTCTCTTCTCACGTAACTCTGGACTCGTTCTAGTGCTTGCCTCTTGATTGTGTCATTCATCAGGGAGTTAGCTCCCTCACCTAGTTGGTTTGTACTCTCAACATAACGGAATCAGTGGAGGTTTCAATCTCTAGAGGACTCTCTGGCCAACATTTCTTCTATTTCTTGCTTTTCTACGCCTTTGAATTCAGCTTTCAGACCACTACAGAGGGGAAGATATTCCGTTCTGAAGGTATCAAAACTCATTCTTCTGAGGATCATTGCTGTGCCATCATCATAGTAATGCCAACTTCTAATGGTTTCAATAGTGTATGTTATGAAGAACACTTTGTATACCAACTTCTAGTGAGTTGCTAATTGGAAAAACAAGAGATTTTTAGTATACCATGCATCCCATGTGTCCTACTATTGAGCATCCACGAACAAATTCCAACTCGTTTCTTTCTTATTTTCGTGAACCCACGACTCCTGAAGCTTTTTCATGATCTCCCACTTGATGGTGTCTAGAAATTTCTCAAAGAATTCCAAATCTCCCATGGATAATCATTCTCTCTATTTCTACACTTCAGTTTGCTCCCAAATAGTTTGTTACCAAGATGCATGTCTCTGTTGCTTCAACAAGGAGAGGAAATAGTCCACCACATAGAGCCTGCATCATGATGGTAATATGTTTCTGCCATTGTGGGATGAAATTCTTGTGTAAAGTGGCTTTGGAAATGAGAATCTCCAATTCTTCAGTGGTTGAAGGAACTTTGCAAGCATCCGTTGAATTCTTCTCTTCTTGGCAATGTCATTTCCTTCATTTTCAGCCTCTTCTGATGCTTGTTGATGGCAGTTTTCCCCGACTCCGCACAAAAAACATGGAGCCCCAAAAGGAACATCAAGAAAATAGGGTTTCTACTATAAGAAAATCTATATTGTATCATCAACAACCATCTTTTTCATCTTTTATATGTCCACAACAAGGAAAGGAATACCAGGAACAAGAAATCTTCACACAGCTTCATAGAAACAATTCTCCCATGACTTTGACTTTAACAAAATCCATCGTTCTCTTCATATTCTTCATAAAATTCTTTGATAGACATTAAAAACAAAAAATAATACTCCTTTTTTAATGGAAATATATCATATATGATTCAGCTTCAAAGATTCCATAGCTTTCTCTCACAATCTCTTATAGATAATTTGTTTGGCATAGAATTGGCTATCTCTGATTCTCTATTTCTCCCTCTATCAATACTACATCATCTTCTCCTCACTACAATACTCAATAATCACTCATACCCTTCTTTGGTTGTGGATACCCCTCCCAAGAGGTGTGTCTGAAAGGTCACTAGAGCCACTACAGTGACTCTTCATAGCTTAGTACTATCACTTCACTCCAGTCTTCTCTTGAGTCTTCAATAGGTACTTCTTCCACTTCCTTGAGCTCTTTTGAACTTACATTCACCTCTTTCCAAGGATAGAAAACTTTCTCAAAGTCACACATACATTCCACAGAACAGTTATAGAGGCATACAGAACAGAACAAAACAAAACAAAATAGGAACAGAGGCTCTACAGAGGGTTACAGAAGATCAACAGAAAGCATCACAACCACATAACTCATACTAAAACCATTCCAAACTATCAAAAAACATTCAATGAGCTTTCAAACAACCTCAAACTTCATCAATCATTACTCCATCCTTCATACAGAAGAAAAACAAAACAAAACAAAAGCTAAACAGAACATCACAAAGCCTCATATCTCTATTGAAAAACATCATGAGCTTCAAAAACATAACAAACCTCATTCAAAACACTCTCAAACACTTCCAAAACAACTAAATATAATTCAAAATCCATCAAAAATCAACCATTCAGGCCTCAAAAACAACAAAAATCAACCAAAAAATCAAATCATTTTAGCATTCAATAGTAAGACTTCATGGGAGTCTATCCTTTCTTCTATTCCTTCTAGTTATAGTTTTTACTACAAATGCTTAATGGGGATGTAATGCATGTCGTGTAAATAAAAGTGTCCAAGAGAATATCTCAAGTAAAGTAATCAAGTATCTATCAAAATCTTTGAAAATTTATTGGATACTTATGGATTAGAAAATGAAGACAAGAATAGCACTATAAAACATATTTTCTCGAAGAAAATGATGCCTATATAACTTCTATAACTATACCTAGACCACATAAAGAAGTATGTCATTCACATCAAATGATAAACAACATGAAACCTTACTTGTGCAACATGATTTTCTCTTATGTACTCAATGGTTGGGATCAAGGGCTTAGTTTCATAAAACATTGGGTCTAGTCAAATTGTACAACTTCACAATTTAAAGAGAAGTAACCATTTTACTTTGTTACTAGATTTTAAGGTCTTATTGTCATGGGAATGACCTAGAATTCTTTTTGCTCAAGTCATGGGAAGATGAAACATGATGGGGCTAGGGTAGCTATCAAAAGGGCTCTAACTCATGAGCAGTTGAAGCAAAATAGCATCCACTTATAGTGAATTTTTTGCTTTTTAGAGTGCACCTCATTATAAGAGAAATTGCTATATATGGCAAGCAAAATAGAAAAATTAGGAGGGTCTTTTAGGAGGTCAAGCTTCGCAATGTTCAACAATCCAAGCAAGGGAACTGCAAACCATTGTAGGGTGTAAGAGCAATTTATATATGAATATCCAAAGGGTATTTTAAGATCAATAATTGTGCATCATGAATAAAATAGTTATACATTTGTTTTGGAGAATGTGCAAGGATAGATCACATATGGAGATGCCAACATAGTTTGGAGCTACTTTCTAAGGATTCCCAAGAAGGTGAAGACTCAAATAACAAGGACCAAGGTACCATACATGTAGGTCATTATGATTCCTTAAGTGATGCTCTCTCACTTTGCAGCATTTTTACTATCCAGTCTAAAGAGAATAATGAGTGAGTTACTAACTTCTATATTTTAAAGTGCATTGAAACTAATAACCTTGCAACTAAGGAGCAAATCAAAGCATGGGGTAAGATGGAGGTCCACACTTTTATGACTACAACTCATTGGTATAAATCTCTATAAGCAAAGTTGTATAAGCTATGGGGTAAGATGAGAAAGCCTTTCATATATTCCCATTTGCTAAGGGCAAAAAAGTTCCCTATAAAACATGTAATGGTCCATGGCATATCTAAAGTGTTTGAATTATCTAACAAAGATTGTGAAGCTATATTTAATAGCATGCACTTTGAATTGTAAGTCAAATTTGTGTTTTTGAAATTATGAGGTAATATAAAATAGCCTAATATGCAAATTTTAATATTAAAAGCATCATTTGACCTATTTATCTCAATTAAGTTTCATAATCTATTTTTACCACTTTAAGTGATGTAGTACCACTTTAAAGTAGTGTAACACCACTTCAAAATGGTGTACAATATTTAGCGGGCCACATCTTTGTAAAAATTAATCTCAAATTTAAGATTTAAAATATATTCTTGATTTGGCAACGTTCAGCTAAATTCTAAAACTTACTCTTGACTTTGCAACATTTAATTAAATAAATAATGGTAAACAACCACTTTCAACTAGTCTACAACATCTAAGTTGTGTTGCAATTGCATCATTAAGTTAAAGTAGTGATAAGTGCTACATTGTACATATTTTTAATGGTGCAATATCATCTAAAATTGATGTTGTACCACTTCAAAGTGGCCAAAAGTAGTATGTCGACATAACTTTAAAGTGGTGCAACACCATCTAAACTTTGTGCTACACTACTAAAACGTGGTGCTATACTACTTCTACATGGTCAAATGTGGTATAGTGGTACAACACTTTAGTGGTGTTGTACCAGTTAAACTATTACGAATCTCATGGTGGGGGACTTGCTTAAGGTATTGCACCAAACTCACTCAGTACACACAAGAGGAAGCTCACTCAAGAACATAAGAAGACAGATGGAGGCCAAAACATTTTCTTGCTAGGTTTTTTTTCTTTCTTCCTCGCACAATGTAATATGCACAAAATATAGATACGATACAATATAAAGGAAATGTCTTACCAAGTCAAATATTGTATAATTAACTATACTAATTAACTAACACTAACTATGCTAGCTATAGGTAGATATAACAAACCAAATATAATAAGTGATAAGTTAGTAGCCATGTGAGGATTATAATGACCACTGACATGCTAAGTGTAAACGTGTGGACCCATCAGCCCAGGCAATCCATCATCAAGGTTCATACATATTGTTGAGCTTGCCATCTCAACATTCCCCTACAAGCTTAATTGCATCTCTACAACTCCAAGTAAGTTTCAAAACTTTCAAAGCTTCACTACATCCAATGCCTTTGTAAAAATGTTAACTTTCTAATCGTGTTTGATATTAACATGTACCAAGTGGATATATAATGTGTTGAAAGGTTCTATTGAGTGCTTGATAGGTTCTGATTGGTTCTGTTTAGCTTCTATTTTATTCTAATTTCTTTCTATATGAGAGGTTGGAATGATGATTTATGGATTTTAAGAATTTTTGGAATCTTATTAAATGATTCTTGATGGTTTTGAATGGTTTTAGTTGAGCTGAATGCTTTTTCATGACCTTCTATATGGCATTGTAAACCTTATGTTGACCTTCTGTAGAGCCTCTATCACTATTCTGTTACTATTTTGTATACCTCTATAAGTGTTCTGTGGGATGAATGTGTAGTTTAGGGAAGTTTTCTAGTCTTGGAAAGAGATAAATACAAGTTCAAAATAGCTCAAAGAAGCAAAAGAAGTAGCTATTGAAGACAAGTAAAGACTAAAGTGACAATGACATTGTTGAGCTACGAAAGGACATTGTAGTGGCTCCAGTGACCCTTCATATCAGACGTAACTTTTGGGAGGGGTATCCATGACTAAAGAGGGTTATGGAGGATTAATATTCATTATTCCAATGCATTATTGAGAGAGAGAGAGAGAGAGAGAGAGAGAGAGAGAGAGAGAGAGAGAGAGAGAGAGAGAGAGAGAGAGAGAGAGAGAGAGAGAGAGAGAGTTGTGTGTGTGTGTGTGTGGCAATTTTCCATGCTAAAACCATTATACATATGAGTGAGAGATCATGAAAGATACTAAGAAGACTATGAAGATGATGTAAGATGAAATCTATGTGACGATTTCCATTCAAAGTGGAGCATTCATTTGTATTCTCTTGTTTGTTCAATGGTTTCTGTTAACCCCAAGTCAATAAGGCGGAAAAATGAATGAAAAAGTGAAAAAAGGATGGAAAAAGAGCAAAGACACACAGGCGGCCTCTAAAGCTAAGCCGGGGCCAAAAGTGTAATTTTAAATGAAAGACGCATCAAAAAACTCCAAAAACTCGTGTAAAAGAGCGCCAGGCTCTCTCCTATGCCAAGTGTAAAATATTAGACAGGTGTAGAGTAGAGGCATAAGGCTAGAAGAGGAAATAGAGAAAGGACCTTGCCACAATGGCCGGTCATGTAAAAAAAAAGGATGGGTGTCCATGGGATTTCAAGGCTTGTATATAAAGTTCAAAAAGTGAATGGAAGCTCATTCTTTGGTGTGTGGCTAACAAGAGTTCTCTTCTTTTTCTCTTCTTCTCTTCTCTTTGGTTGTGTGTGCTCTTGAGAGAGGGAGTGTGAGAGTGTGAGAGAGTGAGTGTGTGGGAGTGAGGGATCAAGAGGGTGAAGCTCTTCACCATCTCCTCTTCTCTTCTTCTCTTCTCTTCTCTTGCGCGCACGGCTATGGTGGATGGAGCTTGGAGATGGAGGAGGCTTGAGGATGCTTGAGCTAGCATCTAGGATTGTGGAACTACCAGTGTGTGCGAGAGAGGAGGAAACTCATATCGCCATCAAGGTAAGCTCACTACACTCGTAGGATTAATGGCGCATCGGCTAGGTGAGAGATAGCCATTAGAGCAACTCGCTTGAAATGCTTGAAACAATAAGCGGTCCATGGGTCTTGGCTGTTGAGCGTGAGCTCCCTCTACATTTTGGTTCCATTGTTAGGACCAACGAATTCAAGCTTGAGCGCTTGTGCGCCTCATATCGAGCATCGAAGTAAGGGATTCATCCCTGAAATGGAGCTTGAGATAGGTAGGAAGTTTGGGTGTTTTGATCTTCGAAACAAGTAAGTATTTTGGGTTAGTTAGTTTTTTTTATGATTAGAAAACATGGAGAAATAATTTCAGTTTGTTGCTTTCAATTCTTGTTGCATTTAGCGTAGGATAGGATTAGGAAATCGAATCGAGAAAGGGTAGGGTTTACCATTGCAAAACAGGGCATAAATCATGGAAAAAATGGCAAAAAGCTTACTTGAGATGCTTAATGTCGGCAAGTGAGTGATTAGGAGCATCAAAACCTTACTCGGGAAGGGGTTTAAGAGCCAAGAGGCCAAGGGAGAGCTCATTTGCAACCATTGCAGTGAGAGAGAGAGAGAGTGAAAGCCCCCACAAAGATTCGATTTGATCTCGTCATTGGAGAGCCTACCGCTCACCTTAGGTATACCAATCACTTCCCTTGGCACCCTAGTTAGGATCTGGAAGTTTCTGCTTGGAGTGATTGTCTAAATCGTGATATTTGATCAAAATCTCGTCGCACTGCATTCATCATGTCGCGTTCGGCCCATCCGAGCAGCCGTTTCTGGGTCGAGTCCCAGATTCGACCCTCGGCCCAAAGTCTACTCGGTCCGTCCAAGTGATGGCACTCGGCCCCATTGACCAACTCGGCCCTCGGCCCAAGACTCGACTCGGCCCTCGGCCCGCGTCCGAGTGATGGCACTTGGCCCTTGGCCTGCAAAAATTTCGGCCCTCAAACCAGTGTGATTCGGCCCTCGGCCCGCGTCTGAGTCACCCACTCAGCCCCTCAATTTGGACCAGTTGGGCCGAGTGTAAATTCGTCTCAAATTTTTAAAAATTTGACCTAACTCGGCTAGAGCTTAGCAACGCAAACTGTCGCAAGTCCTCCTGATGCTCAGAATTTGATTATGGCGCACGGAATAGACAAAATCATAAGGCACAGCTGCTTAGCAGCTTGAGTAGGCTGTTGCAAGACCTAGAGACCTAGAGGCAACCCGCCGAGCCATAAAACCCTGATTGGACTAAAAAACAAGCAAGGCAACGTAACAGAAAAACCCTAAACCCCATCAAGACGGCCAGAGATAGTAGGTGGAGTGGGGAGAGGTGGCACAGCGGTACCACCCACCACCTGGGCTGCATGCCCCCTCCCTTTACCAAATTTTCCCTCCTCCGCTGTAGGTTGGGGGCTCGGCTCCTCCTGGCTTTCATGAGACTCTTCTCCTCCCTGTGTTGGGTGTGGTCAGAACCCTATCCTCTACGCCTATGGCAGTGGCATACCTCATCAACGACATGTTTTTTCTCCCCCATCGTCAGAATTTTTCCCCAATCGGGTTATTAAAGCATGCCACCCCTGCCTCCCTTTATGTCAGCACTTCCATTCTTCATTGACTTCAACGAAACCCCCCCCCCCTTACGTGATCCGCGTAAAGGAGTTGCAAGAAGGATCGGTGGTGGCTATCCCGTAGTTCCACCCGGCCATCAAGGTGGCTGGTGATGAGGGGTTGGAGAGGTATCAACGAGTGATGGCGAGACATCTTTCAAGAGGAGAAGGAGGGTGGGAGAGAAGAGTGAGAAGAGGAGGAGAAGAGAAACCCTAAACCCCATCAAGACGGCCAGAGAATTGATCGACAAAGCCTATCATGCCCAAAATGAAGTGAGAGTGCATAAGACACTTAGAGATTGTTTGCTACACTCACCTTGAATTTCCGCACTTGAAGTACACTTAAGGAAAACTGAAAGCCTGATTGAGCACAAGTGCACTGGAAAGAACACACACACTGAGTGGAGATAAATTGAGGATTGTATTTAATAAGTCAAGGAACTCACTCAGATAAACCACTCAAGGAACCCACCAATAGGAGAGGACCCAAAGACGTAGATAAACCATCAACACATGAAGTAGGACCAAGCGAGTGGCGCCAACAAAGTGGATTTGACAAACCTACTCAACCTGATCGATAGCTTGGTGGAGCACGAGAACTCGACTATGGTAGAAGAAAGCTCAAACTGCAGGTCTAGTGAGGAACTCAACTTAGGTGTCTTCCCAGAGGCTATTCAGCACTGGTCAGTAGAGCTATGATGCGCACGCCCGGTATGAGCACCGAGGAAGGACACTCAAGAATCTCTTCATCAAGAGATTTGCCGAGCCTGGATACTCCAACAATCTGCTAGTACAACTGATGCATGTCAAGCAGAAAGAGGAGGACATTCGTGATTACGTAACCCACATGAGGAGTCTCTTCAAGAGAATCCCTACGGGCGAACGATTGACTGAAAGAGCAATTTCAACTGTATTCATCAGCGGAATTTGAAACGAGGAACTGTATAAGGCTTTGGCAGGCAACTCGAGCTTGCAGTGAGATGTGCGCTAGGGTTTTTGAGGAAGCCATCAGAGTTGATGATCAACTGAAAGAGCGGAGCTCCAGGAGCGCAAACTGAGAAGAAACCCACTCGTGAAGTTCAGAGAGAGCATCAGCCTCTAGTGAATGATCAGTCCCATCATCCCAAGATAAGGGGAAAGCCACTGAGACAAACCAAGACTTGGCTGATGTCAAGATGGAGATAGCCAAGCTGTAAGACATGTTGAGATGACCAATGCGCCCACACGTCCAATGAGTGTACTATGCCGAGTGTCAAGACCCTAGGTCGAGACCTTGCGCTAACTGCGATAGGTTCGGTCACGATGTCGTGCATTGCAATTGCCGAGAAGACTTTCGTACTCGCAACCATATAGCCAGCCTTACCTAGAGAACAGGCTGCAGGCACTCTTCGAAAGGGAGCCCCATTGGCCCTTCGTGCACCTAATGACATTAAGCCGGCTATTCCTAGGATGGACATAAACCCTACAGGCATATCTAGACCGCCTGGTCCCTATGTGACCCATCCATCGAGTGACGCTCCAATCCACAACGTGGAAGAGCCAAATGAGGAAGAGACTTACGTATACCCTTACGTCTCTCACGACGACGAGGGCAACACAGTCCTTATGGATTATCGACCAATACCGGTGATGGTGTTAGGGAGAGGACGAGGTAGAGGTCTAGGAGGGAAGACGCAGGATCCAATTATCTGTTGGACTTGTGGTCACCCAGGTCATGTCTTATCACATTGCTCTGAGAGGGAGCAGCAGAACAATAGAGACAAAGCTGACCTAAGGTGCATTGAGTGTGAAATCACCCATCTCTTCGTCGATTGCTCAAAGCAAAAACCTTCTTCAAGGTTAGCCAACGTACCATCTGTCCCATTGGGACTGTTTGGTGTCGAGAACCTCAATGGGGAGGCCACACCTATCCCATTGCGGGTCATGACCCATGCCCAGATGAAGCCAGCTGGCATATCACTACCAGGACCTAGCAACCTCGATGCTGCCTCGATAGGGAAGAAGAGCCGCAAGTGGAGAAAGAAGAGTTCGGAAGCTAAGATTGTACTAAAAACTGAGAGTGCTACAACTCTGCCTGTTGGAAAGAAGGTCATAGACACAAAGGCAGAAACTTCAATCCCTAAGACGGTCGAAAAGGGAACTGCCAAGGTAGGGGAATACCCGCATTCGAAGCCCCAACTAGAGGCCATAGAGAAAGTGAAGGACTGGGTGAAAGAGGCCCAAGAGCACTTAAGGGACGCTGAGCCCATCGTAGAGGATGAGATCGATGATCTCCTCAGCATAAGCACACCAGTCTCACCCCCTTGACCAAAGTCAGGAGATGCGACCACACCGCAAGTAGCACCGCTTAGGCCAAGCCTTGATGCTGCTGGCCCGCAAATCAGTCACGGCCATTGGCCAAGACAATCCAGTTTAGGAGAGAGACAAGTAGCCAATGACCTCCTTACCATGCTAGTGACCACCCCTATGACGTTAAGCCTGGGAGACCTGCTTAAGCAGCATCCCACCCTATGGCAAGACCTGAAGTTGTGGGTTGAGGGGTCATGAGAACAAGCTGCTGATTTGCACGACCATGATGCAGAAACACAAATATCGAGTCTAACGCTGTACTCTATGCCAAAATCCTTGCATGTTAATGCTTTTTGGGAAGGCACCAAGATGCATGCAATATTATCGGCCCTAGCCCTAGGTGACACGACGAGAAAGGGGATCATAGACACGGGCACTGGGGTTAGTGTGCTGAGTCATGCAGTACTTCAGACTTGGGAAAACCCACCTATCGAGACTGCTCAATTTAATGTCACATTAGCAAATGGCATGAGAGTGAAGCCATTCGGGGTAATTAAAAAACTGGCCATTGAAAATCACGTGTCCAGTTCTCTGTCAACTTTATAGTCATGAAGGGAGTGGACTATGATATCCTATTAGGCCGACCCTGGATGCACAATGCCAGAGTTATCGAAGATTGGGATAATGGATTGATCTTCCTAGGCAACAGAATGGAAGCTATGAGGGTAGAGATGGACACTTGGAAGGCCTTACCAGTCAACTTGGATGCCATCTTCGCGATGCTCAAAGGTAACGCTCAAGTCAAGAAGTCTTATGGGTCCTTGACCAAGTATATCCCATACCCAGAGGATGAGTGATATTGGATGCATGTTCTTACTACAATCGACTTGCCATTCCCGGATCAGGAAGCATATGAGCAAGCCATCAAGATGATGGACAAGTCTAACGGCACGCCCTCCGTACTAGTTTGCATGATGGCAGGAACCCTTCATGGGAGACCTAAGCCCATCACCTTCCAAGTGCCAAACAACAAAAGAGAACTCCAGGAGATTCTGGAATACTTAATAGAAAATCTAGCTGACAATCCAACAGCAAACTTCAAACCATTCCAGGATCTCTTAGACGAATCCAAGTGGCAATGGACTAGGGTGCATGACTTAAACCTCATGTACAATTGGGCCCTAGTCCCTGATCAACAACAAGAGATATACCAAGCCCTAGGAGACGACAAGCAGTCTGACGCAGAGGGCTCTAATGACAAGTACAAAGATGGCCAATCCTTCAGTGACAAAAGTGAGGGTGAGATAGATACCGTAGAATAAGACACTGAGGGACATGAAATAGAACAAATACGAGCAGAATCCAAGCCACAGAAAAAGAGTGTCTTCAGGATAGAGCGAGGGGTCATGCGCATGGATTGTGATTGGGCCTACTTAGATCACATAGGAGCCATAGACTTTGAGCAAGCAGGCAGAGCCCAACAGTGCTTAGGACAGAATCACCATCTGAACTGCGACCACCAGGGGATACCACCTCTTCTAGTGAAGACGGGGAGTTCGACTCTAAGTCGAAGGTAAGTTCAGATAGTGACCTAGAAATATCTAGGCCGCCCAAGACCCGATGCACCAAGGGGGACCTACCCATCCACTTGAGACACAGAACGATTAAAGTAGGAAAGGGCAAAACAATCCAAGGATACACGAACAGACGAATAGTGAAAACTGCGGGACCTTCCTAAAAGATTTACGAAATTCAAGAAAGGAGATAGGATAGTGATCCTGTTGGGTGCCAAACAGCAAGGGCAAACAAGCGAACCAAGTGAGGGACTAGCCAAGGTCAAGGAGGTGAACCTAGCCCAGGAAGGGGAGACAACCCGACCAGCCTTCATTGTCGATGACTTGACTGAGGAAGAAGAAACAAGTCTTGTCACTCTCTTACGAGAGTACGTAGATATATTCGCTTGGTCCTTGGAAGAGCTCAAAGGGGTAGATCCGAGTGTATTGACTCATAATATACCCATGACACCAGACGCAACGCCGGTGAAGCAGCAACCATACCCTATGAATCCAAAACACGCTCATCCTGTCAAGGAAGAGATTGATAAGCTTATGAGAGCGGGATTCATTTACAAAATTGAGCACATGGACTAGGTATCACCCATAGTCATCGTGATGAAGAAAAATGGAAAAATCAGAGTGTGTGTCAATTACAAGAAGGTGAACACAGCTACTAAGAGGGAAAATTACCCATTGCCATACACCGAGCACATGCTTGAAAGAGTGGCGGGCAAGGAGGCCTACAGTTTTCTGGATGGCTTCTCAGGATAAAATCAGGTGCAAGTGCATCCTGCCGACAGGCATAAGACTACCTTCACCACTGAGTGGGGCGTCTTTGCTTACATAGTCATGCCTTTCGAGTTGACTAATGCCCCTGCCACTTTCCAACACCTCATGTGCACCATATTTAAAGACATGCTTCGCAAAGAGTTGGAAGTCTTTGTTGATGACCTCTGCATTCACTCGATCTGGATGGAACACTTAGACAAACTCCAAGTAGTATTTGAGCAGTCTTGCCTATATCTTCTCTCCTTGAACACCTTAAAATGCCAGTTTTGGGTGAAGCATGGATGCATCCTAGGCCACGTGGTGTCGAAGAATGGCATTGCCACTGACTTCTCGAAAGTCAGGGTTATTGTTGACCTTCCACCCCCAATCAACTATAAGGGAGTCCAATGCTTCTTAGGCCATACAGGATACTATCAGCGGTTTGTGCTAAATTACGCATTGATGGCCAGACCTTTATACAAGCTGCTGATTGTCTTTGAATGGACTAAAGCATGCCAACGAGCATATGAAGAGTTGAAGAAGACTCTAACCACAACACCAATTCTACGAGCCCCAAATTGGACCATTACCTTCCACGTGCATATCGATGCTTCTAAATTTGCTGTGGGGGTAGTGTTGTGCCAACCTAGTGAACACAACCTAGACTATCCAGTGAGCTTTGCTAACAGACAAATCACTGAGATGGAAATGAACTACTCGATGACAGAAAGAGAGGGCTTGGCCATGGTGTTTGGTGTGAAGAAGTTTCGGCATTATCTATTGGCTACACCCTTTACCTTTTTCGTGGACCATCAAGCCTAGCTATATCTAGTGAATAAACGTTACACTACAAGATGCATAGCTCGGTGGCTCCTTTTGCTTTTGGAGTTTGACTTCTCTATGGTTGTACAAAAGGGAAAATAGCACTACATGGCTGACCATATGTCATGCATCCCCACAGGAGAAGCCGCTGGAGAAGGCTTTGCCGATGAATTTCCAGACGCCCATCTCCTTAACCTTTCCAACAAGAGAGATTTATTCAAGGTCTAATGCCATATTACGCAGATGACATAGTCCAAGTGCTTGAGCACGAACTACCTGAGCGACTGATAGAGAAGGCAAGACTTAGGCGACTCATTCTCAAGATCCAACCCTATCAGTTGATAGCAGGCCAGTTGTATTTCCTAGGGCAAGATGGACTGCTACGCAGATGCATGTGCGAGCATGAGATGCACGACGTGCTCTCAAAGACACACAACATAATTGCTATGGTGGACACTTTAGCAGAGACATGATGGCCCACAAGGTTCTACAGTCTCAACTATGGTGGCCAACGTTGTTTCGTGATGCAGCACAATTTGTTAAGCATTGTGACGAGTGTCAGTGGGGACAAAGGGCCCGATTCGCAAGGATCAAATGGAGTTGACCCCAATCATTGCACGACAACCCTTCGAAAAATGGGGAATCAACTTCATAAGACCCATCAACCCCATTGCACAGTATTCGCAGACCAAATACATCATTGTGGCCACAAACTACCTAACGAAATGGGTAGAGGCGAGTGCAACACGAAAGAACGATGCTCAAACAACTGCCAAGTTCTTGTGGGAGCAGGTAATCTCACGATTCGACTGCCCCATCGAACTAGTCAGTGACCAGGGCACACACTTCATCAATGAAGTGATAGCACATCTCCTATCCACCTTCCTAATTATCCATCGGAAATCCTCTCCATACTACCCTCAAGCAAACGGCCAGGCAGAATCCATGAATAAGATCCTTGTCAATGTCTTGACTAAGGTAGTCTCTGCCTCATGCAGCGACTAGGATAACAAGCTGATGGTAGCCTTGTGGGCTTATTGCACAGCTTATAAAACGGCTATCGCGGCCAGACCCCCTTTAGGTTGACCTCCGGAATCGAAGTAATTCTCCCTGTAGAATTCTTCGTCCCTAGCCTGAGAATAGCACTTCAGGAATGATGGAAAGGAAAGGAGGCATGGATGCAATGCCTAGTTAAACTCAAATGCCTCTCCGGAGACTCGTCTTCTAGCCATTCATGCACTCATATGTGAGAAGGCACAATGCAAGAGCTGGTTTGACAAGCACGTCAAGCAGCGCAACTTCGAACAGGGCGACTTAGTGCTCCTATGCTCAATTAAGCAAAAAATGAAGTTTAGAGGTCTTGGACCTTTCAAAGTTCGTGCAATCAGCCGAATGGGCAACATCAAGCTCGAGACTCTAGACGGCGAGGGAATAGACTTCTTCAATGGTAGTCGTGTCAAGAAGTACTACCCTCCCATGCACCCTTTGCATGAGCCACCAATGTTGGAGCCGCCTCTCAAAGTACGAGTAGCCTCAATTACTAAAATCGATGATGAGGATAACGAAGCCGTAGAGCCCGCATACCTGCACATCACGGTCACTACCAAGCGAACATGCACCTTCAATTCTTGATCGATGAGGGATCAGAATTCAATGTCTTGACCAACGATCATTGGACCCAACTTGGCAAACCACCATTGCAGCCCACTCATGCTAAATTAAGCCCATATGGGGGCCGCTCACGGCGCACTTCTCCGCAAGTGTAGAGCTGTCGTTTCTATCGAGTCTGAGACTATACCAATGATCTTGTACGTGTTTCCAAATGCCAAAGATGCAAGCATTGAGTCGTTGCTAGGGCGAACCTTCAAAAAGCAAACTCATTGCAACGTTGATTATGAGTTGTAGTGCATCCACCTCGCCATAGGCAATGTTCACATTATTACAGCTTTCAGCAAGGGCTGCGCGACCTCAACACAATCCGCAAGGCCACCAGTAGAAGTATTAGCAGCCAAATCTAAGGAGGGGGGTAGTTCTCGGCCACCACCCACCAATTCTCAAGAACCCCTACTCATAGTAGCAAAAGCTAAGGCCCAACAGCCTAGGTTTCAATGGAAGCCTAAACAGCTGCAACCGTCGCCTAGGAGTCGACGCACACATCCTCATAAGACTCGAAACTCTAAACCTAGGAAACCAAGGTGCAATCATAGAAATTGACGCATGATCAAGCAAAGATGGGTCCCTAAAGCCCTCTTGCATGCGCAAGACTACTATGAGGGAAATGCCTGGATATGGATCCCTAAAGCCCACACACTGTCAAAGGCACCACTCGTACGCCGCCCTCAAGCTTGATCACCCCAAGTCCCATAGAACCTCAAAACCATAAGCTGCAGCGCTTTCCAGACCAATGTCCATCAAGCTCATCCATGCACATGCCCAAGAGAGTCGAACAAGCCTATCGGCCCAAACGACAAACATCGTCACATGAGTCATCACCTGCTAGAGCCAATCCGACTACCCTGATCCATTCTGAAGGCAGCAATCCATCCGACGTCGCTGCTACTTCCCCAACCCCAATCCAAGAGGTCCAACCACAATCTCAAGAGCACCCGCAATTGCAACTATTCATTGCCAAAGGCTCTAGTGCTATCAAAACCCAACCACTAGCACGTCTTAAACCCTCCTATGAGCAAAAATCATTTTTGACACTAGCCTTAGATCTAGCTGAAGATACGGGGGATGATGTGGTTGATTGCATTGGATGACTAGATGCCACTTTCAGAGAGCTAGCTCTGAGCTCTAGGACTGCTTGGACTTAGGCCTGTTGCCTGAAACCTTTGCAACTGAGGTTCGTACAATGCCTTGTTCTTGGGAGACGTTTGAACTTGCCTTCGCAAAAGCAGCCAACTCTACTGCTGAATTGCTCAACAGCGAGATCTCCAAAGAGCAAGCCCTCAAACAGTGCCTCATCACGTCGTATGATCAGCGAACCACTTCTGCCATCACTGACCAAGAAATTGCAAAATTATCAAAACTTGTTGATATTGAATCCCGTTCTTGAGGCATTGGTACACTCTTAGGTTGCAATGGGAAGTTGAAGGGTGCCAAGTCATGACAAACGCTGAGCAGTGCCGCGCACTCAAAACAGTGGAGTACGATCCCACTTACATCGTGCCAACCTCATATAGAGTGTTAACCACTCTTCGTGGCTGACCCATGGAAGAGCACATCAAAGGACACCTTTACCTCAATCGCTTATTGACTGAGGAAGAGTTACATATTGCTAGCCGCATTGCTTTTGGTGACTTTCTAACAAATGTTCTCACTTACATCACACATGTGGGCAGTCGACCTTTTGATCTAGATTGCAAAGCTCAATTAGAGTACAACCCCAAATTCTACACAGTTCCTACGCCGGTAACTCCTAGACCCATTGCAGAATGCCCTTGACCTCCTAACCTTCAATCCTAGGAAGGATTCTTCTCGAGCTGAAAGGGGAGGGGGGTGAGGTGAATCAAATTAAAACCAAGGAAAATCGAGCAAAATGCATAAACACGTAAACAACAAGCGAGGTAGGAAAAATGGCACGAGAACTTTGAAATAAAGGGCAAAAAGTTAAAGTCTAAAGGGAAGATTCTACATTGGATTGGATTTTAATGCTTTCATTCAATAAACATATAGAGTCTTTCTTTTCCAACAAATTATGACTTTTCCAACAAATTATTATTTTGAAAGCACTAATGGAAACTTAGGATCATGAGAGGAACAAAAGATGTCGCAACAAGACCGCGCTCACCGACTTCCGTTCACGGAGGAGGAAAGAACGCAATACCACATCACCCTTGAAAACCGCGCCTACAACCAGCTCAAGTTCTGAACCATTCATAACATAGGGGGTGTGGTGGCCAAGGAGAAAGCGGCCAAGAGAGTCATCGAGTAGTGCAACTTCACCAAGTACCTTGAGAAATTTGCACAAGAGCCTGACCACACGAAGTGTGTGGAGTTTCTCACGACATACGACATTGACCAAGAGTGGGGCACCGTGATGGTGGGAAGGGCAGAAAATGCTAAACAGGTGCAGGTTCACTTAAACCCAACCTTGGTGGAGAAGGCGTTGGGATTGGAGCTAAAGATAGAGAAAAAGCATAAGAGGGATGTGTATGCCATGCTGAAAATGAAAAGGGAGGATGTGCTAACTAATGACGGCATCAGCATCCAGGACATTCCTAATGTGGAAGCCAGACTACAAGCGAAGCTAGTGCACGCGCTCTTCTCCAACCAGCGCTACAACTCCTTAATGCATCGAATCAATGTGCCTGTGGTGGAGAATGTAGCAGCTCACACCTTGCATGAAGTCGACTGGAACAGATATGTACGCAAAACCATTGACCAAGCAGCTAAAGCACTAGCTTTAGGAAGTACACCAGCAGGTGGGGAGTCCCCAGCTTCCAAGGCCACAGAAAGAAATAAGGCCTCATCTAAGGCCTCATTCATTGGCTATGGAAGAATTGTGACTACGCTCATCCAAAAGGCAGTGAAGGAGACACAAGGTGCAGAAGAAGGAGAAGGAAAAACGCCTGACATGTCACCCCCTCACCAGGACCAAGAGAGGTCCAGTGACCAGACCGAGAGTGATAAGGAAGGGTAGGAACAAGAAGAATAATCGGGCAAAAAGCAGGCCAAGAAGCCTAAGAAGAAGACGGCACAAAAGAAAAAGAAGCGGGATGAAGGCCGCAAGAAGGAGAAAGAGGATTTGGAGAGGGCAAAAAGAGAATCCCTCAAGGAGGCCGAGGAGAGGGAGAAGAAGAACAAAAGGCAAATGAAGAAGTCAACAAGGCTAAAAAGGTGTCGAAACAGGAGGCCGAGGAGAGGAAAAGGAAAGAAAATGAAGAAAAAGAGAAATTGGAGGAAGAGTGCAATAAAACTGAAGAAGAAAGGCAAAGAAGAGCTGTTGAGGAAGAAGAGGAATTGAGAAGGAGGGAGGAGGAGGACTTGGCCGAAGCTACACGCTGGTCAATCGAGCAGCAGAGCAAGACCGATGATCTGGGAGCCTTGAGCCCGCTGAGGGAAGAAGGGCCTGGTTCCAGCATGCAGGTACCAGAAATCACACCACTCGCTGTCCTTGAAGGCAAAGGCAAGGCCCTTATCCACCCTATCCCTACCCTCATGGTACCTCCCACCGAACCAATCACCCTCACCCCTAGCATCCCCACCAGTGTAGACGTCTCCAACTTTGTGGCATGGATGCAGTATTTTATTAATAAAGAAATGGCCTAGGGAAAGAGCACGGAGACCACGGCCACGGGGCAAAAGAGACTAGCCACAGATGTTGAGTCAAGACAGGACCAGAAACATCAGAAAGTGGAGGCCTTGACCACTCCAATCCACACAACAGTGACACCACCAACCAATTACGATGAGTACGTTGTCGAGCTGCTCTCCCAACTAGAGAAGGCTAAGGAGGAAAAGAAGATAGCTATGGCTGAGTTGGTGGTGGAAAAGGAGTCGATAGCTACATTTCAGCTCGAAAAGACCCGCATAATAGCCATGCAGCAAAGAGAGATCTCTGATCTCAAACAGGAGTTGAAGGCCATGGAGGACATGGAGGAGAGCTATAAGCAGCGGGGCTGGAGGATGAAAATTAGGAATTGGTGCAGATGCAGAGAGAGTATAAGCTCCTCCTGATACAACATGGGGAATTGGAGGCGAAAACTGCCAACATCAAGCAAATGATGGAGAAATTGAATGCCAAAGAAGAAGAGAGAAAGAAGGAGATGGAGCAGCAGCAAAAGGAGATCGATTCTATGATCGATCAGCTACACTTGGGAAACAAAGAGCAAGAGAACATGAGCAGGGAACTGAAAGACCAAGAGAAGAAGCTTGTAACCCTAGTACAGAAGCAGGGAGAGAGCATGGAAGAGATGAACAAGAGAGTAGAGGAATGGGCAGTGCAGAACGAAAAAAGGGTGAAGACACTGGCACGGTGCCTCGCTCTGGTAGAGAAAGAAAAGATCCACATAGAGAGCAAAGGAGAAGCCGCCCAGACAACCTTTAGTGCCCAGCAAAAGGCATTCATTAACATACTAATGGACACCACCCACCTAGAAGAAGGAGAACCATTGGAGGTGGTACAGAAAAAACTTAGTATCGCATGCAGAGCTCTACACGTAGGGCTGCAAATGCCACCCCAACCTGCGGAGGTTAGGCTAAGCCTAGAAGAGCAACGAAAGTACTTGCTATTGGCTGGCCTGACCCCCCAAGAAATTGACGCAATGGGCTTTGAAGAAGGAGCACAACAAGGAGACTGGTAGGAGGCTGAGCTTGAATTCGATATGGGGAGATTCAGAGAAGAGGTGATCCCACAACCCCCCTCGCCGCATTCCCAAGAGCAACAACAGGTTGATCCATCTGCGGAGAGACAAGCCGTGCTCAGGGAAAGATGGAGAAAGTTAGTCGAAGAAACCAGGAAGCAACTAAGGGCCAAGCTAGTCGTGCAGCCGTCCGCACCTCTCCCACCGTGCCCTGATGACATTCCCGTTGGATTCCACGCAGAGTTGGTAGTTTGGGAGCGGCAAGAAAGAGAAAAAGACCCATCCACCTTCAGCTTCCTCATGCCCAACAGCTTACAGAGGGTCTTACCGCTCAAGGTGATGGAGGAGGTGATTGCGATTGGTAGCTGACTAGGACAGAAGTGGCTGGAGGAAAGGGAGAAGACCCCCACTCTTTGGGGAAATGAAGAAGCTGAGTTTTGGGAAAACAAAGTGTTTGAATTACCACATACCGTATAGGGATATAACTGCCAACCCCTATGGAGGAGGCGGGTGTGCGACATTAGTATGCTCACCTGGATGGCTTTTTGCAACACCCTGCCCTACGAGAGGAACAACCCCATGTTCATGGCATACCCTCGTAGGGTAGGTGTGGATTTTGATGCCACCCTCCATGGGCGTTATGATTTTCCTATCATCTACAACTCTAAGGTTGTCTCCTTCGAACATGCCCTCCTCTTCAACTCGGAAAGCTTGGATGACTCCATAACGCGTTTCCTCGCGAATTTCTCTTCATGCCCCAATCCAGCTTTCGCAACTACATGTAATTATCTTAGGTTACTTAAATTATTACTTAAGTAGGACCCAACTCCATAAGAACGTGGCATGTCTCCCCTCTTCTTTGACCCTAACGCCATCGACAGTTATGCCATGGCACATCTGATGATGAGGGCTAGCCTCCTCCCCTCTTTTTACCTAGCTCTCCTGGAAGACATGAACGACAACCAGTTCACTAGATGCAATCATCCTTTCCTCTCTACCACCTCCCTCCACGTCTGCATGAATCTAAAAAGAATACATGCAAAGCTATCAATTTTTGAGCAAATCCATCCGACCCCCTTCTTTGCCTAATTCAGACGATGAGAATTAGGCACTGGCTGTCATTCTACTAGTGTAATACTATTATTTTTTTAAAAAAAGAAAAAAAAGAAATAAAAAAAAAGAAAAGCATGAAAGGAAAAGCAAGAAGAACATTACACACGGAATGGACAAAACAACTCACTTGCAGAAGCACTTAGCACCACATAAAGCACGATCACTACACCTAAGGGTCCTCAACTTAGGCGTGCCCAGTGGCTTCGGTCGGCTGGCTCCGCTCCTAAACCCCTAGCCCTTTTTTCTCCCCCACTTCACGCTTAGGGCCCATCAAAGGTAGGATATACCTAGGGAGGTAACACTCGCCTATGGTTAGACATGTCACCCTAAGCTACTTGCACCGCACATTCCTTTGCACAAATGGGATCCGCAAGTGTGGGACATCACCTAGGCTAGCCTATGGTTAGACCCAACTCCCCATCCCACCAGTACGAGCACAATGCACTACACAATAAGGTAGACACCCCCCTTAGGTAGAGCATCGCACCTTTTCCTTTTAGGCATCACAAAGGCGACAAACCACTGACTTTGGAGGCCCCTGTCATCCACTTGTTTTCCATTTGGCTTCTCCAACAAACATCATTACCAAGCTTCCACAAGCACCCGAGTTGACATGTGGCCCTATCCTCACACGGCTACTTGTTGCCAATTGCCTATTAAACCCCAACAACAGCCAACAGTGCCATGGGATTGGCACCCGTCTCGGAGGGGGGTAATGTTAACCCCAAGTCAAGAAGGCAGAAAAATGAATGAAAAAGCAGAAAAAGGATGGAAAAAGAGCAAAGACACACAGGCAGCCTCTAAAGCTAAGCTGGGGCCAAAAGCACAATTTTAAATGAAAGGCGCCTCAAAAGACTCCAAAAACTCATGTAAAAGAGTGCTAGGCTCCCTCTTGTGCCAAGTGTAAAATTTTAGACGGGTGTAGACTAGAGGCATAAGGCTAGAAGAGAAAATAGAGAAAGAACCTTGCCACAACAGTCGGTCATGTAAAAAAAAGGATGGGTGCCCATGGGATTTTATGGCTTGTATATAATGTTCAAAAAGTGAATGGAAGCTCATTCTTTGGTGTGTGGCTAACAAGAGTTCTCTTCTTCTTCTCTTCTTCTCTTCTCTTTGCTTGTGTGTGCTGTTGAGAGAGGGAGTGTGAGAGTGTGAGAGAGTGAGTGTGTGGGAGTGAGGGATCAAGAGGGTGAAGCTCTTCACCATCTCCTCTTCTCTTCTTCTCTTCTCTTCTCTTGTGCACGCGGCTATGGTGGATGGAGCTTGGAGATGGAGGAGGCTTGAGGATGCTTGAGCTAGCATCAAGAATTGTGGAGCTACCGAGGTGTACGAGGGAGAATGCTACTCACATTGGCATCAAGGTAAGCTCACTACACTCGTAGGATCGACGGCACGTCGGCTAGGTGAGAGATAGCCATTAGAGCTCGCTTGAAATGCTGGAAACAATAAGCGGTCCGTGGGTCTTGGTGGTTGAGGTGAGCTCCCTCTACAGTTTCTATGAAGAATATGAAGAATTTGTTGAAGTTATGTTGTGATAAATCCATGGGATAATTGTTATATGATGTTGCTTGAAGATTTGAGAAGATTTGCATTGTTTTTCTTATTGTGGTTGCTTCAACAATGAAAAACATGCTTGTTGATGACACAAGATAGATTTTCTTATAGTAGATTCCTTGTTTTCTTGGTATTTCTCTTGGGGCTCCAAGAGAGGTCTCACAACTCTCTTATTTCTTGCATAGTCCAATATTTTTCCCAATATACATAACAAATTATGAACCCTAGATTAATAGTTAAGTGCAACTTATCTACTACTATAATCATCAATTAAGAAAATAAATCAAAATCTCTACTACATTAGATTAGTGGGTCACTTTTTGGGGTTTTTAAAAGAAGTTTTTCTTCACTATTCAACTCCTACATAACCTAGGCAATCGGATTACCTTTGAATTGGTTCCTTGTCGTGTTGTTTCATACTCTAGTCTATTCTAGCCATGTGAGTTTCAAATTAAGCATGATGTGAAAATAGGAGATCAATAGTTCACTTTTTGTCAATCCCAACCTTAAGCATAGAAGCCTTCTATTTCACTACACGGTGGTGGGAATGCGAGCATCTTGGAGTGATTGATTCCATCTGAGTCTCAACAAAACAAAATCAAAATGTTGAGGCTTTTATGAACTTGACATTAGGACATTATACAAACTTTTACTATTTTAAAATTTTCCATGCTCTTAGACTCAACCTCCTCTCACATAGCCTATACACCTCTCCTTATTATTCCAAGAAACATAGAAAGAAATGATCAAGAGCTTGTAGTAGACTCACTTCTCAAGTACACACATTCTAGTCTAAGTGTTTCAAAGGCCCATCAATGACTTCATGATTTAGGCAATACTTCTCTGATACACTCCCACCACTCTATCACACTTGATCCACTCCTTGAATACATGAGAGAATATTCACTCTCTAACTCCCTCATACTTTCACTCTCACATACTCACTCTTCCTCCCTCTCAATTGGCCCAGAAGAAGATAGAATGGGAGCAAGAAAAGGTAGCTCTTATGTAACATGCTTATCAACGAATCCTTGGACCGCATGATTTGGGTAGTCCATCAAGAGATAGCCCTAGGCAGTACCATCTAGAACTTACTTAGAATATTGGGGACATTTTTCCTAGGCTCACTTGGTTCTATCTTGCAAGGGAATATCCACTCCATAGTCATGAGGATCCACTTAAATTTAAAGATCTTAAATAGTATTATAGTCACTTAACAATACATCTAGCATTGATCATTAAGCAATTGTGCAAAATTAGCCCAAACCGAAGCATGCCCATGTCGCACTTGGTTCAAAGAGGGTGAGAAATGAGAGGGAGCTAGTGCATCAACCCCTCTATCTATGAGGCAAAGCCTTACCTTGGCCCCCCTAAAATGGCATGAGGTCAAGCTCTATAATATTTTCTAAGGCATTCATTGTCTAGCTCTTTTCTAGAACATCTTGAGTTCATTAGCCTATTACCATGAGCTTCATTCACACAATTTATGCCAAAACACAAAGACAACATCAAAATTTCTTTAAAAGAATGTCACAATAATGTATTTATCCTCACCTTGACCAAGGTACAACACGTCTAGCATTCCATCCCTTACACTAGGACCCATATCCAAACACTTGGATCCTCATGTCCAAGTCTCATGGACACAATCTATAATCCACCCTTTATGTAGAATAGGGTCTTTGAATGTCCAAATATGTTAGGCCACATGGGTTTTTCTATCTCCAACATGGGGTGTCTAGAGCCTCCCTAACATGTGTGCTACTGTAGACGTGAACCAAAATTTCATGATGGCCTTCTTACCACTCAACCTTCAGCTAGTGTGTATTGAGTAATGCCCATCAAGGTCTCTTGCCTTTACCACGATTCCTTTTTCACAATGTGATCATGGAGATAATCCACTCACATGCTTATCCAATAGACTCTCAAAACGAGCACAACTCTTCCCATTGGATTTCAAGATTCAAACAATGCAAAATATCCTATCCATAAGCTAAGAAAATCACTCTCTTCCCATGACAAGTTTAACATCTCTTCAAGAAAAAATAGAACTTAAACAATCCCTTTAAGTATTCCACAAGGGACAACCAATTTATCAACATATTCCTCATAGACAGCTACTCGACAAGTGCATAAGAAGTCATATATAACAATTCTCCTAATGGTTAGGTTGTAACACATCTCATGCAGCTTTTGTTTTTATAAATGTTCCAAAACCATGCTTAGAAAGATTAGAATGTATAATTTCCAAGACTAACCATTTGGCAAATTTTAATCATAATTGCAATAGAAATGGAGTAAGACAAGTAATATTATTTGAAAGATAGTGTAATGCAATGATAATGGCATGCCTCTAAAATCAATTAAGATTTACTCTTATGGGATCTTTGATAAATGCAATCTCTTATCCCTACTAAGACTAGACTAATTCACAAGCACACTAGCCTTTTGAGAAGGTAGTCTAATTAGAAAATCCTCCCCAAGACTACATATGGTTCTTCTCAAATCTATTATCAAGCAGAGTGTCCCGTGAGGAAGTCTCCATGTGTGAGATACTAGCTTATTATCAACAAGATAATGTATTTCAATTACTCAAATTATAAAAGACTAAGTTGAAAACCTAGATGTTATTTGGAGAAGGTGCATCCTACCAATCTCTTGTACCATGGTGGTTTCCTCTCTTGATACTTTGGCTCCTTATAGACACCTTTTTGTACAACCTTTTTGACAATCTTGTTTCCATGACCTCTCAACAAGAGATTATGGCTATTTGATACTATCTTGAAAAATGGAAGATCAAAGTAAAAGAGTGTGATAATGAATTTTGATGTACAAAAAAGAGTAGAGGATGAAAGTAAGGGGAGGAAATTATGAGTCCAAGGGAGGGGACACACACACACACACACGCACACACACACACACACACAGACACATCATTGTGGAAGGATATGTAATCTTTTGGCTAGCCTTTTGAACCTTTTTTGAAATTGGAGGGGGGGAGGGGGGGTGCTATTATATAGCTCATTGCACCCGCTCAATTTTATTGTGTGGCTTGTCTCTCATGCAGCCAAATTAGGAGCATGGATATAGAATTTTTCAAAGTTCATTGCACCCCCCTCGATTTTATCATGTGGCTTGTCTCTCATGAGGCCAAATTAGGAGCATGGATATAGAAAATTTCAAAGCTCGTTGCACCCCCCTCGATTTTGTCATGTGGCTTGTCTCTCATGAGGCCAAAATTAGGAGGAGTATGGATATAGAAAATTTCAAAGCTAATTATGACATCTCTTCCCTTTTCAAGACGCTCACTTCAATTGATAAATTTCATGGCGCCAGTTAATTTCTTGGTAGGTGGATAGGAGTCATCGATTAGTTCTCTAATGAGACCAATTATTAGTTTGTTGATTTGTCTAATATTGGACACAACAAGCGGTTTGAAGTCATCTTGATGATGGTGTTCATGTCAATGCTATATATATGGAGGATGACAAAGAAGTGGAGGCAAGATGACAACGATGAGGAGATGACATTTAGTTTGATAAAATGGCACTCAAATGCTCTAAGGCTTTATTTAACATTATCATTATTGTCCCTCTCCATTAGCCTCCATTCACATGTGAAGGACAAAGGTTTCATTTAGCTTTAACATTATTCTTCCCCTCTATTAACCTATGTTCATGCGAGAAGGATGGGAGATGTTATATCCTCTCCCCCCTTAAAAGAATCAAGTTATCCTCATTTCCAGAATAACTTAATGGTTATCATTCTTTGTGGTAATTTGTTATTGCATCATAGGATTTGTGGGTTAGGCCCCACCACACTGTGTTTGTGCTACTCTGATTATATACAAGCACTCAAACTACAAAGAGATACAATGATTTCAAAGACAAGGTGCATTGGCCATTATAAGCTCATTTTATTACAAGTATAAATCTTATTAAATTTCATGAATATCTTTCTAGGATTTCTAATCATATTTAAAGGTCACAATGAGTTCTAGGCCTTCGTCATTATTCAGTTTTAAAGGGAAACAGAATGTTGAACTTATACAACTTCATTTCGATGTTGATTCCTCATTGTCTTAGTCTAGTTCAAGGCAATCAACCTCGATATATCCTAACTCATCGCAATCAAAGCATCAATGATTTGGACACCTCTTTTGGATGTGCCCTATCTCACTATCCTTGTGGCACCTTTTGGCTCAACCCTTTGAGTCATCATGATCTTCTTTGCATTCTCTAAGAAGTAGCTATCTTTAAGAAGCTATTCTCCATTCTTCACTTTTTATAGTTAAGGACATCTCTCCTTGTCCACTTCCACACTCCTTGTGGTCATCTCTCCTTCTTTGTCCACTTCCATATCCTCCATGGCTCACCTATCTTCCTAGCCTCATTGCATGCAATTGGTGAGCATCTACTTCAAATGCTTTTCTATTACATACCAAACATGCTCAGCATTCTAATAATCCTTGGAAAACCATGCATATTTAAAAGAAAATAGTATCAATTCACCATTATTTTACAATGGACTATTTTTTGGGTAAAATCCTATCTTAAAGTTAAGAATCTTCCAAGTTACATGTATAAGTTTGTCATCATTAAGATAAATATAGTGAATTAATATTCTTACATTTGCAATTATCCGCCAACCACAAGAATGGTTATCATCTTGATGAGGACTCTACGACCAACCATACAAAGTAAAATTATGTAACTTGTAATTTTGCAAAATTTGCTTTCTATATTTTCTTTTATTAAGAACTCACCACAACTTATCTATACTCCATATGTGTAAGTAGATCATAAGGCATTGGAGGCATTTTTTCTAGCACTTCAATCAATATTTTTGCACCTCCATATAAAAAATAATATAACTTAAAGGACTTGCAACATAGAAAAATTCAAATGATTAATGAGACCTTAGATTATTTAGCTTATATATTGACAATTCCATGGGTTTTCTTTAACTAATCAATGAGATAGCATTGTTTGTCACAATACAGTCTATTGCAATCAAGCTCCAGTGATAACTAAAAATAATCATATGCTAATAATTCAATTTCAAAGAAAAAGATTATTCAATGAGATAGGATAGCAAAGTACCTACTCCTTATGGTATGGAACCAAAAGAAGCTCTAAAATTTTGAAGTTGATTGCATTTAACCAGTGATCAAGTTCACTTTCATCGATCTCATTTCTCCTTATCTAATGGGAGATTTAAGGATCAATCACTTCAATATCTTATTGTATACGGAAAGGAAAATATGCATTAAATATCTATAAAAGGAAGTAGGATAGTTTGCATATGGAAAAGAATATCACTCAAAGGATTATAAAATTTGAGCATATTATACCTTAACCTAGTAAGAACAATAGAATCATTTATTTCTCTCCTTTTATGCTTGAGGATATTGATAACTGGTTATTTAGAGCCATTTTTACCACGTTTTTCATGCAAACTTTATGGTTCAAATTATGTATTACATAATATTTCTCATAAAAATCAATAAAAATTAAGTCGTAAAGCCATATTTGATGGCGCTAAGGTGGAGTTAGAAATAGAGTTTTGAATATTTTAGTTAGGAATTTTTAGAGATAAAAATTTTGTAAGTGGAAAAAGCTACATATGGAATAAGATTTTAAGTGGATGCGGGTAAAATTTTAGAGACAAAAGAGAATGTGGGTAGAGTTTAGCGTGTATGCATGAAATTTTAGTTAAGAAGTTGTGGGTGGGGTCAGAAATAGGCCAAATATGTGGAAAGGTTCCAAATGAAACTAGTTTAAGTGTGATATTTGAAAACTTAAAAAAGTGGACAATCAAGAAGTTGAAGGAGGGAGGGGGGTCTGAGGCTATCTTGTGAAGGGGAGTTGTTCATGAGAGAGAAAACACACAAGAAAGTGGGCGCCATCATCCCGGAGTTTTATTGAGGATTTTTTGTAGCACTTGGCTTCATCTCTAACATCATTAGGCTGCACTTGATTACTTCTTCCCTTCTCTTTCATCCTATTCCAATCTTGGAGCCTATTTTATCATAGAGAGAAAATTTTAGCAAGTTTAAGAAAAAATTAGAGGTTATTAGCAAGAAAAAAAAGATATTGGAATATTTGAAGATTTTGTAGCATATAGGAAGAGGAGGAGCAAGCACCAACATCATCAAATACAACCGATGATCTTCCTTTCTTTCATTAAATGTGAAGAAGTGCAAAGTTTGAGTGGAATTGGTATTAAATGTATTGATTTTTTTATTTCTAGGTTTCAAATGAATAGAATTATGTCTAATTTATACATCATATGAATCGAAACGATAAGAAAATAGGTCAAAATTTGCATTTTTAGGCCCTAATTTATTGGATATTAGGGATTCTTGATACTATTAATGAAAAACAATTTGAAACAAAGTTAAACATAATGAAATGAACCTAAGAATGAAATCTCATTCTTTGGAAATGAATCTATCGGAAGATATGAGTGTTTAAGTGGTAAAAAATATCATTTTTCTTCATAATTAGGATTAATTGAGAGTTTTAATGAGAGATTAAGAGTAACAATCCAAAATCAATTAAATCATAATAATATGGACTTTTCTATAAATTGTCAACTCTTGTGGCTCTCTAGATTTGAGTAAAAATAAAGAAAAATTAATAAGTATGGATGGGGAAGGAATTTGTGAAAACGATGAGAAGAGACTCTAACTTATTTTTTGGTTAATATATTGTTAAAACTTGTGAGTAATGAAATTAAATAAAGAGTACTTCCTTTGTAAAATGATATTCAAGGCTAAGATAATGATTAGTGTATATTAGTGCTTTTATCAAAGTATTAGTAGATATTAAAGATGAATTAGGAGTTTTAAACCAACTACTTTCTCTAATCTAAATGTTGATTGAATTGGGTTTAATACATTAAAGGCTTTACTTCAAAATGTGGGCTAAATAGGGAGTTTCAAAGTAACTTGAATGAAACTATTGAGTGAAATTATATTTGGACTATCTTTTATACTATTAATTTGGGATTTGAAATATCATACTACTCCACTTTTGACTCTTAATTAATAGAATGGCTTCACATATAGCCATTTTCATGTTAATCTAGGGGTCTCTTAGGGGGGCATCAGATATGAATACACTCACAGTCAAAAGTAAAAATATCGGCTCTCTTATCTATATCACTAGGAAAAAAGCAATGAAGATTGAACCCTTTTGGATCAACAATTTCAAGGAGGTCAAACAACTCATCTTCTAGTGATTCTACATGCTCTACTTCTTTTTCTCCTACTTTATTCCTCTTGTGCTCTCTCTATTTCTTTGCCAATTCTTCTGTAGTCTTTCTCTCCTTTTCCTACAGTAGTCTGATATCTTTTTCATACATAATATCCTCTATTTTATGACCCATACCTACATTTTTTTCCCTATATGGTGGCATGTCTAGAATATTAGATGTCTTCTTATCTATAAGAGAGACTAGCTCTAAACTCTTTGAGAATCTATATCTTAGCCTTTTGGTGCACAGATCGGATGCTGTATGCATACATAGCGAGCGTTGAAAGGTCCCCAAGAACAAAAAAACTCTACTTTTGCACAAAAAACAAGAGAGAAGACTTGCACAACATGAAGCAAAAGACTTGCCGCCCGTGGTGACATACTCCTGCCGCAGAAAGATCAAATTCACAAGAGCTTTAAGCTCTTATAAGCTTTTAAAGCTTATCTCTTACTTAAGCAATGATAATAAACTTCTTCTCTTATCTGGAAATAAGTGACTTGATATAGGATTTTGTCTGCTAGTCCTCCGCCTGTAGAGGCTGGTCCTTCGCGATTCCAATTGCGTAGCAGGGGGTTCTTCACTGCCAGGAACACGCTGGTATTGATGGATTGCCGCGAGACTGACTGTAGATCTCAATCGTTCCAGGAGCTCCGCCTTCATGCGAGATGGTAAGCGATTGGAAGCCCTCAATCTTAGCTTCCCTCTGATACCATTGGTGCACAGATCAGATGTTATATGTGTACGTAGCAAGCACCGAAAGGCCCCTAAGAACAAAATAACTCTACTTTTGCACAAAAAACAAGAGAGAAGACTTGCACGACATGAAACAAAAGACCAATTGGGTACAATCTCCCCCCATGCCTTGTATGAGCGTTCCACAAAGCATGTATTTGATATATTATTCATCTCCAAGCTCAAAAAATAGCTCAATTTACAATTAGTACACTTTGGCTTTTGTGTTTTCTTTTTTCCAACTAAAGAATAAAGCGGTTGGGCGCCCAAAGAGTCAAGCTGTGCTCAAATACAATGCCCAATAACAAATATTTAAATCGTGCACCCATGCGCATAAAAAATAATAAATAAATATCAAGTGCTTCAATAAATAAGCGCGTCAAAATAAATATTGGCGCCACACCTAAGATGCGCGTCCATAAAAAATGCTAATTTTTTCTAAATAACTTGAATACACGCTATTGCCTAGTGCTTCCCAAGGCCACCATTGCCTGCTCTACACATCAACTGAAGCATTCACAATTATTAGAAAATAATAAAAATAAACTAACAAAAGTGAATACCTAGCAATCTTCAGCTACAAAATAAATAAATTGGTTAGAACTCAATCCTAACCTTAATTTATTACGAGTGCGCACTCTAAACTCATAAATGTCCATTAATTTAAATATGTATTTTGTGGAATCACCTGCTATGGAATCACCCACTTGCACATTAAATTAACAAGATGCCCAAAAAGAACAGGCGTCCCCATCGACTTTTCGCACAAGGAATCCACCTTGTGTATGAGCCCTGGTAACAAATATAATTTTACAGAATCCACTGCAAAACCTCACGGAATCCACTGTGGAATATGACTCCTGGCATCATATCCCCGGGGTGGGATAGCAATTGTCCTCAATTGCTATTAGCTCAATGTGGAGCCAACAATGAGGGGTAAGCACTTAGGTCTCGAGCGTGCATCCATTGGGCCTCTTCAACGGGATGATTTTTAAACTTAACCAAATATCTAGAATATCTACAACCAATTCTAGTAGTCATAAAGTCAGTATCTAGAATAGTTTCAGGTTCAAGGATTTCAATTTCTTCTTCTAACAAAGGAGGGTTTTCATAGACAGGATGTACAGGTAATTGGCCTCTAAAAGGTCGTAATAAACTAATATGAAAAGTGTTGTGGATTGTCCAGTGTTGTGGTAATTCTAGTTTAAATGCATTGTCATTGATTTTGTGAATGATCTTGAGAGGTCCATAAAATCTAGGAGCTAACTTTACAACAGGGTGTTTGTCAACACTTTGTAATCTTCGCCTTTCAATGCGTAACCAAACATAATCATCAACTTTGAAACTCATAGCTTTTCTTTTCTTGTTGGCTTGTTTTGTATATGATCGCTGGGCTTTCGCAATCATATCTTTAACTTCATCAAAAATAGTAGCATGCATCTTAACAATATCATCAGCAGTTTGAACTTTGTTTGACAATGATGTAACAGGTGTAGCTAATCTATATCCATAAATGATTTCAAATGGTGCTTTCTGTGTAGTTGTATGTGGTGTGTTATTGTATGCAAACTGAAGTAAATGTAAATGTGTATACCATGTTTGTGGTTTTGAAATTTTGTATGCACGCAAAAGATCTAAAATTGTACTGTTAGTTGCTTCTATTTGTCCATTTGTTTCAGGATGAAATGCAAATGAAAAATCAATCTGTGTTCCTAAATTAGCAAACAAAGTAATCCAAAAATTATTGTAGAATCTAGAATCATGGTTAGAAATAATAACTTTTGGCAAACCATGGTTAGTGAAAATAGTTTTCAAGAATAATTGAGCAGCTTGAGATGCAGTTAACATTTTCTTATATGGAATGAAATATGCTTGTTTGCTAAACCTATCGACAATAGTCCAAATCATATCATGATTAGCTTTAGTGTTAGGCAAACCAGTGATAAAATCCATTGAAATCTGCTCCCATGGTCGGTCTGGAATTGGTAAAGGCATTAATAGAACATATTGTTTGCCATGGTGTCGTTTAACTCTTTGGAAAATTAGACATTCAGATACAAAGTTAGATACATCAAATTCCATGTGTGGCCAATACATAAATCTTCAATCAATGTACGCAAAGTAGAAATAATTCCTCTATGGCCTTGGTATGGGGGACAATGAATTTCATGCAAGACAAATGATCGAAATGGAATAGTTACACATAATCTTTTTTCATAGAACATAAATCCATCAGCATAAGACAATGAATCAATTGGAATGCAATTATTTGCAACTAATTTATTCCAATCAGCTTGAAAACTAGGGTCTTGGTCATAGGTATCTTTCATAGGAAGAAGAGAGTCAAAAGATATCACAGAGATATTATGAATAGTCAATCTTCTACTTAAAGCATTGGCAACAATATTCTCTTTTTCGGGTTGATATTGTATGAGTGGATGAAAACTTTGAATAAAAGCAGTCCATTTAATGTGTCGATCAGATATTTGTGGTTGACTAAGGAGATGTTTAATACTTTGTTGGTCAGTTTTGATCATGAATTCAGATCCCATTAAATAGTGTTTCCATTGACGTAAAGCTTATACTACAACTAGCAATTCTTTATCATAGGTAGAATACTTAAGTTCAGAGGGTTTAAGTTTGCAGCTAGAGTAGGCTATGGGATGGGAATCTTGCATAAGGACTGCTCCTATTCCAGATCCACTAGCGTCAGTGATACTAGGAAAAATGGTCTATTGAAGTCATATAATTGCAATACAGGAGCATGAGTTAAAGCATGTTTCAATAAATCAAAGGACTTTTGTTGATTGTCAAACCAATGATACACAATGCCTTTCTTTAATAATTTTGTCAAAGGTAATGCAAGCAATGAAAAATTTCTCACAAATTTTTTGTAAAAGCTAGCAAGACCTAAGAAAGAACGTAATTCGTGCACATTTTTAGGTATCGGTCAATTCAAAATTGCTTCTATATTTTTAGGGTCAACTTTAATACCTTTAGATGAAACAATATGTCCTAGGTATTCAATTTCTGTTTGAAAAAATTCACTCTTTTCAAGATTAGCTTATAATTGATTCTCTTTCAATAATTTGAAAACCAAAGATAAATGTTCATAATGCTCATTTTCATTCTTACTGAAAACCAATATGTCATCAAAGAAAACAATGACACAATGTTGATGCTTCAAAAAATATGCGATTCATCATACGACTGAATGTGGCTGGTGCATTAGTTAAACCAAAAGGCATAACAAGGAATTCATAGTGTCCAAATTGTGTTCTAAATGAAATTTTGAAAATATCAGATGTGTCCAATCGTACTTCATGGTATCCAAATTTAAGATCTATCTTGCTAAATATTCCAGACCCTTGTAGTTTGTCCATAAGATCGTCTACCCTAGGAATCGGATATCTATTCTTAACAGTGATCTTATTTAGGGCACGATAATCAGTGCACATCCTATAGGTATTGTTTTTCTTCTTCACTAGTAGGATGGGTGCACCAAATGGAGAACTACTGGGTCTAATGAGTCCTTGAGTTAACAATTCTTCAACTTGGGCTTGAATTTCTTTCTATTCAATTTTGTTATATCTATATGGTGCTTAACATGGTGGTTGTGATCCAGGAATTAGGTCTATTCTGTGATCTTCAGGACGTATAGGTGGTAAGCCGGGTGGTAAGTTAGCAGCAAAACAATCTTAAAATTGTGAAAGAAATTGTGCATGCTTAGGATGCATCTGATTTTCTTTAACTTCAATTTCATTCACCCATATTAAGTAGGATTTGCTACTTTTTCGTAATGCACATTTAGCTTGTGTTTTAGCTTATGTATGACTAAGCAATGGAAAATTATCAAAAGTGTGCATACCATGCAATGTGATTTGTTTCCCATTAGAATGAATCTTCATTGAATGCATGGAATAATCTATATCGGGATTATACTGATGACGCCAAGGCATTCCTAAGATAATGTCACTAGATTGTAAAGGAACAACTAAGAAATTTCTACATTCAACATAATCGCCAATTTTAATTTCTAAGTCATGCACTTCTTGTGTTCCATTGTATCTAGTGCCTAAGAATGCAGCCTTGATGAGATAATGAGTAGAAATAGTATGTAAATTCAATTCTTTGACCAATTTTGTAGAAATAAAATCGTGTATGCTCTCATCATCATGTAAAACGGTCTTTTCTCTACCATGCACAAGACATTTCATCATTAATAAAGAATGGGGATTTGGCATACTTGGTAAAGTATCTGAAGTAGTATTGATATCGTCACCGTCTTTCGTGAAATATGGCATTTCTTCATGGTCTTCATCTTCAGTCGCTCCCAAATAGTTGATGTGAACAGTCGGCTTTTTGGATTTACAATTCCCTACTAGATGTCCAGGTTGATGGCATTTGTAATAGACTATGGGTTTGGCCTTAGACACATTATTGGTAATAGCGGGAAGTTTAGGAATGTTGGGATTTGGCTAGAAAGATGGCTTAGGATTTGGATTTGTGTTTGATGGTAAAGCAGGGGGTCATGTCCAAGATTTATGAAATGAAGATGTAAGGAAACGATTTTGATTGAATCTTCGAAAATTTGAATTGAATTGTTTTGAACCAAAGTTACCATTAGTTGGAAATTGTCGTGGTCACTTCTCTCATCCTCGAATTTTGTCTTTAGTATCATGGGCCAAGGAAATTGCATCTTCGAGAGTCGTTGGCTTTAACATGTTTACCCCTGCATAAAAATGTCCAAGTAAGCCAGACATAAACTTGTGTTTATGGGTTGCCTCAGGTATATCTTCGAGCATTCGAAGTTGCAATAAAGCATTCCAAAAACGCTCGATATATTGTGGAATAGGCTCACAATCCCTCTATTGCAGAAGATCCCACTATTTGATTGCTTTTTTGTGGAATTGGGGTGGAAGGAAATTCTGCAAAAATTTCTTTTGGAAAGTCTCCCAAGTAGTAGGACAATCAATGCTTTTGCGGACAACAGTCCACCATAGGGATGCTCTATCCACTAGATGATTAGTGACACACATAATTTTGTCTTTCTCAGCAACATACTGTTCTTCATGGAAATAATCATCAAATTGACTGATAAAAGCAAGTACAATCTTTCCATTGCGTGACCCATTGAAAGTACGAAATTTGAAATTTCTTTTACTTATCTTTGTTTCTTTCCGAATAGATTGCGCTTCAAGTGTCGCATTGATCATACGTCGTATAAGATCTTCAGATTGCGGTCCATCTTGGTTGGCGGTAGATCATTGCAGACTGGTCAATTGAGCTTGCAAAGTTTGACATGCTCTTCGTTCCTCTTGAAGCTGCATCATAATTAGGTCCAGTTTTTGCTCCATCGTTGGTTCCGGTAAATCAGCTTCAGCCATAAAATCTTCCATGGTTTGATCGAACATCCTGCAAAATTCCAAAAGACCTCACACACTTGAAATCTTATTAGCGGGATGAGAGTAGCTCAAAGTCAGGTTTACAAGGCTTATTTCTCTCTCTCTTTTTTTTTAAAAGGCGTTTTGCAGTATTTCTTCTTTGCGGATGCTGAATTTGATATCACGGTTTTCTTCCAAGAGGATACTTCATGCGTGTAGTCTGCGTGTAGCAATCTGTTTGCTAGAATTGAACTCTGTTAGACACCCCAGATGTGAAAAGGGGCTTCGATGGAAGTCAAAACCCATTCAGGACTAACTGTATGTGAACAGCCACTATGGGAGAGGTTGAAACTTTAGAATTTGTAACCTTAGTAGCTTTAAACTTTAAAGCTCTTGGTTTCTTTTTTTTAAAAACCCAACGTTTGCTATCGCTGTGAAAATAGGAGGCCATTTTTTATGTCGTCGTCCGTGGCGACATACTCTCGCCGCAGAAAGATCAAACTCACAAGAGCTTTAAGCTCTTATAAGCTTTTAAAGCTTATCTCTTACTTAAGCAATGATAATAAACTTATTCTCTTATCTGAAAATAAGCAACTTGATGTAGGAGTTTATCTTATGGTCCTCCGCTTGTAGAGGCTAGTCCTTCACGATCCAATTGCGTAGCAGGGGGTTCTTCACTGCCAGGAACACGTTAGTATTGACGGATTGCCACGAGACTGACTGTAGAGCTCGATCATTCTAGGAGCTTTGCCTTTGTGCGAGATGGTAAGCGATTGGAAGCCCTCAATCTCAGCTTTGCTCTGATACCACTAGTGCACATATCGGATGCTGTATGCGTAGTAGCAAGCACTGGAAGGTCCCCAATAACAAAAGAACTCTACTTTTGCACAAAAAACAAGAGAGAAGACTTGCACGACATGAAACAAAAGACCAATTGGGTACAATCTCCCCCCCATGCCTTGTGTGAGTGCTCCACAAAGCATGTATTTGATATATTATTCATCTCCAAGCTCAAAAAATAGCCCAATTTACAATTAGCATACTTTGGCTTTTGTGTTTGCTTTTGTCCAACTAAAGAATAAAGCGGTTGGGTGCCCAAAGAGTCGGGCTGTGCCCAAATACAATGTCCAATAACAAATATTTAAATCATGCGCCCATGCACATACAAAATAATAAATAAATATCAGGCGCTTCAATAAATAAGCGTGTTAAAATAAATATTAGCGCCATGCCTAAGGTGCGCGTCCATCAAAAATGCTAATTTCTTCTAAATTACTTGAATACATGCTATCGCCCAGTGCTTCCCAACGCCACCGCTGCCTGCTCTACACATCAATTGAAGCATTCACAATTGTTAGAAAATAATAAAATTAAACCGACAAAAGTGAATACTTAGCAATCTTCAGCTGCAAAATAAATAAATTGGTTAGAACTCAATCCTAACCTTAATTTATTACGAGTGCACACTCTAAACTCATAAACGTCTATTAATTTAAATATGTATTTTGCAGAATCACCCGCTATGGAATCACCCACTTGCACATTAAATTAACAAGACACCCGAAAAGTATAGGCGTCCCCATTGACTTTTCGCACAAGGAATCCACCTTGTGTATGAGCCCCGACAACAAATATAATTTTACGAAATCCACCGCAAAACCTCACGGAATCCACCATGGAATATGCCTCCTAGCATCACCTTTTGAGGATGATCATATCCTTGTCCATGAATGTTAATCTGTGTGTAATGGCCAGCACAAATATAAGCATCCTAGAAAAACTTAATCAAAAAAACTTATGTAGCCTCTTGGATGCAATTGAGAGCTAATCTTGTCCATCTAAAACTATTAAGTCTCCCTGATAGGTCTTTGAAATGGAACATTTGGTACTACAATATTGAGAGCTTTCATTGCCTTCCTAATCTCCCTCAAATATCTTACATCTTGTGAAATCTTTCCCTTAGGGTTGCTTGTCTTGGAAGGCTTAGAGGCTTAATGGATCTCTTCTGAATTTTCCTAAGATCAATATTTTGTTTCCTTGTAATTGATTTTGTTCTTGCCATAACAATATTAATAACCAACAAAAATTAAAAAAAACTATCTTAAGGAACATGATGGTGGGCCTCAAGGCATTGGAAATATGCATTTGACCAAAAAAGAAGAAAATTTTATTAGACATTGTATGAAATGCAAAAAATTTAGCTAACAACACATCGAAAGTCCTTATAAGCATGTTTCATATAACAAAATCAAGAACAATAACAATTTTCAAATTTTGTTTAGTAAGATTGAAAGCGATGACTTATGAAATATGAACACATAGTTTTTCTTTGTCCAATACACTATCTTATCATGTTTCATAAGAGAGTAGAAACGCATTAGTAGATTTGATTCAAACTGATATCATATTCATATGATTTCAACAACACACAAAAATTTTAACATTGGTGCTAGATTCTAATGATTTTTGGGATGTTTAATACCTATAAAGCACAAGTACCTTCCTATGGATGAGCTTATGGCTTCATATGGAGCAACACAACTCTTCTCATTTAGAAACAAGGAATATTAGGCAAAATGCAAGTGAATTAGTGATCAAATGCAATTAAATCAAAATGATAGATAATTTTTTAGATTGGTATATAATATATCTTATGAAAAAATGACATTGAAGCTTTATTTAAAATGATATGAATCTGATTCACCATGCCACAATGGGCACGTGCAACACCTTAATTTTGCCTTGGGAAATTCCCACTTGCAGTGGAAGTTTTAGGGTTGCTTTTATGTTAAAAACAAAGCCCTTTTTGGGTGGTCCAAAAAAGAGTGGCGGTTTTTGTTTTAAAAAGGCACAAGTTTCAAGGTCAACATCTAGATCTCATAAAGCCACTTTTTGACAAAGCCATCAATATTCTCTCTACTACATTAGAGTCTACATAACATTCCAAGTGGGAGTTAGCCATCTATACTCTATAACTTTGGCTTCTTCAAAATGTAAAAAAAAAAAACATTTTCATTCTTTAAGTAAATCTTGGTTTTAGGAATAATTATTTAATCATGTAAAATACAAAAGTAGCTATAGAAAAGAGGCCTCTGTTGTTTGTATTCACATTTCATACAACAGAAACATTGCCTATTCAAACACCACATCATATGAAACATGATTTCTCATATGATATGAACACTACCTATTCAAAAACTATGTCAAATGAAACATGATTTCTCTTGTAGGCAAATAGCTTCCAACATTCTAGGTTTGTGTTTCATATGACCTAAAGACTTTGATATTGACTTTGATTTTTTGGCTTATGAAACATGATTTGAAGAAAAAGTAAGTTTATGACTAAGTAGTACTTACATTTCTTATAACACATTATTATATGTTTTCATTATAAGGTATGCTTATTCAAAATGACTAAAAGAAATCTATCTCTGGAGGGAATGGAAGAGAAAGCATTGGAGGAAAAAAATGATTTTCTCCACAAGACAAGAAAAGAAACTCTTCCAAGTTTAACTATATCAGGGCTATGCTTAATGTTCCTGTCATGAAGGAAAAATACAACATTAATATTTGCACCTTGGATTAATTCCAGCCTTTGTAAATTTAGCTTTAGCCTATGTGTACATGTGTGAACAGCCTTTAAGTTTGGAAGAGGGTTAGAATAAAAGGGACTAGAGGCCAAAGGCAAGACATCTTTTGGATCATTCAATAATCTTGGCTTTACCATTTTCTTGGAGTTAGCTTCTTTCTAGCCTATGAAGCACTCAGCCATGGCCGTCATGTATTCTTGAATCCCCAACCATTAATACATGATGAGGATGTCTTGGTGCAATAGATTTGTTAATTCTTTGTTGTAGCTTAGTTAATTTTCACTTTCAGTTAGATTTCATTCCATGGTTGATTGCTTCCATTACATTGGTATCAGAGCTGTAGCTTAGATCCTTGCAGAAGTCATTTTCAAGTACTAGATTCAGTTTCCTAGGCTAGAGAGAGCAAACCATAGTTAGGAATTTGAGTGACAGGACTTGACAGGACATGAAGATTTCAAACCGGAGTTACATGTGAAGGTCTGCTACAAACAAGGATGAAGATGGTGATTCTTGGCATTACCAATGGAAGAAATGGAAGGCTCCAGCCAAAATAGCAGGACGTGATCAAGATTGAGCCAAAATTTGGGGTAAGTGTACAAACAAATGGTTACAGGACATTTTAACTGTGGTTACTTTTGAGAAGGAAGGGTTTCTTCTTCCCTTTCCTCATTTCTTCAAGCTTTCCACAAGAATCCATGGCCAAGACAACATCAGATCTTCTCCTTCTCACTTCTATCATGAGAATGTGTTGGATGACCTCTTTCCTTGCCTCAAGAGCTTCAAGTGGAGTAGCTAATGTAGCTACTTAGCACCATTGCTGATTTCTAGTACGTGAGTATGTACTCACACTGTTTACGCCGCCAGTACATACTCTTATACTGCGTGAGAAATTTTAGGGTGATGATGCCTCTTGAGCATTGCTATTGATCTTCAAACCTTGGGCAAGAGATCTCTCACCAATTTCTTCAAGATCCTTATCAGTTTGGAGTTTTCCCTCTTCTTCAAAACCCTGGTTATGGAGTTTTATGACAGTTTTGGACAGCACTCAAATTTCTCAGATTTTTTTCATCAAGATCAAAGGGTTTTGCTCTATTATACTCCCTGAGGCTTCTACATACATCCTAGTACCAACATTGATTGATCTTGAAGCTTGAAGCTTTGTTGGAGCTTGGATATGGAGATTGCAAACTCTATGTGTAACAGTCTAGGGCAGCATTAAAGATTCCTGAAATTTTTAAAGCAATTCATGGGGCTTTTGTGGGCAAAGCATCTCTGAAGCTTCCTCAACCATTCCCCCTCAAGAATCCATCAACATTGGACCGACATTGAAGAGATTGAAGCCAATGGAGGTCTAGGTGTTCAATGGACAGCATGAAGCTTTTATGCCATTAAATTTTGGCATTCCCCCTCTCAAATTTCGGGATCTCTTGGACACATTGAAGCCCTCTCTATTACCTATTGCAAGCTACTTCAAGTAGAGAAGGTAATCGGTCTTCATCAACCCTCATTTGGAGCATTCATGGGGTCATGGAGCTTTCATGGAATTCATGAAGCTGAAGCTTATCAAGGAAGGGATTATTCTTGAATATTGAAGATCTCTTGGACTGATTTTAGAAGGATTATCAAGCTCAACTCACCTATGTCAAGCATTATGGATTGAAGGCCTTTCCATCAACAATGCTCTTCTCCAATCAATTAAATGAGGTACTCTAATCACTCTTAATTTCTCTTTACATTCAATTGCTGATCTCATTTCCAATTGCTGAAGAGAAATAAGAGGATTAAATGAAGCTTTCATTCATAGCCTAATGCATTACATGAAGCCTATAGGTTATCTCAGTCATTGTCTTTACTAAACCTCTTCAATTTACTGTAATGGCCATCTCTAAATGTCTCAAACTCTTCCATAATGAATGAACATTACCCATCTACTTTCATTCACTGAAATCAGTAATTTCTTGAGCTTCATTACTCAATCTTTATTGCCTAACCCTGACATGAAATTGATTGCCTATTTTGCCTCTTGATCATAAGAAAATCATTACCCAATTGGTAAGTGAGAAAATCTTTGTAAGCAGTGAGTCACTGCTGAGGTAAATACCTCTCCATTTCTCATTTACATTTCAGCCTCTTCAATTCCAATCTTGCATATCATGAAAAGGGCAAATGAAAGGCAATTGTATTTCCTTCCTATTCCATGCATATCATACTGATTTTTAGAGCTAGAATTCACTTGCCATGTACTTGCCCACGAGGAAAAGTGGATGCCGGGCGAGTCGGTAGGACAAAAGAGAGGTGACCCTCCCCTACCGACGAGGACCCTGAAGGGGAGCGCAACCCAGCCCGAGAGGGAACTTTGCAAACCCCTCGGGTCTCGGATCCCACGTATTTTCAAGTTTAGGTGCAGGTACAAATCTCAAAGGCACTTGAAATCAGCCTACAGCATGAGTTATGGGCAGTGAGTTCTTGAGATATTGGCAAATGTATGAAGACATATGGCTACAGTAAAATGTATGCATCCTATGGTAAAGACACTATGGTTCAGCATTAAAGTTTGGAACAGAGTATGTATACATACCCTCATTAAAGATTGCAGTCTACATTGAGTTAGACAGCCATTTTACTGGTCACAGATGTCATTTTCAGTATGGGCAGACGTATGAGACTCTCCTACAGGGTTATGAAGTTGGTACATGCTTGGTATTGATGGTACAAGCCATTAATTGACTAGAACAGGGTATTCACTGCCTGCAGGAATTTTCAGACAGCAACAGAAAATCCCTTACAGAAATTTCTGTACTCATCCATTTTCTGCACTTGATAGATCATTGGATAGAGGGCTCTTCAAGCTTTGAACAGAGCCAGAGACCTCGTAATTTGGAGCTCTAGAAGTAAAGATAATCAAGTTTTTCTACTACAGGAAATTCAGGACAGAAATCAACCCATGGCTAGGAATAAGAAGAGAGACCCTGTTTTGGATACTATCAATGAAGAATTGAAGGAATATCAGCAGGAAAGGGATGAACATCAACAGGAAAGGGGTGAACATCATGACACTTCTCAAAATGCCATTTACCGAATGCATTATGAGAACGATGAGATCGATGCAAGCTCCACTCACTCCCCTACCAATCAACCCATAGAGACGTCTCATATCTCAATGAATTCAAACAGTTTTCAACAATTGTCAAATGACATAAAGGATATGAAATCAGGTTTCGAGGGTATGAGGTTGGGTATTGACAAGCTTGTAGCACTTCTTGGTGAGAAAATGTTGCCTACAGCTGGTCTTAATATCCCACACCCGCATAGGGCTGAAGAACCACCTAAACCACTTACTCCTAAGGTGGTAGGTCAATTTGAAGTTGGAGAATCATCTAAAGCTAAGGATTTTGTTCATCCCACTTCACTTCAACCACAATTCCATCAACAAAAGGGTCACTTTCAGCCACATGGGCAGGATCTTCAAGAAAGAGTGCAAACAAACTCAAAGCATGATGAAGACATCCATGGGTGCAACTCTTTCTACAAGCAATTTTACCCTCAAGCAAATCTTGGTGGCTATGAGCAAGTCCATATTAATTCAGCCCCAAACTCTTATGGGCAGCCACATGGACATGTGAATTCAGCCCCAAATGCTTTTGGACAGCCACAACAAAATTTCTCTTCTCAAGTGCAGGCCAATAGGCCAAGTCCCATGTCAAATCATGGTTGGAATCAGCAAAATAATGGGCAGCAACCACCTTTCAATTCACCGATGCATGGACAACCTCCCAATGTGAGCAACACATACTTTCATCCTCAAGGACATTGTTTCCAGCCACAAAGTCATGGTATGCATTATGGACAGCAAACTCCTTATGCACAAGGGCATGGAAATAATGAATATCCTAGGCAAGGACCTTTTGGCAATTCTTTTGGGCCACAAAACCATAGTGGGCAGCAGCACCCTAATGGACAACCTCCTCAATACGAGAGAGAATACAAGGAGAAAATAATTATCTCAAACTTCAAGGGAGAGAACCCTTCACCCACGGAGTTGGAGGAGTGGTTTGACAAGTTAGAGATGTATTTTTCCCTTTACCCAAGGCCCGAGAATGCCAAAGTAAAATTTGCAGCCCTTCATCTAGAAGGCTATGCTCACACTTGGTGGAGATATATGGCGAGGATGGGACATGACTTCTTGTCTTGGGATGCATTGAAAAATGCTATGATTGAAGTCTTTGTTTCCCCTATTGAAAAAGAGCGGTTAGAGAAAAAGTGGTATGCACTTGAGCAACGTGGTCTCTCGGTTAGAGAGTACTCAAATCAGTTTTTGAACCTCTTGATGTATGTTCATGGGGTCTCCGATAGTGCCAAGTTGAATAAATACATATTTGGTTTGGAACCTATTCTTTCTTCTGAAGTTGGAGCCATGAATCCTACATCCCTACAAGCTGCCATTCAATTGGCTGAACGTTATGGGCAGAAATACAAGGGTTTTCAACCAAAAACAGGGCATTCTTTTCAGCCTACGCAGTTCTCAAGGACATCAGGCCATTATGGGCATGCTAAAACTGATTTTCAGCATATTGGGAAGCCATCAAATACTTTCAGCAATACCTACAGCAAGATACCCACTTTTCCTACTGTGTTTGGGTCAAAACAAAGCAGTAATTTCAGACCTAATGCTGAAAATAGATTTGATGGAAAGAGGAATGATATAAATGCCAAAACTTCAGTCCCTACTCAAGGCAAACATGTATCGAATGACAAGCTCAAAGATATGTATGCTAAAGGTCTATGCTACAAATGTGGAGAGAAATGGTCACCCGATCATAAGTCCAAATGCAAGGCCAAAAATATGAAGATTAGCATGATCATCGAGGATGATTCCGATGTTGAATCTATTGAAGGAAGCTTGGCTCAGCTTGATGTCACAACAACTCAAGAAGAGGCGCATGAAAATGAAGAGAATGGCCATGATGAGTTCTATGATCCGATGGATGGGTTTCCTTTCGACCCGGGTGGTCATTATTTGGATGATTCATGGACTGATTTACATCCATCGCTATGTGCCATATCAAGTGATGTATGGAGTGGTTCAAGAGGGGATAATACCCTACGCCTTAAAGGTCAAATCAAGGGAAGGACCGCTCATATACTCATAGATACGGGAAGTACACATAGCTTCATTAATGCTAAGTCACTCAATGGGCTGAAATTGAATACGCATGAAATGCCTACATCACTCAAAATCCAAGTGGCAAATGGAAGATGAGCAATCAATGCTGTCCAAATGTACCTATCACCCTTTCCCCATTGTGCACTACATTAGTGAGCCTAATTGCATTAGAAATGGGTCCCATTGATATAATACTTGGCTGCAACTGGCTGAAATCTTTGGGCAGATTTACCATGGATCTCAACAACATGGAAATGGAGTTTAAATGGTGTGGACAACAAGTAACACTACATGGAGCTGAAAAGAAAAGAATGGAGATGATCAGTCCCAAGAAGGTTAAGAAAGAGATAAATGCAAAGGCATGTATGTTCACCATTCTTCTTTCCAAGATTGAAGAGGATCAGCCCTCTTCTCCTACCAACAATATGGACCCATGTCTTTGTAAATTGCTGAAAGAATATGATGATATTTTCCAGCCACCTACCTCTCTTCCTCCCAAAAGAGAAGTGGATCATCCCATTGACTTGCTACCCAATACAAAGCCCATCAACAAACCACCATATCGCCTCTCCAAAGTGGAAAGAGAAGAGGTAGAACGCCAAGTCAAAGAGCTTTTGGAAATGGGTCTCATTAAGGCAAGCCAATCACCTTTTGCTTCTCCAGTCCTTCTTGTGAAGAAGAAAGATGGCTCCTTTTGAATGTGCATTGATTACCGCGATCTCAACAAGGTCACTATCAAGAATAGGTATCCCATACCTAGAATAGATGATCTCTTAGATGAATTGAAGGATGCCAAGGTGTTTTCAAAAATTGACTTGAGATCGGGATATCATCAAATACGCATGAAGGAAGGGGATGAATTCAAAAAAGCCTTCAGGACGGAGAGGGGTCTTTATCAGTTTATGGTTATGCCTTTTGGGTTATCAAATGCTCCAGCCACATTCCAGTCTCTCATGAATAAGATACTTCAGCCATTGCTCTTTAAAACAGTTTTGGTATTCTTTGATGACATTTTGATCTATAGCAAGAATAAAGAAGACCATTTGCAGCATGTAAAAGAGGTCTTTGACATATTGAGGATACACAAATTGTTTGCCAAGGCCACTAAATGCTCTTTTATGACAAAGGAAGTGGAGTACTTGGGTCATATAGTGGGAGAAGATGGAATCAAAGTGGATCCTAAGAAGGTTCAGTGCGTCAAAGAATGGCCTACACCAACCAATGCCACTTCATTAAGAGGGTTCCTTGGTTTGTCATCCTTTTACCGACGGTTTATGAAGAACTATGCTCATGTTGCAGCTCCTCTTACCGATTGGCTGAAAAAGGAGGCCTTCTTTTGGGATGAGATCGCTGACAAGAGCTTTAATGAGCTGAAAGAATTGCTTGTTTCAGCACCCATACTAGTTTGCCCTGACTTCTCCAAGACTTTTACCATTTATGCAGATGCCAGTGGTAGAGGTTTGGGAGCAGTTTTGGTACAGGAGCATGGTGTCATTGCATTTGAGAGCAGAAAATTTGATGACAAAGAGAGAGAGATGCATGTTTATGAGCAGGAGATGCTTGTTATTTTACATGCAATCAAGAAATGGCACCACTACCTCTATGGGACACACTTCAAAGTCAAAAGCGATCATAGGGTCTTGAGATATTTTCTCTCGCAGCCCAATCTTTCTCCCAAGCAAAAGAGATGGTTGGCTACTTTGCAATCATATGATTTTGAAATATCATACATGGCTGGCAAGGATAATGTGGTGGCTGATGCGTTATCAAGAATGTGGGCATGCAGTCTATCTACTGTGTCCACCATCTATAAGGAGTGGATTGAAGACATTCAAGAGGAATATGTGCTTGATGAGCATGCTGCCCATATTTTACAAAAATTACAGCAAGGGTGTGATGCTGAATTTCCTAATTTTAAAGTGCATAATGGCCTCTTATGGTTTAAGGGTAAAGTGTACTTGATTCCCAGCAGTAAATTCAAGCTGAAGGTGCTTCAAGAGATGCATTCATCGCCAATGGCTGGTCACTTGGGCCTTTTCAAGACGTTTGATAGAGTTCATCAAAGTTTTTATTGGAAAGGTCTATGGAAAGATGTTAAAGAGTATGTATCTCAGTGCTTGGAGTGTCAGCAAAATAAGGATTCCACTCTATTACCAGCTGGCTTACTTCAGCCTTTACCTATACCTATGGGCAAATGGACAGATATTTCCATGGATTTCATAACGGGATTGCCTACTACCAGTCATGGATGGAATAGTATCTATGTGGTAGTTGATAGATTGACCAAATCAGCCCACTTTATCCCAACTAAAGTCCAATATTCAGCAAGACAAGTCGCCGAGCAATTTATGGAAGGTGTGTTCAAACTACATGGTATGCCTATGAGAATAGTATCAGACCGTGATTCGAAGTTTATGGGCAACTTTTGGAAAAGTCTATTCTCCTCTATGGGTACTTTCCTCACTCCTAGCACGGCCTATCACCCTCAGACTGATGGGCAAACGGAGAGAGTAAATCATTGGGTGGAAGTGTACCTTAGGCATTATTGTCATGACACACAAGCTTCATGGGATCGTTGGATCCACCTTGCTGAATTTTGCTATAATAACACGCATCACATGAGCATTGGGATGTCTCCGTTTGAAGCTCTTTATGGGTATAAAGTTCAACTTCCATCAGTTTTATTCCATGAAGACATCAACCCACAAGCAAAGGAAGAGTTGGAAAGAATGGAGTTGCTCATGAGGCAATGCAAGGACAGCATAAGGAAAGCACAAGACGTAATGAAGGTCTATGCTGATGAGAAAAGAAGACATTTAGACTTCAAGGTTGGAGATTGGGTATTTCTCAAAGTACCCAAGACGCATTATGCTTCACTAAAGGGTGGGAATAACAAGCTTGCTCATAGGTTTTATGGACCATATTTGATTCTGGACAAAATTGGAGAGCTTGCTTATAAACTTCAGCTACCATCCTCCACTAGAATACATGATGTATTCCATATTTCACAGCTGAAGAAGTATGTTGGGCCCGATGTACAAGTATTGGAAGAGTTACCACCATTGGATGAGGCAGGACTGATCATATATGAACCTGAAAGCATTATTGGAAAGAGAGAGAAAGTTCTCAGAAATCGTACTCTCATTGAGTATCTTATTAAGTGGAAGAATTTGCCCATTGAAGAGTCTTCTTGGCAACCATCCACTTATGTCAGTAACTTTCCTTGGCTATTACAGGATGATATATGATGCAGTATGCAGTGACTGTGCAGAGACAGCTTGCTGTATGAAATTTCTGCAGACAATAAAACTGTCCTGACTTCATCAAAATTTGATTCTGATGTTATGGGGTGATGCTTGGGAGTGTATACTTCGTTTCCACACCTCGTACGCCTTATTTGGACCAATATATCAAAAGTTATGGCAGTTTTAGTGAATCAGCCCTGTTTATGACAGCAGCCAGTTTTCTCACAGTTTGGCATGCAAAAGGTCTTCTTTTCATGGACAGTGCTTTCTTATCATTTGGAAGATGAATGGGCATGATTACTATCATTCTTGACTTGGATATAGGCCATTACTTCTTGGTTTTGAGGACAAAACCATCTTCAGGAAGGGATGGTTTGTCATGAAGGAAAAATACAACATTAATATTTGCACCTTGGATTAATTCCAGCCTTTGTAAATTTAGCTTTAGCCTATGTGTACATGTGTGAACATCCCTTAAGTTTGGAAGAGGGTTAGAATAAAAGGGACTAGAGGCCAAAGGCAAGACATCTTTTGGATCATTCAATAATCTTGGCTTTACCATTTTCTTGGAGTTAGCTTCTTTCTAGCCTATGAAGCACTCAACCATGGCCGTCATGTATTCTTGAATCCCCAACCATTAATACATGATGAGGATGTCTTGGTGCAATAGATTTGTTAATTCTTTGTTGTAGCTTAGTTAATTTTCACTTTCAGTTAGATTTCATTCCATGGTTGATTGCTTCCATTATAGTTCCTTTCAATTTGCAATAGCTTTTGGAGGATCTTAGTGCTAGGTACACATGAAGTATTATGATAGGCATGCAAGGAGTCTTACACTTGATAATTATATGCATTATTAGTGATGTTATTCAAGCAAGCAATGCTCCAAGAATAACTTTGCTTACTAGGTGGAACCTTATTGATAAAGAATTTAGAAAGCATGAAACAAATAGCTCTTACCATAACAATCAACAACAATGTCTTTTAATTCACTATGACATAGAATTTCTTGTTTATCTTTAACATATGAAAGATTTTTCTTCAGATAAGATAGAGGGGGGTAAGGAAGAAGATGTTGCATGCCCAGATGAAGAGATTGAAGAAAAGAAAGAGAACTTTTTAATAGGATATTGACAACCAACCATCATAGGGTTTTGATCCTACTATTTTCAAGAGTGAGAACATCACAAAGGTAGAAGAAAGTGAGATAGAATTGGGTTCAAAGACTAAAGAAGTCCCTCTTGATTGTACCCCTATATCCTAGTTACCTCATCAATAAGACAATTATATTGCTAAATGATATTCAACACATTTTTTATCTTATAAAATATTATTGCATAGTTATTCTTGCAAGGTGGGGCCAGCATGAAAAGGATCTCATAAGCTATGCCCTCTAGCAGCTCTTGATGTCTACCAACTCTTGATGTTGAGGAGAAAAATTTTCAAGATAGCTCCATTGCTTTACATTCATATATTGATTTGGAAGTTGTTTTGTGTTAGACAGTGGTTCTTCTTTAACAAGGTTCACGAGGACGCTTCACATTTTAGTGTGGGAGAAAATGATGACACCAAAAGAAGCACAAAAACAAGGCACAAAAATGTCCATGAATATATCATAATTTCATCTTTTGTAAAGGGGATAGCATTTACATTGTTGCAAAATCACTCAAATACACCCTTGCATATAGGGGGGGCACATCCACATTCATCATAAATAAATGGTATACATAAAACTGTACATGCATGCATTTCTAAAAGGTTAGAAAGAATTGAAATGTAAAGGCTAAATCCTTATGAATGCAAATGTATCAAAAAAATCAAAGAAATAATAAAAATATGAAGGGTTGTGTGTCTTTTGGGGAAAAGGTGGGGTGGAGTGCATGGTTGATTATGTGCCTCTTTCTCTTCTTTCTTCCAAGATACACACATTCTCCTTTTTGGATAGTGTCCGTCTTTCTCTCTCCTCTCTCCTCTATCTTTTGAGCAAAAATTTCTCTTTTCCCTTTTGTTTTTGCATAATGGTTGAAGCTATGGATGAAGATGATGAAGATGACAAATTGGTTCGTTATTAAAAGAGAGATTTATGGTTTCTTTTCAGCTTGGAGATTAATGGCTCAGTCATACACATAGATTTTGTGTGCTTTGTCCTTGGTTTTGTGGTTGTTTTTGTTCATGGGAGGGCAGCTTTCAAAGGGATACTATTACAAAGAGGCTAAGTAGTGGATCCAATATCTACCCTTATTGGAACATGCTTACAATGCCCCTTACCACCAAAGCATCAAGATGACTCCATTCCAAGCCGTCTTCATTTGTTTTGGACAAAAAAAGTGCAAAGACACATGACTTAGCATTAATCTCCTTCCAAAACTTCTTTAGGTTGATCAACTCCATGCTTTTCTTTTCAATACCATGCAATACTACTTGTTGTCTTTTGCACACAAACTCCATCTATTTCTTCTCCATCTATTTCTTCTCTAGGTCCATTGAAAACTTTCCAATGCATCTAATCTGGTCACATCTAAGTATTATATTAATAGGACCCATTTCCAAAGCATGTAGACAAACTCTATGGTTGATCTCATGAGCTCCATTAGCTACTTAAATGCTTAAGGAAGATCCCATCTCAATAGGAAATAATTTCACCTCTTCAAGGGATTTAGAATTAACAAAACTATGAGCACTCCTTGTATCTATGAGGATATGAGCAACTTTCCCATTAATGAAACCCTTGAGTCAAAGTGTATTGTCTCCCTTAGAGCCAGTCCATACATCATGAGAGATGGAACACAAACGTGGAGAAGAATGATTTGTCCAAAGATCATCTATCTAGTTCATAATACTCATCATGGCTATCCTCTTCATTTTCATCCACTTCTTCACAAATTGTCCCATCCTCATTTTGCATGACAATAGCATGTGGCTCATCTTTTGAATCATCTTCAATGATCATACTCACTTTTGCATTCTTTGCCTTAGATTTATGATCAACTATCCACTTTTCTCCACATTCGAAACATAATCCTTTAGCAAACGTGTCCTTTAGTGTGTCATTTGTAACATGCTTCCCTTAGGTATTGTTGATTGAAGCTTTGGCACTGCAAATCAATTCTCTTTTGATCAAGTTTCCCATCAATAATAGGTCTAAAATTTTGGCCTTGTATTGATGCGTATGTTGTAGGAAATGTGAGAATCTTATTATAGGTATTTAGTGGCTTTCCATAAGTTCTAATCCCATATCTTGGTTGTCCAAATTATTGTAAACCTCTTACAAGTTGATTAAATTGGTACCCCCTATTTTAGGCTTAAAAATCCTATATTTTTTGCTATACTTTTGAGTGGACTAAAGAATGCCATCAGGCATATGAAAACTTGAAGAATTCTCTCACCACTACACCAATTTTATGTACCCCATACCAGTTAATAAGCTTCCATGTGCATATTGATGCATCCAAGTTTGCTATGGGAGTAGTATTTGTGCCAGTCTGGAGAGCATAATATGGATTTCGGCATGAGTTTTGCAAGTAGGCAGTCCCCTAACACAGAAATGAACTATTCCACAATAGAGAGAGAAGGGTTGGCAATTGTGTTTGTGGTTAAGAAATTTAGACATTAGCTTCTAGCAATGTCATTCACCTATTATGTAGATCACTAGGCATTGCTCTATGTTGTTAACAAACCATATGTAATGGGGAAACTTACCAAATGACTATTGCTTTTTCTAGAGTTTGATTTTTTAGTAGAGGTTTGCAAGGGCAAACAACCCTATATGGTAGACCATATTTCTTGAATAACTACTAGTGATCCAACAAAAAAGGGCATCATGAATGACTTGCCTAATGCTCATCCATTTAAGGTCTCTAGTGAAGAAGAGTTGTATAAAGTAGACCTTACACCTATGGGCAGACGACATAGTTCATATTCTTGAAAAAGGAATCTCAAACCATGAAATGGAGAAGTCTCGACTTAGACGATTCATTCTCAAGTTCAACCACATCAGTCAATTGGTTAACTTTATCGATTAGAACAAGATGGACTATTGAGAAGATGCATCTGTGAAAATGAAATGCTTGGTGTGCTCATGGAAGCACATGGGGGAATCGTAGGAGGACATTTCAATGGATGCACAAATGCAAGGAAAGTCCTTCAATATCAAGTATGGTGGCCCATGCCCTTCCATGATGCTGCTAAGTTTGTCAAACATTTCGACTAGTGCTACCATACATCAAATGCCTATTTGGAATAAAATAGAACTTATATCAGTAATAGTGCACCAACCATTTGACAAATAAAATTATCACCAATGATAGTGCACTAACCATTTGAGAAATGGGGTATTGACTTCATTGGTCCAATCAGTCCCACAACATAGTACTCTCAAGCCAAATACATAATTGTGGCTATTGATTATCTCACAAAATGGGCTAAGGCATAAGAAACTAGAAAAAAGGATGCTAGAATAACAACAAAGTTTCTTTGGGAGCAACTGATCTCCAAATTTGGCTACCCCATTGAACTTCTAAGTGATTAAGGAACCCACTTCCTAAACAAATTCATCACTCATTCACTATCTACCTTCTTAGTAATCCATCAAAAACCATCACCATACTATCCACAAGCTAATGGTCAAGTGAGAGTGACGAAAAAAGTCCTAGTTAATGTACTAACAAAGAAAACCCAATCCTCCTATAGTGAGACTGGGATTACAAATTGATGGTTGCTTTGTGGGCATATCATATGGCCTACAAAATAGCCACAAGTTACACTCCCTTCAGGCTGATTTATGGAACAAAAGCAAACCTACTAATTGAATTTTTTGTCCCTAGTCTTTGCATTGCCATTCAGGAACACTAGGAAGGCAAGGAAGCCTAGACCAACCACCTAGTGGAAATAGAATGTCTCTCAAAGACATGATTGATTGCCACACATGCGCCGATCTACAAACAAGCACAAAGAAAGGCCTAGTTTGACAAACATGTCAAACAAAGGGATTTCAAAAAGGGTGACCTTGTATTGCTCTATTCCATCACAAGTCACAAGTAGAAAATGAAATTAAAAAGTCTTGGGCCTTTCCACGTATGCTAGATCAACAAAACAAGCAATGTGGAGTTGGAAACATTAGAGGGTGAGGGGATCAAGTTCTTCAATGGAAGCCAAATTAAGAAGTATTACCCACCTTCTCATCCATTACATGGGCCTCCTATTTTGCTACCACCCATTGCTATGTGTGCTAAATGATGAAGGAGAATATCACAATATTCTCACCAACCAAGATTGGATGGAAATAAGGCAATTTCAGCTAATCCTAACAACAGCTAAAGTGAGCCCATATAGGGATGCACCCTATTTCTTACAAAGGAAATGCAAGATAGTGGTGATCACCAAGATTGAGAGCATTCTAGGGCTCTTTCATGTACTTCTAAATGCTAAGAGAATTAGGAAATAAATACTATTAGGAAGAAAATTTACACATCAAACACAATGTAATGTCAATTATGATACCCAACGTATCCATCTTGCCCTAACAAATGTGAGAATAATCACAACTTTAAACAAGGATAAGCTAGCTTTTGTGAAGATAACAATGCCATTGATGTCCTCACCCTATAACAACTCTAGTGGTGGGGGGGAGGGGGGACTTTTCTACTAAGTAAAATACAAAAAGCACATAAGAACAAACATGAACTAGTGAGTAAGGTAGCAAAAACCAAACCCAACCAAAAACAATAGGTCCCCATAAGAACAAATCCAAGATCATACAACTTAACCTGCTTCAAAGCTCATATCTAGACTCAGTTACTACAAACCAAGGCCTAGATGCTAGAATTACAAAAAATGAATAAGTGCTAAGCCGCGATGGGTTCCCAAATCCCTATTGCATGCACAAGGGTACTATGAAGGTAATATGTGGATCTGGCTACCAAATAATTTTGGAGTATCTAATTTTGGAACAACCAAAACCATGACCTCGATGGTGATTGGGGGATTCACTACATCACTACCATTGTCCAAACAAGATAATAATAAATGTATTCAAAATGAAACAAAATATGAACCTTCCAATATTCTCAAGCATGTACTTCCCTCTAGTAGCACAAAGGTGTAGCAATGACTTCAACACTACATTTGGGTGACCCAAAGTCCACAACAAGGCAACTTCACCATGACCAACCAGGCCAGAGAATCAGAAGCCCCATCAACCACCACCATTCATTACTACTTACCCACATATGATTAAGAAATGGGAGCCCAAGCGAATGAAGACTACAATCTCAGTAAACAAACTCCAACAACGAAAAGAACATCAAGAAGCTAGTCTTGAGTGCTAGTGCATCTAAGTCCTTGCCAACTCCACTTACAAATGGCTCTCAAAGCCAAAAGTACAACCATGAACTAGCACTACTCATCACGACAACTCCATGACCATGACCAATCCTAAGCAAGACGAATGACCAATTTGAGCAAATCCTCACCCAAGGTCATGTAACAGTAATTAGAAGTATGTTGAACTAAACCCAAAGGATTGTGTCCCTCATACCATAGAACATCCATAATAGAACTCACTTTGGACATGGCTATTAATACAAGTGAAAGAATTGTCAAAATCATTCGATGTCTCAATAACACTTTCACCCTATATGCTCGTAGCTAAAAATACTTGGACTAGGCCTCCTGAATGAAGAATCTAATGTATCTATAAAGATCCTTCCGTGATCATGGGAGGAATTCAAATTTTCACTAGACACCCTACCATATCAAAAGAACTAATACCTACCTAGGCAAGCTCTCAAAGGGCATTTGATCAACTCCTTTAAATGCAATGGCATAGAGACCACACATGAATACCTAGATGAATTAGATCACTTTAAATGAATTTGATCAACTCCTTTAAATGCAATGGCATAGAGACCACACATGAATACCTAGATGAATTAGATCACTTAGCCAAGACAAAGTTCCCCTTTTTGCAAAAGTTGTTCTCCCAATAGGCATAGTGGGAACCAAGTACTTGCTCTAACTTGGAATTGATCATTAGAAGATCACATTATGTTACACCCTACTTGGACTACATTTTAAGTGAGGAGGAGCTACATGTTGTCAGTCACATAGGTTTAGGGGATCTCTCACCAATGTCCTCATCTACAATACACACATGGACATCAAACTCTATGACTATTATGCATCAACAGAAATACAACACTCCTTTTATGATTGGCTATCGTAGGAAGGCCCACCAATCACCACTTAGCCATAACCATCATGTACATAATTACTCTTGATTTAGGCATTATGCATTCATGTTGTCTCCATTTAATTATTTTTTTTCACCAAGAAAACACTTGTACCATGGAAGATCTCCCTGCCAACACCTAAACTTTTGCAACACTTGCACATTTTTTTGAAAGAGGAGGGGAGGGGGGCAATTAGGAATAAAACAATGAGGAATGTAAAAGTGTCAAGGATGGAAAAGTGTCAAAATTTCCAAGATTTCATGCATCAAATGAGTAAAATCTTCTTAAACATTTTGTGCATTGAAGCACTTTGCATCTTACCTAAAGCACTCAAAGGATGCAAACATTTTTATTATTGATTTCTTATTTATGGTTTTTGCCTATACAAATATATTTGGAGAATGGTCGGAATTAGTTGACCATGTCATCCATGAGTGGCTAGGCAAGCCCCAAATACCCTTCACAAAGGACAAATAGGCCAAGTACAGCTTAAACTTGGATGGTTGGAGGAATAGGAACATAATATATAGGTAAATTCAGAACCTAAGTAGTACCAGGAGAGTCACAAGCCGAGTTTGTGAAGTGATGCATACTTGAGAAGTATATCTAGAAATTTGAAGGAAAATTGAACCATCCTAAGTGTAGGAATTCCTGAACAACTATAACGACATCAAAAAAGTTGCCACAGTAGTGCAAAAGGCACTTGACTTACAAAGCACTTGGAGAAGGTTTCCAAGCAAAAAATGGATGTGGGCACAAAGTTTAAAATTTCAAACAAGAAATAGGCAATGATGGAATCAAGATCAAAGTAATTCCTGGCCCAAGGTTGAAAATGCAAGCAAATCTTATGCACGTCCTATTCTCCAATACCAAGCATAACTCTACCATGAAAGATCCATGTGGGATTGCTTGAAGACATTGTGAATTGAAACATTAAGAAGTTGGATCTCAATGCCTATACTAGGAACACCATACATACTATAGCCAAAGCCTTAGGACTCGACACTCAAAATCTAGAAGACTCTGATTATGTGATAGTAAGAAGGAAGAAGCCAACAAGATGAAAAGCATCAAGAGAGGTAGGCCTAGTGGCTTTTGGAGGAGTGCTCAAAACCATCATTGACAAAGTCCTTAAGGATCATAACATAGTGAAGAGAATCATAATAGGCACTAATAAGGAAGCGACAATGGCATTTGTATAAAAGATGACCTCAAAAGCAAGGGAGATAGTTGTTTCAAATAAGGAGTTACTTGATGTAGGCAATGAGGAGGGTGAATGAGCACAACCCCAAAAGGAGGCTAGCCACCCACAAGGAGTGTAGTAAGACAATGTAGGCAATGAGGAGCATGAAGGAGCACAACCCCAAAAGGAGGCTAAATTGGCAAGGAAACAATATGAAGAAACCCAAAGGAGGCTGGCCACCCAAAAGGAGTGTAGTAAGACAATGTCCAATGCATCTACTAAACAAGGTTAGCTACAAGAAGACAAAGCTTCATAAATTACACAAGCCAGGAAAAGAGTTTGGACCCAAAGATAGAGGAGGAAATAATGAAAAGAGTTGAGGAGGCTTAGTGAGTTGAGTTAGAGGCTATACAAAAGCAGCAAGCTCTTACACAAGAATGGCCATAACTTGAAGAAGAAATGTCCAATCACCATGTATGAGCTATAAAAATGTAGAGGGCAATCCCTAGTATCCAGCCATGCCATAAAAATCCAATTTTGATGATTGTAGAGCAATTATTTTTATGACAAAAATTTAATATAGCAACATATCTTGTTCAAATATTACTCTATTTCTTGCAAAAGCCGTGGAAAAGAATCAAGGTATGATGATGGTTTCCAAGTAGACTCCTCCATGGGGGCAAACCTTGTCATTTAATAAGGTACTCCAACTGTGAACGGTTACTTAAAATATTTTCTCTTTTGCTAAGAATCTTTTCAGGCTCATAAATGATGAGGCCATCTTCATATATGGGAGGTAACTCCTCTAAAACCTTTATGGATGGACCCACATACTTCTTAAGTTGGAAAACATGGAAGGTAGAATGAATCCTTGTTGAAGAAGGCAAATCAAGCTTATATGCAAGCTCACCAACTTGTTTGAGGATTTGATAAGGCCCATATAACGATGAGCCAACTTATTATGACCACCTTTAAGAGAAACATACCTAGATTTAGACACTTTTAGAAATACCCAATCTTCTTCTTCAAACTCCAAAGGTCTCCTCTTTTCAGCAGCATAAGCCTTCATAACATCTTGTGCCTTTCTAATGTTTTCCTTGCATTGATGCAAAAGAGCTTCCATTTTCTCAACTTCAGCCTTGGCTTATGGATTCACGTCTTTATGAAAAAGGGCTAAAGGTATTTGCACTTTTATATCCATAAAGCGCTTCAAATGGCGACATACCAATGCGCATATGATGAGTGTTATTACAACAGAATTCAACAAGATGTAACCAATGATCCCACAAAGCTTAAGTGTCATGGCAAAAATGATGAAGATAGACTTCCAACCATTTATTGACACGCTCCGTTTGGCCATCGGTTTGGGGATGATATGCCATGCTAGGAGTCAAAATTGTTCCCATAGAAGTGAACAAACTCCTCCAAAAACTTCCCATAAATTTAGTATCACGATCGGATACTATTTTCAATGGCATACCATGAAGCTTAAAAATACATTCCATGAGCTATTCAGCCACTTGCTTTGTTGTAAATTGAGCCTTGGTAGGGATGAAATGAGCTGATTTAGTCAACAGGTCAACCATCACATAAATGTTATTCTACCCATACTTTGTTGTAGGTATTCCCACAATAAAATTCATTGTAATATCAGTCCACTTGCCTTGAGGAATAGGAAGTGGCTGAAGTAAACCACGGAGTGGAAGAGAGGAGTCTTTATTTTGTTGACACGGAAGACATTGCATAACATAATCCTTAATATCCCTCCAAATGCCCTTCCAATAGAAACTCTTATGGATATTATCAAATGTTTTGAACAATCCATGGTGTCCCACTAAAGGCGAAGAGTGTCATGCAAAATTCCGTCTTTAAAAGAAGATTGTGGTGTCAAGTAGATTCTACCATGATACCATAAAAGACCGTTGTGCCATTTGAAATTGGGATACTCTTCTCCTTTACCTTGTTGAAATTCCTTCATCGTATTTGATGCTCGCTCATCAAGCAAATACTCTTCTTGGATGTCATGGATCCAATCCTTATGCATGATTGAAATAGTAGAGATAGAACATGCCCACATTATTGATAAGGCATCTGTCACCACATTGTCTTTTCCAGCCATATAAGATATCTCAAAGTCATATCCTTGAAGAGTAGCTAACCATATTCATTGCTTGGGAGATAAATTTGGTTGTGAAAGGAAGTATTTCAGTACACAAGGATCGCTTTTGACCTTGAAATGGCTGCCATAGATGTAATGACGCCACTTTTTAATAGCATGTAATATTGCTAACATCTCTTGCTCATAAACATGTAATTGACACTCCTTGTCATCAAGCTTTCGGCACTCATAAGCTATGACTCCATGATCTTGACATAAAACAACCCAATTCCTCTTCCACTGGCATCCGCACATGTGATAAACTCCTTAGAGAAACCGGGCATACAAGGATGGGTGCTGAAATTAGAAGAGATTTCAACTCATTGAAACTTTGATCGGCAATGGAGTCCCAAAAGAAAGCCTCCTTTTTGAGTCTATCTGTTAATGGAGCCGCCACATGAGCATAATTCTTGATAAACCTCCTATAGAAGGATGATAACCCAAGGAATCCTCTCAAAGAGGTTACATTCATAGGAGTAGGCCATTCTTTAACACATTTTACCTTATTGGGGTCCACTCTAATGCCTTGCTCTCCCACAACATGACCTAAGTATTCAACTTCATTTTCCACGAAAGAACACTTTGTCATCTTAGCAAAGAGTGTGTGTCTTCGTAATGTGTCAATTACCTCTTGGATATGCTTCAAATGCTCATTCTTGGATTTGCTATAGATTTAGATGTCATCAAAGAAAACAAGGACTATTTTGAACAAGAAGGACTGCAATATTTTATTCGTGAAGGCTTGAAAAGTAGCGGGTGCATTGGAAAGTCCAAATGGCATAACCAAGAAGTGGTATAACCCTCTTTCAGTCCTAAAGGCTATTTTGAACTCATCTCCTTCCTTCATTCGAATTTGATGATAACCCGATTGAACATCTATTTTGGTGGAAGACCTTAGCATCTTTAAGTTTATCCAAAAGATCATCAATTCGGAGAATAGGATACCTATTCTTGACCATTGACTTGTTCAAATCCCAATAATCAATACACATGCAAAATTATCCATCCTTCTTTTTTACTAAGAGCACGGGAGAGGCAAACGGTGATTGACTTTGTTGAATTAAACCCATTTGCAGCAATTCTTTGACTTGTCGCTCCACCTCTTCCCTTTCAAACTTGGACAAGCAATAGGGAGGTTTGTTGATGGGCTTTGTGTTGGGAAACAAATCAATAGGATGGTCAACCTCTCGCTTTGGAGGTAAAGATGATGGATGCTGAAATAAATCCTTGTATTCCTCCAATAGCTCTTCTAATCTTGGATCCCTTTTCTATGAAGAAGAAAATGACTGATTTGTTGATTGCCCTTCATCTACTTTTGCAAGCAAAAGAGTGAAGATGCATGACTTGGCATTGATTTCTTTTTGCAGTCTCTTCATGGAAATGAGTTCTATATGTTTGTGGTCTATGCCTTTCAACTCTATGTGCTGTCCTTGCCAATTAAATCCCATTTGCATTTGCTCCAACTCCAAGGAGAATTTTCCAAGTGTTTTCAACCAATTACAACCAATGACAATGTCAATAGGCCCCATATCCAAAGTGATCAAGTCTACTTTTATTGTGCAAGAGGGTGATAGCTCAATTGAAGTACATGGACACACTTCTTTACTAGACTCATATGCACTATTGGCAACTTGTATCTGCAAGGAAGAGTCCATATCAATGGGTAGCAACTTCAGCCCATTCAAAGATTTGGTGTTGACGAAGCTATGAGTGTTGCCCGTATCCACTAGAATATGTACAACCTTGCCATTAATGAAACCTTTGAGTCTAAGTGTATTTTCCCCTTTACAACCGGTCCATGCATCATGTGAGATGGTATACAAGGAAGCATGAGAATCATGATTACCACATGGATCAAAAGGAAATCCATCCATGGGATCATAGAATTCTTCATTGGTAGCATTCTCTTCATCATGAATCTCTTCAACCATTGGGTATACATCAACATGCAGTAAATTTCCCTCTTGATCTTATTCTTCTTCAACTTCCACTTCTTGAGTGATCACCATGTTGATTTTTGAATTCTTAGCTTTACACTTCAGTTTATGATCTTGTGACCACTTCTCCCCACATTTGAAGCATAATCCTTTTGCATGCATTTCCCTAAGCTTGTCGTGAGGAAGGAAGTTGCTGTTAGAACTATTTTGGGGCAGTTTAGGGGCATTTTCAGTTCTTGAAAAAGTACCTCTTGGCTCAGCCACATTTCTAAAAGTTTGCCCCTATTTTGTACAAAATTTCCACCCTGTTTAGAGGCATAAACAGTGGGAAATGTTGGCACTTTGCTGTTATAAATGTTTGGACTGTTATAACCTTTGTTTTCGTGCCTAAAAGAGTCTCTTGATTGGCTGAAAACTTGCCCATACTTTGTAGGTTGATTGGAAACATTATTGTCGATACTTCTTTGCTGAAAATTTCCTATATCTCTTTTGTACTTCAAAGAGTATCTTTCAACCAATTGTATGGCCTCATGTAATGTTTTTGGTTGTTGAGCTCCTACCTCCGATGATAGGGCAGGGTCAAGACCAAAAATGTATTTGTTCAGCTTAGTAAAATCTGAATACCTTCAACATACATGGAAAGATTCAAGTAGATATTGGAATAGTCTCTAACGAGCATTCCTCTTTGAGCGCATTCATACCATCTTCTTTGAAGCCTTTCTTTTTTCAAAGGAGACACAAAGACATCAATCATTGCTTGCTTGAACTCCTCCCAAGAGTCAAAAATTTGCCCAATCTTTTGCATGTAATGCCACCAAGTATCGGTGTAACCTTCAAGATGAAGAGCCGCGAAATAAATTTTGGCCTCTTCGCTTCTAGGGTAAAGGGTGAAGTACTATTCAAGCCTATTGATCCACTCCTCCCATTCCGAAGGTGAAGCATTATCTCCTTTGAAATTAATGATATTGATCTTCTCTTTATATTCTTTTTCATTGTAAATAGAGGCTTAGGAGAGAATAAGGGATGTGGATTTAATTGAGCTTGACCTTGGTACGATGAATGATTCACAGCCAATTAAATTAGGGTCCATGCTCAGTTCGGAAGAAAGGAAGGACTATGTGTCCTTGATTCAAGAATTCTGTGATATCTTTGCTTGGATCTATGATGAGCTGAGAGGCATTCCTCCTAGCCTGGCTATTCATATGATTCCTTTGAAGCAAGGTAGCTGCTTTGTGTGACAAAAAGTGAGGTGTATGCCTTTCGAATTAACGGACAGGCTATTTGAAGAATTGACAAAGCTACAAAAGGCTGGCTTGATATTTCCAATTCAAGGCACAAAATAGTGTTCACTAGTTGTTATTAGAAGGAAGAAGAACAATCAGATTCGGCTTTGCGTAGATTTCAGAGAGCTTAATAAGTAGATGGTTAAGGATTACTACATGTTGCCATTCATTGATCAAATTTTGGATCAGTAAGCGGGTATGCAAATCTATTTATTTATGGATTGCTTTGCTAGATATAACTAGATGGCTATTGCAGAGGAAGACAAATTGAAAAATGTAATAAAGCATAAGTTACCTTAGTCTAGGGTAGGCTAGGGTTAAGTATAAAATGTGGAGATGTAACATGTGAAGGATCTTTTTGCTATTTTCAAGCAATACATTCTTTGAGGTTCCTTCCTCCCACCAACTAAGAGGGTGCATGCTCTTAGCCACCAAGATATGGGGTGCATACCATGTCCCACCTTGACATGAGGTGAGTATTCATGCTGCAGCATTCATCTATGATTCTCAACCTTCCATGGCAATATAATTTCATGCCTAGCTACCTTGGCTATGGCTTCCTTGCAAACATGGTGTATCTCTTGTATTTCTTTGCAACTATGGTGTATTTTATAAATTTCTAGTTATTTTGTTTGCCATGAGAACTAGCTATTTTACATGGTATCTGAGCAAGTTTTGATCCATGTGGCAAGTAATTTTCATGGTGGATCTAGTCACAGCATGGTTACAGGGTGACTGGGAGCCAAAAATTTAGTCACAGGGGTCTACACAGTTCAAATTGTGACTAGTGGAAGTCTTCTACAACAAGTCGGGACCAAACTGGTGGATTTTGAGGAAGGTAGGAGGGAGAAATGACGGGTTCAAGGCCATTTTAGTAGCTCGTGGTCCATTTGGGGTCATTTTGGAGGTTCTTGACCCTAATTGTGGTCTAACCATGGATTAGTGGGACTAAAACCTAGATTACTTTTTCCATGGAGGAAATTACGCATCTCTCTCTTCCATTGTTTCTATCATCTATGCAACCTATATAGGATCAAAGTAGGCATCCTAAGCTTGACATCAAACACGTATATGCCTTGATTTGGTGAAGTATGCATCACGTTGTGGAAGAAGTAAGCTGGCAGCATTTTGCGCCATTTTTATAGCACTTGAAACTACTATATGATCAAAACGTGTAGAGATTGGAGGCTACAAGCTCTTCTACAAGGTCATTTAGATCACAAAGGTGATGTACAAGGCATCAATGGTATTCTTCTTCCTCTTCTCTTTAAGATTGAAGGTCTCTTCAAACCCTAGCCATGGCTGAAAATGGACAACATGAAGAATCCTTCAATTTCTTGAAGATTTGACCTCTTCTTGACTTCTTCTAGCTTCCTAATAGCAAGGGCAAGCATCTACATCAACATTGAAGATTTCTTGCAAGATTGGAGCATTCTCTTCTCTTGATTTGGGGAAAAATAGAGCAACCACTTGATTCTTAAAAAATTTTGGTCTTTGAAGGTTGGAATCATGGGGCTTTTGGTTCTCGATACCTCCTAAGGCTTCTATGCATTGGATTTTGTCAAGATTTAATGGTCTTGCTTTAACATTGCAAGAATAGGGCTTCTTCTTGGCATTGCAAGTGTATGGACAGCTTATGCAAGCTTATGTGCTTCAATGGAAGAGCTCTCTATCAAGGATTGAAGTCTTCTACCCTTTTGGATGCTCATCATTGATTCCCTTTCAAATTTTTAGCCGCATTTGGAGCTACAAGGATCACTTCCATCAAGCTTATGGATATTGGAGCTTTCTTGAATGAGAAATTGGAGTCTATGAGCTACATATTCATCATGGGAATTGAAATTTGAAGGTATTCTTGCCTACATCAAGCGGGAGATCAAGAATTTCAAGTCTCATATGATTATTGGAGCTTCCATAATCATCTACTTCAACAATGAAAGAGGTATTTCTAAGTGTTGCTCTTAATCCCTTTAATATCCAATTGCTTAAGCCATCCATTTGTTGAAAAGGGAGAATTAAGAGTAATCCCATTTTGAAATTGCCAATTGAATGCATATAAACCCTTCTTAGGGCTGAATGATGTTATGATGAATTCTCTTCATCCTAAATCAGTAGCCAATTGTTGCTAATCTCTTCCATTTGTTGGAAATTTTATGTCTAATGATTGCAATTTGGCTGAAAGTAAAATCAAGTGGTAAGTGGAATACATTGTATGCAGTGAGTCACTATAAGAAAGGGCAATACCTATCCCTATCCTTTTCCATTTCATCAATTTCCTACTTCTACTTGCATATCATTAAAGGGATGAAAGAGTACTTTTCAACCAATTGCATATCATCACTATTTTTTTACATTTATCATGTACCTTGCCATGTCTATGCGTACGAGGAAAAGCAGATGCCAGGCGAGTTGGGAAGTCAATAGAGAGGTGACCCTCCCTTCCCGATTATGACCCTAACGAGTGCACAGCCCAGCACCACAGGGGGACTTTGCCCACCTCCCGTAGTCTCAAAGCCTACACAAATTTTAAGTTTAGGTACTGGTGTTATTTTGAGCCAAGAATTGATAGTGGTATTTCATTAACATCAAAGATTCACAGGGCTATAGACATTCAACACAACAAGAGAGCAACCCCCTTGATTACTACAGTTGGCAAGGTAACTATAGGCCTTTCCAATAGGTACCAATCAGTTGCAGGTGTTCCTTGGATACCTACAGGTTCCCTACATCCCATCATAGGTCTATTAGGTGTTTTGGGGGTCTACAAGTACTAGAAGATCCATTTCAGGATGAAACAAGGCACTCACAGGATGTCTATAGGGCGCATGAATTCACATGACAAGTTCACAATTTCTATTATAGAAATTTCTGTCATGATCTGATTTGGGAGCTTGATATCTTGATTCAAAGAGGGGATGTAAAGATTTGATTTGAATCAAAGTTTCAGTAATCAGACATTGGGAGCAAAAGTTATAGCAGTTTTTCTGATAGGGGGTCTAGTGGGACTGCACCTAGATAGGCTAACAAGTGTGCACTGTTTGAGTTCATTTCACCCATTTACCCTATTACAAGATGAGATATTGATAAATATCTAGTAGTCTTACTATATAAGCTTCCTTTGGATCAAGAAACCATTGGGATTGGTGCAATACTAAGTGAGATATTGACAGTTTTCTTCCTTACAATCATCTTTGATAGCACCTATCCATAATGGCTAAAAATAAAAGGAAAGATCAAGTCATGGAGACCATTCAAGAAGAAATAAAAGATTATGTCAATGATCAAAACAACACTAATGAATCCCTCAATCATGACTAACAAGATGATGGTGTAAGTGTTGGTAATTCTCATAGTGCATGAGTGGGTAATGATGGAAATCCCTTGTCTCACAAACCTTTTGAAGACTCTATGCTTTCAAGAGGGATGCGTATGTTGAACATTGGGATGCATCATACTTATGAGAAAATATCCAAATCCTTGGAAAAGATTGAGAACACATCCAACAAAGTGAATGAAGGACTTCAATAGTTGGTCAAGTTTATGAAGTGTGGATTTGAAGATGTAGTAGTAGTATCAAGGACTTGAAGTCTCAAACCACATCTTTTACACCGAATGTACCCACTTCTCATATTGAAAATACTTCAGCCCAACCCTCCAATATGAAAGGAAAGGGGATTAATCAGCCTATAATGTCAACCTTTGAGAAAGAAGAGCCATTAAAATTGAGGAGTGCTCGTTATCAGCCACCAATGTCATCAAATCATCATGCTCGTCTCAATCCAATTCAAGACGTGAGGCTACTTATGAAGAAAAGGAGGACATAAGAGAAGAAGAGAATGAAGAGTTTCATGGATGTGACCCCTTCTTCAAATCTTTTCCCTTTCAATCTACCATCAAGCAAAAAGAATCAGACTTTCATGATAAGAGTGGAAGATTTGATGAAAGAATGTAATTTCATGATATCACTAACAAAGACAATTCATTTCATGGTCAACCCACTAATGGACAGCATCATTCTTTTCAATTGGGACAACCGAATCATGGTAGTAATACTTTTAGACCAAACTCTTTTGGAAGAGATTCAATGTATAGAGATTCTTGGAGACAATCATCTTTTGGGCAGCACTCCAACAATTTCTAGCCAACCTATAATGAAAGGGAGTACAAAGAAAAGATTACCATTTCCAACTTCAAGGGGGATAATGCATCTCCAACGGAGTGGAAAGAATAGGTAAACAAATTAGAGATGTACTTCACACTTTTATGGTGAAGATATATGCAAAGATTTGGTCATAATTTTGATTCTTTGGAGGATTTTAAGAAGGCAATGTTGGAGGTGTTTGTCTCTCCAATGGAGAAAGAAAGATTGCAAAGAATATGGTATGGTCTTCAACAAAGGGGCATATCCGTTCGTGATTACTTTAATATGATCCTTAATCTTTCTATGTACATTGAAGGGATTGATAATTTGGCCAAGTTAAACAAATACATCTTTGGTCTAGATTCAGCCCTCTCTTCGGAAGTAGGTGCAATGTAGCCCAAGACAATTTATGAAGCCATTTTATATGTTGAAAGGTATGGGCAGAAATATAGAAGAGACTCAATGGTTGAGAGCTAGATTTTAGGACCCGATTTGGACCCGTTCTTGAAGCGTTGAAGCTCGTTTTGGAGCCGAAAAGTGCCCGAGAGGTGTTAAAGAGCCAATTTTCATGAAAAATCAAACGGTGGCAGATGGCCAAGCTAGAGTTTTCCTAGATGCATTTTGACATCAGGAATCCAACACAAGTCTCGGTTTGTCAATCGGAGGTCGTTTGACCCTCCATTTAATCCCCGCAAGGTTCAGCGTTATAAAGCAGCTATCGGATCGAGAAGCCGTAAAGTTCATGGGAGAGGCCAGATTGATGGAGTTCGACGCCATGAAGCCTCCTGTCCAATCGGATTGCAAATCGGAGTTTGTTTGGGCCTTCCAAATTGAAAAATCCACTTGCAGGACAGTGTGAACACAAAAAGATGAACCAGTTATTTTAATGTTTTAAACCTTAGACTTAATAAAAGCCTTGAAACTAATACAAAAACTATCGAACAGAGGGAAGCATCAATGCGCCTCCTCATTTTTGCTCATTGCCTCTCCGATTCAAACCCGTTTGGAGAGAGAGAGGGAGATTCTCAATCAGGGCAGGGAGAGGAACAAGATGGCTGCAAGCTTGCCCGTTTTAATGGAGGATTTAAAAATCTCATTTTTTAGTCTTTCTCTCTCCTCCCTCTCTCTCCTGCAAGGGGCAGTTTTTACGTGTGAATAAGAATGAAGCCCGGTTGGTGCATCCGGTGTGGTACCGAATTGCTTCCAAATCGAAGGTGGGCTGAAGATGGCAGTGTGGAGTCGCATTTGATGAGGTTAGCAATGTTCATATGGGCTGAAAATTGATGAACATGTTGTTTGCTGTTGGTTTTAGTCTTTCATAATAAAAAACTCAAAAAATATACACTTAAAGTGTGGGAAATAAATGGAAAAAACCCGAAAAGCATGGTTTTTAGAGTAAAAATGGGATTTTTGGGCTTAAAATCGGAAAAGCATGAAAAAAAACACTAAGAAAATCTACATGTTTGTTGTTTAAAGACTCGAGTCACAACTCTAAAATAATGCAAAAAAATTTCCATTTTTATTGATAATAAATAAGAAAAAATAAGTGAAAATATGAAAAAATGCTTTTTAAAAGGAAAAAAAGGAATGGATGAGAAAAATTATGGAAAATTATGGATGTATTTGTGAGTGTATAATGAGGATAAAGCATGAGGGTTTGCCTCAGGTTATCCCCATTTATATGTTTTTATGAGTATTTACTGCTTATTTCGTGCGATATACACATGAAATTACCCTTTTACCTATCATCGCAAGCAAAACTCTAAACGATAGGGGAGGAGGGAAGTTTGAGTGCTAAAATATAATATAAAATCTGATGTATTTGCTGCATTATTCATATAAGATGACATTAAGTTAAAAAAAGGGAAGTACAGCACAAGTGTAAGGCTCGGTGTCTTCTCTCATCTCAGCAATATGCGTTAGTGTATGGAAACATGAAAAGAATGGATTCGCACAATGCACGAGGCTATTTTTTAATTGTTTGAGCACTTAATCATACACATATTTGCATCAAGCATTGTTAAATGGTATCAATTACAAGCTCCTGGATGCATAACACTTGGTTTCTTTAGGACTTGACCCACGTAGAGAGAGTAAGCAACCCGGCTGTAGGTCTAGAGACGATGGGTTAGAAGGGGATGGATAAGTGAGGATAAGTGCATTCGTGGAACGTTAAATATGTTGGCACTAAGAGGGAAGTTTGTTTCGAATATTTCTATGTGTGAAAGCAGCGCATCGGCGAGGGGCCAATCCCCAAGATGTAGGAGAGCTGTAGTAGGGCCACGACAATCAGCTGGTGGGGTGCCCTGGTGTGTGTAATATGTGGCATTTAATGTCGATATATGTATAATCTCTCTCTGAGGAGACGGGAAAGGGAATATCCTTTGGATTACAGACTATAAACGCGCAATAATTAGTGTAGCGTATCCTTTGATAGATGCTTCTGGCCCGCGAGGCCGTGTGGTGTGGTGGGGTTGTCTGTTGAGTGCATGAGGTTTGGCTAGTGCCTTAGCCAATTCCGGCCCGTTTTAGGTCCCATCAGTGGTGCGTTTGCTGGGAGCCGCCAACAAGTGGTGGTTCCCGAATCTAGGGTTTCTAGGGACCAAATAGTTGGTTTATGTCCTCTGACAAGGACTGTCAAGCTAAAATACAAAAGGTAGAACGTGCTGAGAGGGCTAGACGGCGGTTGGAGATCGTAAGTCGTTATTCCCCTCAAAGAAGTAGCCCGTTGCGCATAAGAGGCAGTGGTTCTAGTAACCTAAGTGTTACGAGTAGCTCTTCGAGTGCAAGTGGAAGTCCTAGTACTTCCCTACTTCCAGTTAATCAGTCCACAACAAGTGGGGGTGTAGTTTTATCTACACAAACTCCTGTTGTCAATCCGGTTGTAGCCATGGCACAACCTATCGCAATTCCAGCAGGGACACCGGATTTGCTAGAATTAGGAGCATTGTTGCCCATTTTCCATGGGTTAGCAGAAGAAGATGGAGAACTCCACATTAAGGAGTTTCAAACACTCATGTTCAATTATCGAATCCAAGATGAAGGACACCTAATGATGTTCTTCAACATGATGTTAAAAGGAAGAGCGGCAGTATGGTACCACGGTCTTGAAGCCGGAACCATAACTAGCAATGCCCAATTCTTTACGGCTTTCCGTAGAGAGTTTGCCCTTGAGAAGGGTAGACAATATTGGTTGCGTGTCTTGAATGTAACACGCCAAGAACCAAATGAGAATGTCCATGCATATGCCAAGATATTAAAGCAAGTTCTTCGTAAACTAAATACTTATATCCTCATTCCAACGGCTGCCCAGCTACAATATTTTCTACATGGATTGGATTTTAATATCCAGGTGCAGCTGAGTAGTGTTGCTTTGGCCGACATTGACATTGCTATTACCCAAGCAGAAGGAGTAGAGTCATGCTTGCGGCTTATGCAACAAGGATAAGTTGGAATGGTAATAACTTGGCCTTGACCAATGGGAGTCAAGGGGATCCCATGTCAAATGCGAATGGGAGAGGAAGGCTTATGCCGAATTTTCATATGTTACTAGCTCCTCCTAGCATAACTATGCCCATGGCTAGTCAGGCTGCCTCACTAAATAGTGGGGGCCAAACAATGAATCCTAATGTTGTCCTAGTAGGTCAACAGCCAATCCTTAATCAAGTGGTTAGGACCATGGGATGACAAGCTGACAATCACAACTACAAGTTGTGTGTCTCTACATGGATTGGATTTTAATATACAAGCACTACACCGATATGATCTCTGAATAGTATCGACAAATAGCTGTGGATGTCAATTTCCTTAAGAAGCAATATAATTTGATAGGGAGTCGACACCCTAAAGAGGGTGGCCCCTCAAGATTCAGCTGTAAGTGGTGTGGTGGCCAACATTTCCCTAGGAACTGCACGAATGTCAAATGAGATATTTGTGGAAAGTCTGGCCACTTAGCTGCTACCTGTTGGAGTAAGATCAGTTCTCTCCAACAAGGAAGTAAAAGACCTTGTCTAGTTAATCATCGTGCACAAGGGAATAATCTCCAGCAAGATGAGGGACCGAGACAAATATTGCAACGAGAAAGGCTATTGTAGAGGAGTTACCTCATGGTAGTGGAGTCAGCCTTATTGAGGCTATACGTGTCAATGATGCAGAAACTTCTAATCTATGAGTCGTAACAAGAGGGCAAAAGATTAAAGAGGGTGATAGAGGAACTGTAAAACCTGTTGAGGGAAACCCTAAGCAGGATACTAGGGAAAAGCGAGTCCTGAATCCGGATATGGAAGGTGGACCTCTAAGGCCTGTTAACAGTAAAGTGAATCCCGAGAAGGATAGAGAGGTGCTAAGAAAGAAGACAAAAAGTCAAAAAAGAGACATTAAAGTCGATGGTCCAACGACCAAAGGAATGAATGGTTTGGCACGAGAGCAAAGAACTTTGGCTAACTACCATGACTTTGACCTAGCAAGTTCTCTTTGCGAAGTCAAACCAGATGTGAATCTCCTGCAGTTGGTTAAACTTTATCCACGAGTACGTAAGGAATTTAAGAAAATCATGCATATCGGGTATATAGTAGAACCTTTGGGCATAGCTAGAGTGGGAGAAGATTGGTTTGATCATGTTGAAAAGCATTGGCCTAGGGTTCCAACATATGTGGATGGAATATTAGTGGAGCATGCTATCATGGACACTAGATCCTCCATCAATATCATAAGTTCAGACTTGATGGAGTGGCTAGGTCTCAAAATTCAAAAAGACGGCTCCACACTTCTTAGGATGGCAGATCATAGTCTAAGAAAACCGGAAGGTTGCATCACTAAAGTCCACGTTACTATTGCAAGCGTGGAATGCTATCTGGACTTTAGGGTGATAAGGTTTGTAGGACATCCTAGCTATCGAGTTTTGCTAGGAAGGCCCTAGATTTTACGAACAAACTGTCAAGTCGATATACCCACTGGTCAAGTGATTTTAGGTCGAGATGCCCATCATGTAATAGTGGATGCTTACACTGAGTCTCCTCAGAGTGAGAGAGATCCTTTATCCTCCACTGAACTAGAAACAGTAGATGATCCATCTAATAGTGAGACGTCGTCGAGCGATGGATCTAAGGAAGGGTCCACTATAGAGGATATTTATCAGATAACCTTGAATGAGTCGATAGAGCCTCATGATCGAATAAGAGATGCGGATGTTATTGAGCTAGACCTTGGTATGCCTGATGATTCGTGGCCAATCAGATTGGGTTCTATGCTCAGTTCGGAAAAGAGAGAGGACTATGTATCCCTGATTCAGGAGTTCTGCAACATCTTTGCTTGGAGCTACGACGAACTTAGGGGTATTCCTCCCAATCTAACTGTGCATATTATTCCTATAAAGGAAGGTAGCCACCTTGTACGACAGAAAGTAAGGCATATGCCTTTTGAATTAAGGGACAGGTTGTTCGAGGAACTACAGAAGTTGCGAAAAGCGGGTTTGATCTTCCATGTTCAGCATACTGAATGGTGCTCACCAATTGTGATCAGGAAGAAGAAGAATAATCGGATTCGGCTTTGTGTAGATTTTAGAGAGTTGAATAAGTAAACTGTTAAAGATTACTACCCCTTGTCGTTTATTGACAAAATCTTGGATCAACTAGCGGGTAGGGAAATCTATTCGTTTATGGACTACTTTGTAGGGTATACCAAATGGTGATTGCTGAGCAAGACAAGCTACAAACAACATTTATTACTATATTCGGTACCTTCGCATACCATGTGATGGCATTTGGATTATGTAATGCACCAGGTTCGTGGCAGAGAACAGCAAACAAGACCTTTGGTGACATTTCCCCCGAGGAATTGAAAGTATTCATTGACAATCTGGGGGCAGCCACTGTAAGGGATAGGCAGTTAATTATCTTAGGAAAGTGTTTTAAGCATTGCAGACAATTTTGCATAGCTCTCAACCCACGGAAGTGTGTCTTCGGAGTCCCTTATGGGCTCTTGTTAGGCCATGTGGTCAGTTGCGTAGGGATTGCAACTGATCCTGAAAAGATCAAGGTCATAGTCACCATGAGTCCACCGCGTACTCCAAAGGAAGTGCATAGCTTTCTGTCATTGGTAGGGTATTATCGAAGGTTTATCAATTCCTTGGCAGAAAGAACGTTGGCACTGGCGAACCTATTGTCCTTTAATTGTCAATTTTCATGGAGTGATGCTTGCAAAGTATCTTTTGACGATGTAAAGCAGGAGCTTGCCAAAGCACCTGTTTTAAAAGCACCAAAAAGGGGTGAAATGTTCTATATATTTTCAGTAGCAACTATGTATAGTATCAGCTACTATTTGGCCCAAATTTGGGAGGAAAAGTGGTACCATCCAATAGCTTTTGCTAGTCGAAACTTGGGCATATCAGAAATTAACTACACCTATATGAAGAAGTTATGCCTCGCGATGGTATTTCCGACCAAGAAGTTCAGGCACTACATTCTTTATGAGAGGGTGGTTTTTTATACGAAGGTGGAAGGGCTTCGATTGTTGTTGAATAAGTTACAGCTGCCTGATCGATTAGCAAAGTGGTTACTCACTTTGCAGGAGTTTGATTACGAGATTAAGAGCAAGCCATTGAAGCTTCAGGGCATTGTCGAGTGTCTTTGGATTTCGGACAGCCAAAAGAGGTCGTGACTGAAGGAAGTGAGATGGAAACATGGTTTAAGATTGATACGGCATCTATTCCCTCCTCATATGCTGCTATAACATGCTACTATAATGCACTATCTTTCTACGGGAGAGACTGGAGCTACTCTATCAAAACTCAAGAAGAGGAATATTAAACAGCAAGCTTTGAAATTTTCCTTGATCGTAGGGACATTATACCGGCAAGGTGTTGATGATATCTATTGTTGATGTGTGATCCCTGATGAGGTTCCCTTCATTTTGGAAGAGTGCCATGACTCCGCTTGTGGAGGGCACTTTGCTAGGTGGTTGACGGCACATAAGGCTTTACAAACTGGTTATTGGTGGCCGTCCATCTTCCAGGATTCATTTGACTATGTTAAGAGATGTGATACATGTCAAAGACATGACAGTCGAGAGAATAAGAAGTGTCCACTTACCCCTATTATGGCTATCCTTCCATTTGAGAAGTGGAGCATCAATTTTGTGGGACCTATTACCCCGTCGTCTACTACTCAGAAAAGATACATTACTTTACAAAGTGGTCAGAAGCACGGGTGACGAGGCAAGACAATGCAAAAGAGACTGCTAGTTTCCTACTTGAGCAGATCATCTACCGTTTTGGCCCCCCAAAGGAAATAGTATCGGACCGTGGAACTCACTTTTTGAATAAGCTAATTAGAAGCCTGACTGAAGCATGGAGCATTAAGCATAACAAGATGACCCCCTATAATCTGCAAGCCAATGGATAGGTTGAAAGTACCAATAAGCAGCTTGTGGGTATCCTATCCAAGATAGTCTCTGAAAAGAAACGGGAGTGGGATACAAAATTATATGTGGCGGTTTGGGTGTATAATACAACGTTTAAATGAGCCACTGGCCACATCCCATTCAAATTAGTTTATGGGGAGGAGTGTGTCTTGCCCTTAGAAATTAAGTTGCCAACCATAAGATTTGCAATCAATCATTCTTTGGGTGATGCAGATGCCTTGTTTGAGTAGTTTATGACTATAGCCCACTTGGACGAGCTCAAATTGCAGAGTTTGTTGCACCAGGAGGTAGCTAAATTTCAGATGAAGCAGTTGCATGATCTAAAGGTAAAGAAGTATACCTTTACAAAAGGGCAAATAGTTCTGTATTGCGATGTGCATAGGGAGCTATTTCTAGGAAAGCTGGAATCTCGGTGGGATGGCCCTTACAAGATAGTTCGGATAGGTAAAAATAAGTCCACACTTTTATTAGCTGATCTACAAGGAGTGGAATTTAAGAATAAGGTTAATCTTAATAAGATTAAACCTTATTATTTCTAAATATGCTAATACACTAAATGCATTGCAGGTCCATGTTGGGGCTGATTTGAGACCTGCAGGAGAGCTTAAACTGGTCGATGGGGCGGTTAATCCCTTAATCCCTTATTTGGAGCACCCATTTCTAGAGCAAAGATATCATTAGGGGAGGCTTATCTGGTGGAGCAAGGGATACAAAGTGGTTGAGCAAGAAGACGGTACCTTTGTGTGGGAGATTAAAGTTTTCTGTCATCACTATTTACAAATCTTGACAAGCATCCCTGTTGAGTTAAATGAAGAAGGTGGGATGGAGCCGTCAGCTCATCCTCTAAATATGTTAAATTTTGATTATCATAATTATGAATAGAGGGGTTCCTGATGGCTGGTTGTGTAAACCCATTGTGGACGTACATGTTATAATTTGATGGAGCATCCACCAAGGGGCCTAATAGAAAAGGGAGTGTTGGAGTAGTCATCGGAGATCCCCGACGTAGAGTTACAGTGAAATTAGCTACTTATCTCGAGGTGGGATTCACTAACAACATGGCACAGTATAAAGCCATGATTATGGGATTGAATATTGCCAAGAAAGGTGGCATTAGGTGGTTGTTAGTAAAAGGGGATTCCCAGCTGATCTTAAATCAACTTAATGGGACATATACAGTCCGGAATCCTCTCCTTCGTATGTACCATCGAACTGCTATAACCCTACTTGATGAATTTGAGAGCATATCTCTTCAGCTCATTCCACGTTAGTGGAATCAGTTTGCAGATTCATTAGCCAATCTTGCTTATGAGGAGGACCTCTTTTTCAACTGTGGTCCTAGTCCGGATGTCGTTATTGATAATGAGACAGGACCTGGTTGCTTGTGGGGACTGTTATCAAACCATGCGTTATATGGTAGGCGATGGTTGATATGGGTAATGAGAAGAGTAGCCGAGACCCATCTACCACTATTATCTTGGATCCATAGGTTGATTTGATGACATGTTATGCGTACACCTCTTGCTGTATATGCAGGAGGTATGGGTCATAACTTGATGCATTTAGTTTAGGGCTGAGTGCCATGTCTTTCCCCTTGGAGTGGAGCGTGTATTTGTATATCTGCCTTCTTCCAAGGAGGGATGTATATAAGCAGGTTTGCTTGATTTCTTTAGGCCAAGAGGGCCAGTTGTTTTTAGGTTTTAATTATCTATTTCCTTAGGCCAGGAGGGCCATCTAGTTTGCAGTGAAATGTGTTATTTCTTTAGGCCAATAGGGCCATTTTTCTATTTGGTGCAGGTACAGTTAATGGGTTTTTGTTGTAGTGATTGTATCATACAGGTTACGGAAGTCGCTGGAGGGAGCCTTTGCTGCGAAGGAGCTTCTTGTGACCATTCCAAGTGGTTTTGTCCCCTTTCCAAGTCTTTTCTCTTAAGCAATTAATGATATGTGTGTGTAAGGGTTACTTTCTTTTGTTTTGTGGAGACCAGCAATCAAGGCATGAAGTCCCAAGATTAGGCTCTGTATGTCTGGGGGAGGTCTGAGTAGTCATTGCCTCTTGCAAGGCATTATCAGGCATTGTAAGACCTGTTTTAGATGGGAATTCTAGTGACCCTGTTCTGCTGACCTGCTAGGCGGCCGTTTTGGGAGTTCCTGTTAGCTGTGAGGCAGTTAGTGAAGCCTACTAAAATAATGATTGAAAGAGACAAAACCCTAAATATCTGAAGACAATATATGAATATACGGAGGTGTGTAAAAAGGGGTTCTAACCCCTATAAAAATAGAAATGGAAAGAAAGAAAAATCTTTGAGCTGTTGTTTATCGCCTTGCGAAGGCCTGGTAGGTGCTTGGGGACCGAGACAAGACCCAGGGCCGATGCCTTGTCTTCCTAGGGGTAGCTTCTAGCAGAAAAATAAGAATAAAAGAAGTTTGGAGCAAAAATAAAAGTGAGCATTAGAAAAGGATTAAGTGTCGCCTTGCGTGGGCTTGGTAGGTTCTTGGGTACCGAGACAGGACCTAAGGCCGATGCCTTGCCCTCCTTGGGTCACTACGCTCAGCTCCCTCCTTTTTACATGCCCGAGTATGGAAAATAAGAGGCTAACGACCCAACGCGCTAAATGACAATATTTGTTGATCAGGCTATAGGAGTTCTCACCTAGTAGGAGCTCATATAGTTGAGTTGTCCTTAGTTCGGTAGGTAGTTCAGACCACCACTGAGGATGACCTCTTTGTTGGTTCTTATTAGCTTGGTTATGTTGGCGTAGTTGGTTAGTGACTAGATTTCGACTTTCTGTCAGATTATGCTAAGCCTAGTCCTCGTGGATTTCATGCCTTGGTTTTGACAAGGGGGTAGGGTGAGACCTATGATGTGTTTTCTTGTATATCTATTTTGTATCAACTTGATGCTCTTTGTGGTTGTGTTTACGTGTAGATTCATTTGTGGGATTCGACGGGATGAGTCGCCCTATCTTGTGGTCGCCAATGAGAGAGCTGGATTTTAGGACTCGATTTGGACCTGTTCTTGAAGCGTTGAAGCTCGTTTTGGAGCCGGAAAGTGCACAACAGGTGTTAAAGAGCCAATTTTTATGAAAAATCAAACGGTGGCGGATGATCGAGCTAGAGTTTTCCTAGATGCATTTCGACTTTAGGAATCCAACACAAGTCTCGGTTCGTCAATCGGAGGTCGTTTGACCCTCCATTTAATCTCCGCAAGGTTCGGCGTTATAAAGCAGCTATCAGATTGGAAAGCTGTAAAGTGCGTGGGAGAGGCTAGATTGATGGAGTTCGATGCCACGAAGTCGCCTATCCAATCGGATTGCAAATCAAAGTTCGTTTGGGCCTTCAAAATTGAAAAGTTCACTTGGGGGACAGTATGAACACAAAAAGATGAACCTGTTATTTTAATGTTTTAAACCTTAGGCTTAATAAAAGCCTTGAAACTAATACAAAAACTGTCAAACAATGCGACTCCTCATTTTTGCTCGTTGCCTCTCCGATTCAAACCTGTTTGGAGAGATAGAGGGAGATTCTCAATCAGGGTAGGGAGAGGAACAAGATGGCTGCAAGCTTGCTCGTTTTAATGGAGGATTTAAAAATCTCATTTTTTAGTCTTTCTCTCTCCTCCCTCTTTCTCTTGCAAGGGGCAGTTCCTACGTGTGAAGAAGAATGAAGCCCGGTTGGTGAATGCTCGTCCGGCATGGTACCGGATTACTTCCAAATCGAAGGTGAGCTGAAGATGGCAGTGTGGAGGCGGGCTGAGCATCAAACGGGCCATGGTTTGCAAATCTGCAATAAGTTTCAAAACCAAAAATAATGAAAAATACACGATAATGACATTTTTATAAAGAAAATGTCTCTTTTTTCGCATTTGATGAGGTTAGCAATGTTCATATGGACTGAAAATTAATGGACATGTTGTTTGTTGTTGGTTTTATTCTTTCATAATAAAAGACTCAAAAAATATACACTTAAAGTGTGGAAAATAAATGGAAAATATCCGAAAACCATGGTTTTTGGAGTAAAACTGGGGTTTTTGGGCTTAAAATCGGAAAAGCATGAAACAAAACACCAATAAAATCTACATGTTTGTTGTTTAAAGATTCAAGAGCCAAAACTCTGAAATAATGCAAATTTTATTCCATTTTTATTGATAATAAATAAAAAATAAGAGAAAATATGAAAAAATGCTTTTTAAAAGGGGGAAAAATAGGGAATAGACGAGAAAAATTATGAAAAATTATGGATGTGTCTATGAGTGTATAATGAGGATAAAGCATGAGGGTTTGCCTCAGGTTATCCTAATTTATATTTTTTGTGAGTATTTACTACTTATTTCGTGCGAAATGCACATGAAATTACCCTTTTACTTATCACTGCAAGCAAAACTCTAAACTGTAGGGGAGAAGGGAAGTTTGAGTGCTGAAATATAATATAAAATCTGATGTATTTGCTGCATTATTCATATAGAATGACGTTAAGTTAAAAAAGGGAAGTACAGTACGAGTGTAAGGCTCGGTGTCTTCTCTCATCTAAGCAATTATGCGTTAGTGTATGGAAACATGAAAAGAATGGATTTGCACAATGCACAAGACTGTTTTTCAATTGTTTGATCACTTAATCATACACACATTTGCATCGAGCATCATTAAATGCTATCAATTACAAGCTCTTGGATGCATAGCACTTGGTTTCTCTAGGACTTGACCCACATAGAGAGAGTGAGCAACCATGCTGTAGGTCTAGACGGTGGGTTAAAAGGGGATGGATAAGTGACCCATGTAGGGAGAGTGAACAACCATGCTATAGGTCTAGACAGTGGGTTAAAAGGGGATGGATAAGTGACTCACGTAGAGAGAGTAAGCAACCATGTTGTAGGTCTAGACGGTGGGTTAAAAGGGGATGGATAAGTGAGGATAAGTGCATTCCTGGAACGTTAAATATACTGGCACTAAGAGGGGAGTTTGTTTTGAATGTGTCTATGTGTGGAAGCAGCGCATCGAGGAGCCAATCCCCAAGATGTAGAAGAGTTGCAGTAGGGCCATGGCAATCAACCGGTGGGGTGCCCTCGTGTGTGTAATATGTGGCATTTAATGCCGATATATGTATAATCTCCCTCTAAGGAGACAAGAAAGGGAATATCTATTGGATTACAGACTATAAACGTGCAATAATTAGTATAGTGTATCCCTCGATAGAAGACGCTCCTGGCCTGCAAGGCCGTGTGGTGTGGTGGGGTTATCTGTTGAGTGCATGAGGTCCGGTGCCAGACCATTTTAGGTCCCATCAATGGGGATTCATCCAAAAATTGCAGGGTATTCATTACCTAATCAGCCTTCAAGGATTGGAGCTCATTTTAGCTAGCAAAGGGATGTTTATAGGCAAGAAGGCAAGGGAACTAGTACCTATAGTAGTAATTATAGCAAGTTGCCTACATATCCAATAGTCTATGGATCAAAACCAAGTGAAGGAAATGGTTATAGGCCAATGGCTGAAGTAAAACAAAGCTTTGCAAGGGCTGAAAATGCACAAAACGGATCTCAAAACAGCACTTACAACAAGGTTCTTTCAAATGATCAAATAAGGGATATGAGAGCCAAAGGGTTATGCTTCGAGTGCGGGTAAAAGTGGACACAATACCATAGGGTGAAATGCAAATCCAAAAATAACAAGCTTAACTTTGTCATCATCGATGAGCTGGATGAAGATGAAAGTGAAGAGGGGAATGTATTTCATGTGGAAGCAAACCCTATGGTTGAAGAAATGCATGATGAGGATGAAGGAAATAATGATGAATTTTATGATATTGTGGATAGCTTTCCTTTTGATCCAGGTGGTTTTTTATGTGAAATTTCTCATAATGTATGGACTAGTTGTAAGCGAGAAAACACCCTTAGACTTGAGGGGCTGATCAATGGAAGAATGATTAACCTTTTGATTGATACGAGCAATACCCATAGCTTTATTAATACCAAATCTTTGCATGGGCTAAGATTGCTTCCTCTCAACAAATGCAAGTGTCGTTGAAGATCCAAGTGGCTAATGGAGCTTATGGGTCAAGTAATGAAGTATGCATACACACTCCTATCACTCTATCTCCTTCATGTACTTTGGAAGTGGACTTGATCACTTTGGAAATGGGACCCATAGATATTGTCATTGGTTGCGATTGGTTGAAAACTATTGTAAAATTTTCTTCGGACTTGGGAAACATACTTATAGAGTTTAGATGGAATGGACAACACATAATATTGAAGGGCATTGGTCAAAAGCAAATGGAACTCATCTCTATGAAGAAGATGCGTAAAGAAATCAATGCACGGTCATGCATATTCACTCTTTTGCTTGCAAAAGTGGATGAATAGCAGCCACCAAATCATCCATCATCTTCTTCAAAGCAAAAGGATCCAAGAATGGAAGAGCTATTGGAGGAATACAAAGATTTATTTTAGCAACCATTATCTTTGCCTCCAAAGAGAGAGGTAGATCACCCTATTGACTTGCTGCCCAACACAAAACCCATCAACAAACCTCCCTATCGCTTGTCAAAGTTTGAAAGGGAAGAGGTGGAAGACAAATTAAAGAGTTGCTGCAAATGGGTTTAATTCAACCAAGTCAATCTCCATTTGCCTCTCCTGTGCTCTTAGTGAAGAAGAAAGATAGACCTTTTCGCATGTGCATTGATTATAGGAAGCTTAACAAGTCCACGGTGAAGAATAGATGCTCGATTCCTCGCATTGATGACCTCTTGGATGATCTCAAAGATACAAAGGTCTTCACTAAGATTTATCTTCGTTCGGGCTATCATCATATTCAAATGAAGGAAGGGGATGAGTATAAAACAGCCTTTAGGACTAAAAGAGAGATATACCACTTCTTGGTCATGCCATTTGGTCTTTCAAATACGCCCGCTACTTTTCAAGCACTCATGAATAAGATATTATAGCCTTTCTTATTCAAAACAGTCCTTGTATTCTTTGATGATATCCTCATTTATAGAAAATCCAAAGATGAGCATTTGATGCATGTGCGAGAGGTCTTTGACACATTAAGAAGACACACACTCTTTGCCAAAATGTCAAAGTGTTCTTTCATGAAAGATGAAGTGGAATACTTGGGTCACATTGTGGAAGAGCAAGGCATTCATGTGGATCTTAACAAGGTGAAATGTGTGAAAGAGTGGCCTACTCCTACGAATTCTACTTCCTTGAGGGATTTCCTTGGATTGTCTTCATTCTATAGGAGGTTTATAAAAAATTATGCTCATGCGGTGGCTCCTTTGACCGATAGGTTGAAGAAAGAAGCTTTCTATTGGGACTCCATAGCCGACAAGATCTTCAATGAGCTGAAATATCTCTTAGTTTCAACACCTATTCTTGTATGCCCAAATTTCTCTAAGGAATTCATTTTATGTGCGGATGCTAGTGGAAGAGGAGTTGGGGCTATTTTGTATCAAGACCATGGATTTATAGCCTATGAAAGTCACAAGCTTGATGACAAGGAGCGTCAATTACATGTCTATGAACAAGAGATGTTGGCAATTTTGCATGCTATCAAAAAGTGGCATCACTCTATATATGGCAACCATTTCAAGGTGAAGAGAGATCACCATGTGCTAAAATACTTCCTTTCCCAACCAAATTTTTCCCCTAAACAAAGGAGGTAGCTAGCTACTCTTCAAAGCTATGATTTTGAAATATCCTACATGGCTGGAAAAGATAATGTTATAGTGGATTCTTTATCACGAATGTGGGCATGTTCTATCTCTTCAATTTCAATTGTACATAAGGATTGGATTCATGACATCCAAGAAGAATATTTGTTTGATGAACAAGCATCAAAGATGATGAAGGAATTTCAGAAAGGTAAAGGAAAAGACTATCCCAATTTCAATTGGCACAATGGTCTTTTAAGGTATCATGGTAGAGACTATTTGACACCACAATCCTCTTTCAAAGACCCTATTTTGTATGAGATGCATTCTTCACCTTTAGCGGGCCATCATGAGCTGTTTAAAACATTTGACAACATCCATAAGAGCTTCTATTGGAAGGGCATTTGGTGGGATGTCAAGGATTATGTGGTGCAATGTCTTCCGTATCAACAAAATAAAGACTCGTCTCTTCTACCCAACGGCTTACTTCAGCCACTCCCTATTCCTCATGGCAAGTGGATTGATATCTCTATGGATTTTATTGTGGGATTGCCTACAACTAAGCATGGGTGGAATAGCATTTATGTGGTAGTTGATCGATTGACCAAATCAACACATTTCATCCCTACTAAGGCCCAATTTACAACAAAGCAAGTGGCTCAACAATTCATGGAATGTATTTTCAAGCTTCATGCTATGCCAATGAAGATTGTGTCCGATTGCAACACTAAGTTTATGGGAAGCTTTTGGATTTTGTTCTCTTCAATGGGGACTCTTTTGACTCCTAGTACCACATATCACCCACAAACGGATGGGCAAACCGAAAGAGTTAACAAATGGCTAGAAGTTTATTTGAGGCACTTTTGCCATGAGACACAAAATGCATGGGACCAATGGCTCCATCTTACGAAGTTTTGTTACAACAATACTTACCATATAAGCATTGGAATGTCTCCTTTTTAAGCTTTATATGGCTACAAAGTACAAGTACCCTTCACATTGTTTCATGAAGATGTAAATTCACAAGCCTGTGAGGAGTTGGAAAAGATGGAGGCTCTTATGAAGCAATGCAAGGACAACATTCATAAAGCTCAAGAGAAAATGAAAGTCTTTGCGGATGAGAAAAGAAAACATGTGGAGTTTGAGGAAGATGAATGGGTATTTTTGAAGGTTCCCAAGTCATGTTATGCTTCTCTTAAACGAGGACACAACAAACTTGCTCATAGGTTTTATGGTCCTTACTGTATTATCAAGCGAGTTGGGGATCTTGCTTATCAACTAGACGTACTTTCAAACACAAGAGTCCATGATGTCTTTCATGTGTCTTAGCTTAAAAAGTATGTGGGTCCTCAAATTCAAGCTCTTGAAGAACTACCTCCCTTGGATGATGATGGTTTGATCATCTATGAGCTCGAGAAGATAATTGGCAAGCGGGAGAAGGTTTTAAGGAACCTTATTCTTGTAGAATAACTTGTCAAATGAAAGGGTTTTCCTATCAAAGAGTTTTCATGGCAACAAGCATCATATTTGGAACAATTTCCATGGCTTAAGTAAGAGGATAGTTCATAAACAGGGCAGTAAACAATTTATTATATTAAATTTATGTGAGAAGATAAATTGTCTTATCATAACAAGATTCTATTTTGAAGGCATGGCTAGATACTACATGTTATCCTCTACATTTCTATATATTGCACATGGAAATCTGCCACTTCTAGCTCAAGATATGGCTAATTTTGTACTACATCTTGTTTTGGACAGTTTATAGTAGTTTGTTCCATTTATATGGTCCTTCTTCATTAACCTCTTTGATCTTCATCAACATGGAGCTTTATTTCAGCATGATTCCAAATACTTCAAGCTATCCTTGTAATCATCCTTGTAATTTGTTCCCTATTTAGCTTTGAGGACAAAGCTCTTTTAGGCCAAGATGGCTTGTAATAAAGCATAAGTTACCTTAGTCTAGGGTAGGCTAGGGTTAAGTATAAAAGGTGGAGATGCAACATGTGAAGGATCTTTTTGCCCTTTTCAAGCAATACATGCTTTGAGGTTCCTTTCTTCCACCAACTAAGAGGGTGCATGCTCTTAGCCACCAAGATATGGGGTATATACCATGTCCCACCTTGACATGAGGTGAGTATTCATGTTGCAGTATTCATCTATGATTCTCAACCTTTCATGGCAGTATAATTTCATGCCTAGCTACCTTGGCTATGGCTTCCTTGCAAACATGGTATATCTCTTGTATTTCTTTGCAAGTATGGTGTATTTCATGAATTTCCAATTATTTTGTTTGCTGCGAGAACTAGATATTTTACAAAAATGACATTTATCACTGTCTTTGGTACCTTTGCGTATCATGTGATGGCCTTTGGTCTATGTAATCACTTGGGTATTGGCAATAAACAACTGATAAGACCTTTGGTGATATCTCCCCAAAGGAGTTAAAAGTCTTTATTGATGATCTAGGGGTAGCCACCACAAGGGAGTGACAATTGATTATTCTGAGGAAATGTTTTGAGAATTGTAGACAGTTTTGCATTGCTCTTAAACCTAGAAAGTGTATACTTGGTATTGGGTTGTTACTTGGAAATGTAGTTAGTTCAGTTGGTATTGCGACTGACCTTGAAAAGATAAAGGTTATATAGTCTCTATGAGCCCATCACGTACTCCAAAAGACGTGCATAGCTTTTGGTCATCATTGGAATATTATCGAAGATTTATCAATGCACTGGCGGAAAGAGTGTTGCCATTGACAAACCTTCTATCTTTTAACTGTCTGTTTGAGTGGAATGAAGCATAAGTAAATCTTTTCCCTTTATTATACAAATTGAAATTGAAGATCATGATAACTTTATTGGAAGAGCCAAGGGCTCTAAGGCACTGAAGCTTGAAACAAGTCAAGGACTGGCCACTATATTGGAAGCTTAAATCATCAAACTATTGCAATTTATCACAATAGATTCTCAAGATCTCTAAGTTTGCTAATGATAGCTTCAAAAGCTATTTACAAAGTCATTGGATCCGAATTATTCAATAGAGTTGAGAATATAATTTTAGTAGAGAAGGAAGAAGGCATAAGGGTTTTTGGCTACATGCTTGGTTATAGTGGGTCTAGAGCTGGATACTTTGGTGTCCTTAGCTCCTATTTACTTAGCCATGTGAGAGATGCAATATATTTGAAGCTTCTCCTAGGCTATATAAAGTAAGAGTTTTTGAAATGTAGAGGCTTTATTGAGTAGAATGAATCCAAGGATTCCTCTACAATAGAGAAACATTGAAAGATCTTAAAGAATCAAGGGTTTCTTAAAACCCCTTGATTGCCTTCTCTTTGTTTAGTTTACATTGCAAAAGAGCTTTGATATCCCTCTCTCCTTTTTTCTGCTATACATCCTGTCTCTCGACTTGATTTTGATTATCATAAGTACGAGTGAGTTGATTAGTATAGCGTGGCCTATCAATGAAGCCCGGGTTTATACTTTGCATTTTGATGGAGCTTCCAGAGTGCTCGCTAAACATGCGAGCATTGTTATGGTCATTAAAAATCCCCGACATAGGGTGGTCATGAAGATGGGAGTCTATTTAGGACCCTCTTTTACTAATAATATGGAAAAATACAAGGCCTTGATCATGGGGCTGAATATAGTCCGATGTGGTGGTATTTGCTAATTATTGGCTAAATGTGACTCATAGTTAGTAATCAATCAACTAAATGGAACCTATAGTGTGTGGGATCCCATCTTACGGATGTATCGTCGTGCAGCCTTGGATATGTTGCATATCTTTGAGATGGTGACTTATCAATTAGTTCCTCAACAATGGAATCGCTTTGCGGATTCCCTGACTAACTATGCTTTCATAGAATATGTACTTTTCAATTGTGGTCTAGGGGAGCTCCTACAATTACCTCCTAACATTAGCCCTAGATTACTTTGGGGTCTTCTTGTTGACACATCATATTTCAACCGCCGATGGTTAGTTTGGGTTATGAGTCAGGTAGCAAGTGAGCACCTTCCTACTCTGTCATGGACGCATAGGATTGTGTATCATCATATTCGTTGGATACCCCTTGCTATTTATGTAGGGGGGTTAGCTAATAACTTGATGCACTTAGTGTAGGGCCTAAGAGACCTTATCCTTGGTCGATTTTGTGCTTAGGTGAGTAACGTTAGGACCATGGGATCATTTCAATAGTGCGTTGTGTTGAATGGTAGTAAAATGTTTTATTTCATAAGGCCAAGAGGGCCGTTCTATTGGTTGTGAAATGTTATATCTCTTTAGGCCAAGAGGGCCACACGTCTGTTTGGTGCATGTACATTTAATGGTTTTCTATTTTAGTGATTGCATCACACAGGTTGGATGAAGTGCCTGGAGGGAGCCTTTGTTGCACAAGAGCTTCTTGTGGCCATTTGAGGTGGTATCGTTGCCATCTTATTTTTTCCCTTAAGCTAACAATGTTATATATGTATGTGGGGGTTATTTTCCTTTCATTTGTGGGGATTGGCAATCAAGGCATGAAGTCTTAGGGTTTGGTTAGGTATATCTAGGGAAGATTTGAGTAGTTGTATACCTCCTATTAGGAAATTGTTAGGCATTAAAGACCTATGATAGAGGATAGTCCTTGTGACCCTACCCTTCTTGCTTGCTAGGCAGCTGTCCTAGGAGTCCCTGCTAGTGTAAAGCACTTAGAGAAGCTTGCCAAAATAGCAAAGAAGAGCAAATGCTGAATAAATCTATAGAAAAAATTACATAGGTGTGTAAAAAGGGGTTTTAACCCCTCAATAAGAAAAGGGAAAAAAATTTCTACAAGTATTATCGCCTTGTAGAGGCTTGATAGGTACCTAGGGACAAGTCCAGACCTAGGTTTGATACCTTGTCTTCCTAGCGATAGTAGCTAGTCGAAAAAAAAAAAAGAAAAATTAGGGAAGGTTGGAGAAAAAATAAAAGTGAGAGAAAGAAAAGGATTAAGTGTCACATCACGAGAGCTTGGTAGATTCTTGGGCACCGAGTTAGCACCTGAGGTCGATGCCTTGTTCTCCTTGGGTCACTCTATGCTTAGTTCCCTCCTTTTTACATGCATGAGTATGGAAACCTTGGGAGGTAAATGTGTTACAATAAAAATATGATGAGTAGGCTATAGGAGTCCTCTCCTAGTAGGAGGTCCTAGTCCAGTTGTCCTAAGATAGGTAGGTAGTTCAGACCACCACTAGGATGACCTCTTTGATAGGCTTTTTAGCTAGCTCGTGTTAGAGCAGTTGGTTAGCGACTCACTTTGCATTTCTATCAGATTATGCTGGGCCTATTGCTTGTGGATTCTTATGCCTTGGTTCTATTAGGGGATAGGGTGAGAGCTATTCTTGTGCTTTGTTAAGTATATTTTTTATAGCAGCTTGACACTTTCTTTGGATGTTGTTTGTGCAGCTCAGTTCGTGGGATTTGACGGGATGAGTCACCCTATCCGGTAGTCACCAATGAAAGCAGCTTTTAAAGACCCAAAAAGTGTTGAAAATAAGCAGATTAATGCAAAATTTTATGCGGAAATTTCAAGCCAATGGAAGTGGAACATGAAGGTTCGACAATTTTTAGAGACCGAGGCAGATTTTCCAGAGTTGGAATCGGGCATCGGACAGCAGAGATACGGGAAGCCACAATTCAAAGGTTGAAATGGACATTTAAAGAGAAAAAAGTTGGGTATGGGCCTTAGGGGGCTCGTGGCCCCAAAATTTTTTGTGGGGAGTGGGGGGCGTTTTTTGAAGCGGCTTGCAAAAAATGGTCATCCCCTTGCGATGATTCGTGAGGAGGAGGGGAGTTGCAACCTGTAAGCAACCCATACAATAGATCATGGCAATCATCTTCTCCAATTTTTCGCTCCTCTTCACCACTTGCTGATCATAAAATGGTTGCCCAGTGAAGAAATTGAAAAACTAGTCTTTCTCTCTCCTCTCTCCTCTTGATGGCTGTTCACATGTGTGATTCTATGAGAGAAGGGGAAGGAGATGGATGCAAGAAGATGATTGAATAATGGAAGCATAGATCAAAGTTGAAGAGAGCATCAGTGGCCTCCCAACCATTAAATATGCGCCTCCAAAATCGGGTCTATGCATGAGCAATCATTTCATTTGTTTCATGAAAGATGTTTGATGAAATTGTTTGTAAATGGATGCCTTTGATTGATAATGCTGAAATTTATCAAAAATATTGAAGAAAACCAAAAAATTTAGTCATTTAACAATTAATATCAAAACACACAAAACCCGCAATTATGCAGTTTTCATAGAAATGATAAATTTTGGGGGTTTTGTTGTGATTTTTGGATTCATATCGAGTAGAAATGAATGTATAATCAACTCTCAGTGATTGTGATAAGTCCCAACTCATAAATTAGAAATATCAAAATTTTATTTAAATAAATAAAGAAAAATAATGGAAAAATAGGAAATTTTAGTTTTTTGTATTAAAATTTTAAGAAAAAAATATGCTTTATATTCGCGAATATATGGCATGGCTAGAGCATGAGGGATAAGCCTCAGCTCAGCCTTGTCTTCATGTTAAAGTCCATTTTTACCGGTTTTTACAAGAAAAACACATGAAAAAACCACTCTTTACACCTATCAACGATGCATAACCTAAACGATAGGGGGAAAGAGGGGTTTTGATGTTAATTAGTTGCTGAGAACATTTGAAATGATGATCTATATGATTGTGCATACCATATAGGACATTTATAAATTAAGTTCAAAGGGGTCAATCAACAAGAGAAGGCTCGATGCTAACCCTTAGCAACGCAACATGAGGTATAGGCTCGAATCATGGTTGGAAACAAATGTTTGTTGCACTTCACTATGCTGATTTATGAAACATAAAAATTTTGAGCACTATGGCCATTCATAGTTGCATTGCGCATATCACATAGTGTAATTTCTAGATGCATTGCAATTGGTTTCTTATACATATGACCCACGTTGAGTTGTGAGATACCTAAGCTATAGGTTTAGATGTTCGGGTTCCTTGGAAAATTGTTAAGTGAGGAAATATCTTATCTCCTGGAACATTTTAAAATAAGAGTGGAGTTTGTAATGCCAATTTTATTTGTGTTAATGGCACATCGAGGGGCCAATCCTCGAGGTGTAGGAGGAGAGCCGCAGTGGGGCCATGGAATTCAGTTAGGGTGCCTCCTTTTGTTCGTGCTTTACTAGGTATTTTATACCGATCTATGTGTAGGGACTCCCTCTAAGGATTGTGGAGAAGGCTTAGCCATTAGACTATAATCCAAAACAAATGCAAAATATATGATAAAGGTTAGGGCAGTATGTCCCTTATACGCTCCTCGCTACGAGGTTGAGGGGTGGGCTGTATTCTTTGAGTATAGAGAGGCCCGACTAGTGCTTATAGCCAATGTTGGGCCCGTTTTAGGTCCCGACAGTGTAAAAATGAGTTCTAACCCCTAAAATGGAAAAGAAAAGAAAGGAATTTTCTATGAGGAGTTGATTATCACCTTATGAAGGCTTGGTAGGTTCCTGGGGTGGGATGAGTTAGTCAGACCCGGGGCCGATGCCTTGTCTTCCTTGGGGTAGCATTTGGCCAAAATAAAGAAACAAGGAAGGTTGGAGCAAAAACAAAAGTGAGCGGAAAAGAAAAGTATTAAGTGTCGCCTTGCGACAGCTTGGTAGGTTCTTGGGTACCGAGTCAAGACCTGAGGCTGATGCCCGATTCTCCTTAGGTCACTCTATGCTCGACTCTCTCCTTTTTACATGCTCGATTATGGAAACTCTAAAAGAACAATGTGTTAAAATAAAATTTGTGATGACCAGGCTATAGGAGTCGTCACCTGTAGTAGGAGTTTTTGGTCCAATTATCCTAAGTTAGGTAGGTAGTTCAGGGCCACCATTAGGATGACCTCTTTGATAGTTCTCGTTGCCAATTTTTGTTGGAGCAATTGGTTAGTGACTTGCTCTAGATTTTTGTCAAATTATGCTAGGCCTATCCCTTGAGGATTTTCATGCCTTGATTTTATCAGGGGGTAGGGTGAGAGTTGCTCTTGTGCTTTGTTGTGTATTCCGTTTTGTGGCAACTTGATGCTTTCTATGGTTATTGTTTGTGAAGATCAGTTCGTTCAATTTGATGGGCTGAGCTACCCTATCCTGTCGCCAATGAGAGCGGATTTTTAGAGCCCATTTTGAAACAGAAAAGACCATGGGAGGCCATAACAAATCAATTTTTCATGCAAAGCGAAATAGTTACGGACTAATGAGCTAGAGTTTGCCTAGATGGAGTTCGATGCATGGAGCCCAATGCAAGTCTTGGTTCATCAATCAGAGTTCGTTTGACCCCCCATTTAATCCCTGCAAGATTTGGCATTATAAAGCAACTATGTGATCTGAGAGCCGAAAAGTATATAATAGAGGCTAACTTTATAGATTTTGATGCCACGAAGTTGACCGTCTAGTTGGATCTTGAATCGAAGTTCATGCAGGCCTCCGTTTGACAAAAAAACCACTTTGCCAAGTGTGAACATGCAAAAATTTGAACTAGTTATTATGTTTAAATCTTAATAATCTTGGTTTAGTGTAGAAATTGAAAAGCCACAAGTTTATGAAATGTGGAGGAGGGGAGGGGGGTGCTGGTTTTTTTGGTGCCTCCCAAATTGCCAATTTTTTATCATTTTTGGATCGGTTGAGTCAGGAAAAAGTAAGAAGGCCATGAGAACTTCAATTTCTTCACCCTCCATTGCCACAAGAATGAGCAAAATTGATGCACTAAATAAAGAGAACTGATTTTAGTATTTCTCTCTCCTCTCTCCTCTTATTGCATGTTTCTATGGATTAATGTATGAGAGAAGGGGGTGGGCTGAGATGAAAGATTTTGATCGTCCGATGATGCGGGAGTGTAGAGTATAAATCGGGGTTGGAAGGATTGTCAATAGCTATTGAGGAGCGTCAGCGGGCCTCCAATTGCAAAATACATATGTCATAAGGTGCGATTTCATGAGTAAGTCGTAGATTTCATCATTTTATGATAAACTTTGGTTGGAAATTGTTGGAAATTATTATCTGTGATTTCCAATGCTCCAATTTATCAGCCATGTTGAAGTAATCAAGAAAAATCAGTCGTACAATAATTTTATGCTAAACACACAAAACCCGCGACTATGCGGTTTAAGGGAAATTATGCATGTTTGGGGGTTTTGTTGTGCACATGATGTTCCTATGGGTTGAAATATGACAAGAAAATCATTCTTAGCAAGATCAATTAATCTAAACCTGTAAATCAGTAAATATTAGTAATTATCTATAAATAAATAAAAATTAAGAAAAATAAAAATAAGTTTTTGCATCAGAAAAATAGGGAAAAATAAGATTTGTGTTTGTGAATGTATGGTAGAGCTGAAGCATGAGGTTCAGTCTCAATTCAGCCCTATCTCTAGGCTAAAGTGGGTTTTTATTGCTTTTGTGAAAGAAAAATACATGAAAAATATGTCTTAAACCTACCAACAAATACATAACTCTAAATGGTAGGGAGAAGGGGGTTGTTGAGTGTTTAAAGTATGCTCATTTCAAATGTTTTATAATGCATGTCATGTAGGGTACATTGTTTTCTAAAATTAAAGGGGTTTAGTAGTACGAGAAGGCTCGGTACTAGCCTTAATTAATGCAGCAATCACAATTTAGAAGAAAGACATGAAAAGAATTGCTTTTACACTTTCACAATGTTGATTGTTAATAAATAAACTTGTTTGAGCACGGTAGTCATACACAATTGCATTGCACACGCACCATATGATATCATCCTAGTGGATGCATAGCACTTGTTTTTATGAGTGATGACCTACCTTGAGAGTGTGAGGTACCCTAAGCTGTAGGGTTAGTGGTCCAGTTCTTGAAAAATATTCAATGAGGACTATCTATTATCTCCTCGATTGATCAATCAAAAGAGTGGAGCTTGTTTTGAATGTGTTCTATGTGTCTACGGCGCATCTTGGGGCCAATCCCTGAGGTATAGGAAAGCTGTAGTGGAGCTACAGTAATCAGCCGAGGGGTGCTCCCTTTATATGTGCTTATGTGGTGGGTAACACCGATATGTTTGGGGACTCCCTCTGAGGAGTGTGGGAAAGGATTATCCATTGTACTACAAATTGTACAAACGCAAGAGTTTTGTATCAGATGTTAGGGTAGTATACCCCTTAGACGCTTCTAGCTGCAAGGCCATGTGGGGTGGTTTGAGGTGAGTAGTAGAGGCCTGGCTAGTGCCTAGAGCTAGCAGGCCCGTTTTAGGCCTCGACAATTAAGTAGATACAAATTGAATAAGCTCACTCTCACGTCCTCACTAGTGTGTTGAGATTGACACTCTCATATTGATATTCAAGCTTGTCACAAATGAAGAATCAATGGGCTCTATATAGGCTAATGCAAGTGGATATGGGTAGGTGACCAGTGACATCATAGATGGCTTCAACTTTTATTCTACTCCAAGAAAAGGTGTGTTTCCATGACCCCAAATGAAGGGTATAATTCCAATAATCAATTTACTAAGCTTGGAATCCATAGTCCTATTTAGATGTTGTATCCCCTCATTCATATGCTTGATTTCATTGGAAAATTGTTCTTAATCATTGGAACAAAGAGATGGATTACCCTTATCTACACGATTGCCCATTATATGCCATGAAGAATAGTATGAAATGTTTAGATTGCTTGGCAATAAATTGATGATATCTCCCTTACTTGAACTTCAATCAATGCATATAATAGCTTCAAACAAAGCTTATTATATGAGGATAAAGGATATTTTATAACCTTGAAAATTGTGTTACAAACACGGTGGAATTAACAAAAAGTATAGACCTTGTCAAGCTATCCCAATGATGTCCACAATGGCTAGGTCCCATTAAAAATGGTATATCTATCTATACATTGATCCAAATAAAATGTTTGATGGCTCAAATGAAAGTTAGGGACTAAAACTAGCTAGTTAATCCTAGTCCCAATTTAGAACCACCATTTTTGCCCCAAATTTGAACAATTTCAAACTTTTAATTATTGAAATAACCTATAAACTATCCCCTTATCAATCCAAGGCTTTTCCCAATGAACTCTCAACCATATACACTATTTAGACATGCAACTTATGATCTCTATATTTATCACTCTAATTACACTATATTTTGAAAGACATGCTCCTTTTTACTATTGTTGTATTGACTTGGTCATCAATATGCCATCAAATCTCTTTCCCAAAGTAATTAATGATAATGTATATGCACTTTTAATGTTTTTTTCGAGATTTGATCGCAAATGATAGGCAAAATTTCTCTTGAACTAGGGGTTGTGCACCCCTTTGGAGTCTTTAGTAGTAGGGGAGGGCCATCTCACTATTGTCCTACTACTTCATTCGACATCTGACTTTTTTCTTGTTGGGAAATCAACATGGCAGCTCAATAATAAACTAATCAAACATGGAGATTAGAAAATAGGCTTTCAACCTTTTAGAAGATGTAGTAGGAATGGAATGGAGAGGTTAAATGATAAGCAAAGGGAATACTATGGTGGGAAATCAATGACTCATTGTATTGCCACTTATCCTTTTGACGGTGCATTTTATCTATCACTAATCAAGCACAATAGGCCAATTTGGGTTATGGATTAGAGTGAAAATCTCAACTATAATGGAATTTCCTAACAAGATTTCAATAAAGAATACATTGCAAGAAGCAAATAGGCTATCTATTTGACTAAAGAATGCATTCTAACAAAGGGAATAGCTTCTAATCCATTGAAAGCATCAATTATTGAATCTCATTAGCAATTGGATCAAGGCCCAACAAATGATTGATGAAGGAGAGATCAAGAATCAAGGGAATACCTCTTCACAAGCTTGTACTAGACTTGATGCTCGATTCCACACAAATACAATGCAATAGAAGCTCAAGTGTTGGCATATCTCCCTTCTTAAATAGCCCCTTCAATGTATCTCAATGCTAAGGAATGAGAGACCAAAGTATTGGATACAAAATCCTCAAATGAGAGTTCCATAATAACTTCATGACCCCAAGATTTCTTCCATGCTATGATTCTTGCCAAAAGCTTGAAGTATAACTACTGTGATAGACTCTTTGGTGGAATATTGAAAGATTTTGTTAATTATCTTCAAGATTCTATGAAGATTTATGAGTTGTCCTATTGTCGATAGAGCTTGGAAGAAGAATATGGCTCAAGAGAAGAGGGAAAATACTAAATCTTAGCATAAAGACTTGCTATGTGTGGTGTAGAGTAATCTTGAGACTATGAATTGAAGAAATCTTTAAGAATCCTTGAGCTTTCAAGAAAATTTAATGGTTTCCCTAATGAATAAGGATTTGAAGAAGAAAAGAGATTCAATCAAGAAGAAATGAGCTCAAGTATGACTCCATTATCTTGTCCTTGAGTAATGATGGCCCATTGAAGCAAGTTTGTGGAAATCTTAAAGCTTAAAGCTTGAAATGGTTTTCTATTGATTGGAAGCTTTAGGGTTTCAAAAGTATGATGGAATGGAAATTATAGTGACAAAGGGCCTTAGTTGACATATAAGCTCGCCATAATGTAGATAGATCATATAAGCTCTTCCATCATGAAATCATGGCCAAGCAATAAGTCATATGGTTGTTGAAATTTGCTAAAATTTGGCACAGTTTTCATTGGACTTGGTACCCTATGTTTAGCATGAATCAACATGATGGTTATGGTTGGACTTCAAATGGCAAGAGGAGCAATGCTCAGAGAAGCTTTGGAGTGATAGATGTGTAGAAGAAGAGATAGAAGAGATTTCCTCCATGAAAACTTACAAGAAAGCACAAAGAAGAAGAGAAAAAAGGATGTTCTAAAAAAATGGAGCTCTTGAGAGAACACCGAGGAAATAGGGATCTTACTGCAAGAAAATATATATTGTATTCATCAACAAGCATGTTTGTCATCCTTTATGTAACCACAACAGCAAAAGGAACACCATGCATGATAAACATTCACGCAGCATCAGAGAAAGAATCTCCCACGTCTTTACCTTTAACAAAATTGATCACATTCTTCATATTCTTCTTAGAATCTATCAACGAACCACAAAAACACAAAAGAATGCTCCACTTTGAATGGAATTTCATCACATGGTATTCATCTTCAATGTCTTCACATTCTTCTCTCAATCTCTCATATAGATACAATGTTTTTTAGCATAGGAACCACTATCTCTCATACTTGATCTCTCTCACACATACCCTCACTCAATAGTACATTAAAATACCAATCAATAATCCTCAATAACTCTCTCTTGGTCATGGATACCCCTCCCAAGAGGTATGCCTGATATGAAGAGTCACCAGAACCACTATAGTGTCCTTTGAAAGCTCACTACTGTCACTGTCACTATAGTTTTCACTTCAACTCTTCTTCAACTACTTCTTTTGCTTCTTCGAGCTATTTCAAGCTTATATTCTTAATCTTCCAAGATTGAAAAAATTTCCCTAGGCTAAAAATCCATCCATCAAAACACAGACAAAAGCAAACAAAAGCTTACAAAACATAGTCAAAGGCTCTACAAAACACTACTATAGAGGGTCAACATAAGGCATAAACACCATATAGCTCAAACCAAAACCACTTCAAATCATTCAAAACATTCTCAATCATTTCTCAAAAGGCTCATTCAAAATACCAACCTCACAAATAGAAAGAATTCAGATCAAAATAGACCCTATCAGAACCAAATAGACACATTACAGAATTGGTCAGCACATCATATCTCAACCAAAAACCATCACGAGCTTCTCAAATAGACTCAACCCATACCAACACATTCCAAAACACTTCCAACGTAATAAAAAGCAATCAATAAATCCTCAAAATCAACCATTTAGCTCACAAACAAAAATCAGCCCAAAAAATAAGTCATTTTAGCCCTCAACATATCCCCATGCTTAAGCAAGGAGCGTCCTCATCATGACCTTAGAAAAAGAAAATAAAAGCTCAAATACTAGCTCATCACTTTATCTTCATCAGTAAGCATCTGGTAGGCAGCAACCAATCACAACTCCATCCATTCCTTAAAATAACCTGGATCTAAACAAAAACATATGAAAGGAAAATCCATACTAACATGAAGCAATCCTTATTTGACAAAAAAAAAACTATTAAAGGATATGAGAGGTTATTCATTTGTCCACTTGCAAAGATTCATAACCAATCCACCATTAAGCAACATCTTGTCCAATTATCGTCATTGTCATCTCCAACTCCCCATGACAAGGATAATACACTCATACCACATAACACACATCACCACAAAACATAGAATATAGCATTCACAATCACAAATACAAAATAGTCTGAATGGAAACTTCCCTCAATAATGAAAGACAACCAGAAGAGATTCCATTAATCATGAAAAAGAAGAAGAAGATACATCTCAAAACTAGTTTGCGTGTTTGCTAGGATGAAGATACTTCTTCTTGAACTGCATACTAAGTTTGAGGCATTCGAGGGTTTTGCTTTCATCCACAAAATGGAGAGGTACATTTTGAAGGAATTACAAACATCACATCCTTTTCAACAATATAATGAATATGGTGGAGAAGGCTTGGGTGAAATAATAGAGCACATCCATTTGAGCCATTGGGACATCTTCATTAGGATTAATTATCAAATTTGGTATAGACTTCCTTGTGTTCAAATGTGACTGTTGATGCATATAGGATACGTACCAACAAAAATGTGCTGCCAAACGTATGGATGTATCCTCTAATAATTGAGCCTATGACCAAGCAAAGTGAAGATAATAATTCGAACATGCCAAAGGAGTGCTTAAGACCCTGGAATGAGAGGCCATAAACAAAAATGATAGTCATAAACTAAGCTCGAATGCTTCTTGTAAGTTTCCAAAAAAGAGTAACAAAGTTTTGCATCCACTGGAGGAAACTTCAGGGCCACAAAAAGATGAAGACCAACCTTACGAATGCAATCAACATCCATCAATAGGAGATAATAATCATGAACCAAAAGGGGAAGATGTTGAATCATAAGCATAGGAGGTTCAGGAGGTGTCATTCAAACTATTCAGGTAAAAACATGCAGAACTAGGAAAACAAGGTAGGGAATTCTTGCAAAAAACCAATACACAAACCACAACTGAGATAGAAAAAATTAAAGAAAAGTATAAGATTGAGAAGACTGAACTAAACAACCCCAAGCAAACCACATCCTTTAAAAAAATCTGACATGACCTATGCACATGTGCAACCGATAGCTTCGTGATATGTATACAAACAAGCACCTGAATCCCCCTTAATCAAGCAATTGAGTCAAATATAAGAATAATCATGCCGCATCCTTGACACTGACTAGACCAAAAAGATCAAAATGAAATCATAATAGAACCACTAATTAATACCCAAAATAGATAGGGAGACTGATAAGATCAATGTATGATGAATAAATTCCATCCCTGTAAGCATAGTTCGTCAACCTATAGCGCAGTGATGTGGGTGGATGAAACTACACGGATTCCTTTTAGCATATGATATTAGCAACAAATCATTGTTAAATTATGCGCTTAATGCACAATGAGTCATAGTTCACAATCCAAAACCCACATAGACTGGACTTGACTGGATGATGGTCTCTACAAATGTAGTTTCTTATTACAAATTAGATTATGTTTGGTGCAAAGCGTAAGCATGAGTGACGCCATGTGGTTCATTTTTGTTTACAATTTAAATGTCTATAGCGCATGTATATATGTACTATGAATATTAGGGATTAATTTTAATTTTCAAAATTATGTGGGTGATTGTATAAGGTGTGCATGCAATGGTGGGATTCCTTTTACAAATTAACGATCAGATCATTTTAATTGAAATTTTTATAGGGTGCATTCTTTTAATTTGGTACGTGCAATGATCGGGCAAATTTTATATACCATTACCATGTTTATTATGGTGCATGTGAAGGAGGGAAAAGAAAATAAAACTTGGTAGTGTGTATGTGGCACCCTTAAGGTCTGATGGCACGATGGAAAAAGAAGCAACACAAATCCCACATCCAAAAAATCTGCAAACAAGAGGACAATATGTTTAGCATAGAGTAGACCTCCTGGATAATTAAAAAAGAAAAAAATGATAGCTACTACCCATGCATATTAAAAAATAATAGGAGTGTCTGGTTTTGTTATCAATTTTTGTCCTTTTTTATTTTTAAAGTGTGCATATATTTTTCTCTTTTTTTTTCATTTGTGATTTTGATGGTGTGGTTTTTCTTTCATTTTGTTTGTTTTGTTCGTAAATATAAATTTTATGTGAGTTGAGCTGTGTTTTATTGGGTGTTTTCTTGCTTTTTATGTTGTCTTTTTTTTCTTTTTGTATTTGTGTTTCTCTTTAAATGTTCTTGCATTCTTGTGGTTATTTGTTTATTTGTTGTGTTTTTTTTGTCTTTGTTACTTATGTATTATTGGTGGAAATAGATGTTTAATTTCATATTCCCAAACACTAACAAAAAAGTGTGGAATTTATATAGAGAAGTACATTGAAATTTTTAGAATTTTTTTGGGAAATTTTTCAGGCTATCTTTGAGAATTTTAATGGAATTTTTATGAATTTTATCACTTTTGATTATATTTTTAAAAAAATTATTTAAATTTCATCTTGAATTTTGATGTCCCAAATTTTTAGACTTTTTAATTTTTCTTGTGATTTTTTAAGTAATTTTGTGCATTTAATTTGATTTTTTATTAATGTTTATGTATTTTTTTTCAAAAAATAATAAATAAATATGAAAAAGGTGGGTATCATGTTATACCGCATGTGAACACCAATGTGGTGGCACGTATGAGACCCCACATGCATCCTCATGTATGAATGGGGACTTAGATGGCGTGTGCACGCACACACACATGCACACTCGAACATGACGAATCACGAAGGCACAACACACGAACAATGACGAAGAAAAACATGCGGGTAAGTCTCCATTAAGATTCGCACATGAACGACCACTAGGGAAGGGCAAGGGTATGCATAGGAGGGGGTGAAGAGAAAGGGGGCTAAGGGGAAAAAGAGGGTGGGTCCAATGGTGGGCAGAGGGGGGGATAAGGTCAAATGGGGGTGGGGTGGTAGGGGATCAAAGGGGTAAGGGGGGGTAGAGGCAAATGGGGGGGATGGAAAAAGGGGTTGGTAGGGGTAGAAGATAGGGTGGGGGGGGAGTAGTCCAATGGGTGAGGGGGTCAAAGTGGGGAGCGGCGGATGAACGAGGAGGCCCAAGGAGGTGGCGAGGCTCGAGAAGGGCTGAGGGTTTGGTGGCTAGCAACAAGGAGGGCCAAGGAGCGGGAGGAGACGGGCTGTGGTGCACTATAGTGGGGGATGGAGAGCAGGAGGAGACACCTAAGGTGAGGTGGCATGGGCGAGGAGATTGGGCGAGGGGAGGAGGCAGCGAGGAGGGCCAAGGCGGAGTGGCCGCTAGCCAGGCAGTCGTGAGGGGGACTTGGTGGGTGGTGGCCGTGAAGAAGGGCTGAGGACAACACTCGCAGTGGCAAGGTGGAGAGGGAGAAGGCCACGGGCGGTAGTGGTTGCAAGGTGGCCAGGCTGGTGCAAGGAGAGACGAAGGAAGAAAGGGAGGAGGAGAAAGAAGGAAGGAGGGAGAGGAGGGATGGAGGGGAGAGAGAGGGAGGGGGAAGGAGAGAGAAGAAAAAGAAAAAACAAGGAGAGAGAGAGAGAGAGAGAGAGGGGGGGAGTGGTAACCGCCAAGGGAGGGGTTTTTTAAATAAAGATAATCATAAGAATAGTAACCACCCCCCATCCCCGCGCACCATCACGGGGCATGGGTAAAAAAAATTATTGTGATGGGATTGGACAGGAGTGGGAGAAACATGTGCAAGTCAGATGTGGCATGGGCGAACACACCGACATGCATCACAAGGCAAAAATCGAGCATTCACATGGAAAAAATGGACAAAAGTGACACAAAAGGGGATAAAAAATAAAGAATGGAAAATTTGGTGACTAGAACGGGATGTGATGAAAAGGAAAAACGGCTAGGTTGAGAAGACGAACATGGCCATCACATCAAAACACGGATCCGATGAAAAATGGGGGCATTCACATGAAAAAAACAATAAAAACACATGTGAAAATTGAAACAAAAATTAATTCGAGGCAATCCATTAGGCAAAACAGGGGCCAACAAAAAGAAAAAATATCAGGGCAGTGGTGTTCAAAAGGGCTGTCAGGTCAAAATGCAATTCTTGTGAAAGAAAGGCACGTTTGCATAGAAAAATGTAAAAAAATATAGAGGAAAATGCAATTAAAAATTAAATAACAAAAAATCTATGGGCCAAAACAAGGGGGAGGAAAAGGGTCCAATGGGACCAGCTACTCGAGTTGATCCAAGCCAGATGTCATTTTGATGAGAAAAGAGTGTGTTCACATGGAAAAATAGCAAAAAGTACATAAAAATAAACCCACAAACATGCAAAAATAAATAACGGCCAATCCATGTATTGGAAAGATGGACTATAAAAAGAAAAAGTGTCTCAGAGGAAGGGAGTCAAATTGCAATTCTGGCATGAGAAAGGCACGTTCACATGAAAACATGTCCAATTCGTATAAAATCCAATTCAAAGTGACAAACAAGGGATATGTTCAAATGGAAGATCTGCAAAATGATTAATAAAAGCTAAAAGGCAAGGAAAGACCACAAGAATGGGGTAGAATAGGGTGGGTGGAGAGGAAGGGACCTCAACAGGGCATAAATAAAATATGATATCATTTAAGGATTGAAGAGCGAGGTGTTCATGGATATATGCAAACATCATGCGCAGGGATGCATCCCCACACTTAAAATGTGAATAGATTGGTTTGTCTTATCAATAGGGACCTAGTACTCAACCATGACCCATACCCTTGTGTCCCCACACTTAAACATGTCACACACATAAATAAATGCAAAAGATAGGGTTAGAAACACTTGGACCATTCAAGTGGTTGATGTAGACCGTTGTCAATGTGCTACGAGTTAAAGTCATCCACAGGAGGTACCATGGCTCCCCATAGCACGCATCTAGTGGGGTAAGGACTATGGAGCAGCACCCAAGGAGGTAGCAATGTTTATGAAGAATGGGTTAAGTTGTTGATGTCGAAGAGTATAGCACTCAACTCAACAACCGCTCATATAAGAATGACAAATCAATCACTCGCTCCATGGCTCATATCACTCATAGGGGAAGGAAGGAGAACCATATCTCACACCCAATTGAGAAGTTGACAAGAGGAAATATGCCAACGTGCACAAATAATGGTGCATCAGTGTATCCCAGCCCATCTGACATAGGTGCAAGAAGGCATGCCTAGGAGCCTTGCAATAATGCAGTGCATAGAGCAAAGTGACATGGCCTATGATGATGACAGAGGCACATCCCGTGTGTGCACAGGGAAACGAAAACTTACCTGGTGCGAGTGTCGTAATGTCCCTCAGATCTTACCTCTCGTGTGAGGAAAGGAAAAATCAATCGCACTCTACCCCTTGTCTCACACTTGGTTAATAAATATGGAGGGCAGCCTAATTCCTGACACCCATTGATGTAATCCTCACTGCCACTTGTGCAAAGGTTGTATGCCTTGTGTACAATTGATGGTGTAGCAGTGTATCTCGCCCTCTGTGCCAACATATAGTACAAGAAGGAAGGCGGGAGCCTTATAGTGTTGTGCACATGCACAGATCATGCTTTGTGCCTTGAGAGGCCCAACCCATGCATGCAACTCTCCATTCACACATCTCACCTCACATTTTGATTGAACAAAAATAACTAGTCACTCACTCCACCCTCTCTCTCATGCTCATCTGATAAGTACAGAGAGCATCCCATACTCACATCCCCATCCAATTAGGATGAAATCTCACATCAGTCAAGGGGTTGTCGATGAAGATCATTGTTAGCTTATTGATAATGTTAAATTTTTGCCTATTGATTGAAAGGCAGACCCAAGGAGGTAGCCGACAAATCAAGAACTTATTGGGGCTATAGAAGGTTACATCTGCTGGAGGAGTCACACGCTCACAAAGAGTTGTAGGACACAATGCACCGAGGGAGACAGCTTCAGAACTAGATCTTGGAAGTCCGACTGAGGAATCAACTAATTTGGAGTGCGAGGTATTACCACATTTTCCACAGTTAGCTTCCCGCCCAAGGGTGTTTGCCACCTTTTCTTGGAGCAAGGCCTATTATGATGGGGAATTTCTTCATTTTCTCCCATAATCTTTTTTTTCTCTTTTTCTCTTTTTTTTTTGTTTTCTTCTTCCCTACTCTTGAGGGTATTTTCACCTTTTCTCGAAGAGTAGGTCGGCATGGCAAGAACCTCATAACCGATTTTTTCTTTTTCATAGGGCTAGAACATTACTTATTAGAACCGTCCATGCCACCTCAACAGGATTAGACGAGAACGTAGTAGAGTAGGGGCAAGAGGGGGAACTGAGAGGATAGAAAGTGACATCCACCTCAATAGTATCAGAATGAAGACAATCAATAAACAGCATTAGAGGAAAAAGTGAGTGACGTCTTAGTGGAAGAATGAGTGCCAGCTATGATTGTTAGGATCCCCAGGGAGGGATATACTTCTTTAGGCGATAGCCATTGATTAGGAAGAGATCTTCAAAGGCATCCAAGGGATGTATCTGAACAAAGCCATTAGAGTTGTTAGCAAATACCTTATAGGGGGGCAAGGACTAGGTCACCTTCCATGACTTCTTTATGCTTGATAAAGCTGTCATGGTAAGCCTTTCATCGATCTTGTGTGGCTTTCATACACTATAAGGCCATTTGGCATATTTTGTTCAGACATTCCAAGTGTATAAGGTAGTGTTGTATGCCATACACCAGCTGGAAATGTATTTGTCCTTTGCCTTACGAGAAGTTATGTACACGTAGAGGGCCTCTGTAAGTCGATTGTCCCAATCACAATAATGTGAAGCAATCATCCTTATCAAGATTGAGCAAAGGATGCGATTGGTAACTTTGACTTAGCCGTTGGCTCTGGGATAGTGGGTGTGGACTTGCGATGGTATATCTTGTAATTTCGGTCATCTCTTCCATAATCTTGTTTAGAAAGTGAGTGCCTTTGTCACTTACCAACTCCAAGGGATTACCAAAGTGAGTGATCATATTCTCGTATAGAAACAGGGCCACACTATTACCATCATCATGTTTGAGAATTTTGGCTTCACACCACTTCGCCATGTAGTCCGTACATACCAAGATATACTGATTGTTCTGATTCCTTCTGGTTGGCGGATCGATTGGGCTTACGAAATCAATGCCCCACTTCTCAAATGGCTTTAGAGGAAGGATGGGTTATAGTGGCATAGCACTAGTTTTGTAGGCTTTCCCATCCCACTGACAAGTATCACAGCGTTTGCAATAATCATAGACATCTTTATGCAATGAAGGCCATCAATAACCTGTGAGTAGGGCCTTTCTAGTTGTTGCTTCTCCTACAAAGTATTTGCCATATGGCTCGTCATGACATGCTTTCAACACGATCCCAATCTCATCTCCTACAATGCATCTCTTCAGAACTTCATCTTTGCCTCTCTTATACAAAGAGCCACCTAGCATAGTGTAGGGGGTTGATTCCAATAGAAGCTTCTTCTTCACTTTGCTAAATATTCCTGGGGGGGTAGTGTTATGTAGCTAGGAGGTTGGCAATGTCTGCATACCATGGGTTTACTATTTTGACCAAAAACAAGAAATCATCAAGGAGGTCTAGATCATCTTTCTCCTCATCTTCAATCTGAGGGATCCGCAATAGATAATCAGTCAATACATGGGAGTGATCGAGCTTAGTAACCACTTCAAAATCAAACTCTTGGAACAAAATAAGCCAACTCATCATTCTTCCTTTAACATCTATCTTATTCATTAGGAAGGATAGTCCTTCATGGTCCATATAAAATTTGAAGTGCATTGACAGCAGGTGGTGTCAAAACTTCTCCACCAAGTCAAACACCATTGTCATGCATTCTAACTCTATCACTGTGTAGTTCCTTTCCCGATCAATGACCTTACGACTTGCATAGTACATGGGCTAATCTAGCTTTGAGGAGCTTATACCTAACCCTTCAACAGATGCATCACTATACACATGGAATTCCTTCATCCAATCAGGAGGTTGCATGATGGGTGCTTCAATCAAACACTACTTCAAGGTATTGAAGGCTTCTTCACAATTAGTATTCCAAGTAAACTTTACATCTTTTCTTAGGAGCTTATGCAAGGGGGATGCCTTTTTTGCAAAATGTGCAATGAACCACCTATAGTATCCCACATGGCCAAGAAATTCCCTCAATTGTTTGAGGTTGGATGGTGTTCTTAGAGTTGCAATCTTCTTAATCTTCATGAGGTCTATTGCTATCCCTTGTGCAGAGATAATGTAGCCTAGAAGAACTCCAAAAGAGACTCCAAAGATGCATTTGTCGGTGTTAAGGGAGATCCCATACTAATGGAATCAATCAAAGCACTGCTCCAAGTATCAAATACCCCCAATGCTCATAGATTAGGCTGTAAACACAGAAATCATCTAGGTGGTCTACCTCAATGAAATCATGTAGGTGGTTTTGGAATGCGGCCATCATCACTGTTTGAAAGATAGCAAGAGCATTACAGAGCCCAAATGGCATCACTCTGTAAACACAAGTCCCCCATTCTATTATGAAGGTTGTTTTGGATTGAACCTCTTTTGCTATTTGGACTTGATTATATCCACTGAATCCATCTAGTAAGAAATAGAGCTCATGTCCTACCACTATGTCTAAGAGTTGGTCTATGAAAGGAATAGGCAAATGATCCTTCTTTGTCTTAGAATTCTGCTTGTGGAAGTCCACACATATTCACAGCTTTCCATTCTTCTTGGATACTACCACGATTGGTGAAACCCATTCATTATTGGCCACTGGATATATAAACTTAGCTTCAAGGAGCTTCAACAATTTGGCTTTCACTAGAGCTGAGTAATTTGGATTCATGTGCCTCTATCTTTGCCTCACAGGTTTGGCATTAGGCTCTAGGCTGATGTGATGTTGACATGGTGGGGTCTATCCCCTTTAGACCTTTATACAACGATGCAAACACGTCCAAGTTCTCCTACAATAGTAGGTCATGTAGAATTGATAGCTTCTCTTCTGGAAGAATGATACCCACCTTCAGGTGATGTTCAATGTCATCTGTATCCACAAAAGTTAATTGTTTTTCGCCTTCCACTTTGCGGATAAAGGTCCCATGGACTACTTTTGGGTACAGATCCGACTCCTCAAAGGGAGTGGCCTCCTCATCTAATGCTCTACTGGAAGTGACTTCTTCTTTCCATGGGGACTCGGCTAGCTCTTTGAGATGTTGAAATGTTATCATGGTTGTTTCAAATTTTATGGGAGAGTTAATTGTGTCTTGACTCGATGACTCATCTTTCGAGGATGCATCCAGGAATGTCACATAATAGGAATCATCTGAGTTATGTTTGGGCAGTCGGAGTGTTTGTTGGTAGGGTGCATGATAATCATCATTTCTTAAGAAGGGTAAATTAGGACAACAAGAGCCATTGCTACAAGAAGACTTATTCTACTTGATCCATTTCTTATAGAGGTTTTGCATATGATGTGATTCATTTACCAGTCTAAAGGGTATTAGAGTCATTCTATCCATCAGCATAGGAGCTTCAGCTTCTAAAGCCTCTGAGACTTCCTCCTCATTCCTATCATCTTCTAATTGGATTGATTCCTCCACCTTGCTTTTGTAATTTGCATCTTGACTTTCATCATCTCCTCTTCAAACTCTTGCTCTATCTTTGTAGGGACTCTATACTAAAAAAAATAGACTCTCTATTATATCTTATACTTTTTCTTCTGCCTCTATCCTTGGCTATGTTATGGCCATGTAATAGGGGGAACAATACATCCATACCTCTATCTCATTGTTAGAAGTAATTTTAGAAGTCATTTATGGTTCAAACAGTAGATATTCACCCATCAAACAAGGACTTTGCTTCTTTTGTTAGTCGGCTTACAATGCCTACTATCAAGGACTATGCCTTTGTTTCTTAGAATAGATCTGTTTGATAGCTTCTTCATCTGTTGTTTACTGATATACTATCTATATCTTTGTTGGAGGAGTCTGTTAAGACTTTAATAGAGGTGGATCCATTACCTTTTGCGTGCCATACAAATTTACTACCACCTTGTTGGGTTCTTTGCCTAGGGTCGGGGCTCGTTTGAACCCCAATCCATTTGTACTCTAGCTTCAAAAAGCCATGGTCTTCCAAGGAGCAGAGGCTATGAGGTCCCGTAGGAATTTGGTTTTACACCCAGATAGATCATCCAATAGTCTCGTCATGCGAGAGTTGTCTTCACATATGGGAGAATGCCCAAAGGCCTAATTCTGCTCAGGTCTGCTAGTCTAATAAGCCAATGTGTAGGCTGCATACCTTGTAGGCCTAGATCCTTCATTGTTACATCCATCATTATGTTCACTGATGAACCTCCATCAATCAATGCATCTGCAATAAAACATCGTTTAATCCAAACACCAATCTTTGGGGTTACCAAGATCCAAGAAGGTATTAGCTACATCCACTTCTTTCACACGCTCTGGGGCTTTATTGGACTTAGGGCAACTATGGGGGCAATCCTTAGCCCATGTCTTCTTGTCAATATGCTTTTAAATTTCTTTCATCAGCAGTTGGGGGACATCATTAGCAACAATTGTTAGAATGTTAAGTTTGGTTTAAAGGTGTCTAAGTCTTTGACCAAGTCATACTCTTTGATATGTTGAGATATCGAGCTCCACTCGTGATACGCCAGGGTGACCATTGTGTATTTATGTCACCGACTTGTCAGTTGCAGATGCGGTTGGTACACCGCCCATGAATAATAGCCACATGATAGCTATCCTTATCTACTCTAGTTCGTGGCTCAGTTTGTATGCCACTTTAGTTACTTGAGTTCTTTTGGCTTACACACAACTAAGAAGAAAAAAACGTTTTCAGCCTCCATCTCTGTGTGTCTTCCCCCATTGTGCAAGCGAGAAAGCTTTGAGCGAGACTCCTTCCTTCTCTCCCACAATCTTGACATGGTATCAGAGCCTTGTTCGTGGTAAGGAGCTCAAGAAAGCAAGCCAAGCTCGCGGTGTTCTGGTAAGAGGAGCAGTGTTGCTTTCATTTTCTGTTTTGGGAGCAGATCTGTGCAGGCAGCACAACCGGAAATTGTAGGAGTGCATTGTCTCAGGTTGAGACGCCCTTCGCGGTGAAGCAAGAGGGTAGTATATACTGCGGGAGAGGGCTTTAGCTGTCAGCGACCCTGTTTTTTTGATTTGAGGCCATTTCGGGGCCTGTTTTGCAGACGGAAGTTTTCTGCACGCACTCAAGAAAAGGCTCAGTTTTATGCTGTGCGACCACTGTTCTACAGGTCGGTGAAAAGCTACTGTAGAAATTGCATCGTATGCTTGTGCGCAGAGACATTGGGAGTTTCAGAATCATCCTTGGTTCCTGTTTATGCAAAATCGTCACTAGGAAGTGACTGTGTGGTCAAATACCACTTTCGCCAGTTTTGCAGATTTGCCCTTGTGAGGGTGAAGCTGTGTTTTTTGCAGTGACAGAATTTCTTGCAGTATTCTGTAATGGCGTCTGATTCTCTTTCACAGATTGTCACTGAAAAGCTTGACAAGAACAACTTCCAGGCATGGAAGTTTAGAATGACGAATTTCCTTATGGGAAAAGGATATTGGGAATTTGTTGCAGGAAATGAAGAAGAACCAGTTCTTCCTGATGTTCCCAATCAACAACAAATGCAGGCATTTAAAACATGGCATGAGAGAGCCAGGAAAGTTATGTATTGGCTGTCTATCAGTATTTCAGACTCTATGATTGTGCATATTCAGGATGCAAGTACGCCAAAGGAGGCATGGGATACTTTGTCAAAAATGTATAGCACAAATACGCAAGCCAGGAAAATGCAGCTCAAGCAAGAGTTGCATAATGTGCAAAGAGAAAGTATGAGCATCAACGACTACCACATGAAGGTGAAGAAGATTGCAGATGCACTTGCTTCCATTGGGTCGCCAGTGGAAGATGATGATTTAGTTTCCGTGACCTTGAATGGTCTAGGAAAGGATTATGCACAGTTTCGGACATCCATTTCAGTTCGTGAAAGATTTCCTGATTTTGAGGAGTTGATTGCTCTTCTAATTTCTGAGGAACAGAGAAATGGTGGTGCATCTTCTTCAGGAGGAACTTCAAAAGAAGCTGTCTTCTACTCAAATGCTGGAAGAGGTAGAGGCAGAGGTAGAGGAGGCCGATTTGGAGGCCGTGGCAGAAATCAGAATATGCAGCAAACTCAAGAAAACCAGTCCTATGGAGGAGGACATGGTAACTCTAGAGGCAGGGGGAGCCAAAGAGGTCGTGGTGGATGGCAAAGAGGCCAAAATGCAAACAGTAATGTTGAATGCTACTACTGTGGTAAAATGGGTCATATGGCTAAAGACTGCTATAAAAAGCAGAATGACATCATGAATGGAAAACTGCAACAAGGGAATTATGCATCTTCTAGTAGATAGGGTGATGACAGAAATGAGCATTTGTTCATGGTGCAGCACATGAACAATTCTATGACAAGTGCAGAAGAAAGCAATGATGTATGGTATGTTGACTCAGGTGCATCAAACCACATGACAGGTCATGCAGAATGGATGGAGGATGCAAGGAAAATGGAAAAACCAGGATTTGTGGAGACTGGTGATGATACTGCACATCCTATTGTGCAGATTGGAAAAATTCCCTTGTCTATGCAGGATGGAAAAAAGAAATACTTGTCCGATGTATTTCATGTCCCGAATATCACCAAGAACCTGGTTTCTGTCGGTCAAATGGTTGAGCAGGGCTTGCAGGTCAGATTTAATCCTCATGGATGCTTTGTTGAGGATATGAAAAATAAAGGTCGCTTGATAGCAAAAGGAAAGAAGAAGGGCAGAATGTTTACACTGGATGCAGACATGTCTGAATTGAGTGCAGCAATGTTTGCACATGGGACCGGTGTAGTTGCAGATATTGATATCTGGCATAAACGCATTGGTCATGTTAATGTACAGCGACTTAAATCAATGCAGGCCCAAAATATTGTTGCAGGTTTGCCAAAATTCAAGGTTGCAGAAATGCATAAGGTATGTGAAGCCTGTCAGTTTGGAAAACAGGCAAGGAAACCATTTCCTAGACATGTTCAAGAGAGCAAGAAGCCATTGGAATTAATCCACTCTGATGTGTGGACTACGAAAGCTGCATCTCTTGGAGGCTGTCATTATTTTGTCACGTTTATTGATGACTATAGCAGAAAAGTTTGGGTGTATTTTATGAAAAAGAAAAGTGAAGTTTTTGGGCATTTCAAAACCCTTAAAGCTATGGCTGAAAAAGAAACAGGTCTGCAAATAAAATGCCTAAGGTCAGATGGAGGGGGAGAGTACCTCTCAAATGAGTTTGCAAAGTTCTTGCAGGAGCATGGCATAAAGCAGCAATATTCATGCAGTTATACCCCACAACAAAATGGAATTGCAGAAAGGAAAAACAGGCATATTGGAGAGGTATCTCGTGCCATGCTCAATGAAAAAGACTTGCCAGATTTTTATTGGGCTGAAGCAGTTGCTACAGCAGTCTATATAATGAACAAGACTCCCACTGCAGCAATACATGGGATGACTCCAGAGGAGAGGTATACTGGTAGGAAACCAGATATTTCTCATTTGAAAATTTTTGGTTGCATTGCCTATGTACATGTGCCAGATGAGTTGAGATCCAAGTTGGATCCAAAAGCTGAGAAGTGCATCTTTATTGGTTACTCTCTGCAGCAAAAAGGGTATAGATGCTATAACCCTTCTACTCGTAAGTTTACAGTGAGCAGAGATGTTGTTTTTGATGAGATGAGTAGCTGGTATAAACCAGTAAATGTGATTGATGATGTAGATGCACAAAATGGTAATGCTGCACAAAATTCACAGCAGCAGTCACAAAATATTAGTGGACCTGGAGCGTCCTCTAGTATTGGTTCACATTCTTCGCCATGGACAGGCAGATTGAGATCAAGAGAATCTTCTCAAAGTAATGCAGATAGTGGTATGCAGGTATCACGAAAAGGAAAAGAGAAGGTTGATCAGCCCATGTTTGATGTGAATGCAGGTCACTCTTATGTGGATGGTGAATCCAGTGGCTCAGAACACAGCATTGATGATGAGTTGGGTATTCCTTCTATTGTTACACCTGGAGTAAGGAAGACTAGGGATGTTTTGAGAGCACCTGGGAGTGAACCTACTTTGCGCAGGTCTACGAGAACTAGGTATCCTGTGGATAGGCTGAAATATGATGGATTTACAGCCACTCACTATGCATATATGGTGAAGGTGATACAGGAACCAGAACCCACTTCTTTTGAGCAAGCCATGGGAAAAGAAAAATGGGAGAAAGCCATGGATGAAGAAATGGATGCCTTGGAAGCAAATGCTACATGGGAGTTAGTACCTTTGCCTAAAGGTAAGAATGCAATTGGCTGTAAGTGGGTTTATAAGGTGAAGCACAATGCAGATGGTTCTGTGAACAGATACAAGGCAAGATTAGTAGTCAAGGGGTATGCACAAACATATGGCATTGACTATGAAGAAACATTCAGTCCAGTTGCAAGGATGGCAACTGTAAGAGCAGTCATTGCTATGGCTGCATCAAAGGGATGGTCTTTACATCAGATGGATGTAAAGAATGCCTTCTTGCATGGTGATTTGCAAGAAGAGGTCTATATGGAGCAGCCACCAGGTTATGTGCATGCTGTTCATCCTGAGTTTGTTTGCAGGTTGAAGAAAGCCTTGTATGGCTTGAAGCAAGCACCTAGAGCATGGTCTGACAAGATAGGACAGTATCTTGTCACTATTGGCTTTCAGATTTCCAAGGCAGATTTCTCACTTTATGTGAGAAAAACAGAGAAAGGTATTATGCTACTTGTCATTTATGTTGATGATTTGATTATGACAGGTGACAGTGATGAAGATATCCTTCATATGAAAATGCTATTGAAGCAGAAGTTTGAGATGAAGGATTTGGGAGAGCTGCGTTATTTCTTGGGCATTGAGGTGATTAGATCACCAAGTGGGATACAGCTCTTGCAGAGGCAGTATGGATTGGACATGCTGTCCAAATATGGGATGACAGGCTGTAAGCCTATTTCAGTTCCTTTGGAGCAAAATGTGAAGCTGAGCACAGATGCAAGTGAGCTTCTAGAAGACCCTACTATGTACAGACGCATAGTAGGAAGTTTGATTTATATGACTATTACCAGGCCAGATTTGAGCTATGCTGTTGGATTGGTAAGTCAGTTTATGCAGGCTCCAAGGAAACCACATTTGGATGCGGCTAGACGCATACTTAGGTATGTGAAGTCCACATTGCAGTATGGATTATTTTATGAGACTGGGGTTCAGATACAGTTGCATGGATACACTGATGCTGATTGGGCTGGTAGTATTTCTGATAGACGATCTACCAGTGGATATGTATTCTCTTTTGGGAGTGCTGCAGTCACTTGGAGCAGCAAGAAACAGCCTACAGTTGCCTTGTCGAGCACAGAGGCTGAGTACAGGGGTGCAGCAATGGCTGCATGTGAGGTAGCTTGGTTGCATAAGCTACTTTATGATATGCATCAGTCTACAGATGGGCCAGTTGTCATTTATTGTGACAACATGAGTAGTATACACTTGGCAAATAACCCAGTCTATCATGCTAGAACAAAGCACATTGAGGTGCATTATCACTATGTGCGAGAGAGGGTTTTACTAGGTCTTATTGATCTAGTTTATGTCAGCACAGAGGATCAGGTAGCTGACATATTCACGAAGGCATTGGGCGCAGAGAAGCTGCGCAAGTTCAGAGACCTGCTTGGTGTGCAGGAATTGGGATTGAGCTCGAGGGGGAGTGTTGAGATATCGAGCTCCACTCGTGATACGCCAGGGTGACCATTGTGTATTTATGTCACCGACTTGTCAGTTGCAGATGCGGTTGGTACACCGCCCATGAATAATAGCCACATGATAGCTATCCTTATCTACTCTAGTTCGTGGCTCAGTTTGTATGCCACTTTAGTTACTTGAGTTCTTTTGGCTTACACACAACTAAGAAGAAAAAAACGTTTTCAGCCTCCATCTCTGTGTGTCTTCCCCCATTGTGCAAGCGAGAAAGCTTTGAGCGAGACTCCTTCCTTCTCTCCCACAATCTTGACATGATAGGATCCACGGGCTTCTCCTATCAGACTATGCTAGCTAAAATTAATCTCACAATTAATGTTAAGAAACATGGAGATTGAATATAAAATGTTAAACATAGCCATACTATGGAGAAATTCTTCAATTAATCCATGACATGATGGAGCCATGGTTGCTACAAGAAATATAAGAGACATCTAACGCTAAAACTAGAGCTCAGCTAAATATATTTAGTAAATTGTCAAATAGGCCAAAAGTGATTACAATGGCATCAAAGGCTCTTTTATACTCCTAAGGGTATGCTCTCAATCACACACTCTATCTAAGTAATAATCTTCCTTCTAATTTAGTAATGAGCCCTGAAATAACTTTGGATATACTTCTCCAAATGAGACAAATGAGGTGTCTAAAGATAGAAGACACTCCATATTATGAATCTAGACCATAAAAACTTAAGTTTGATGAAGTTAGGCCAATTATTTCCAATGTAGAAATTTATTACATAGAATGTTGTTTTTCTTGTCCTTCTGTCAAGAATCTTCCTAAAAAAGCCATGGAAACTTATCCAAACAAGTGGATGGTTGCCAAGTAGATTATTTCGATGGTATCGGGGCATGAAGAGAAGTCCATGAGAAAGCGCGTCATGAAATCATTTAGGCTTCCTAAGTAAAAAAGGAGGGCATGCTCGAAGGAGGTGGCATTGGAGTTGTAGATGATGGGGAAATCATAACGCCCATGGAGGGTGGTAGCAAAATCCACACCTACCCTATGAGGATACGCCATGAATGTGGGGTAGTTCCTCTCATAGGGTAGGGTGTTGCAAAATGCCATCCAAGTGAGCATGCTAATATTGCACACTCGCCTCCTCCATAGGGGTTGGCAATTGTAGCCCTATACAGTATGTGGTATTTTGAACATCTTGTCTTGCCAAAAATCTGCTTTCTTCGTGCCCACAGAGTGGGGGTTTTTTCTCTTTCTTCTAGCCATTTTTGTCCCAATCGGCCGCCATTCGTGATCACCTCCTCCATTACCCTTAGAAGATCACATTATGTTACACCCTACTTGGAATACCTTTTAAGTGAGGAGGAGCTACAAGTTGCCAGTCACATAAGTTTAGGTGATCTCTCACGAATGTCCTCATCTACAATACACACATGGGCATCAAACTCTATGAGATGGACTATTATGCATCAATGGAAATACAACCCTCCTTTTATGATTGGCTATTGTAGGAAGGCCCACCAATCACCACTTAGCTACAACCATCGTGTACATAATTACTCTTGATCTAGGCATTATGCATTCATGCTGTCTCCATTTAATTTTTTATTTCACCAAGAAAAAAGAGAGAGCAAATAGAACACTTGCACCTGGAAGATCTCCCTACCAAAACCTAACCTTTTGCAACACTAGGAGGCATTGCACATCTTTTTGAAAGAGGAGGGGAGGGGGACAATGAGGAATGAAAAAATGTCAAGAATGGAAAAGTGTCAAAATTTTCAAGATTCCATCCATCAAATGAGTAAAAACTTTTCAAAAATTTGTGCATTGAACACACTTGCATCTTAACTAAAGTACTCAAAGGATGCAAAATTTTTATTATTGATTTCTATTTATGGATACTCTAGGAGAATGGCCAAAATTAGTGTGACAAGGTCATCCATGAGAGACTAGGCAAGCCCCAAATAACCTTCACAAAGGACAAATAGACCATGAACAACTTAAACTTGGATGTTTGGAGGAATAAGAACATAAGATAGATACAAATTTAGAACCTAAGTAGTACAAGAGAATCATAAGCCAAGGAGTTAGTGAAGTTGTGCACACTTGAGAAGTGTACCTAGAAATTTGAAGGAAAAGTGAACCATCCTAGGTGTAGGAATTCTTGAACAACTACATCAAAAAAGTTGCCACAATCACAATTAATATAAGTGAAGGCCTACAGCCTATAAAGCTACCCTTATGTATAGACATAGTGCAAAAAGATCTTGACTTACAGAGCGCTTGGAGAAGGCTTCCAATCAAAAAATGGATGTGAGCACAAGGTTTAAATTGTCCAAATAGGAAATGGGAAATGATGGAGTCAAAATTGAAGTAATTCCTAACCCAGGGTTGAAAATGCAAGCAAAGATAATGCACATACTATTCTCCAATACCAAGCACAACTCTAACATGAACAAGATCCATGTGCGATTGCTTGAAGGCATTGACTTGAAACATCAAGAAGCTAGATCTCAATGCCTATACTAGGAACACCATACATATTGCAACCAAAGCCCTAGGAGTCAACAATCAAAACCTACAAGATTCTGATGATGTGATAGCAAGAAGGAAGAAACCAACAAGACAAAAAGCATCAAGAGAGGTAGCACTAGTGGGTTTTGGAAGGAGTGCTCACAATCATCATCGACAAATCCCTTAAGGATCATAACATAGTGAAGAAAATCATAACATGCGCTAATAAGGGAGCAGCAATGGCATTATATAAAAGGTGACTCAAAAGCAACGAAGATAGTTATTTTAGACAAGGAGTCACTTGATGTAGGCATTGAGGAGGATGAAGAAGCACAAACCCAAAACAAGGTTGTGTTGGCAAGGAAACAATATGAAGAAACCCAAAGGAGGCTGTCCACCCACAAGGAGTGTTTGGAGCCCCAAGAGAGACACCAAGAAAACGGGGTTTCTACTACAAGAAAATCTATCTTGTACTATCAACAATCATCTTTTTCATATTTGATATGATCTCAACAAAGAAAAGAACACCATGAACAAGAAATCTTCATGCAACTTCATTAAAAAAATTCTCCCACTGCTTTAACTTTAATAAAATCCATCATACTCTTCAGATTCTTCATAGAATTCATTGATAGACATAGAAAACACAAGATAATACACCACTTTGAATGGAGCCTAACAGAACATCATAGAGTCTCATATCTCTACTGAAAAACAGCATGAGCTATCAAAACCATTCCACCCTATCCAAAAAAAATCTCAAACCACTTCTAAACCGATGAATCATCATATAAAACCATCCATTTAGCCCACAAAAATAACAAAAATCAACCAAAAAACACGTGTCATTTGAACATTCATTATATCCCCATACTTAATAAGGGAGCGTCCTCACAACCTAAGAAAAAGAGAATACAAGTTCATCAAAGAGCTCAGCTTGATCTTCTTTAGTATATTCCATAAACCATCCAACCAGGACCCCAACTTATTACTTGTATCTAATAAAGAGTACAACGAAAGGAAAACCCTTTATCCATTAACACATCTTATGAACAACCAAAAATCATGACAAACTTAAAGGATATAAGAGGTTTCTTCCATGCATCAATCAAATAAAATCACAAACCACCATCCATCAACTTCTCAAACAAGTCCATCCTCATCTTCAACTCCATGTAAGAAGGATAATACACCACACGTACATCATAGAACATACACAAAACTCATACAGACATAATACCAACAGGTAGTCTGAATGACACATGCCCCCAAAAAATGGAGAGTAAAGAAAACATTTTTCCATTAAGAAAAGATGATACAACCAAGAAAAGGCTTCACTTTGAAGTAAGACAAATATTTTTCTTTTTAAACTACATGCTAAGCTTGAGACACTCCAGAGCTTTACTCTCATCTAGAAAATACTAAGACACATTCTAGAGGAACTGTAAAGAACACATCCTTTCCAACAAGATAATGAACTTGATAGGGAAAGCTTGTGCAAAGTAATATAGGACATCCATTTGAGCGACAGTCACGTCCACATTTGGATTTATTATTAACTTTGGGATACTCTTCCAAGTATTCAGATGAGACTGCTAATGCATAAAAGCAAGACACCAACAAAGGTGAGCAACAAGGCATATAGAGGTATCCTCAAAATGAACATGCACCGAGCAAAATGAAGATAAGAAGTCAAATATGTAGCAAACATCTCCCAAGACCCTTGAATAAAAGGGCAACAGTTAAACACCATTCATGTCAAAGAATCATGCAACATTTATTGCCTTCGACAAAGAATGTCATTGTCATATCCAAGTGTATCGAGCACTAATTGGGGAGGAAGGTTAATATAATCAAATGGAGATGGTAATGGAATAAGAGGGGAACATTGCAAAGGTGGATAAGACAAATCATAAAAGGAAGGCAAGTGAAGGGATAAGGAAGATGGAAAAGACAGAGAATTCATAAAAAACGTTTGAAAGGATTCCACTGAGAAAATAGAAGGAATAGGAGGAACTATAAGAGAAGGTTCAGAAGGGTAGGAGATGATGTAGGATCATCAATAAAAGGATAGATAGTAAAAATAGGGATATGAGGGGATCCAAAAGGAGTGAAGGATAAAAGAGGAATAGTATCAGAGCTAGAAGAAAGAAGGGAAACATACAACGGAAAGTGATAGGACGTGAGAGAATATGAAAGAAGATCAGTAGGATCCAACGGGTAAATAGAACAATGAAAATTAGGGGCCTAGAAAAAGGAATTAGTAAACAATGGATGATCAGCACGTAGCTTAACAATTGAGGTTGCAATGACTAGATATCAGACTAATGAAAGACACTCTGTAAACGATGAGGTTCTAAAGCATCATCCTCCAAAGGTGAATGCCAAGCATGCCCTCTACACCATGACATCTATTGATGATAAGTCTTCAAGCTTTTTGCTAACAAAAGCTCCATTGAATGAACATACATGATGGCTTGCAAAATCACATCCACCACATAAACATTCAAATCCTTTGCATCAGGAATTTGCAAATCTCCTTGGAGATACATAAAAGACAATAATTGGGTTTCGTGTGAAACTAGCTCATCCGTGAATCTATCAAAGACGGCTCTTAGCAAATCTACAGACCATAGATTTGACCACCCATCCTCTAGAGGTTCCAATTCCACATTGCTCAAGGAAATGTACAAGGAAAACCTCTACTGATTTTACTTAATCCAAAAGGAGGGGGGAGGTGACACCAATTCGGCATAGCGAGTAAAGACATACTACACACAGTTCATTCGTTACTAAAGGCATTCTATCTTAGTAGAAAACCCATCACACAGCTTAGCCTTCTACTGCAATTAGTCAAGCTCCTCTTTAAAAGATAAGACAGAAGAAACTACAGGAGCTAGAAGAGGAAGAGAGAGAGTAGCAATTTTATTGTTAAGCTCTTCAATAAGCTTCTTCTAGGACTCAACAGTGTCTTGGGAATGCTGCAATTCACCCTCACAAGTACCCAACTTATGAGATGGCTCTATCATATCCCCAAGAGCTGCATTCTTTTCTTTAGTTAAAGAAACATTCTCAGCTTCCATGGTAGCTACTTTAGTTTCTAACTCCTTGATTTGGGCTTTCTAGGGGAAATCCATCAAAGCAATTTTAGTCATCTTTTTATGAATGTCACTGTGGATAGCTTTTTTAGATACCAAGTCCTCCAAAGCTTTACCCAACTAACTAGTCAGGGAATCAAATTTTTCTTGCAATGAATTATAAACCCCCATGTAAATAGACTAAAAACAGGAAGTAAGGGAAGCCTCCAATGTAGAGTGGACACCAAAAATCAACTAGGAAAGTAGAGGTCCAACGAGCATCGTCTGTAAAGAAGAGGGAATCTGCTTATCTAGTTGTCCATCCCTTTGGGTAGAAAATAAATTAGGACAAGGTAGGAATGAAGGGATAGAACTACTAGAAATAGGAGGGGTAGTGTCCTATACAGGAGGATCTACAACTAAGACTGAAAAGGGACTAGGCAGCCCTATGGTACGTCTACGTTTAGTTCCAGAAAACTTGGGAGGGGGCTCATCCTCCGAATCTGAATTTGGTTGTAATGGAGGTAGAGATAGAACAACTGGTGGCTACTTCAGAAGAGGAGCAAGAGCAGCCACTGGCACACCACCAAGAGGAGGGGCAAGAGTAATAATTTTTTGAAGAAATACACCATAAAAAACATTACTACCTTGACCCTTTCTAACTCTCTGAAAATGTTGATCCATCTTGGCCAGCATGAAGGTGGCCCAATTAAACTTGTATCCCTCAAGGATTCGAACAGATGCAGTGAAAAGCTCCTTGGATAGACATTTGGAAGCAGGCTTTCCGGACATGAATCTATCTTGGAGGAAGTGGCAGAGTTGGTTCCACACGGGAGAGGACATATGAGCAACAAAAACCCCATAGCTAGTAATAACTTTGTTGCACACCAAAGGGGTAGATGTCTCCTTCTAAATAAGTGAGAGGATCTCCTCAGTGATCAACAATTGATTGCCACTAGGTACAAAGAAAGCTGAAAGAGGCAGACATAACACTTCACTAATATTGGCAATGGATAGGCAGAAGCATCGGTCATAGACCAAACTGGACTGTTTTTTGTATGATGCCAGGAAAGAGTAGCAGATCATATTGTCCACTGATGGAAACTTGTGCTATACAAATGAAGGAAGACCAGCACGGTGAATACAATCCACCTCCAAGAGAAGGGATTAGTCATGCACTGGCAATGGCACATGCTAGATCACAATCAGAGGAGTAGAGGAAGATGCCATTTAGACTACACAAGATATCCACACACACACACTCAACCAAGAAAAATAAGAAAATTCCTGTAAAACCCAAACAAGCCACCACCATTAAAAATATCAAGAAAAAGAAGTAGAGGAACAAACAGGACCAGACCAGACTTCCCCAAGCAATCCTCATCCTACGTAAAAATTTGACAAGACCTATGCACTCATGCGACCGAAAGCTTCATGTGATGCAGACAGTCAGGCATCCAGAAACCCCATAACAAGCACTCAAAAAGAATAAAATCTCAAACACAACGTATCCCAAATATAATACACAAATCAAGACTAATCCATCATAGACTATGACCATCAATAAATATGGATAGACAAGATCTTATCCTTGACCAAGAAAAATCCCAATCCCCATAAATGTAAGGCGTGTACCAGGGTGTGGTGAAGTGAGCGGGTGATCGCTACCAAATTCCTTTTAACTAATGAGAAATTAAGTTGCAATTCATTAGTAATTAAGCACTTAATGCATGGTGAATCGAATTCACATCCCAACCCCACTCAGATTGATTTGATTGACTGGACTAGGGATCTCTAAAAAATGTAGTTCATTGTTAGAACTTACATGCTCTTTGGCACAAAGCGCATGCATGCGTGACTTTGGGGGTTCATTTTTAATTACCAAGATGAATGTGTCTATAGTGTGTATGCATGTGCACTGTGGATTAATTACAGAAAATTAGGTGGGTGATTGTGCCAAAGTGCTCGTGCAAAGGCGGGGGTTCATTTTACAATTAACGGTTGGGTTCATTTTAGTTACAAATTTAGGAAAGTGTATTGTGTTAATTTTTTGGGTGCAATGATCGGGTTATTATTATTTACAATTACATATGTGTTATTGTGCACGTGGGAGAGGGGAAAAAAAAAGAAACTGGCGGTGTGTGGACACCCACAAGGTCGGAAGCGCACAATCGCTCCTCCAAACAATCCATTAGGAGAGAAAAACCCACAAGTGAAAACAGTAGGGCGACTAGGTAATAGTCGACCTCCTATCAAGTACGAAAAAACCAAATACTAACATCATGGTACAAAAGAAAAAGATAGGGGACATGACAAAATTGTTAAATGGATATATCATGTGTTAGTTGAGTGTCTTAGTTGTATTTATTTTTATTTTATTTTTCTTGTAAGGGCTTAATGATGTTTGTTGTTGGTTTGGTTGTTTGGATGTGTTAGTGTTGTGAAGGTGTAAATTGAGTTTGGTTATTTTGTTTTTGTTTGTAGTTTTGTTTTGTTTTTTGTTTTTATTTTTTGTGTGTGTATGTGTTTTTTTTTTGTGATTGTTAAGAATCAAATGGTGATTCAAATATCGAAAATGGAAAAAAGAAGTGTCTTGAATTTTCAAGAATTTGAACATTAATTTTTTGTAATTTTTCACAAATTTCTAAAGCATTTTTTGCGTGATAAATGATAGTGTTACACAAAAAAAATTATGTGCACATTGGTTGTGTAAATGTTTATAGGTGTGGGGTGGGGACCAAAATCATGAAGGAATTTGTGTGTGATTTTTCAAGAATTTTGTGGAATTTTTTTAATAAAAATTAAATTTAGTGTTTGCGAATGTTGAATGAATTTTGTAATTTTAGCCAAAATTTTTGTAAGAATTTGTCCAATTTTTGTATTTGTTTATGAATTGTAGAAATATAGATTTTGTGGTGTAGGGTTGTGTTTTTTTTTATAATTTTTTTGTTGTTTAAATTTAAATTGTGCGATTGTTTTGTTTTGTACATTTAAATACTGTTGTTTGTTTTAAATTTTTTTGTTATTTTTTTAAAATAGATAAAGAGGGGAGCCTTTGGGTATGTAGTTTGTATGATTATTATGTTTGGTTTCTTTGGAAATTTGTGTGAAGTGTTTATGTTTATGTTTTTAAATGTTGTAAATGGTTGGGGGTTTTTTTTTAAGTTAAATTTAATGTGGGGAGGAGGTGGTTGGGAGGAGAGGGGTGAGGAGGAGGAGATGAGATGGAGGGAGGATGTGGCAGCGCCAGACGAAATGGGAGGGTGGCATCGGCAATCGCTAGCGGCACGGGCGATGATGCATTCAATGCGGTGGCGATCATCAATCTCCAACAGTGGTCATCAAGCAACGATGCGTGTCCAGACGACAGCGAGCGTCCAAGGCAATGATGATGGCAAGCCGTTAGGCGTCGAGGCAATGGCTACGTAACGGCTAGTCACCGGGGGCATCCAAACGGCGCCAGGTTTGGCGGCGAGGCGGACGCAACATCGACGGCTACGGAGTGCAAGAAAGGCGCTGCGGCGATCGTGGCAACGGCCTCTAGTAGGGCACCATCTACGGGAGGAGGAGGGAGGGAGGGAGGGAGGGAGGGAGGAGAAGGGAGGAGAAGGGAGGGAAGAGAGGAGAGGAGGGTGCCTAGGAAGAAGGAGAACGGTTAGGGGAAGGGGGGGAGGGGGAAGGTGGGAAGGGGTACGAGGGTTGGGGGGGGGGGGGGGGGGGGGGGGGGGGGTAAGGGGCGAGGGGTAGGTAGGGGGCCTAGTGAGGGAAGAGTTCTAACGAGGGGTAAGAGACTCAAGGGGGAAGGTCTAAAAAAAAGGGTAGGTGTGTGGGTGTGTGCGTGTTGGGGTGGGGTGGGGTTTTTTTTAATAAAATTCATTATGTATTGTTGTTTGTTTTTTATGTTTTTTTTAAATGGTGTAGGTTTTTTTTTGCGTTTGTTAACTTTTTGTGTTTGTTATTGAAATGTAGAATGAAATGACCGTGGGTGCCTTCGTCCCATGTGTGTGCATGGGGAGAGGGTAAAAATTTTCATGTTTTGGAAATCGAGAGGATGTACGTGAGCACATATGGGGGGAGGACGGCGAGAGGGATGTGTGGACGTGCCTGAAAAATCGGAAGCAGGGATGTGCACGTGCAAACACGTAGAATTTCAAAATGAAAAATCATAGAAAAATTAATTCCAAAAAAATTGACTGTCAAAATGAAACACAGAAGAAAGAAAAAGTGTGCAAAATAATGTGCGTGACATGCCTACCAAATGAGAACGCCATTTCGACATGGGTAGAATGCGTCTACATGGAAAATTTGTAAAAACGCACCCAAAACTAGATGGTTGATTCTATCAAATCTGTGGGAGATATCTACTATGATGCTGCGTGAAGATTTGTTGTTTTCTTTGTTTTGGTCATCAAAAGAATGAAATAAAAGCTCTTTCTCTTTCTCTTGGATTTTGATGGACCTTAGGCTATGGTCAGTGGAGGTGGCTTTTCTTGTGGTTTTAGCAACCAAATCCAACAATTTCTCCCATAAAACCCTTGAGCACGTAGTAATGCTTTGGAAACCCATCGTGACTTTGTGCTAGCTCTCCAATAATGCTTCCAATTACATGACCTATGTCTTTTATTCCTTCTAGATGCATTTCTATTTCCATCAACTTGAGAAGCTGTGGTAGTATTCCCAATAGCTTTAGTCTTTCCTTTAATTCCAGAAGGATTCCTACTAAGTGCTTCTCTTTGGTCCACTTGTGCCCCAAGGAGTTCCTTTAGAACTCTTTGGCCTTCCACCCTATCCTGCCCTTCTCTAAAAGAAGAGCCAAGGCTCCTTTTGCTAAAAGCTGTGATAATTTGGATAGTTGGTAAGCTCAAGTGTATTCGGTGTGCTTCATAGTCCACAATACATTTGGTCACATGCATGAAAGTTCTTTCTAGCAGAACCTCTCTACCCATATCTTCCTGATTTGGAAGCACATAAAAAACAATGGGAAGGCTCTCAATATCTATAGTTTGAAGAATATGGCATTGTCCTAGGAGGGGAGAATATGATCCTCCATAAGGTTTGATGATTGCATTTATTGGGACTAGTTCAGGTTGACCAATGGCAGTCCATACATCATAAGTCAGGATGTTCTAATCAAAACCTTCATCAATGAGAGCATCAATGATGAGCTCTCACTTGGCAGTTAATTTGGCCCAAAGATATGCAGGAGGTATTAGATCTTCATACTTTAGGTTAGTGTGTTGATGGCTTTAATCTTTTGGATATTAGGCTCTATAGACCGTTTGAGGGTACTACTAGATGCCTTGCATGTTGGACAATCATGATACATATGATTGATGCCACACTCAATACATCTAAGGTCAATCTTTGTGAATGTGTCCATATCCCCATCTAGTCTACTAATTGTGGCCTAGGCTCTTCAGTTGCTAGCTCATTCATATTATCAATGGATAGACAAATGGGAAGGTTTCTCTTTATTGTTGACTCCAAAGATTTTAGGACTTGTAGACCTATGGCCTAATCTGTTATGAGGCACATCAACTGAGTCTTAGGCTTTGAAAAGCCACATGATACTCTTCTTATAAATTAAATTTCTTCCTTGGTTTCTTTGTGTGTTTTCGTTCTTCTAAATCTCCAAAATGATGTGAATTTATCTTTGTACTCTAGATAGCTTAGTTAATAACTTCTCACTCATTGGGCCCTTGTTGTAGTGATTGGACTTTAGCTCTTGATGGTAGCTTGGATGATTTTCCCCCCTCGACTTATTGTGTGTTCTATACCAAGGTGTGGAAATGATTGTTTTGGTTTTGCACTATGATATTAAATGTCCCTAAGTGATGTTAGCCTAATGTGTGTTGCCTTAGTGCTAGGTGTGCTAGTTCCTTATGATGTGGCAAAGTGTCTCCTAGGCCACTTGACCTTGGTTGTACAAGTTCCTTAGTGAGTTCCTAAGGCATTTAAATGATTATTATAATAAATTCATTCCAAAATATATAGACTTTCAAGATACTTGAGACACTTTGAACAAACAAAAGTAAGATGTGAAAAATCATACTTTCTTTTGTTCAAACAATATGCATGTGTGCAACAATTCCTCAAAGCATCACAATCATGTCAAGTTGACCTTAAAGGAATGAATGTATGTGGGAGTGGGATTATGTGTGGGAGTGAGTATTTGATGTGTGGGAGTAGGGTTTGATGTATGGGAATGAGGATTTTGTGTGGGAGTGACAAGTGGTGCAAGTCCTAGGTAGGTAGTGCAAATGCAAAGTGTAGATAGGTGGTGCAAGTGCAAAGTGATCTAGGTGGTGCAAGTGCAAAGTGACCTAGGTGGGTGGTGCAATTCATAAGGCAGTGCAAGTGGTGTGAGTGTAAAGTGACCTAGGTGGTGCAAGTACAAAGTGATCTAGGTGGTGCAAATGAGTGGTGGTGCAAGTGTAAGAGTGTAATGTAACCTAGGTGGTGCAAGTGCAAAGTGATCTAGGTGGTGCAAATGAGTGGTACAAGTGCAATGCGACCTAGGTGGTGCAAGTGCAAGCCTAGTGGTGCAAGTTCAAGTCATGGATGGGTGGTACAAGTCATAGGTTTGTGGGTGGTGAAAGTCGTAGGTTTGTGGGTGATGCAAGTGCAATGTGACCTAGGTGGTGCAAGTGGGTGAGATGGTGCAAGTGCAAGTGCAAGTCCTAAATGGGTGGTGCAAGTTGTATTGTGAGTATGAACTATGATTATGATGATCTTCTAGTGCAAAGGAACTCTAAATCTAGGTCTAAGGATCCTAACTGTCAAATGGCAACAAGAAATAACCAACCAAATAATAAAACAATGATCGTGTATTTGATTCTTGCATTTTGTATTTTGAGTTTTTCTCACTCTTCTTCCTTCAATGCTCACATTGTCAATCATCCATTATAAGAAAGTTTCATCTATAACATTGATACGTGATGGATTGGTCAAGTAAAAATATTTGCATTTTGAGTTTTGCGTTTTTCGCTTTTGTATTGCTTTCGCTTCAATACACACACAACCCAACAAGCATGAGAAGCATGATGTATCTTCAATCCACAAAAATTTCATATAGTTTATTTAAGCAAGAAAAGTTTGAGTTTTGAGTTTTTCATTTTTGTGTTGCTTTTGTTTCAATACACATGCAACCCAAAAAACATGACAAGCATGATGTATGTTCAATCCATTTTGTGAGTTTTTTTTTTAAGTTTTTGAGTTTGAGTTTTGTATTATTTCATACTCTAACAATTCCTATTGCTTCAACCTTAATCCAATGAGCCAGCTCTTTTCAATTTAGCCTTCTTAACCTAGCCACATGGGTTTCGGAATACTAGCCACAAATGCAGACGATTGGTACCCCATTGATCCCATCCATGCCCATGCAAAAGCCTCCTATTCCACCACATGCTAGGAGTGTGAGAATCTCAGTGGTTGTACTCTCCTCCATCTCAACCAAAGAGAACCAAAATGTTGAGCCAAATGCACCAATAGTCGGGACTTTGGACATGGAATTCCATTGTTTTAGAAGCTGCAACTCACTTCGGCAACAATCTCTCACCTTGTCTCTCGACACTCCACTCTACACTAACCAAGAGTCCTCCTCTTATCCCAATAAATCAAGAATACAAGACTAGCTTTGAGGTGTAGTGAACTCAGCAACTTACCTTCCCACCTTGTAGTCCAAAATCTTGAAGACTGAAAGATTTTTCCACAACCACAATCAACATGATCTAATGCCATCGCTCCTTCACATCCAACACCAAGCACACCAATAGCTCAAGAAGCTAGTAGAGAAGAAGAGAAAAGTAAGAAGATGATGAAGATCTTCACCTTCTCTCTGTCTCTCACTCAACATACCTCTCACTCACTCTCTCTCATTCACTCTCAACAATGGAGGCAAGATGATAGAATAGAAGAAGAGAATAGAAAGCCTCAATCATTGCACTGATAGAGCTTCCACACCATGGATGCACCAAAAGAGTAAATACAACTGAGACCTCCCACCCTTATATAGACATGAATTAGGTTTAGGGTTAGTTCACCTCTCTAGGACAACACATTGTTTTAGGATTAGGGTTTGCGCTCCACTTTACATTTTAGGGTTTGTGTCCCTTTTGTGTTTTAGGGTTTCTACCACTGTGAATCAGGGTTTGCCTCTTTCAAGCATTCTACCTCTTTTGCATGATCTAGGCCAATCAATTCTCATAGCATGCTTGTACTTTATTCTAAATAGACCAAGCTTATGCTAATATTATGACAAATGCATGTGCATAACCCATGCAACAGTTGTAAATGCGACAAATACAACTGGGGGTGATAAATACAATGTGCAAGGGAGTCAGTCCAGCTCTCACAAAATAATACATCCATGATAATCTAGTGTCCATGAGTACAACAATAATACACAAGTGCCCAAAATAATACAATGATAACCACTAGAGTATGGAATATGGGTCATATTCTGATAACTCAGAATATCATTGGTAGCCCTACTTGATAGAATTGAGTCTCTAAAAATTTTTAATTCCACAATAAATGTGGGTAATCAACCACACATTGGTGCTGCCTCAATGCGATGAATTTGCACCACAAATCAAACGTGTTGCCTCATGCAGTGAATCTACACGAAGGTTGCCAATGGATTGGGAAAATACTTGAAAAGAGCACCAATAGGAAATCCTCATTTTTTTAAAAAAAATTACCCAACATAAATAGTTTTCAACACAATCGAGAAGGAAATGGTTGTTGTGCAAGATAGTAAATAGTTTGAACTGAAGAACATAGCTTAGATGCTATTTGTGAATAGCAATGCTCCTCAAATATACCTTGGAAGATATGATAATAGATGTTGAGTTGAAAGTGGGTGTGGTGGTCATTAGAAAAGGTTTCTTCTTTGCATAAATCTACATAGATGACTTAGATGATGAGATAATAAATTTGTGGCCGCTATGCCATATATGAAAAGATATTTAGTTTGTGGCCATGGGTGTAAGTGATAAAGACTTTGAAAGAAGCCACCTTGGAGTACTAAGTCGTGCAATTTTTGTAATAACTGCATCCATAGAAAAGAATGCAAATAATAATTAAGAAACATAAAGTCCTCATTATTTGTCCTACATGCACAAAAATTACTTATCAAAAATGTTTTCCAAAAATATTTTGACTCTCTTAAGTGTGGTAAGTTGTGCTTGTAAGAGGATATGCTCATTGTGTTTTTCTTCTAAATGAATAGCTACAAGATCAAGTCTCTCCTCATCGATGGTAAGTGGTGGGGGTGGAGCATTGAAATCTTTTGACATAGATGATGATGGGACCAATTCTTCCATGAGATCTAATATGAAAACTCTGTGTAAGGAAAGGGTTACCACTAGAAAATGTCATATTCCTATGCATATGAATAGACCTGTGTAGAATTCTTGTGGAATATATCAAGAACTCTTACATAGTCTTTACACATGAACTATCTTTATGAGGTAACAAGAGTAATCATAAAAGGGTTAAATGGAAAAGGGGGTTTTGATAACTAGGAAATCAGTGCAAACAAAGGCACCAAAATGTGCTCAACATGGGAACATCTTTTGCGAAATAGCATTTTGCTTTTGTAACTCTTGGCAAAAAAATTCAAATATGAAGCAATGTAACAATGTGGGTCCTTAGGCTCACATATTAAAATATGGAAAGGAAAAGCAAGGTCAAATACCTTTGTCCTATTCTCAAAATGAAGGGTCTTTTAGACCTTAGCAAAATGTATGCAATTTTTCAATTCAAGAAAGGAAAAGGAGGTGGTTTGCAGTCATGGGATTTGAGGTGGTTACAACCTCTCTCTTCCTTTATCTTCTCACTATGATGTTTTACATGTATTGTATATCACTAAAATTTTATTGTCTATTGGAAAAATGGCTGGGTTGATCAAAATCTGCAAGTCAAATTGAGTAGAGATGGTTATTTTATTGAAGAATATGGAAATGGTTGCAAGTTGATTGCAAAAGGAAAAAGGGATGGCATGATGTTTACCTTGGATGCTACTATTCCTAAACTAAGGAAGCCATGCTTGCTCATGATAGTGGAGAAATTAGAGATGTGGAAATATGGCATAGCAAAGTGAGCTTATCAAGGTTTATACATGTATGATAACCCTATAGATCTTCTCATGAGTTTATCTTTAGGTGCTTTGCACACTGCAAAGTGCTGATGGGCATAATATATTCATTGTTTTATTCTCCCTTAAAGATTCAAACAAAATTTGAGATAAGTTTCTCTCAAAGGATTTTGGGAGTCATTATACATCATTCTAGTATATGTCCACTAGGTAGCAATTCATTTTAATTCACCCGTTTCAAGGTGAATCAAAGTTCACAACCCAACCCCACTTAGACTCTAACTCAATATGGGTCTCTAAACTGTAGTTCATTGTTATATTTATATGATCTTTAGCGCAAAGCACACACATGTGTGATGGTGGGGGTTTTTTCTATTACAATTTAATGTGTTTGTAGCGTGTTTGTGCATGCATATGTGACAACGAGGGTTTATTTTTAATTTACAAAATTATATGGAGTTACATTGCAATGTGCTCATGCAATGGCGGTGATTATTTTTACAAATTAATGGTCTAGTTGATTTTAATTAAAAAATATGGGGTGTCTTGTATTCATTTTGTGGTGCATGTCGCTTTAATTTTATTTACAATTTAATTGTGTTTGAGGGTGCACATGGAGAAGGGGGGGGAAAAGAACCTAGCAATGTGTGCGACATCTGCAGGCTCTAATGGGACAATAATGGAAGGGACACAACTCCTCGAATTTCATGACATCTTTAAAAATCCATTAAAATTTAAACAAATAGGTGATTAGCAACTGGTCAACCTCCTATAAAATAATAAATAAAAGGTTTTGACTAATCATAATTATCCAAAATAGAAAATAATATAGAGACGCATGTATGAATGTGTGGGTGAATCTTTATTTTTTGGTTTATTTTATTTTATTTTGATTTTTTAATATTTTTATGACAATTTTAGATAGGGTTTCTATTTTTGGTGTGTTTTCAAATGGAAAAATAAGTAAATATATTAAAGATTTTTTTACTATTTTTATGGTATTTTGAGATTTTTATCAAATTTTTAATGATTTTATTATATGTTTCAAATTCTTATTAGGCTTTTAAATTTTTTTATGTAAATTTTAAATTTTAAATTTAGGGAAATTTTTATTCATCATGAGTCCATTTTTTTGCATTTTAATTATTTTTTTAAAAAAATAAAGAGATGTTTTGTATTTTTAAATATTTTTATTTCTTTTCGACTTTGAAAACTTTATTTTTTTCAAAAAAACGTGTACCCAAACTAGTTGCATGTGAACAATAGCTCCACGGCATAGACAAGATGACACATGCGTCCTCATGTGTGAACGGCAACAAGAAAGCCCCATAGATGCGAGAGCATGAAAATCCAATGCCCATGCACGAATAGGAGCAAACATACAGATAAGGCGTAGAATGCACCAGCCTGCGTGGAAACAGATTCTACAACATGTGTGTTTACGAGGTTTGATGGATTTGTTTTGATGTCTGCGTTTCTTTTCTGGTGGTAAGAGGGTTTAAGCACAAGAAACGGGGCCTAACAAGGAGTGGGGGAAGGGGGGCTTAGTAGGGGGGTTGGAAAAAGGGCCTAGGTGGGGGTACGTGTGGGGATGGAATGAAGCAATTTAAAAAAGAAGAAATACAACAAAATGGGCTCCTCCCCACATCGCATGGCCCAAGCAAGGGTGGGTGTGGGGCGAGGAATAAAAACATTTGCCGTGATGAGGGTGAAAGGAATGTTGGGGGCACGTGTCAAACCACACAAGGGCATGATGGAATGCATCACAGGATGATAAAGATTGTTCAAAAATGTGTAAATCCTTCAAAAATTAAAAACAGCTGAATCTTACCTCAAAATCGGGGGTTGTAAAAGGGAAAACTAATTATTCAAAGTGATAAATAAACTCATGATATCATATTCCAATTTTGGTTAAGCAAGGATGCGTTCACATGGAAGAATTGCAAAATAAAAAACCGTTGAAATAAGAAAGGGTACATCCAGGAGGTAGGGTGTAATAGGATGGGTGGGTAGGGAAAGGACCCCAATAGGGCAAAAAAAAAAGCATAAATCAAAGATTAGTAGAAGGCATTGCTATGAGTTTATAAAAAATAGATGTCTAGGGACGCATCCCCACAATCAAAACCTTGACATAATGGGTTAGGCTAATCAACAGGAGCCTACATACTAACACACAATCTAACCCCTTGTGTCTCCACACTTATGACATGACATACATACATACCAGCAAAAGTAGAGTTTGAAACACTTGGCCCATTCAACAGTTGTTCGTGGTTGAAAGTCATTCGTACACTAGATGTTGGAGTCGCTCATTGTCGCTCCAAGGGTTGGCATTGACTATAGGGGACATCACAACTCATGATGGCATGTGTCCATATGATAGGGACTATGTAACAGCACCTAGGGAGGTACCCACATAGGTAAACATCGCCAAGTTATTGTCTATGAAACATGTAGCTCTCAATCTCACCAATCACTCAAGTTGAGGATGATAGAACACTCACCCCATATATGAACATCACTCCAATAGAGATGATAGGAACCCATAACTCACACCCGGTTTAGAAATTGACAAGATTGAGGGCATAGAGAGGGAGTATACTAGCGTGCATAGTTGATAGTGCATTAGTGTATCCCACTCAGTTTGGCATAGGTGTAAGAAGGAAGGCCATGGAGCCTTGTAATGTAGTGCGTAAGTAGAATAGAGTGAGGTGTCATGTTATGGTTGCAAAGGCCCATCTTGTGTGTGCATAGCAAAACAATAATGTATATGATCACCAATTTTCATAATGTCCCTCAAACCTCACCTCTCAGTTTGTTGAAATAGAAGGTCAGTCACAATTTGCCTCTCCCTATGTCTCACACTCTATTCATAAATATAGGAGGAAAGCCCAAATCCTGACACCCATTGATGTAATCCTCACTATTCCTAATGTGAAGATTATATGCGTTGTGCACAATTGATGGTACAATTGTGCATTCCGCCCTATGCCAATATATAGTGCGAGAAGGCAAGAACTTTATAGTACCATGCATAGAACAAATCATGCTTTGCGCATTGAGAGGCCCAACCCATGTGTGCAACACTCCATTCACACAGCTCATCTCTCAATTAAATTAAAGAGAAAAGGATTGGTCACTCGTCCCAACCTCTGTCTCATGCTCTGTTGATGAATAAAGAGGTCAGCCCATACTCACATTCCTATCATGTTAAGATGAAAGCTTGCATCACCCTCAATGATTGTCAATGAAGATCAGCTTTGGTTTGCTAATGATGTTGAGTGTCTCTTGATGAAGAGGCATACCCAAGGAGGTAGCTGATAAATTAGAAACCTAGACTTGATGAAGATCTTCTCTCTATTGTATGAGTTAGACAATCTCTGAGAGCACAATGACACAACACAAGGGAGGGGGCTTCAGAACTATACCTTAGAAGGACTAACAAAAGGTTCAATTGATTTAGAATATGGGGTATTGCCACCTTTTCCAGAGCTAGCTTCCTATCCAAGGGTGCTTGCCACCTTCTCTTGGAGTGAGGCCTGTTATGAAAGGAAATTTCATAACATATGTGTAGATGCTTAAAAACAATGGAATCCATACTAAAGAGATTGACCAACCATAACTTAGAAGAAGGCATCCAAAAGGGTGTCTCTCTAAGAGACCTACAACAAGAGATTCAAGATTCGTGGAATTGAGAAGACCAACTAATTTTCAAACTATAATGGAACGTGCAAGACTATATGATGAGGTTGAAGCAATCGTCTATGACCTCCAGAAGAGGAGTCCTACCTCCTCCAATGTTGGGAATGGTATATCCACCAAATGCAATTGCAAGGATTGTTCTCTACCCCTACCCTCCGGTGCATGTAGTGCCACAATATGGTACAATGAATCCACAATGGTCGTAGACAGTACCTCAAATGATGGTTCCACCACCAAAGTACTGGCCTCAAATAGTTCCCCCAATGCAAAATCAACAACAAGAGTGGAACCCTACCAACTAGAATGAACAGCTAACAATCCAAAGAGGAGCTTTGAATTAGAACTAGAATAGAGACTCCCGTACATTAGCCAACCAATCTAGGTGGTGATTGCAAAGACCCCCCAAAATCCTACTCCAAGTGCTCTGAGAGGAGAGAATTTGAAGGATTACTTGTTCGATTCAATTACAAACATCAAGAACGGGTTGATGGATGTGATTACAAAACAATTACAGACACTCAAAGTGAATACAGTCAACCTATCAAACACTACAAGAGTGGAAAGAGATGTCATGCAATCAAACACTTGGTGTGGAAAGTGTCCGAGACATTTAACCACTAAATGTCCCCAAAGCCAACCACCCTTGAAGCCTTTTGCTCTTATTGCATAAGAAAGAACCACACATAGGACATCTCCTCTGTAAGGAGATGCATCAAAAGGAAGAAAGGTGAGGAAGCAAGGTTTAACCTGCTAGAATCCAAGATGACAACCCAAGACATTAGCCTAAAGCCCAAAGCGTTTGGTCCTTATTTTTGTCCAAGGAGGTTCCCCTTCCAAAGTTGCAAAGGAAGATAGTGGTGGACAAAGATCCAAAGTGGAATGCTATAAATGCAGAGAGAAAAGTCACATCTCTCCAATTTGTCCAAACCCTATAAGATTTATGGATTACAAGTCCCTATGCAGTCGATGTAATCTACCATTGAGGCCAAGTATGTTGCGTTGCATTGTGATAGTCAAAGTGCCATCCAATTGACATAGAATCTTGTCTTTCATGCAAAGATAAAGCACATTATCATTGGGGACGTGCTTAAGGACAAGCAAACTAAGCTTATCAAGGTTTATATATGTATGATAATCCTACAAATCTTCTCAGGAGTTTATCTTTGAGTGCTTTGCACATTGCAAAGTGCTGATGGGCATAATATCTTCACTATTTTATTCTCCCTTAAAGAATCAAACAACATTGAGATAAGTTACTCTCAAAGGAATGGAGGAGTCATTCTACATCATTCTAGTCTATGACCACTAGGTCAAAAAATAGCATGCCTAAATAGCAATTCATTTTAATTTACCCATTTAATGCAAGGTGAATCGAAGTTCATAACCCAATCCCACTTAGACTTTTACTCGACAAGGGTCTCTAAACTTCAATTCATTGTTATAATTATATGATCTTTAGTGCAAAGCACACACATGAGTGATGACGGGGTTTTTTCTGTAACAATTTAATGTATATGTAGTAGCGCGTTTGTGCATGCATATGTGACAAAGATGGTTTATTTTTTATTTACAAAATTAGATGGAGTTTTAGTGCACTATGGTCATGCAACAACAGGGGTTTCTTTTATAAATTAATAGTCAAGTTGAGTTTAATTAAAAAGTATGGTGTGTCTTGTATTCATTCTGTGATGCATGTCGAGTTGATTTTATTTACAATTTAATTGTGTTTGAGGGTGCACATGGAGAAGGGTGGAAAAAAGAACTTAGCAATGTATGGGGCATCTGCAAGCTCTAACTAGACAATGGTTTAAGGGATGTGATTCCTCGAATCTTGTGATATCCAAAAAAATCCATGAAAAAATAAATAAATAGGTGACTAGCAACTAGTTAACCTCTTGTAAAATAATAAATAAATAACCTTTGCTAATCATAATTGTCCAAAATAGAAAATAATATAAAAACATATATTAATGTGTGGGTAAATTTTTATTTTTTTGTTAATTTTATTTGATTTTGATTTTTAATATTTTATGAGAATTTTGGTAGGTTTTTTCAATTGTGTTATTAAATGAAAAAAATAAACAAATATATGAAAAGATATTTTAGATTTTTTTAAATTTTTAAGGTTTTTTTTAGATTTTAATCAAATTATTAATGATTATATTATATGTTTCAAAAAAATATTTTAATTTTAATTTTTGTAATTTTTAAATTTTATAAAAAAAGTATTCATCATGAGTCTATTTGTTTGTATTTTTTTAATGATTTTTTAAATTAAGAGATATTTTTTATTTTTATTTTTAATATATTTTTTAACTTTAAAATTTACATTTTTTTTACAAATTTGGCCTTAATAAAGGCATCTACTCAGACTAGTTGCATGTGAGTAGTAGCTCCACAGCACAGGCAAGATGAGACGTTTGTCCTCCTGTGTGAATGGCAACAAGAAAGCCCCATGGATGTGGAGCATGAAAATCCAATGCCTGCACGTGAACAGGAGCAAACATACAAATAAGGCATAGCACGCATGGGTCTGCATGGAAACATAGTCCGCAAGATGTGTGTCTACAGGGCTCGATCGATTTGTTTTGCTGTCTACGTGTTATTTCTAGTGGTGAGAGGGTTTAAGTGCAAGAAAGGGGCCTAACAAGGAGTTGGGGAAGGGGCGCTTAGGAGGTTGGGAAAAGGGCTTAGGTGGGGATAGGTGTGGGGATAGGTGTGGGGATGAAATGAAGCAATTTAAAAAATGAAAAAATACAAAAAAAATGGGCTCCTCCTTGCATCATGTGGCCCAAGCAGGGATAGGTGCGGGGCAAAAACATGAGGGTGAAACGAATGCTCGGGGCACGTGTCAAACCACACAAGCTGTAATATTTCCACACAATTAAAAATTAGTTGGTTAGTTTGAAAGTTAGTTAGTCAATTAATAAGCTATTAAGATTACTAACTAAAGTAAAAAAACTAAGTAGCATTAATAATTAAGGATTTTTAATTTAATTAAAAATATATGTTGAAAAAATCGAGAGTCGTAAATCCGATATTTTTCTCGGAATAACAAGGACCGTAGCCACCCTTCACGGAAGTTACAATGTGAACGAGACTTATGAGCTATATTAATCACTAGTATTAATGTGTATAGTTTGGATGGTCCAAAAATATTAGATTTTAGGCAAAGCTAGCATATTCTAGATATTTTAGATATTATCCTAAAAAGATATGGAGATTTTTAGAACTGGATGTCATTTAAAAGAAAAGACAAGTGATGTTTTACTTAGTTTTGGAGATTTTATAAAAAGAAAAAAATAAAGAGAGGGACTTGCAAAATCGTGCGCACCGCAATCGCAGTCTACAGACAAAAAACACACATCGAATAGAGAAAAGAAGGAGTGAACTGAGAGCTTTCTAAGCAAGTGTCTTGAGGTTTTACACCCCTTTTGGAGCCAATGGAACCATCAGATTTATGATCTGAGCATCAAATCACTAATTCTTCCAAGATCCCCCTCCACAAAGAGCTCCTCTTCTCAGTCACAAGCCTCTTCTCTAATTCACTATAAATATGAGGCATGCGGAAGCACAAGCACCATAAGGAGACCCCGAGAGGCTGCGAGAGAGAGGTAGAGAGAATGATACCCCTCCAAGAGATTACAAGAAGGAGCTTGAGAGAGAGAGAAAGAGAGAGAGAGAGAGAGAGAAAGAGAGAGAGAGGTTATCCCGAGAGGCTGCAAGGGAGAGAGTTAGTTCAATTTTTCCCTATCCCGATCTTTAACTAAGCCATCTTCTCTTATGCTCTCCTATCTCGAATCTATTCCGCCTTCTTTATTTCTCGAATCTACTTGCGGACGATGGCCCCCAAGCGAAGAGTGTTGCATGCAGATGGCAATCCCATAACCAACAACAAAGCTTTGGACGAAGGCATCACTGTCAATCCAACTGCGATACCGATCGTTAGTAATGTATTTCCAAATTGATATATGCTTGTTTTGATTCTCATATGAGATATGTTAGGCTCCATACTATGATGCACGAGTATAGGTCATCAGAAGGGGTAAATTTCATCTCATGTATTCAAAAGATTGAGCTTGCAAAGTGCATGTATCAAGGAAAGTTAATTGCACCTAGTTGCATATGGCTTATTCGTTGACAGAGCAATTACAAAAGGAAGAATTGGTTAAGGGTTATGAATGCCATAATCATGACATTAAAAATTGTGCATACAAGTGTTAAGTAAATTTTTCATAGAATCGCTCTTTGATGCCAAGGGAGAGAGCAGATATGCGATGGAAATGTCATCGCAACTATTCTTGCATTGTTTGGGAAAAATAAAATTGGTTTTTTGTCGCTTGATCGAACAACATCCTAAATGCTTTTACATTCCACTGGTTGTTAGTTTGTTGTTTGAATGATTGTTCCAAGTGCTTGTGATTTATGGTAAATACATGGCAAGGGTCTGTGATGACAAGTTGCCATGGGGATAAAGGAATGTTTTCTTGGAAAATGATATTAGGGTTGAATGCCTTGTTGTGCTGGATTTCTAAAGGATTTAATTAAGGAAGGATATATTGCACGGGTGGATCACCTCCATGATCGCATCGTGGATCAACCCAAAGAGGGCACTGCTCGATTCATGGGTCGAAGGTCGAGTGGTAAAAAGGCCAACCACGGGAATGATGTTTTGCTCCTAGATAGCTTGCGGGTCAGGTGGAGCTCTGGATACCCTTGCTAGGTCTAGCATGGAGTTGAAGACATTCGTGGCTCCCAACATCTGGGTATGTTGGGATATTCTATTCTAGATAAAGGATAGAATTGTGGTGCCATGTGATTTGGACCAGTTACTTCTATTGGACAGAAGTGGTACATAATTTCTCCTGTATGGGTAGGAGACAAAGATTAACATGAAGATAAGTTAAGGAATTTGTTTGAACTTGTTTTGCTTGCTATATTTTCGTGTATGTGATGTAAGTTATGCGAATGAACCATGTTCCCTAAAAGGCTTAATTAATGAAGCTAACTTTAAGTGTCACACATAAATGTGGTTGGACCTAATTAGAAAACTAAAGCTATTGAGGGAAGCGGGTGGGCGGAACCCCCGACGGGTCCGTCAGGGTGGTCCCAGAGAACTGAGAGGCAACTAGGAGGCTTCTCACAAGGTTTTACCGTCTCTGACCTTAGAAATTGTTAGGATAGAACCCCGATTCATGTCGTTTTAGGGGACCAAAATGGGACTATTCCCTACAGGCAGAGACATCAAGCAACACATCCCTCTCATTTCCCATTCTCTTTGAACCAAGTGCGGCATGGGTCTACTTCGGCTTGGGTATCTCTGCATAAAAAGTAGGATGTCCAGGATCCGACGCTAGAATGTTGTTAGGAGACCTTGGCCACTAGGAGCCCAGGTCGATCCTAGTGGGTTTGGATGTAACGTTCCGTTGCGAGGCGGATTCGAGAAACCCTAGGCGATAAAACCCAGAACATTCCATGGGTGCCGGGCAGCGACGCTTAGATTCCTTTCTTGATAGACTGCTAAAAGCATGCATGGACAGCCAATGGGCAAGCACCTTACACAAGCATGCAATGGAATTCATCACAAGATGATAAAGGTCATTCAAAAATGTGTAAATCCTTCAAAAATTAATAAGGAATGAATCGTAACCCAAAATAGGGATTGTAAAAGGAAAAATTAATTGGTTCAAAGTGATGAATAGACTCATGATATCTTATTTCAATTTTGGTGAAGCAAGGATGCGTTCACATGGAAGGATTGGAAAATAAAAAACCGTTGAAATAAGAAAGGGGACATCTTAGAGGTAGGGTGTAATAGGATGGGTGGGTAGGGAAAGGACCCCAGTAGGGAACAAAAAATAAATAGCTGCCACCATCAAAGATCCATAGAAGGCATTGGTATGAGTTTATACAAAATAAATGTGCAGGGACGCATCCCCACACTTAAAACCTTAACATATTGGGTAGTAAAAGGTGAGAAGGATCGAAGCTTGCTTGGAAGAGCTATGGCAAGAGAGCAAGAGCAAGAAAGAGAGAGACACAAAATGGGAACTCCAACAGTTACAATGTGTAACTGGGCCTTCCTTTATTCAAACTATCACTAAAAGAATAAAGAATAAAGTGATAGTGACAAGCATTCGCCACTTGTAGTGTGCAGTGGCGGATACTATCAATGTAGTAATACACGAGCTGCTAGACGGATGTGCCTTTACCCCCAACAACCTCCCACTTAAAGGAGAATCTGCCCCAGTGAGGAGTGAAAAGAAAAAAGAAAAGACAATACAATGTACACATGTACAACATGATGAGGGAAAACGTTATCTCATCCAACACCCATCAATCTCCTGAGAAAGGCAAAGGCAAAACGCTCAGTAGTGAGGCTTTTGTGAGCAGATCTACAGGATTTTTGTCAGTAGAGATCTTGACAAGGTCAACATACATGTCCTCCATGACCCCACATATGAAGTGATACCTCATCTCAATGTGTTTCGTCTTCGCATGAAAGATCAGATTCTTGGCTAGCTGAATAGCACTCATAGAATCCGAATGTAGTGTAGGTATAGTATCAATCCCAAGTTCATGAACCAAACGGCCCAACCATATAGCCTCCTTGCAAGCCTCAATGGCTACAATATACTCGGCCTCAATGGTAGAGACAGCTGTATACTTTTGAACCTTGGACATCCAAGAGGCAGCACCTCCAGCATAGGTGAATATATAGCCAGAAGTGGACTTCCTACTATCTGCATGTCCTGCATAATCGAAGTATGTGTATCCCACAACTCATGTATCCTAGCTACCATAGCAAATACACATATCTGCTATGCCTTTCACGTATCTCATGATACCCTTCACGGCATCCCAATATTTCTTGCCAGGTGTAGCCATATAGCGTGCCACAACACCAACTGCAAAGGTAATATCTGGACAAGTCGCTATCATGGTATACATCAAACTGCCCACGACTGATGCATAAGGGATCTTGGCTATCTCAGTCCTCTTCTCATCTGTCTGTAGACAATCAACCTGTGAGACCTTCACAGAAGGTAATGGACAACCAATAGGCTTCATGTCCTACATGCGAAAACGCTCAAGGACTTTATAAATGTACTCTCTCTGTGAGAGGTAGAGTGGTCCCTGATGCTTGCCTATTGCGCTTAATGCGCATACCAAGAATGTGAGAGGCTTGTCCCAAATCCTTCATCTCAAAGCTCTTCTTCAGTTGAGATTTAAGAGCATCCAACTCATCATGAGCTTTCCCTGCTATCAGCATATCATCCACATAAAATACCAAAATAAGCAATGAGCCATCACGGGCTTACTTCGAGTAAAGACACGGATCCATAGCACTCTTGTTGTAGCCTTGTGACTGCATAAAGGCATCAAACTTATGATACCACTCCCTAGGTGCCTACTTCAAGCCATAAAGACTTTTCTTCAACTTGCACACTAGATGCTCTCTACCAGGTTTTGCAAAGCCCTTAGGCTACTCCATGTAAATCTCATCATCCAAATCCCCATGCAAGAATGCAGTCTTGACATCCATCTAATACATGTCCCAATCAAGCTGCGCGACTAAGGCCAAAACCAAGCATAGGGTGGTCATCTTGACCATAGATGAAAAGACTTCATCAAAGTCAACTCCATGCTCATGTTTAAAACCCTTAGCAACAAGTCTTGCCTTATAAGCCGGCTTGGGGTGCCCATGGATACTTTTCAGCTTGTACAACCATTTGCATCGCAAAGCCTTCTTGCCCTTAGGCAATGCAACCAAATCCCAAGTCATATTCTTATGCAGCAGGGAGTCTATCTCAGACTCAATAGCCCTCTCTCAAGAGTGTGACTATCACCCCTACACAGAGCCTCATCATAGGTGACAATCTCTCATGCATCTGTAACCAAGACATAATGCATCGGGGGCTCAAATCTATCAGGCAAATGTCTATCTCTAGTAGACCGTCTCACTGTACGCTTTGATGCATGTCCAACATCCTGGCCATGGGTACCAACTACTGTTGTAGAATGTCCAACTAGCTATGCAGGCTATACTAGAGCACATTGCTTCTCTTGGAATATAACCATGTGTATCTCTACCACCTTCTCAGGCTGCCTATGCATCTTATCTTCATGGAAGACTACATCATGTCTATGGCGTGGATCCCAGAGGCGGTAACCCATCTCACATGCATCTCCATAGCCAAGGAAAATGCATTTGACACTCTTAGGATTCAACTTCGTATGCTTGTCCTTGGGCACATGGCAGAATGCCTCTAATCCAAAGACATGTAGATGCGCATAAGATGACGAAGGTTTCCCAATCCATACCTCCTCTACAACCTAGAATTCCAAACCACTGGAAGGTGGTCTATTTATGATATGCACAGTTGTACTAACTGCCTCAGCCCAAAAGCTCTGTGGTAGGCCTACATGGCTAAGCATACTACGTACACGCTCCTAGATGGTTCTATTCATCCGCTCAGCCAATCTATTCTGGGGTGGGGTATAGGGGCAGTCAACTGACGCTTAATACATCTCTCATCACATAGCTGCTCAAAGGCATGCTCCCCCATTATCAGTCCTAAGGCATTTCAGCCTATGTCCAATCTAGTTCTCAACAAATACAAGCCATCTCTGAAACATAGCCAAGACATTTGACTTAAGCTTAATGGGATAAGCCCATACTTTACGTAAAAAATCGTCAATAAACGTCACAAAATACTTTGCACCACCCATAGACTAACAAGGCATGGGCCCACAGACATCCGAATGTACCAATGCCAGGGTCTCACTCATGCGTGTCTTACCAGACTTCTTATGCGTATTCCTAGTCTGTCTCTCATAAAGATAATGCTCACATGAATCAAAACATTCATAATCAAGGGGCAGTAAGTACTGCAAACCAAAAAGCATTTTCATTCCCTTCAAGGACATATGACCCAAATGGGCATGCCAAACAGATACATGTGGGATGGAACCTACTGACAAAACATGGTCAACAGAGGACCCATCAACTACAAGAGGATAGAGGCTACCAACCTTGGCACTGCTAGCAAGCACAAGTCTTCCACGTGCGATCTTCTAGACAGAATCCCCAAAAGAGACATGAAACCTAGCATCATCAAGCTGCCCTTTAGACATAAGACTGCATGTAAACGCAGATACATGAGGTACATAACAAAAAAGTACTACCAGTAGCAACCGTACATCCCCAATGCCAACAATAGCAAGTGAGGTGTCATCACCCAAGAAAACTGAACCAGAGAGAGTGTGGTAGGAATGAAACAACTCACGACAAGGTGTAACATGAAATGAAGCACTAGAATGCAAAAGCCAGTACTGCGCATACATAGAGTGAAACTAGTCAACGACATAGCATCACAAAAACTAGCTGCAAATATGTACTCCCCATCGGAGTCCTCAGTCTGCATGACATTTATCTCCTCTATTTTCACACTAGATTTCGCAAGCAGTATGCTGCGATCTAAGGACTTTTCCTGTACTTTGTCTTTCCCCTTCTCTTTGCACTTCTCATTGCGCAACTCATAAAACTGTGAGCATATATGGCCCTTCTTACCGCAATGATGACATGTCACATTAGCATTTCTTCCATGAGACTTGTTGCGTGACTTACCACATGACTTATACCTAGACTTTTGAGAGTCTCTGCCACGACTATTCTTTCTAGTACCATCCCTACGTCTAACAATCAAAGCATACAACACATGAGAGGCATCCAAGTTCTTATGGTTGATCTCTTCCTACAGAAGAGCACTCTCTACATCAAGCAAGTTCAAAGTAGTAGCAGGAGTACATAAGGCAATGTGAAATACATCCCATGACTCACTTAGAGTCCCAAGAAAAAACAAAGGAGTAACCTCATCATTGAAGGTAATGCCCTGTGAAGTCAAGTTCTTGAGAATAGCATGAAACTGGCTCAAATGAGCAGACATCGTCATATTCTCCTTCATGTGTAGGTCCATAAGTTGCTTCAGCCAATACATCTGACTTGCTGGACTTTTCTTATCATAGGGGTTCTTGATCTTATCCCAAAGCTGCCAAGCACTCTGTGCTTCCTCAACCATATTGTAATGCACCTATTCAGTGAGAGACAAGATGAGGGTGGACTTTCATAACTTATCAAGCTCCATCCATTCGTCATCAGTCATAGTTTTAGGCTTCTCATCACCCATCCTTAGTGGCTTTATCTGTGATTTGTGCACCAATACTTGCCAAACTTGGCTCTTTCAATAGGCATAATTTGTACCATCAAGCTTAATGATGTTGAAGATAGCACTGTCAGTGGAAGAAGATACCATACTACAGTCCAAAATGGTGCAGATAATTCAAAAGTGCTTGCTATTTTTTGCTGTGTAGACAAATTACCACCAAAACCAAGGCAAAATGACCACGAACTGATAGCTAATGATGTTGCCGACCAAATACCATCAAAACTATATAAAGCCAGGATGATTCAACACGAAAAATACATCATAGTCCATGCATAATTGCTTGTTGTAATAAATTACAGCGAGGTACAATGAGAGCAAACTGTAGGCAAAATTAATGCACCAAGTCAACCACTGACTGTCAAAGCATAATCGACATCAAGTAGGCATAAATCAGCAAGTGACAGTTACACAGACATCGAGCAAACACCCAAGCATGTCAAATGAATCCGTCAGTAAGCCGACATGCCCCTTGTATAATAGGGCAAAGTGTACACAACACTGGCAAGAACTGATATAAATAGATATATGCTCAAGGAGTGTAAAGCCCAAATCAACCCAAATACATCTATGAGGACCATGGCATATCAACCATGCAACATCAAAGTGAAGATCCTAGTCTCAGCAGTTATCTCAATGCTCAAGTAGCATAACCCACTTGCTCTATATCTGTCAAGCGTATCAAGACACTCCCACTGGCACAAAAGCCGTAAATGTCAAGCAAGAAAGCTCGAACAAAGCATGTAAGAGTGCACCAGTGACAAGTGTCCAAGATCAAGCATCAATGAGACATCCCGAGTATATAGAATCCATAGCATCCATACATAGCACCTATAGACATCAAGTATAACCAAACTATAACTCTGGCAAGCCAAGAAATACCCAAGCCCAGGCAATCAAATGTCAAGCCCAAGTAAGCCGCAATAGCAATCAACTCCAAGACAAAGTAACTAGCATGTACAAAGATGACATAAGCCAAGTATATCAAGACCGGTCAGACATAAGTGAGGTACATGCCAAAGTACATCCAAAGATGAAGATTCAAGTGCTACAAAGAGGAGCTCAAGCTTAGCCAATGATCCGAAGCAATATCAACCTCACAGTCAATCCCCAATGATCAATACATCAAAGTACATCTCCCAAGCATGTCCTAATTGCAAGAGGCAAAGGCAAACATGAAGTAATAGGCTTCAGGCCACTATTGTACAACACTGATTTATTGTTGAAAACTGTGATTTTTCAGCCCAAAAATCAATCCAATATCATGGCAAAACATATGCCTTGCATCCCCCAACAATCGGTCATCAATAGGTATCAAATTGCTTAACTAGGAAGCTCCTAACAAGCATAGGCATCAACTACTAGTGTAGCATTGACATTTAGTGTCTGTAAGCTGCTGTAAACTGGTTCAAAACTGTACTACAGGGCCTCACATCAATATTCAAGGCTTGGTAGGCTTCAAAGCATGTCAAGCATCATTGCCAAGGTTGCCACAATGATTAGGAAGTATGCCATGATCATCAACAAGTTGAAGATGTGCTGTCCACGGGCTACCAAGAATCGACGCAAATTCATGCTGCATGGCTGGAGGGTTTGCTACTTCTACTGATCTGATTCAGGATGCTCTAGGGCTTTACCACGTGTCAAGGGAGGCACACAAGAAGCCTCAAGTAGCCACAAGAGGTCTATGATGAGATATGAAGCACAGGAGCTTCAATGGTGATGCCCCCTTTCTCTTCTGAGACTTGTAGACCTGTGAACTCAATGAAACCCTGAAACAAATGAAAAAGTAACTCTATTGCAATGCCTTGAGGGTGCCCAAAAGGGCCAAGTAGGTGCTTGAGAAGCCAAGGCATGACGAGAGCTCGAGCAATCACAATGTGTAACTGGGCCTTTATTCAAACTGTCACTAAAAGAATAAAGAATAAAGTGACGATGACAGGTACCCACCGCCTGTAGTGTGCAATGGCAGGTACTGTCAGTGTAGTAATACACAGGCGGCCAGATGGAGGAGCCTTTACCCCCAACAGTTAGGACGATCAACGGGAGGCTACATACTAATACACGATCTAACCCTTGCATCTTCACACTTATGACATGACATACATACATACAACCAAAAGGAGAGTTAGAAACACTTGGCCCATTCAGAAATTGGTCATGGTTGAAAGTCATTGGTGTACTAGATGTTGGAGTCGCTCATTGTCGCTCGAGGGGTCTATGTCGTCTGTAGGGCGCACCACAGCTTGTCACAACATACGTCAACACAGTCTAGACCATGTAGCAACACCTAGGGAGGTACCCGTATAGGTGAACACCGCCAAGTTATTATCTACGAAGCATGTAGCTCTCAATATTACAGATCACTCAAGTTGAGGATGATAGAACACTCACCCATATACAAACATCTCTCAAAGAGAGATGATAGAAACCCATAACTCACACCCAGATTAGAAATCAACAGGATTGAGGGCATAGAGAGAGAGTATATTAGCATGCACAGTTGATGGTGCATCAATGTATCCCACTCGATTTGGCATAGGTGTAAGAACAATGGCCAATAATTCTTGTAATGCCATGCATAGAAGAGAGTGACATTGTCATGTTATGGTTGCAGAGGCCCGTCTCATGTGTGCATAGGGAAACAAGAATGTATACAATCACTAATTTTCATAATATCCCTCAAACCTCACCTCTCAGTTTGTTGAATTAGAAGAGTTGTTACAATTAGCATCTCCCTATGTCTTACACTCTATTGATAAATATAGGAGGAAATCCCAAATCCTGACATCCATTGATATAATCCTCATTGTTACCTACGTGAAGATTATATACCTTGTGCACAATTGATGGTGCAATTGTGCATTCCGCCATGTACTGGCATACAGTGCAAAAAGGCAAGAACCTTATAGTATTGCGCATAGAACAGATCATGGTTTGTGCATTTAGAGGCCCAACCCATGCATGTAACACTCCATTCACATAGCCCACCTCTCCATTAAATCAAAGAGAAATGGACTGGTCACTCATCCCACCCTCTGTCTCATGCTCTGTTGATGAATATAGAGGGCAAACCATACTCACATCCCTATCCTCTTAGGATGAAAGCTCGTATCACCCTCAATGGTTGTCAATGAAAATCAACTTCAGTTTACTGACGACATTGAGTATCTGTTGATGAGGAGGCATACCCAAGGAGGTAGCCGATAAATTAGAAACATGGACTCAATAAATATCTTCTCACTATTATACAAGTCAAAATGGTCTCTGAAAGCACAGGGACACAATACGCCAAGGAAGGGTGCTTCGGAACTATACCCTAGAAGGACCAACAAAAAGTTCAATTGATTTGAACTATGGGGTGTCACCACCTTTTCCACAACTAGCTTCCTATCCAAGGGTGTTTGCCACCTTCTCTTGAAGTGAGGCTTGTTATGAAAGAAAATTTCTTAACATGTGTGTAGATGCTTAACAACAAGGACAACACATAAATCAAAAGGTAAATTGTAGCAAAGGAAAAGAAGTAAATGATAGACTTGCAGTGAGCAACTCAAAGGACTGAGGGCCATGAACCCTAAAAAGGGTCATGAATCTTAAAACACAAGTATACACTTGGAAATACACACAACACAAGACTCAACAAAGAGCAAAAGATAGCTCGAATGTCTTTAAAAAACAAAGACCCCAAAGCATATAACAAAAATTCAACCTTGTAAGAGGAGATAAAGAGATCTATTCAACCATTAAGAGCCTAACAGTTGATGCACTTATGTGCAATCAATGGGACTTGTTATATATAGCTCTTTTGAGATGGTTTTGGCCGACCCACTTCTGTCCCCATAGAGTTTTTGATAAGCATATGCTATAGGACATCCAAACCATCCTCCAAATCATTACAACTAGCACTAGGCCAAGTCACAACTCTGAAAAAGTCAATCAAGGTGCTTTGTCGTGAATCGCTTACATACCTTTATTGGGACTAAAAGGCATGATCTTTAAGTAAATGTAGGTACAAAAAGAAGACCCCGGATAATGGTTTGAATCTCTCTCGAAATAGACACGGTGGAACCACCCTCTAATCTCATAGCACATTGGGCACCCATATATGTGGTGCTCCTCGATCTTTGATCCCAGTAGGTAGATCCAATCCTAGAGGGGAAGGGAATATGCTCCATAGTGACTTGTCTCTATCTGTAATTGATGTGAGGATGTGTGGATTTGACCAATGGTGCACTATACCCTATGATACATGTATATATGCTTTTGGTAGAAAGCTATCTTTTGGTAGAATACATTGTAGTTGCACATTGCGATAACATTATCCAACTCAAAAAGAAAATCATGGTCGAACTAATTTAGACACTAACTTGCATGCTTCTTTACTCTTTGAGGTTAACACTATCCCGCCTTCTACATGAGTGCTCCATAGTGACTTGTCCCTATTTGTAATTGATGTGAGGATGTGTGGATTTGACCAATGGTGCACTCTACCCTATGATACATGTATATATGCTTTTGGTAGAAAGCCATCTTTGTTCCCATATCCTAGGTAGGTGCCAAACAAGTTGTGGTTATATGTCATTGAACATTGTCCATTCTAATCATCTTGTTGAGTTGCCCTCAATTGAGCTCTAAGAAAGGGGAATCCAAGCTATGTTGTAGAGGTGGAAGGTGATCCATATGTAGCCCATGCAGTTGCAACCATGTGTTTTTCCGAGCATACTATCACTTAGTCTTGGTACAATTGATCGATAATGGGACACTCGATGGAATCTTGTTCTTTCAAGAGTTCCAATGCTCGTTGACACAACCATCTCTCACATAGTTGAAATCTCCAAGCCATTCACTCTCTCCTCACAATCCCAATGCAAGCAAGAAAACAAACGGCTCAAGAGTTTCTAATAGTCTTACGTTCTCACCTTCATGCATTGTAGTTTCAATGCCTCCATGGGTTTATCATTGGCCTTACAATTCAAGTGGTGCTTCTCAATGCGCTTCCACTGCTCCACATTTGATCCAATCCACAAGCGCTCCATCGAAAATATGAAAAGGAAAGAAGGAGAAGTGGAAATCTCAACCTTAAACTATACCTCTCACACTCCAAGATATGAAAGAAGGGAAAGAAGAGACGAATGAAAAAGAGAAGAGCGCTTTATTTTCCAAGTCCTTCACTCACTCCACTTTCTCACTCTTCATCTATCTCCACAAGGTGCTCAAGAGGCTAAGATGGAAGTCAGGAGAAGGCTTATTGTCATGGAAGAATGAGCTCTTTCATTTACATTTCTGGCTTTTATTATACCTTAGGATTAGGGTCAGGATTTCCACCAATGAGTTGGGCATCTTACCCGCTTTCGTGGCTTTTTCATTGGCTCTTTTTCCTAAAGTGAATACAAATTATTTTGCCCATAACCTAACATATTTATCGAAAGTGAATACAAATTTTTTTGCCCATAACCTAACCTCCATTGCAAGTCTTCCTAACTCATTTCATGATATGTTATAATTTTCACGAGAGTGAGCATGGCTATCCATTACCTTCACATAAGAAGGTAATGGATAGCCAATAGGCTTCACATCCTACATGTGGAAATGCTCAAGGACTTTATGAATGTACTCCCTCTATGAGAGGTAGAGTAGTCCCTAATGCCTCTTGCGATTAATACGCATACCAAGAATGTGAGAGGCATGTCCCAAATCCTTCAAACCCTTAGCAACAAGTCTTGCCTCATAAGATGACTTGGGATGCCTAGTTTTTTTGCCCATAACCTAACCTCCATTGCAAGTCTTCCTAACTCATTTCATGATATGTTACAATTTTCACGAGAGTGAGCTTGGCTCTCAAATAATGTCACAAAAATAAACATGCGACCACAAGAATTAGTTATTGGAATACATTGTAGTTGCACATTGCGATAACATTATCCAACTCAAAAAGAAAATCATGGTCGAACTAATGTAGACACTAACTTGCATGCTTCTTTACTCTTAAAGGTTAACACTATCCCGCCTTCTATATGAGCGATACTGCCTCGATACTCGCAATTATTGAAAGCATGCTTCAACTTGCATCGTAGGTGTGGAATGCTAGGAATAGTGGTTTTAGAAGGGGGGATGGTAGTTACTAATGATGAAGGATGCTTATTGGTACTCACTACTTGGCGTGGTTGGTGGTGATAAGGCTTGATTGAGAGTCCCTTTTTGTTGGATGAAACTTGAAAGTCAATTGAATTGGATATTGCAAAAGCTAGAAGAATCGTTGTTGATGGTTGAATAAGTAGTGGTTCGGATTTCTTTGCAACTTCTATACCTGTAATGAAAGCTTCACATGATTTGCTTCGTAGGGAAAGCAATACTCTTTCATTTTTGTGCAGATGACATATATCGTTGGCTTGGCAAACGCGTTGAACTCGAAGAGAGCTAAGAGTATTGTCCTACAATTTAATTGAGGACCTAAACCATAAGAAAAGGTTATTGTAAAAATACTATGTGGGTCCATTTGCATGCTCAAGTAATTACTTGGTTAGAAGACGTCTCTCCATTGGTTCTTACTGACAAAGTTGATAAAACAAGGAAATTTAGCCAATAAAAATGGAAGGGGTTATCCTTGATGAGCGGAGAAAGTTCCTGAAGAGGATAATAGGGAGATGTTATAAGTAGGTCGATTAAAAGTGCTGAATTCGACTAACTGCTTTTTGAAGGATCAAGTCTCTAGTGATTTCAATAGCCAGTGTTAGTTCAAATAATTGGACTATTTCTTATGTGTCTTCTTCTACCTTGCTTTTGTGGTTAGCTCGACGGCACTAAGGTGAATGAAAAAGAGAGAGAAGTGCAAGTGACTCAGGAAGACGAGTCTAACCATAGGTGAGTCGAGCTCCCTAGGTACGTATCTTGTAGTGCTCGTAACAATGTCAATTGTGTTGCTTATACCAAAACGAGTCATTATTAATAAGTGGTTTTTTCTTTTTATTTTGAGCTTTACTCGAGCACGTTCTTGCTCCTCTCACAAGTTTTTGATACGATTCAAAGGCTCGGTTATTGCACTTTTCGTGGGAGTTGGTGTGATTGCTTGCACCGAAGGTCTCGATGCTCAATAGAATCAAGTACATCCATTGTTCTTAATATAGTGGTCATCAAATTTAGTCCCATTCTTGAAAAGTCTTCCAAGTAGGACTTCCTCTTCGGCACCTTCGCGATTGGAAAGCATCTATACGCGATTGGCACGCTTCCAAGTTTTGATTATCGAGGCGATTTTTTCATTTGCTCGAAAGGAAACGCTGAGCTCCCCCACAAGGATTCATTGCCGCATTTCTAGGGACAAGGTTGGGTTGGCCAATTTTAGTTCATGATATTGAAATCAACACGAGCATCGACGACATGGTCTCTTTTGCAATAAGTTTGTCCCTCGGATATGCTAGTGGTATTAACTCTTTGCCTCTAGGATCAATATTCACGGCTTTGAAAGTACCTTTTGAATGCTAAGCAATTGTCATGTAAGGCAATTGCTGAATGCATCTTAGATTAGCGTGTCATTGAATTTATGCGTGGACATCCGGTCCGCTAGTCCTTGGCTGGTCTTCGTATTGGCTACCTCTAGCGATTTTTATGGAGGAGTTCTCGGATGGAATTTCTGTCCACATAAGAGTAAGCTCAAGGCTTTACAAACCCGGGTGGCTTGTATTCTAAAAACAGGCTATACCCTCCACTCCTACCTAGTCGATCTGTGGAAGGATCAAAAGATAGCACTAAGTCACTGCCGATCTACAGCGCATAGCCACTGGAAGGCCCATATGGTTTTCAAGTTTTAACCCTTAATATCTTGATGATTTTCAAGTTTTGGGTGTCAATGCCCAGGACTATAGTTCTGTCATTAGCCGGGGCCATCTTGTGGCCTACAGCTCCAGTTACACTACAAGGTATAGGAAGGTTAACCCATACATGCACCGTTATCAATCTACAGTTTGAGCTCCCATGGCGGCCAAAATCCGCACAAACTTCTCCAGTAGAGAGCTGCGGCTTCAGGCATTCATTCAATGAATGTCATGGGAGCTCTGCTGATTCCCTGGCCTTGCGCAAAACTAAAATTTCCGACTTCAAATGCCCCTGAAATTGCTGTCGTCGCACATACATGCCTTGCGTGCACTGTCTGTGTGAACCAGTTTGCATGCTATGCGATTGGTGCCTCTTCCACTTTGTTACGTCTGGAGCCTTCATACATTTTTCTCCTTGTTGCTTTGGTCCCTTGTCACGGTGCACCCTCGACGTATCGAGGGAGAAAATCGGAAGCTAGGCAGGAGAGGCCACATACATGCCTTGCGTGCAGTGTCTGTGTGAACCAGTTTGCATGCTATGCGATTGGTGCCTCTCCCACTTTGTTACGTCTGGAGCCTTCACACATTTTTCTCCTTATTGCTTTGGTCGTATCGAGGGAGAAACTCGGAAGCTGGGCAGGAGAGGCCTGCTAACCTGCTCCGTTTCCACCACATGGTATGTAATCATCGAGGGAGACCATGAGGTCATCTCATCCTCCCTTGACACAAACCAAGCAAGTGCCGTGTGTGTGTGTGTGTGTGTGTGTGTGTGCGCGTGTGTGTGTGGTCGGAGCAGGACCTGGCAGCACAAGCCTAGAAGGAAGGAAAGAGACCGAAAGATCAGTGCTGACCTCTCCATCAGAATCCATGGCGCCGGAGCCACCCGCAGCAAGCAACAATTTCGTGCTTTGATCGCGCCAAAAAGACCGCCCCCATCCAAGAGTGTCCGCAACCACCCCACCCAGGTGAGCCCGGTCATCAAAACTCCGATTGCGGTCCGGTCCATGCAAGCCCCTGCGGCAGGATCGAAGATGCGGAGCAGATCTGTGCTGCGGCGCCTGCCGCCTATCAGGCCAATGCGTCTGCAATTGAAGGACAGAAGGGCTGGGGTCACCATGGGAAGTCGGAACGAGACTTACCATGCGCTGCCAGATTGGGACTTTCCTCTCTGAAATCTGCACCGATGGCCTGCGGGCGACGACGAAGATCGGAAGGCGTTCCGAACGACACTTGCATGCAGCGGGGATGCATCTGCAGGTTAGGGGAACGCGAGCCCCCGCTGCCACAAATTATGACGTGCACTCTCCCACTCAGGGGAGATGCTAGGGTGCGGCCCGTCCGCAGTGCAATGGAGAGGCCGACCCTAGCCCATCGGCCTTCCTGATCACCGATAGACCCCGCCCAGGTAAGTATGCTTCTCCCAGCCTCAAGCTTCGCCTTAAGTAGTAGGTAGCCCCCCTCCTTCCCTCCCAGCAAGCAAGCACCCCCCCCCCCCCCCCATTCACGACCAGAGGCTGCAGGCTATACCTAAGGGACAGAAACGCCGACGTAAACGCAGCAGAGCTCAAGACTCAAGAGAGGCCCCCCTCCTCGAATTTGATATTCACCGAAAGTCTCCTCCTTTCCAAGCTCCCTTTTTTCTTACAAATTCCCCCTTCTCGCATTTCATTGGTATTACAGGGGTACCAAGGTTTGAGAGCCCCCACCGAATCTCGCAAACGGGTCAATGGTAGCTCCACTTCTCTTTTGTTGCACACACACATCGGCGTGCGTTTGGCTTGGCGGTGTGCTCATCCTCCCTTTCTATCCGGCAGCTCCTTCTCTTCCCGAACCACCCGAGGCGATGTATGCAGCATCGCAGGCCGCTCCCTTCTCACACGTCTCCCGTCTCCTCATTCCTCCCGAGAGACCGCCCCGCCAAGGCGTCACAAACTCGCATATGCGTGGGGCGTTCGCGCGTGGTCGTCGTGCACCCAAGCACCGCTTTTGGAACCGGCAAAGGAGCTCGTAGGCCGGTGGGGCGGCATGGAGATGCTCAACCCTTAGGCATACAATCAGACAGATGGGATGCTGAACCGTTTGTGAGCTGCCATGCGCGCGCGCGAACTCTTGGTTGTTTTCTTTCTTGCTTGCTTCGAATACTTAGGAGAGAGTAGATGCTTCCAAGAATAGAATATGAGTAGATCATGTGAGGGGTCATTGAGTCCAAGAATACTGAGCTCCTAAAACAGGAGGAGTTCCATCCAAGTCTTGCGTGTCGCTCGCCATTTTGATCTCATTTTTTGCTAAACCCCGAGTCCTCCATATCATGTGTGTAGCTTACCATTTTGATTTTGTTACTAAGACATGGGTAGAATCAATTACTCTAAGACACTTGTATTCCCCTCGTGCAATGGAATAGGAAGCTTGCATGCCCAAGATTCGGATTGAGAGGTGAAAATTTGATTGCCCAAGTTGTGCTTACCTAGAATCTATGCCTACCAGAATAGACTAGAGTAGGAAAATATAGTTCTGAGGAACTAGCTAAAGACAACTTGATGTTTGGAATCGATAAGATTAGGTAGAAGATCCACATTCAATAAAAACCTACAAAAACCCAAAAATAATTTATGACCCATTGGCCTATTATAATAGAGATTGTGCATGTGCAGCTAAGGAATATAATAGGTTGGGCATGTAGAGGAGAAGAGGTTGAATGTGCTTTATTAATCAATGTGATATATGTGAATGCTCTACTAAATAGTGTGTGACCCACCAAAAGGGGGGGGAGGAACATGATTGCACCATTAGCTCGTTGCTACACTGGTCGAGAGAGAGAGAAAGAGAGAAAGCACACAATAGTTTTATATGGGATTTAGATACCCTTATGCATGGGATATTCACTTGACCTTAGGCCATTGATATTTACCTCAACATTCTCCGACTTAAAGATCAATGCACCTTTAAGGGAGAGTAACCAATGAAGATAGTATTTAGATGCCCATTAATGGTCTCTACAATGTACAAAATGCTCGAATGGTAAGTTATCCATAAGAAGATATACAAGCTTTTCATTTCTGTGAATCTTGAAATGTCTATTATAAGAAGATATGGGTTTTAAGTACCCTTGTGCATGGGATATCCACCACTCCCATTGCATAGGCAATGTTTGGTTATACATCGACCATAGCGTACCCTGAGCTATCCACCATACATGCATAAGCAAGTTGCATCTCCCTGAATTCTCTCCTTTCTGCTTTAGTTTTCATGTACATGTGCATATTGAAATGCTCAAATGTACTTTCCCAATGTACACCTTTTCAAATAGATAAAGAACTTCCTTGCCTCTATCCCACATAATCCTCATGCGAAGAATATGAATTCTATCTCCAAAACATTATATGATGGTTTTACGTAATCCTCTCTTTAATGCATTCACATCCAAGATAGATTTCCCAACAATAAACATATCATCCATGTAAAAATCAAATGCATAAGACTACATCTAAACTCTTCTTCTTTTAGAGACAATAATTTGTCTCATTATGTGTAATTGCTAAGACCTCATAAATGCATCAAACTTCTAGCATGATTCTGTTGGAGCTTGTGTTAGTCCATAAAAACTTTTGTGAATGGTGCACAGATCGGATGCCGTAAGCGCGAGTAATGAGCGTTAGAAGGTCCCCAAGAACAAAAGAACTCTACTTTTTGCACACAAATCAATGTAGAAAGCTTGCACGACATGAACAAGAGACCAATTGGGTGCAATCTCCCCCCATGCCTTGTGTGAACGCTCCACTAAGCATGTATTTTATGTATTAATCATCTTCAAGCTCAAATAATAGCCCAAATTACAAAATAGCATGCTTTTGGCTTTTGAGTTTGCTTTTGTGCCAAATAGAAATAAAGCTAATGGGCGGGCGCCCAAGAAATCAGGCATACCCAAATACAATGTCCAAATACAAATATCTAAATCATGCGCCCATGTGCATACAAAAATAATAAATAAATATCAAACGCCTTGATAAATAGGCGCGACAAAATATAGGCGCCATGCCTAAGGTATGCGCCCATCAAAATATTGACAATAAATTTGAATACACGCTATCCTCCAATGCTTTCCACCGCTACTACTGCTATCTCTACACATCAACTGAAGCATTCACAATCGTTAGTAAAATAATACAATTAAACCGACAAAAGTAAATACCTAGCAGTCTTCAGCTACATAAATAAATTAATTGGTTAGAAATCAATCCAATCTTAATTTATCACGAGTGCACACTCTAAACTCATAAACGTTTATTAATTAAATATGTATTTTGCGGAATCACTCGCTATGGAATCACCCATGTACACATAAATTAACAAAACACCCGAAAAGGATAGGTGTCCCCATCGACTTCTCACACAAAGAATCCACTTTGTGTATGAGCCCCGGTAATAAAATCTTACGAAATCCACCGTAAAACCTCACGGAATCCACCGTGTAATATGCCTCCTGGCATCATACCCCCGGGGTGGGATAGCAATTGTCCTCAATTGCTATTAGCTCAATGTGGAGCTAACAGAGTGGGGAAAGTATTTAAATCTCTAGCGTGCATCCATTGGGCCTCTTCAACAAGATGGTTTTTAAACTTGACCAAATATCTAGAATATCTACGGCCAGTTCTAATGGTCATAAAGTCAGTATCTATAATAGTTTCAGGTTCAAGGATTTCAGTCTCTTTATCTAACAAAGGTGGGTTTTCATAAACAGGGTGTACAGGTAATTGGCCTCTAAAGGGTTGTAGTAAACTGATATGAAAGGTGTTGTGAATTTTCCAATGTGATGGTAGTTCTAATTTAAATGCATTGTCATTGATTTTGTGTATGATCTTGAATGGTCCATAGAATCTAGGTGCTAATTTCACAACTGGGTGTTTATCTACACTTTGTAATCTACGTTTTTCTATTTGTAACCAAACATAATCATCAACTTTAAAATTCATGGTCTGTCTTTTCTTATTGGCTTGCTTTGTATATGATTGCTGGGCTTTGGCAATCATATCTTTAACTTCATCAAAAATAGTAGCGTGCATGTTAGCAATATCATGAGCAGTTTGAATTTTATTTGATAGTGATACAACAGGTGTAGGCAATCTATATCCATAAATAACTTCAAATGGTGCTTTCTTTGTAGCTGTATGTGGTGTATTGTTATATGCAAACTGAAGTAAATGTAGATATGTATCCCATGTGTGTGGTTTTGAAATAGTGCAAGCACGTAAAAGATCTAAAATAGTACTGTTAGTGGCTTCTGTTTGACCATTAGTTTTGGGATGAAATGCAGATGAAAAATCAATCTTTGTTCCTAAGTTAGCAAACAAAGTAATTAAAAAATTATTACAAAATCTAGAATCACGATCAGAAATAATAACTTTTGGTAAACCATGATTAGTAAACACAGTTCTCAAAAACAATTGAGCTGCTTGAGATGCAGTTAGAGTTTTCTTGCATGGAATGAAATATGCTTGTTTACTAAACCTGTCAACAACAGTCCAAATCATATCATGGTTAGCTTTAGTGTTCGGTAAACCAGTAATAAAATCCATTGAAATTTGTTCCCATGGTCGTGATGGAATAGATAAGGGCATTGGTAAGCCATACTGTTTACCATGGTGTCTTTTAACTCGTTAATAAACTAAACATTCAGAAACAAAGTTAGATACATCAGTGTCCATATGTGGCCAATAAAAATCTTCAGTTAATGTACGCAAAGTAGATATAATACCTCTATGACCTTGATATGGAGGACAATGAATCTCATTCAAAACAAATGATCTAAATAGAACTGTCACACATAATCTCTTTTCATAAAACATGAATCCATTATTGTAAGACAGTGAATCAATAGGAATCCAATTATTTACAACTAATTTATTCCAATCAGCATGAAAAGTAAGATCCTGATGATAAGTATCTTTCATAGGGATAAGGGAATCAAATGATATCACAGAAATATTATGAATTGTCGGTCTTCTACTTAAAGCGTCGGCTACAACATTCTCTTTTCTGGGCTGATATTGTATAAGGGGATGAAAACTTTGAATGAAAGCTGCCCATTTAATATATCGGTCAGATATTTGGGGTTGACTAAGGAGATGTCTAAAACGTGTTGGTATGTTTTGATCATAAACTCAGAACCCATTAAGTAATGTTTCCATTGACGTAAGGCTTGTACTATAGCTAGCAATTCTTTATCATATGTAGAATATTTAAGTTCGGATGGTTTCAGTTTACAGCTAGAGTAGGCTATGGGATGGTTATCTTGTATAAGGACGGCTCCTATTCCAAATCTATTAGTATCAGTAACTACTAAAAAGAATGGTCTATTGAAATCAGGTAGTTGTAATACAGGAGCATGGGTTAATGCATGTTTCAATAAATCAAAAGACTTTTGTTGATTATCAGTCCAGTTATACACAATACCCTTCTTTAAAAGTTTAGTCAAAGGTAATGCAAGTAATGAAAATTTGCGCACAAACTTTCTGTAAAAACTAGCAAGACCTAGAAAAGAACGTAACTCATGCACATTTTTGGATATGGGCCAATTTAAATTTGCTTCTATCTTTTTAGGGTCAACTTTAATACCTTCTGATGAAACAATATGACCTAGATATTCAATTTCTGTTTGAAAGAATTCACTCTTTTCCGGATTAGCATACAATTGATTATCTTTTAACAACTTGAAAACTAAAGACAGATGTTCATAATGCTCATTCTCATTTTTACTGAATACTAATATATCATCAAAGAATACTATAACACAATGCTGATATTTCAGAAATATGCGATTCATCATGCGACTAAATGTAGCAGGTGCATTAGTTAGACCAAAAGGCATCACTAGAAATTTATAGTGTCCAAATTGTGTTCTAAATGCAGTTTTGAATATATCAAATTTATCCAATCTTACTTGATGATAACCAGATTTAAGATCTATCTTACTAAATATGGCAGATCCTTGTAGTTTATCCATAAGATCATCTACCCTAGGAATCGGATATCTATTCTTAACAGTAAATTTATTCAGGGCACGATAATCAATGCACATGAGATAAGTATTATTATTTTTCTTTACTAATAATACAGGTGCGCCAAATGGAGAACTACTAGGTCTAATTAATCCTCTGTTAAGCAGTTCCTCTATTTGATTTTGAATTTCTTTCTGTTCAATTTGGTTATGCCTATATGGTGCTTTACATGGTGGTTGTGTACCAGGAATTAAATCTATTTTGTGATCTTTAGGTCGTGAAGGTGGTAGTCCAGGTGGTAAATCATCAGCAAAACAATCTTTAAATTGAGCAAGAAATTGTTTATGCCTAGGATGCATATGTTTTTCTTTAGCTTGAAGTTCATTCACCCATATTAAATAAGATTTGCTACTTTTACGTAATGCATGTTTAGCCTAAGTATGAGTAAGCAGTGGAAAATTATTAAAAGCATGCATACCATGCAATGTGATTTCTTTTCCTTGAAAATAAATTTTAATTGAATGCGTAGAATAATCTATGTCAGGATTATACTGATGACGCCAAGGCATACCTAAGATAATATCACTAGACTGCAAAGGTACAACTGGAAAATTTCTTCGTTCAGTGTAGTTACCAATTTTAATTTCTAAATTATGCACTTCTTGTGTTCCATTATATCTCGTGCCTAGGAATGCTGCTTTAATGCGATAATGTGTAGAAACAGTTTGTAATTTCAATTCTTTCACTAACTTTGCAGAAATAAAATCATGTGTGCTACCATCATCATACAAAATAATCTTTTCTTTACCATGCACAAAAGATTTCATTGTTAACAAAGAATGTGGAGTTGGCATACCTTGCAAAGTATCTGAAGGAGTACTAATGTCACCATCATCTTCCGTAAAATCAGGTATTTCCTCACGTTCTTCTTCTTCCATTGCTCTAAGATAATTAATATGGACAGGTGGCTTTTTCGATTGACAATTGGTTGCTAGATGTCCAGGTTGATGGCATTTGTAACAAACTATTGGTTTGGCTTTAGATACATTGTTGGTAATGGCAGGAAGTCTAGAAATATTGGGGTTTGGCTGTGAAGATGGCTTAGGGTTTGGATTGGTGTTTGATGGCAAAGCAGGTGGTCATATCCAAGACTTACGAAATGAAGATGGAAGAAAACGACTTTGGTTGAATCTTCGAAAATTTGAATTGAATTGCTTGGAACCATAGTTACCATTAGCTTGAATTTGTTGTGGACGCTTGTCTCTTCCTCGAATCTTGTCTTCAGTGTCATGAGCCAAGAAAATTGCATCTTCAAGGGTTGTTGGCTTGAACATATTGACTTCAGCATAATAATGTCTAAGTAGGCCAAAACATAAACTTGCGTTTGTGAGTCGCTTCAGGTACATCTTCGAGTATGCGTAGTTGCAGTAGGGCATTCTAAAAATGTTCAGTGTATTGGGAAATAGGTTCACGTTCTCTTTGCTGTAGAAAATCCCATTGCTTTATGGCTTTTTCATGGAATTGAGGAGGAATGAAATTCTGTAAAAACTTCTTTTGGAAACTCTCCCAGGTAGTGGGACAATCAATGCTCTTGCGAACCACAGTCCACCATAGAGATGCTCGATCGACCAAATGGTTAGTGACACATTTAATTTTGTCTTTCTCAGCATATGTCTCTTCATGAAAGTAATCATTAAACTGACTGATAAATGCAAGTACAGTCTTTCCATCTCGAGATCCATTGAAAGTACGAAATTTAAAGTTTCTTTTACTTATCTTTGTTTCCTTGCGGATCGATTGAGCTTCGAGTGTCGCATCGATGGTACGTCGTATAAGATCTTCGGGTTGCAGTCCATCTTTGTTGGTGGTAGATCATTGCAAATTGGCCAATTGAGCTTGCAAAGCTTGTCGGGCTCTTCGTTCTTCATCAAGCTGCATCATAATTAAATCCAATTTTTGTTCCATCTTTGATTCAGGTAAATCACCTTCAGCCCATAAGATCATCCATGTTTTGTTCCGTCATCCTGTAAAATCCAAAAGACCTCACACTCTCGAAATTTGATTAGCGGGATGAGCGTAGCTCAAAGTCGGGTATACAAGGCTTATAAATTTTTGTTTGGCTTTTATGATCTTTCTCTTTTATAGTTGCGGTATTCATTGTCTTCATAGAAGTTGCGTATAATCTTCGTATGACCTGCGTATGAACTTCTGCATTTGCTGAAACTGGTTCAGCAAGTCTACAAATAGGAACAGGGTCTTCCAGAGAGCAATAAACGGTTTCTGTGCTTCTGCGTGTGAACAGCCTTTATGGGGATAGTTGGAGTAAGTCCTTTTATGACTACTGTGAACTTAGGTGACTTGCAGAAGTAAGAGAACTTGGAGGCTTGCTTAGCAGACTTGGTAGACTAGGAAGCTTAGTAACTAAAGCTAAACGAATTTTTTTTATTAAAGGACGTCAGTATACTGGTGACGGATTTGACGCCGCCAAACACATATTCTTGCCGCTCGTTGTGAATTCATTAACTTGAAGCTTTTTATAAGCTTCTTATAAAGCTTATTACTAAGCTTTAATTCAAAGCTTTAAAACTTTTGGAGATATGGAGCTTACTGTCTCTGGTTCAAAACGACTTGAAGAAGGAGATGTACAAGTGGTCCTCCGCCTCCTCAGGCAAGTCCTTTGCAATTAGAGGATGCAAATAAGGGTTCTTGACCGCCAGGAAGTCACTGGTATCGATCGTTCGCGATGAAACTGACTGTAGAGCTCGATCGTTCCAGGAGCTCCGCCTTCGCGCAAGATGGTAAGCGATTGGAAGCTCTCGATCTCAGCTTCGCTCTGATACCACTGGTGCACAGATCAGATGCCGTAAGCGTGCGTAGTGAGCGTTAGAAGGTCCCCAAGAACAAAAGAACTCTACTTTTTGCACACAAATCAATGTAGAAAGCTTGCACGACATGAACAAGAGACCAATTGGGTGCAATCTCCACCCATGCCTTGTGTGAGCGCTCCATCAAGCATGTATTTTATGTATTAATCATCTTCAAGCTCAAATAATAGCCCAAATTACAAAATAGCACGCTTTTGGCTTTTGAGTTTACTTTTGTGCCAAATAGAAATAAAGCTAATGGGCGGGCGCCCAAGAAATCAGGCGTACCCAAATACAATGTCCAAATACAAATATCTAAATCGTGCGCCCATGCGCATACAAAAATAATAAATAAATATCAAACGCCTTGATAAATAGGCGCGACAAAATATAGGCGCCAAGCCTAAGGTATGCGCCCATCAAAATATTGATGATAAATTGAATACACGCTATCCTCCAATGCTTTCCACCGCCACTACTGCTATCTCTACACATCAACTGAAGCATTCACAACCATTAGTAAAATAATACAATTAAGCCGACAAAAGTGAATACCTAGCAGTCTTCAGCTACATAAATAAATTAATTGGTTAGAAATCAATCCAACCTTAATTTATCATGAGTGCGCACTCTAAACTCATAAACGTTTATTAATTAAATATGTATTTTGCGGAATCACCTGCTATGGAATCACCCATGTACACATAAATTAACAAAACACCCAAAAAGGATAGGCGTCCTCATCGACTTCTCGCACAAAGAATCCACTTTGTGTATGAGCCCCCGTAATAAAATCTTACGGAATCCACCGTAAAACCTCACGGAATCCACCGTGTAATATGCCTCCTGGCATCAGTGAAACTTACATATCATCCACTCCCTGCCTTGCACAACAAGCCCTTTGCCCATTACATATGTAGATGTCCTCATACAATAGCATTCACAGCCACAGTGGAGTGTGTTTGGCTCCACAAGTTACTTGAAGATCTTCATGTGCAGTAGATGGCTCCAACACTTATCTGCACTGACGCCAAAGTGCTTTGGCCATTGTGCGCAACCCAGTGTTCCATGCCCACACAAAGCATATAGAAGTTCATTATCATTATGTTCGTGAGCTGATGTCAGCTGGAGAAATAGATTTGTCTTATATACCCACCACTGAAGACAACTTGGAATATCTTCTCACAAAGGCTCTTCCTCGATCAAAGTTCGAGGATTTTCGGCAGGTCTTGAACTTGATTCCATTTGTTCCATGCCGCATTTTGCATAAGTGTGGCATTATTCAATGTAATCGACTAGAGCATTGTACTCTCTCACTCATTAATTCATTACTTCTCATTTATGATCGAGTATTGTTGTGCATCGATTAATTATTTCATTCTCATTCATTTTCCATTAAATTAATCACACAGTCACTCCATGCCTAGGCCAACAAATAAAATGTTTAAAGAACTCTCTCAAATCCTTGAACATCTGAGGAAGACTTGCCTATTGTCACAAGGTGATAGGTGGTGGAGTGCTTGTCGCTCCCTCCCCCTCCCCCCTCCCCCCCCAAAAAAGAAAAAAGAAAAAAAAGAGATATTGTCATGCTTTTGAGCATTGTGGGGTTGGGGAATTGTTGTGTGCATGGGATTTTGTTTCCTACTTAGAGATTTCTTTTCCTTTCCCTCTAGGATCCATTCCAGTGGTTAGAACAATTCCTTCAACAAATGCTTGCCTAAGATATTTATGCTCAAACATAGTGCTATGTTTTTTAGTATTCTCATTAAGAGAGCATAATTTCAAGAAATTATGGGCCTTGTGCAAGGCAAGAAAACATGGGTATTGATGCCAAGTACCATGCTTCCGTGTTCCAACTTACAAGCCTTGTGTAGCTCTTCCTCTAAAAGGAGTGTATCAAACAAGGGATGCTATTGGGAAGTGTTGCAAGTTTGACACCATGGACAATCACAAGCACCCTTAGATATGTATGAGCTATATAGGTTGGATCACACATTGAAGTCCAAAGAGATTGTCTTTGCTCAACCATGGTCTCATTAGTCGATTGCCAATTTGGACTACCAAACTTTGAATAGAATACCATTTCTGTTCAAACATACTTTGCCCTTTTTCCTTTCCTTTTAGTACTTCTATTTTTGTCTTTCTTGTCTCATAACATTCAATGTGAAATGAAGGAATTAAGCGTAACTCCATAGATTTAGCTTTTGACATGGGCTTCATGATTTCATCTATAATGGTTGTATGATGAGAGAAAATGTGTTGTTTCTCATCCCATGTCAATGGCTTTTCCAAGAGGTTTGTATGAACTTTAGTCAGGGATCCAATGCCACTATGCACATGTTGTTTACTCTTTAGTTAGGGTTCCAATGCTAGTATAGATGTAGGCACATGTTAGTGAGATGAACAAGTCATCCAATTCTATGAGGCACTTCATTTCTAGTTCATTAGTTTGTCATGCTCTCTCTTGTTCCATATCTATGAGAGATTTCAACTATGCCTAGGCTTCAAATGCACAGGAGGTTCCATCGACGATGTCTTGTGAATTATGGGGTTCATTGTGCTATTTTTCATACAGCTTATATCCCCTTGTAGTATCAAATTAGTAGAGCTAACAAATGGTCCTACCCTTTGCTACTAAAGGAGGTCACATCAAGTATCTTTTAAGTTTCTCGATAAGTACTTGAAGGTCTTTATGGGGATGGCATATGTATATATTCAAGTAGGGCTTTGCCTTGTGAGAGGCTTGATACACAAGGAGGTCAACTCAATCTAAAGAACTGTTTTCTAGCAAGAAGGAAGATCAAGATTCTCAGAAAATGGGATCCAAGCTAATGATGACAAAGTCAAAGCTCTACTACTTCTTCCTCCTCTTCAAGATGTCAAACAATTGCTTACTTTCATCCAGTCGGTAAATATATGGCTAGGTTAATATAGATGGTATTTGAGATACTTTAGCCTCTTCAAGAAGTTGCCAAAAGTGAAAAATTGAAATGGCTTGAAGATTGTAATTTTATACTTGAAAATGTCAAGAAAATATTTGTAAAGTCTCTTATGTGTAAGATGCAAATTGGAGCAAAAACCGTTTAATGTTAAGCCATTTAGGGAAGAATTCTCTAGGAGCAATATTGCTTCAAAAAGGAAGTTCCAATTTGTATCTCACTCAAACTCTCTTTGAGATTGATCTTGGCAATGTACTCAATCTCACTCAAACTCTCTTTGAGATTGGGAGACTTTCAGTGAGATTAAGCTTATGGCCAAGATCAATATTAAAGAGACTTGAGATTGAGTTTAGTCACACGTGTTAACCCAATTTTAAAGAATTATTGACCTTGGCCATGTACTCATGCTCACTCAAACTCTCTTTGACATTGTGCTTCATGCTTAATCTCAAAGAGAATTTAAGTGATCTTCAGCATATATCCAACCTTAATCTCAAAGAGAGTTTGAGAGTGAGCTTGGCTATGTACTCAAGCTCACTCAAACTCTCAAAGAGATTTTGAGATTTAGCATGGTCATGTGCTCAAGCTCACTCAAACTCTCATTAAGATTGAGAGGGTTGAGCTTGTGTAGATGGCCAAGGGCCATGTGCTCAAAGATATTTAAGATTGAGTTTGGGTTACATGTGCTAACTCAATATTTAACCTTCTCCTTGGCTAAAATGATAGGTCTTCTCGCAAGCAAAGGCTATGATTGTTGAGGTTCCACCTCAAATTCAAAAGTAGTAATGGTTGACTCAATGGACGTGTTACTTTTGGTAGTTAAAGATGACTATTTGGTTGGATCCTTGGACTAATGGAAAGTAGAGTCAATTTTTTAGAAATTCCAAATATAATATTGTTAACACTTTTTGAAAGAGGGTATTGGTTCATGGAGGTATCCCTAATGAATTATCTTCCTTAGGTTGAATAGTTTCACTAGGTTGTTGCTTACTAGATTTCTCAATTCTGCTCAGATGACTAAGGTCTCTTGGGTTTAGGAGACTTTGGACTCTTGGGCAGACTACCAATTGCCTCAGGCCATTGCTTTGCAATGCTTGACGAATCTTTTGTCTTGTTCTCTGGGCTTCCCTTTTCAACATCAATGGCATTATGAGAATATCGTCCAATTTTCTTATTTGGGTTTATGGCTCCTCAGTTGCAAGGTAGACTTTTGTCTTTTTTGTAGATAGATAAGGTTTGGCTTTTTGGTTTCTACTTTAGCAGGCTTGGTCTTCTCAGTTTTGGTCTTAGACCTTGGTATATATTTTGATCTTTTTCTATTCTTTCTTGTTTTGGGTAAAACTTGGGTTGTTGTGGTCAGTAAACAAGGTGGTGGGGTACATGGCTAGGCTGATTATAGCTATCCAATGCACTATGCTCCCATCGCATTTGAGTGTTGTCTATCTCCTTTTGTGCCTTTTCTTCTTAGAGACAACATTATGTTCTTTTATAGTGTTGTGTATGCTATGCCTCTCTAGTGGATTGGTTATTAGAATGCCAAATTTGATAGTAGTGGAATGGTCTCACAAAATCGATGTGGCTGCAATTTGTTCTATGGAGGAATCTTCCATAAGGTTTACAACATGTGGTGAGTGTGAAAACTCCGGTTCTAAATCTTTAGAGGTCTTATACATAGTGGACCTTGCAGTTTTATCAATGGCACTCTCGCATAGTTGCTGAGTTTGGAACTCTTCCCATCACATTGCTTGATCCTTCTAACCATGTAAGGGACACAAATAGATTGTTGTGGTAGTAGAACAACAACTAATGGCACTTAGACCACTACTAGTTAGGATTATCTAGCAATTCTTTGAAGATTAGGAGATTAGCTAATTTGGGTTTGTCCTTGAATAGTAGGTGCCAATGTGTAAGTATGCCTTGAAATTTTAGTCTGTCTGGAGGAGTGTAGAACTTCCCTGATTCATGTTTTCTCAATGAGTAAGACATGAGTTTGCCTCTCCTTTACATGGCATGACTTGGTTCTAAATCTCATTTGACAATGTGCTTAGCTTGAGTTTGTAGGGTCGTCAGTCTAACTAGTACTATTAAGTCATTCTACTAATGTGAAGCTTACCAACCTCTCTAGGGCTCCTAAGGGGCTCCTCAATGTCTTGGGGACTATCTCTTTGGAAATCCCTAACAAGGTAACCATCCCATTTGCTACTCTAATTTTGGCAATGAGAAAGTCCTTGATAGTAGCAAGGGTGGATTTCTCGCCAATCTCAAGGTTCATTAGACATGGTCATGAATTCTCACCCATTCTTGTGAGTGGGGTGTTGGTAGCATGTGCAACACACCAATTTGGTTTAATAATCTCCCTTGCCATGGAACAATGGTAGAATTACGAAAGGACCCAACGTTTAGAAGTAGGTGCTTCATGTTGTTTATCTCTTTTGACAATTCTTCTCTCTTATGCTGAATTGAGAGGGCTAGGTCCATGAGCTTTTACAGGGCATTCTTAGTCTCATCTAGCTACTCCTGATATCAGAGTCCTAAATCTTCTTGATTCAACTTGCTAGAGTCTACCTTGGTTTTTTCATAGAAATTATGCAAGGGCTCTTACAATTTCCTAGGTAACTTTGGTAGAGATAATGTTCTCTTCGCATTGGCTAACTTGGGTGCATGATGCTCCTACTTGACTAGCCTAACTATCCTTGTGTATTACACCCTTGAAAGACCAAGACAAAAAAGTCGAAAAATAAAAATGAGAGTAGAGGAATGGACAAAGGTTTGGACAAAACCAAAAAGGAGATGGTCACACAATGAGGGGATAAGAGCATGTATAAAAGTCAAGAGATGAATGAAGAAGCTCATTCTTGTGTGTGACGAAACTTGTTCTCTTCTTGCTTCTTGCTCTTCTTTCTTCTTGTGCATGAGAGAGGGAGTGAGAGAGAGAGAGTGTGTGTGTGTGTGTGTGAGAGTGAGGAACTATGGGGAAGCTCTTCTTCTCCTCTCTTCATCTTCACCTTCATCTTCTTCTCTTTCCCTTTCTTGCATGCATTTCTATGGAGACCAAACCTCAGAGCTTGGAGATGGAGCTTGCTTGAGGGCGCATCTTGAATCTTAGAGCTATCAGTAAATTTGTGGGAGGAGGTACTTGATCGGATTCAAAGGTGAGCTCACTACATTGGTGTGTGAAAAAGTGTGCATGGCTATGTGAGAGGTAGCCATAGCTCTCAACTTGAAACGCTTGAAGCAATAAGTAGTCCGTGGGTCTTGGTGGTTTGCTCATAAGAGAGATAACATTTTGGTTCCATTGCACCGGGACCAATGGATTCAAGTTTGAGTGCTTGCATGCGCCAAATTGAGTGATGATGTAAGAGTTCATATTTGAAACGATACTTGGGTTTAGCTAGGGAGCAAGGGAGTTGAAGGCTGTTTGATATCTTTTGTGGATTAGTTTAGGTTTAGGAAGCCTTCTGTGCATTAGTTAGAGTAGAAGTGTATTTTGATTGGATTTGAGACATTAAGGTTTGGGAAATAAGGAAAAAGAAGGAAAAGATAACTCTTTGTAGTATAACTAGGAAATAGGGGAATAGGGGAAGAAAGAAAAGAGATTTTTTATGTCCAAAAAGGAAAACAGAGTGTGAGGGGAGAAAGAGAGAACACAAAAGGTGAAAAAGGGGAAGAGAGAGCTCACTTGCACTCAGTGAGATTGAGTGAGAGTTATTGAGAGAGAGACGGGTAGCAGCACCTATAATCTTTGCCATTGACACATTCAGGCCTTCTAGGTATGCTATGAATCCTTAATGTTGATTGTTGCATTGCTTTAGAACCTTGGGTGCATTAGGTGTTGATTATCAAGACATTAAAGTGGAAATTTGTGCCATTCGACGTGTTATCATGCATCGATTGGATGATGATTGTAGGCCTTAGAAGATTGGATCCTAATTGGCAAATCCTGACTGAGCTCAAACGTCTGAGCCACTTACTTAAATTGACCCACTCGGATGTCCGACACCACTTGGATGAGAGTTTGACCACTCGAACTCGTACCAAATTTGAACCTCGGACACCACTTCGATGCTTGGACAAGCATCCCTCATCCGAGTCCAAGTCTTACCACTCGAGAATAACCATATACCTTGAGGAGCCCACTCGGATGGCTAAATATGTGATTCAAACGAATGAGCCTGGGACTCAGACAAATTTTGAGTGTTTTTGCCACTTTAAGACTTGTTATAGGGCCTTCTACCTAGCCATTTGGCAACAACGAGATTGAAACCTAGACCAATGAGGGAACCATATAACTGTTTGCATTCATAAACCTTGACCTCGCAGTTTGAGAGTGGCTAAAAGAATTGACCATTGGCTGCTACCTTGGATAGAGACCTAGGTCGACTCACTCGGCTTAGATCACCTATCACAACTCGTGAAGGGCCCAATTTCAATTGTTAGGAGTAAGCAAAACCCACTCGAAAAAGTAGCAATGGCATGAAACTAATTGGATGCAATTGACTTCATCAAAGGTTACACTCTACATTGTAGACATTTAAGCACATGTGAAAACTAGAAAGCCTGATTTTGCACAACGCACATCGAGTAGTACTGCTAGCATATGAGTGTCGTACATTTGCAACTATTGGATTAACAAGGAACACACTAAAGGGAGTGAAGCTAAAAGCAAACCCATTGGTAGGAGTGCAACCCCCCGGGCATCAGACAAGTGACCCAAGGTACCAGAAACAAAGACCTAGAGGAGACAAATCCATCAAATTGTTGACGGAAGGAAAGACTAGCTAAGATTAGGGATACATCCTTGGTCGGCCTAGTTGACCTCATAGAAGCAATAGTGGGTCAGGAGACAACCATCATGGCAGGTTCTAGCCTAATGAGAACGACCTTGACCTGGACCTTAATGTGGCAAAGTACTCAGATGACATCTGGTGACTTGTCACGTAGTACAACCAACACACAAGGATAGCACATCATGAAAGACCATTAGTCGATATCATAGGTGACCTTGAGGAGGAGAGGACACTGGGAAGGATAATATTGCAAAGCATTGTGAGTTATAGCTAAGAGCAAAGTGCTCAGAGGTTGCATCAAGAGAGAGAGCTCAATGAGGTTCACAAGATCCTAGCCATCTCAAGTAGGAACAGAATGAGAGGCAATGCCAATAGGGAGATAGCTCTAGAAGCTGGCCTTACAGTGAGCGAGCTCCTCAGAAAACGATTGCTAGACAATACTAGTGGTGTTGAGCAAAGTGGGGTAGCCTTGGCAGCATCATTGCTAGCTGGGCTAGAGTTACCCCAAATACTAGGAGCCAAACAAAAATACCCATAGTCTCGAGAAATACAAAGGAGGCATTGACCCCTACAACTTCATCAAGCAATTTGAGTAGGTGTGAGAGACTAACAATCTCATGGACCCCACTCAACAAGCACAAGCATTCAGTCTTTGATTGGGAGATAAGGGATGACAATGCCGAACACAATAACTTCACTCACTTGAAGGATCTCTTCATCAAGAGATTCTCAAAGGTAGGATACTTCGATAACCTCATTGTTAAGTTGATGAATTTCAGCCAAAAAGACAAGGAGGACATAGGAGACTACGTCACACATGTGAGGATTCTCTACAAGAGGATACTTATAGCTGAGCGACCCAATGAGAGAGCGGTTTCTACTGTAATTTATTAACGGGATCCACAATAAAGAACTCTATAAGGCCCTAGCGAGCAAATTGAACCTGCAAAGGGATGTGCTTGCAAGAGTTTTTGAGGAGGCCATACATGTAGATGACTTGCTTAGGGAGAGAAGCTCTCGGGCTATGCAGCAAGGGAGCAACACATTTAGAAATGCTAAGAAAACTACAACAACTAGCAAATGAGCAGCCCTAGCAAACAAGAAAAAGGAAAGAGTGTCAACTAGACCCAAGCTATAGACTTTCTAAAATCGGAGTTGGCCAGACTGCAAGAGTCAATACAAAGGCTAGTACGACCTCACATCCAATGTGTGCACTGTGGAGGGAACCACTCGCCATCTGAATGTCCCAATATCATATCAAGGCCTTGTGCCAATTGCGGAAGATTCGAGCATGACACCATGCATTGTCGATTGCCAAGACGGTTGCCTTACTAGCAACCTTACACTCAGCAATGCTATCTGAAAAATAGGTAGTTATACTTTGGAAGGGGAGCCCCTTTGTCTCTACCCTCACCTAATGATTTGAAGCTAGCCACTTCGAGGGTAGACATCAATCCAATGGGAATTTCTAGACCACTAGGACCTATCATGACCCATCCACCAAGCAATGCTCCAGTACACTTTGTGAGTGGAGGAACCATTGGATGAAGGTTCATACATGAACCCTTATGTCTCTTATGATGAAGAGGGTAATTCCATATTGATAGACTATAGACCTATGCCAATCATGGCCTTGGGCAGAGAGAGAGGTAAAGGTAGATGCCTAGGAGGAGCTTAGAACCATGAGTCCATGGCATGTTGGATGTGTATATAGCATGAGTCCCTTATATCTCATCTCGCTGCCCTAAAAAGGAACAAGAAAATAGAGAGAAGACCAACATGAGGTGTCCCGAATGCGAAGTCACACACCTATTTGCTAATTGCCCTACGAAGATTTCCAAGTAGAGATGGACACTTGAAAAACCTCACCAGTGGACCTAGATGCCATCTCTACCATGCTAAAGGGTGAGTCAAGGGCTAGAAGCGATTATGGATCTATAACAAGGTACATTCCTTGTGTTGAGGATGAGCATGACTAGATGCATGTGTTGGCAACTATTGATCTTCCATTCTCAGAGGATGCGGATGAATATAGGCAAGTTGTGGATTCAACTAATAAGGCCAACAATGCCATCACTTCTAACCTACCCACAATTCCCTTTTGCATGATGGTTGGGAGTCTCATCAACCAACCAATGCCAATCATCAATCGCATCCCAACAAACAAATTGGAACTCCATGAAATCCTTGAGTACTTATCAAGTGAGCTAGATGGCAACCCAACTGCCAATTTAAAGACCCTTAAGGATCTTATGGAAAGCAAAGAGTGGCAATGGACTAAGATGCACGACTTAAACTTGGCATATAATTGGACTTAAACTTGGCATATAATTGGAACCCTGCAAGTGACACATAGTCCTAGTATGAGGATTATGACAATGCGTATGAAGACTACTGTTCCATCAGTGATAAGGACACTAAAGATAAAGTAGAGACCATAGAATATGACATGGATGGAATAGTGATTGAGCAAATCAGAGCAGAAACTAAACCCCAAGAGGTAAACACATTTTGAGTGAGCAAAGGACTTGCTAGGGTAGATTGCAATCGTGCTTGGCTAGAATGCCTAGAGCCAGTAGATTATGAGAAAGTGGGATTGGTTGAAGCCTTGCACCACACCATTATCTAGGGTGGAGTCAGCTTTAGAGCTGTGACCACCAAGAGAAATAGCCTCTTCCACTGAAGATGATGAGCACAACTTTGCATTAGAGGTGAGCTCTGACAATGGCCCTGAAATAACCTGACCACCCGGGACCAAATGCACCAAGGGGGACCTCCTAGTCCACCTAAGGTATAGGAGGTTAAAGGAGGAGAGAAAGAAACTGTCTAAATATTCAAAAGCTGAACAGTAGAAGAAACCCTAGGACTTGCCCAAGCGCTTCAACCCATAGGGTACTCCAAATACGCACTTTCTAGGGTTAAGAGCAATGCAAAACTGTATATAACGCTCAAAACATTTCCTCAGAATAATCAATTGTCGCTCCCTTGTGGTGACTACCCCCAGATCATGAATAAAGACGTCAGTTGTTCATTGCTAAGGCCCTGGCACATTGCATAGAACAAAGGCCATCACATGATATGCAAAGATACCAAAGATAGTAATAAATATCGTTTTCAATTTTTCTTCCTTCGCAATAGCCATCTAGTTACATTTAGCAAAGAAATCCATAAACAAATAGATTTCCCTACCTACTAACTGATCCAAAATCTAATCAATGAAAGGCAACATGTAGTAACCCTTAATCGTCTACTTATTAAGCTCTCTAAAATCTATGCAAAGCTGAATCTAATTGTTCTTCTTCTTCATTGGTGAACACCATTTTGTGTGTTGAACTAGAAATATGAGGCTAGCCTTTCGTAGCTTTGTCAATACTTCAAATAGCCCATCCCTTAGTTTGAAAGGCATACACCTTACTTTCTATTGCATAGGGCAGCTACCTTGCTTCAAAGGAATCGTATGAACAGCCATGCTGGCAAGAATGCCTCTTAGATCATCATAACTCCAAGCAAAGATATCGCAGAATTCTTGAATTAAGGACACATAGTCCTTCCTTTCTTCTGAATTGAGCATGGACCCTAATTTATTTAGCCATGAATAATTCATCTTACCAAGGTCAAGCTCAATTACATCCGCATCTCTTATCCTCTCTTGAGCCTCTATTGTCTCATTCAAAGTCACTTGGTAGATATCATTTGTAGTGGACCCTTATTGGATTCGTCACTTGATGACGTCTCACTAGCAGATGGAGCATCTAGCGTATCAAACTCTGATGAAGATAAATGAACTCTCTCACTCTGAGGAGATTCAAGATAGGCATCTACTACTACATGTCTACTAGCACCGCGACCAAACATTAATCACCCAGTGGGTATATTAACATGATTGTCTGCTTGTAAGAACCATGGCCTGCCTAGCAATACTTGATAGCTCGGTCGCCTTGCAAACCTAATGACTCTAAAGTCTAGAATGTATTCTACATTGGCAATGATCACATGGAATTTAGTGATGCAACCTTCAGGTTGTCTTAAACTGTCATCAGTTATTTGGAGAATCGTGGAGGCATCTTTTTTTATTTCTAATCCCATTCTCTCCATCAATTCCAAACTCATAATGTTGACAGAGGATCCTATGTCCATAATGGCATGGCCCACTAATATTCCATCTACATATGTTGCTACCCTTGGACAATGCTTTTCAGCATGCTTAAACCAGTCATCTCCTACTCGCAGTATTCCCAAGGGCTCAACGATATACCCAGTGCATAGAATCTTCCTAAATTCCTTGCACACTCTTGGAGACAACTTAATCAGCTATAGAAGATTCACATCTGGCTTTACTTTGCAAAGAGAACTTGCTAAATCAAATTCATGATACGCAAGAGCTCACTTTTCTCGCTAGACCATTCTCTCCTTTGGTCTTTGAACCATCTTTGGTGCTTCTTTCTAGCTTCTTCTTTTGCAACTCCTTATCCCTTTTGGGATTGGCTTTACCATCTATGGCATTGAGAGTTCCACCTTCCGTATTGGGATTAAGGACTTGCATCCCCTTATCATCTTGCTTGGGGTCTCCCTTGATAGGTTTGGCTTTGTCGACCTCTTTACCCTTTTTTCCTCTCATAATAACACGTAGATTAGAAGCTTCAGTGCCATTGACACAAACAACTTCTATAAGGCTAGCTCCGTTGCCACTAGGTAGCTCCTCTACCATAGCTTTCCCTCGTTGTAATATTTGTTTCGGTCCTTCATCTTGTTGGAGATTATTCCCTTGCACTCGATGATTAACTGGACCCGACTATTTACTTCCTTGTTGGAGAGAGCTAATCTTACTCCAAAGGTGCTAGCTAAATGGCCGAACTTTCCACATATGTCACATTTAACATTTGGACAATTCCTAGGGAAATGTTGGCCACCACACCACTTACAACTAAATCTTGAGTGGCCACCCTCTTCAGGGCATTGACTCCCTATCAAATTCTGCTGCTTCTTAAGGAAATTAACATAAACTGCTAGTTGTCTATATTGTTCGGTAATCATATTAGTATAGTGCTTCATCATATCCTTAACTTCACTGAGGACATTCGAGGCACTTGACTCATAGCCGCGATTAGGGAATGTTCCATCGGCCTAACTACTTGATTAGGGATTGGCTGTTGATTCCTTGGAACAATGGTAGGATTTATCGTTGGGCTTCCAACAGTAGGTGGGGCCATTTGACTAGTCATAGGCATGGTCACACTATGAGGAGCTGGCAACATGGGTACATTTGGAATTATGCTTCCTCTCCCATTAGGAGGACTCATGGGCGTCTCTTGATCTCCATTCATTCAATGCTAAATTATTTCCAAACCCTAAACTCGAATTTCAATTTTACTTAGAGGCATAAGCCGCTTGTAATCATGATTCTACCTCTTCTACTCATGTAATAGCCATATCAGTGTTGGAAAGAGCAACATTGCTCAACTGCACTTGAATGTTAAAGTATAGCCCATTTAGAAAATATTGCAACTTAGCAGCAATTGGAATAGGAATATAGGTTTGCAATTTTTGAAATACCTCATTTAGTTTCTTGGCATAGCCATGGACATTCTCGTGGGGTTCTTGATGTGTAACATTAAGGACACGTAGCCAATACGGTCAACCTCCCCTTTTAGGGGCAAACTCTCTTCGAATGGCCACAAAGAATAAGTTGATCGTAGTTATGATTCTAGCCTCTAGCTTGTGATACCACATTGCAACTCGTCCTTTTAGAGTCATTTTGAAGAACATCATTAAGTGTCCCTCATCTTGAACTCGACAGTTAAACATTAACTTTTGGAATTCATTGATATGCAGTTCTACATCTTTCTCTACTAACCCATTAAAAATGGGTAGAGGAAACCCTAAGGATGGTGAGTCTGTCGTTCATGCTAGAATTGCAATGGGTTGTGCTACCATGGTAACAATTGGATCCACTACAGGAGTTTGAAAAATTGGAACTATCACTCCACTTGAAGTGGACAGATGGATTGAAAGGGGGGAAGTACTAGAACTTCCTCCCCCTAACAGACTATGCATCAAGCTAGGGTTACTAAGACCCTGCCCTTGCAAAGATATTGGATCACTCCTTTGCAAATAATATCTTCTATTTATTTTGGCCTTCCGTCTAGCTCATTTAGCCCTTTCTTGCTTTTGAAGCTCGGCTTGAGGGCCTTGTGAGTCTAGCTCACTGATTTTCGGCATACACTAATGAATAGGTCCCAATTGACCAAGATTCAAAAATCGCCACTTCTTAGTGGCTCCCGACAAACACACCACTTTTCCGGACCTAAAACGGGCACGAGACTGGCTATAAGCACTACCCGGGCCTCTCTATACTCAAAGAATCACACCCCCTCAGCCTCGCGGCCAGGAGTATATAAGGGACACACTGCCCTAACTTCTATCATGAATCTTGCATTTGTTTTAAGTTGTAGTCCAACGACTAAGCCCTACACTCCTCAAAGGGAGTCCCTACACATAGATCAGTATAAAATACCTCCTAATAACAAACAAAAGGAGGCACCCCTCCCGACTGAATGCTGTGGCCCCACTACATCTCTCCTACACCGAGGGGATTGGCCCCTTGATGCACTACTAACCCAAATAATATATAATAAGATCCACTCTTATTTAAAGCGATCCAAAAGATAAGATATTTCCTCATGCGACAATTGCCCAAGGAACCCATACGCCTAAACATATAACTTAGGTGTCTCAGGACTCAACGTGGATCATATATATAGGAAACCAATTGCAATGAATCCAAGAATGACACCATGTGATATGCACAATGCAATTGTGTATGAATCAAAGTGCTCAAACATTTTATGATCTATCAAGTAGCATTGTGAAGTGCAAAGACATTTCTTTTAATGATTTCAACCTACATGTAATGCTGTGTCGCTAAGGGTCAACACCGAGCATCCTCGTGTTGCTCGGCCCTCTTAAACTTAAATTATAAATGTCTTATATGATATACACAAGCAAATAAATCAGAATTTCAAATGTTATCAGCAACTACTCAACATCAAAACCCCTCTTCCCCCTACCATTTAGATTATGCATCGTTGATAGGTGTAAAGATGGTTTTTTCATGTGTTCTTATAAAAAGCAATAAAAATGGGCTTTAACATGAAAACACAACTGAACTGAGGCTTAACCCTCATGCTACAGCCATGCCATACATTCACTGACATAAAACATATTTTTCCTTAATTTTCCAATGTAAAAATATTTTTTTTTATTTTTCACTATTTTCTTCATTTATTTAAATATTTTTTTATATTTTTGATTAATGGGTTGGCACTAATCAAAATCATTGAAAATTGATTTTATATTCGTTTTCACTCCATATGAACCCCAAAATCACAATAAAATCTCCAAAATTTATCATTTTCATGAAAATCGCATAATCACGGGTTTTGTGTGTTTTGATGTAAATTATTAAAAAACCAAATTTTTTTTATTTTCTTCAATATTTTTGATAAATTTCAGCATTTTCAATCAAAGGAATCCATCTACAATTTTTTTTAATCAAACATCTTTCATAAAATGAATAAAATGAGTGCTTACGCATAGAAACCCGATTTTGGAGGTGCATATTTAAATGTTGGGAGGCTGCTAATGCTTTTTTTCTATCATTGCTGATGCTCTCTCCAACTCTGATCTATGATCCCCTTCGCCTCGGGACCATTATTCCATCGGCATCTTATATCCATCTCCTTCCCTTTCTTGCATGGATCCATACGTGTGAACAACCCTCAAGAGGAGAGAGGAGGGAGGATAGAGAAATACTAGAATTGCCACTTCCTCATTAGTCAGCCATTGTGCAAGTGGAGATTGGTGTCAGAGAGCAAAAAATTGCAGATGTTCATTGCCAATCTCTGATCTCCATAGCTTCTTTGTAGGGCTTATATCCCTCTCTCTCCAAAAATTCAGCGTAAGGAAGGAAGTGGCAACAGCACGCCATGCCATTTCAAAATAGTCCCCCCCCTCAAAATTCAAATTTTTTAAGGGGCCTTTTGGCCGCCCCCCCAAAGGCATGCCCAATCTTTAAAATTTATTGTCCCTTTTGGCCTCGACAGTCTCCGACTTCCCGTCTAGCTCATCTGACAGCCGAATTGAGTTGCAAAAAATCTTGCGTGATCGGCTCGACATCTCGAACGGCAAGAAGCTATGTTTTTTCCATTTGGTGATTCAAAGTTTTACAAAAAATTTGCAACCCGACATGGCCAAAGTTTTGTTAAGTCCTTCACTCACACTCACACACTCACTTACTCTCCCTCTCTCTCCACAAAGTGCATGAGGCTAAGATGGAAGCGAGGAGAAGGCTTGTTGTCAAAGTAGCACATAGAAGAATGAGCTCTTCCATTTACTTTTTGGCCTTTATACATTAGGATTAGGGTTAGTATTTGCTACAATAAGTTGGGCATTGTACCCACTTTTGTGGCTCTATGACTTGCTCTTTTGCCTAAAGATAATACACATTTTTTTGCCCATAAGCTAGCATAGTTATTTTAAGTGAATATACATTTTTTTGCTCATAATATAACATCCATTGCTTGACTCTCAAATAATGTTACAAGTCGAAATACATTGTAGTTGCACATTGTGATAATATTATGCAATGCAAAAAGATAATCCTTGTCAAAATAATTCACACACTATGACTTGAATAATTCTGCGTTCACCTTGTATCCTTCTTCACTCTTTGAGGTTACACTATCCCCCCCCTAGATGAGTGCTAGTCTCTTTGTATTCACAATTATAGAAAGCATGTTTCAACTTGCATTGTAGTTGTGGAATTTTGGGAATGGTGGCCCTCGAAGGGATGATGGTAATTATTGATGAAGGATGCTTATTGGTACCTAGTACTTGGTGATTGAAGTTGTTGGTGATGACAATGCTATATTTAAAATTGTTTATAGTTCCTTTTTGTTGGATAAACTTGAATGCATTTTAAATTGGACATTGTAGAAGGTAAAATAGTAATTGTTGATGGTAGAATAGATAGGGTTTGGGATTCTCTACAACTTCTATATCTCTAATGAAAACCTCGCATGCATTTGCTTCCTAGGGGGAGTGCTACTCTTCCATTTTAGTGCACATGACATATATTGTTGGCTTGGTGAATGCCTTGAACTCCAAGAGAGCTAAGAGTATTATCCCACACCACATAAGTACAAACAAAGCAAGTGTCCCTCAGCTGATTGCCATGGCTCCACTACAGCTCTCCTATATCTCGAGGATTGGCTCCAAGATGTGCTGCACATACATAGAATACATTTAATATATGCTCCACTCTTTTAATCGATTGATCAAAGAGATGTAATATATTTCTCATTGCACACTCCCCAAAGAGATCGATCACTAACCCTACATCTTAGGATACCTTACCTCCTCAACGTAGGTCATTTTTCATGAAAACACTTGCCATGCATCCAGGATGATACCATGTGTTGCGTGCAATGCAATTGTGTATGATTCATAATGCTCAAACATTTTTTTCATCAACAACCAGTATTGTGAAGGTGAAAAAACATTTCTTTTCATGCCTTTAAATGAGATTGTTGTGTTGCATAGCCAGTAGCATCCAAAAGCAAATTGAGGATGCAGTACCAGAGTATGACATCTCCGACCAAGACTTTGACCGCTTACAGGAAAGCCTTTTGGTCCTCGAGTTGATTACATGGTACCTTCCCAAGAGAGAGATGAGGGCAGCTTGATTGTAGGAGTAGACTTGGATGCTCCATTGCAATGACATATAGATGACATGGAGAAGGCAATGCTTTCAGCTTTTAGCACTTCACCCATAGGGCCTCCAGGGCATGTAGACCCACAACATGAAATTTGACCAGGATCAAGCCCCTACAGGAGCCCTGTCGAGAGGCTTACGTCTGGGGGCCTAGGAAGCATCTAGGAGCTTGAATCCCAGGCCCCCAAATGTAAGCCTCTAGCCAGGGCTCCTGTAGGTGTCTGATCCCAATCAAATTTCATGTTGTGGGTCTATATGCCCTAGAGGCCCTATGGGTGAAGTTGCACACAAAATTGAGGTATATATCTTTAACACTCCGTGCATAGTGAGTCTGATACTAAACTTGTGTGATGTAAGGTATTATCTATATAGATGAGTTTTCATCTAGGCAAGGCGGGTGATCTAGTGGCCAAGGAAGGGTGCAGGGCTCATCATTGAAAGAGTACATTGGCTAGCTTTTCAATGACATAGTAGTATTTCATAAGACATGTTCTCCTACTTTTGCTAAAAACTTCCTGAAGCTAAGGGCACTGATGAAGGTTAGCCCCTTCAAGACCATGCCGACCAACTCTAGCTTGGAGAAACTAGTGTTGCTTTGATGTTTGAAGCTGCTCTACTTATTCATAAGTACTAGGTCTAGCCCACTTTTCTCCATGGTGGCCCATAGTATAGTTTCCGGAGTTGAGGATCCCATTGCCATTAAGCAGGGACTTTTGGGAAAAAATGTATTGTTTCTTATGATAAAGAGCAACTCTGACCACCATGGGGAGCCTAGCTTCAAGAAGCCTAGGAGAGATTAGATGTAGTTACTATCTAATGATGTATCTTTTGCAATGTAATGCAGTTTGTAATCTTCTCTTGTATGAGTGTGTTATTTTTGCGAGCTTTTGATTTCATGCTTTTGTAATTAAAATTGATTTTTTGATCTTTTTCAAGCTTGCAACAAGATGTATAATATCTAGAATTGAGGAAGTCACGGTACAAAATTCTAGAAATTTTCCAAGATTGCTACAACCAAAACTTTTGCATCAGCCAAAAAGAGTGCAATATCTAAAAGAGTATGGGCAACCTTCCTCTAATGAGCAATGGAGAACTTCTGTATCTCCCAAAAAGAGTACAATCTCTAGAAATTTTCCAAGATTGCTACACCCTAATCTTTTTGCAATAAAAAAGGGCATGCCACACCCTGATGTGAGCATGATGATGAGTGGGCCAAAACAATGAATGAGTTATGCTTATTTTTGGGCTTTCCACATGACAGGGCATATCTTATGTGATTTCCCTAACACAAAGGCAAGGTTAGTGGGAGTTAGTGCAAGCTAATGTATAACCATGTGCTCCTTAGGTCAAAGGCCAAGTATGTGCACGTACACATAATACATATGTTTGCAGGCAAGAAATGCCTTTTGGGTAGATTTTCTTCTTTGAAAATTAGGACAAGCACCAAGGCTCTTCTTTGATGTGCACATCATAACAACTCTCTGTCAAGACTCGAAATACTGAATGTTGCCTCTCAAGTTTCACTATCTCCTCCAAGAAGGTTGTAATCATGCAAGTAACTGCCTCTATTCTCTTTTGTGCGTCTTTGGAAATTCCATGCCTCCACTTGTGTCGCCTCCCACTTGAACCACCCTCTGGGGCAGAAGTAAGAGGTTTTCTCTTCTCATTCTTTGATGGTGTTGCAAAGTAGGCAAACTTGAAACTAGCATGTTTTAGACTGCTACACTCTTCCTTTGTTATATTTGTCCCTATATTAACTAGCCACAAAAAAGGAACTATTGGTGATACTATCACTTGTTTCTGCACAGCGTTTGTATGCATGACGTCATGATTGCAAAACCATATCCATTGTGCAATGGTCTTGTCCTTATAGGCTTTCTCTAACCAAAAGCATGGTGTGACTAGCCCCACTTGCCAACTTTTGTAACTTGTTGCTACAACTCTTTCTACCCTCCATACCAAAACATTTTCTCACACAGTTAGGTGGCAACCTTCGTAAAGCCCACTCCTCTTGTGCCACTTCTACCTCTTCTACATAAGCCAATGTTCTTGCATTTGGCACATTTACTCCACTTTCCAAGGGCTTGACTGTAATCTCTTCATTCTCCTAAGCATCCTAAATATATATCTCTTCCAACTCACCATCATCAAACAGCATACTTCGTGGCGGCCTACCCCTATTTTTATGTTGTCCTGACTCAATCACATATCTTGGCTTGTGGGAACTTGTAGTTGTTCCAGTTCCCTTCTTTTTTCTACACACAGTCTCCTTATCACCTTGCATTGTGGGCTCCTCATACAGAGGACTACCATCTACAACACCTTGCAATGCACACGCAACACAGAGGTAGGATTTGGGGATTTCCTTTTGCTAGCATTAGCCATCAAAGAGTCCATTGAAGGCCTAGATCCAATATACCTACCTGTGATATAGCCCAACCTCTTTGCACATTGGATATATGCATTCAAAACATTAGTAACACATGCATCATAAAGTGATATCTTTCGTTTTCCACCTTCACCTACTAACTAACTAGCATGGATGCTTTCTGACAAGTTTATGCTTGGAATCTCAGCACGTTCCCAGGGACTTTTGTTATCCTATAGAGTCAAATCCAAGAACAAAGCTAGTAGCTCTCTCCATTAGTACATTGTGTAGCAATTCTTTTAATGAGCTAAGAAAAACAACAGACCTACATGAGATTCAATTCCTCCCCAATGGGCAATTCTTTGTTGCCACCATTTTAACCACCTATCCAAAGCCTTAATGTTATCCTTGTTTACATTTTGTGCCCACCAATCTCGGACAGCAAAGGCATGAAGCAATGCTTGTTGACTTGTCATTGCTAGCCTCCATGCTCCGCACATTTCAATGTGATGCATTTGTTTATCTATAGTGACTAATTTCTTGGTATGCCTTTGTAAACTTTTCTCCCAATGAAAAAGACAAGAGTGCTCTCTCCCTTCTATTATGTTATGCGATCCTCCATTGTATACAACCCTTACTGCTAACCAATTTGCACTTGCCTCATCGAACATGAATCCAACAAAGTCAGGAGGATCATGACCACATCGAATCATGACGAAATTCAGATTTTCCCAAAACAAGATTTGAAACTCTTCATCCTCCTCTTTAAATTCACATATTGCAAACACATGCAATGCTATCATGCTAGTTGATGATTGATACATTAGCATAGTATTTGCTAGCAACAATTCAATTTTAATGTAAGTTGTAATAATGTTATCACATACCTAGGATCATAAACAGAACAAGACATTATTGCCCATCCATCAACCCTATGGGTGTGATCGAAGTGCACCCACTTCGTAGATCTCTTATTCCTATTTGCCTCATACGATTCACTAAGTCCACCCCTGATGCTGGTCCCTTAGTGGACATTTTAAACAAGAAGTGCTTCTCCTTGGCATTACCTTGCCCAAGAAATCTACTTCCATGGAAAAATGGAAAGACACAATGTATTTGCAAAAGAAGTATGTTATCATACCCATCACCAATGACCTCAACTTGATTAGCTCTCTCTTGTGAAACAATACCTTTAGACATGTGTGTTTGCTAGATGGTTATTTCAAATGGAAGGCATACAACATTAGTACAAAGTAATGATACACAAGCTTACCCTTTATTGTGCACCAGTGGCATCATTTCTTCTAAAAAAGATTAAGATCCACCTTAGTCGCACCTCTGATTCATCTTCTTTTGTCAAAGATTCAAACAACATCTATTGAGCAACTAGCATCTGTATTTTCATGGGCCTCCCTTTTTTATTTTTAGGACTATGCTGACAAGACTCCATACCTTTTCAATGGTTGCCCTCTTTGTGCCCTGTTGAACATTGTGAGCATGCTCCCCAACATGGATCACCAACCATGTCATTGTAGGGTCTAATGGAAACACATAATAGATTGAGCATTTGCAAACGGCTATACAACTAACAACCTTTTGACAATAGTGACATGTTATCTTGGAGTTTCCCTCACTTGCAGGATAGCCCATGCTCACCTGTCTATCTAAATGACCATGGAAAAAAACATAATTGTATCTTCTCTCAACTGTGTAGTAAGGACAAGTTACCATGGGACATTGAAGACTTCCAAGACAATAGCTCAAATTCATTGTGCACTCTATTGCCATATTTGTTTGTGAGGGCCGCGACCAAAGGTGACCATCATATTTATGTTCCATACCCATCATTCGTTTCTAACTTTGTGTAGTTGGAAGCTCAAAAGCAATCATACCATTATACTCACTTGAGACTCATCCACCTTTTGTGGAGAATCGAGATCCACACAATGCTAGTAAATTTTTCAATCTATATGGCCTAGCTTTCTCCTAAATGAAGGCCACAATGGAATTATCATAAGAAGACACATCCTTGCTTTTGCTACCCACATGCAACTCCTCGTCAATATTTGTGTCATGCATCCTTGTGTGCACACCTCTATCATTGTATTTAGCTTTTGACATTATCACCTGTTCAACATCCTTGCTATCATCTAAGGGTATACCAAGATACACTAGAGTTGACTTGCTACCAGTACCACCTTTTATTGACTCAATACTATCAGATACATATACACAATCGTTTGAGTGCATGATGGAGTAGGTGGTTGATAGTGTGCTACTAATCATGTAGTGCGTGTGCCCTTCATGATCCCATCTTGGAGACACATTGACCTTGTTTTCTCCACCTTCATGCTCTACGATGGCTTGCAACCCCTAAAATTTTTGTGTTGGAGGCAATAGATTCTACAGGTAGTTCTCACTTAGGAACAAGCTCTCCATTTCTTAATGAAACCCTGTGCTCTATGTAATCACCAGCTATTCTCCATGACAAAATGGCAAAACTTGACATGTTGTGCTCTCTGTTGGGTTGGAAATTGATGAAAAATAAGACAACTCTATATTGAGCTTACAATGTGGATTTGTTAAAGAGAAGGCGAATTAAGGAAGGTGCAAAGGAAAAAGGGCATCATCATAGAGGAAGTCTCGAGAGAGTTTGAATAACGTAAAAGTTGTAGTGGGTGGCCATCATTGTAACTTGAGAAGACTAATTAATGAATTAGTAGAATCATCAAAATTTAAGAGCCACAGAAGGACTATCTATTTATGACACATCATAGAGAACATTTAGTAGTGACGGCTCAATAACTCTAAAACATCATTAGAGTTAGTGAGAGACTTGCATGAGAGATGTAATAAAAATGACACAGAAGGACATTTGGGTTGTTTGCTAGGAAATTTTACACATGCATTAGTATGATCCTCCATGCCTAGTAATATAATCTCCAAAGTCGCTACCAGCTATCTTGGTAGCAAGAGTCTGGTATAATCCTACTTAAGAACATTGCCTTGCCAAAGAAGACATCTTTCAACATGAACTCTTGATTTTTCAATGTCTTACTCTCGCTCTCGCACTCACAAAGCTTTGTGTCTCCCCCCCCCCTCTCTCTCTCAAACCTTAACTGATTCAAGCCAAGAGACACTCTCCCTACCTCTCTCTCTCTCTCTCTCTCTCTCTCTCTCTCTCTCTCTCTCTCTCTCTCTCTCTCTCTCTCTCTCTCTCTCTCTCTCTCTCTCTCTCTCTCTCTCTCTCAACCTTTGTGTATGTATTTCTCTCTCACTAAATATTGTGAAGCATTGGGTCATCGAGCCGCAAGTCATCATCCTCAATATTGCAAAGTAGTCAGGTCGACTGCGCACACGTAGATCGCAAGGGAGGTGTACACGTGAACTTACTAAGGATATTGTCCTTTGCATATGGTTCCTACCATCATTCGCGTGCACGCAGAGGATGGGGGGTTGCCAACCTCCCTTTTTTTGCACATTATGATCATATAACCATTTTAGGTGAGATAGACACATAGGCAAGGATACGAGAGAGAGTGTGTGTGTGCACGTGTGAGTAGACATGTTTTGCTACAGAGGATAGATGCCATTGTAAAACAACTAGGATAGACTCTTGTTTAAAGGAAGTTCAAGGTAGCATTGGCTTTTTATAAAAAATCAATTGTTGCATTAGCTTTCTATTTAAAAAAATTGTTGAAGGTAGTTATCAATTTTACCTTTCTATAAAAAATGGTTATATGAAGGTTTGGATTATAATATCTCTTATTGGAAGACCCTTCATTTTGTTGTTATGCATGAACTTGAGTAGTCTAGGACAAATGTGTATGTCCTAATCCTTCGGTCCCTACTTGGTCATTTAATGGTTAAGGGTAAGAAAAACCAAATCATTGCTTTTAGGAATTGTCAAATCGGATGATCGAATGAATTTGGAGATTGCAAATTTGATGAATTTCAAGACGTGTTGTCAATTGAATGAATTTTGACTTAGATGAATTGACCACAATATCAATTAGTTAAATTTGAATCTATACATCTTTAACTAGAATCAATCAATATGAATCACACTTAGGTGAATCTAGAGATCTTTAACTAGATGAATTTTCCATTAGAAAAATTTGGATGAATTATAATTGAAAATTGCATTTGGAGAATTGCCAAATTTAATGGCCTTGATAGCCTTTATGATGGACAATTAAGAAATTTTCTAGCACCATGGACAATCAAATGAATTTGGAAGAGAAAGGCACACGGTTGATTGTAGGTAATGAAACCTTAATGGACCTTTTGACACAAATGTCCTCGTAAGTGTGGGTAGGCACTAAGGGCTTATTATTTGGTGGGTCAACTTTGAAAGGCAAGGGATTTTGATTATTTCATTCTTGTGAGAGAACGTGGAGAAGCAAGTCCAGGTTCATCTTCAATTGACCACAAGAGCAACCAAATTGTTTGCGCAGATGCATACCAGAAGTGAGCTCAGCTCCTTCCTCTCATGAGGCTAATCTTTCAATGCAAATATGGCTTTCAATGCACCATAAAGCTATCAGGGCACATTACAATTGGCTATGACATTACAACAAGCACGTTACAACAAGCAGCATAGAGCTGTCAGGGCACCTAGTTCAAGCGACATCGATTAAGTGGCTCAAATGGCCCCTAATTAAACCCATCAATCCTTAAGCCTTATGGCTCAGACTCTTTCCCTTTAAGCCCTATGGCTCAGACTACCCGTCGATTGGCTTGGATGGCCCCTCATTGAAGGGTTTAATGGCCCCTTATGGCTCGTGCATCTTAGTAGTGGGAGGGGCTTGAGTAGGAGAGAGAGAGAGAGAGAGAGAGAGAGAGAGAGAGAGAGAGAAGGCTGAGTGAAAGTGGGGGTTGGTTATTATCAGGCCAAAGAGGAAAACCACTAATTCAAAACGAATGTGATTGATTTGGTATAAAATCACTAATCTAGTACAAAGGCCAAATTAATCTCTAGTTCAATTTCACTAAAGCTTGGATTAGGAACTAATAATCTAGATGGAAAAGGCCCAGTGGGGCGAGGAGGAAGGGGCGGGGAGGAAGAAGAGTAGCAATGGGGAGGGGATGGAGGACATGGAAGAAGAGTAGCAGTTGGCGGGGGATGGAGGATGGCCCCTCATTAAAGGGCTCAAATGGTCAACTTCAATCTTACATCTTAGACAGATGACCCCTTAAGCCTTATGGCTCGTGCTTTAAGCCTTTTGGATGTCATTCAATCACCTTAGTATTTAAGGCTTGATCTTCGAAACAAAGCAAGTTGTGTAATCATCTAAATGATGGCATGACTTTCACACTCTGGCCCCTCATTTGAATGTTGACACAAGCCACACATGGCCTCCTTAGCCAATCACAAGAAGGTTGGCAATTCCAAATAGGCTACATGGGCCTTATTAGGCCATTTGAATGGGCTACACCATTTGAATGCCTATAAAGGTCTTAATAACCCATTAGCCATGACTTGTTAGAAAAGGTCTATAAGCTTCTTTAGCCTTAATAGGCTTCCCACCTCTCAATAAACAATAAGGTCTAAAAATACTCTTCATAGATTTGGTTGAATTCCACATGAAAGTTTTTAGCGTAACTACTCAGGGGTGGCATCAAGAGAAATTTGAGATAGAACATCATCCAAAACTCAAGGTGATGGTGAATAGACAATTCATGATGGGCTAAGTCCTTTTCTAGAAAAGTGGTGGTGTATAGCTCTACCTACCCATGCAATTGCTAAGTCTCAAGATGACTTCTAGGCCCAAAAGCATGTGACCATTTAGTCCCAGCTTAGAGTGCAACTTGAGGTAAGTGCTAACTTTTCCTTTGATGATTTGAAGATTGGTCCTCTTGGAAGGTTAGAGATGCTAGTAGTACAATGGCTTAGTAGTCCCCCCTCTATGTGGGTCAAATTGGTAGTGTTAATGAAGGTGATGAACTTAACAATGCTCACAAGATAGTTGTGATATTGGTGCTCAATAATGAGCTCATCAAAGTCACATCTAAGAGATGAAAAAGAGCTAATCAAAAGAAAGGACCTATTTCCCTATGTTTTTCCCATTGCATGTACCACAAGACTTTCAAAGTGAAACCTCTATCTTTGTGGAGCAAGTGTAAACACTATACACAATTGGAGGTCTCCATCACTATGAGGCCCAAAGAGAGATCTAATGCATGATTCAAGATGCACAATGATCATTCAAGTCTCCCAGGTGGATGAGATGGCAATTGGATGTCCAAGCAATTGCAATGGCAACCATAGTGTGTGTAGTGCCCTTCATGTCTAGCTACTTTAATCAATTCCTTAATGGCTATAAGTTCCCCCCTTTGATACTCTAGTGAATTTCAAAAGATGAATCATAATTCTCAACAAAAAATAGTAAAAAATGGATTCACAAGCATCTCCACTCAAGATTTGAAAGGGTAAGTCGGTGACTTAGACTAGGTCTAGGCAACTACTACCAATCCCTCTATCTTCTCTATTTGTGTCATTGAGCAAGTGGGTTCAACACTAGTCCAAAATGACAATTTACTTTTCAATCATACATACACACACAAGCTATCAGTTGTCAAATGGCTTAAACTGTTACACTTGGAATACTATAAGGTCTTCATAGTAGATTTGCAAGTACCATTTAATGATTTATTGATGTTATCCTTTATCTTAGGGGTTCTTCCCATCATCCTCATCTAAATTCTCCTTGTCTCACTATTGCTATCATCTTTTGGGTTTATATCCAAATCCAAGTTACTGCCCTAAGACTTTTTACCTTTTTAAGGGGATTCAAAAGATTTATTTGACTTCTTGCTAGAACCGACCATCAAGGTTTGTTCCGTTGTTAGTAGCTAGAGCCACCAACAAAGTGTGAGAGAAACCCAGAACATAAATAGAATAAAATATTTTTCCAATAGGCTTAGTATTGGTAATCTTATGGAGAAAAATGTATGTGTATGTCTATATGGAATTGTTGTGTGATTTTTTATATGTACTCACTTTATGACTATGCTAAAAGAGGATTTCAACAACATTAAGTAGTATAAATGGCATCATGAATTTTAATGTTCTTTGTGGTTTATGCTCAGATTGCATATTATGGCACCAAAAATAGTGCCTGGCAAGAGAAAGGAATATGTCTCACATCATAGTAAACGTCAAGTCAGCATGAAGCTATGTTCAGGATGTGCACCTAGGCAGATCATAGACCAAGAAGCATCATCACGTGTGAGACCTTTGGACACTCCTCCAAAGAAGAAAGGATGTGGTCCAAAAAGATGTGTGTTCATTGATGATGAAGCACAAGTAGATGGGGACTCCAATACTATTGACGAGATTGCTAAGCAGACAGATAATCACTTATATGTTCATTTCATTTATGTCATTGTTTCTTATTGTTACTCATTGTCGTTTATCATTATATATATAATTTCTTTGCTACTATTGTTTTTTATTGTTGTTTATTAACATCTGTGTTTATAAATACCAATGTGCACTTGGGAAAGCAAGTCTCTCTAGGCTTGATGAAGGATGTACTAAGCCAATTTTATGTCAAGAAGAGAATGTTGCCTCCTGTCATGCCTCTTTGTAGATTGGTGGCTCATGAGGTAGTCAAATTTGCCACAGACAATGCTCGATGGTTCCTTTGATTCTACTGGTTATCTAGAGACTATGGGACATTTCCTTGTGTCAGTTTGCGGGTCCTAGAGGGGAGACCATACTTGTGACACCCAACAATCTAGATGACTAGGGTTCGATTTGGCATCAAATAAATGAGGAGTTTGAGATGGCTCTTGGGAGAGAATGGCAAGATCTTAGGGGCAAGACGTTCTTGGTTTGGGATGGAAATCATAGGCTAAAAAACATGGTGGAGACACATCAAAGATAGTAAGTAATCATTTATACTTTGTCCATTATACATGTAGGCATTGAATATATGTATCATATTCTTATGTTATCCGATTTTCAATTATAGAGTACTCCGACAATGCTCAATTTCATATTTGTGTACGGTGTCAATTCATTGAGGTGCCAATGAAGAAGGAAGCAGAGCTACTACTCGCATTGGATACCACTAATGCATAAGTATTCTTCCTTAAACTATGCTTCTCGTTGTCATTTTTATGATTACATTCTCATATTTATGATTATGTTTGTTTCCAATAGTATTTCTAGGGTGCATGTAACTCCAAATATTGCTCATGAGGTGTACATGTTCCAAAATTTGGTCTTGTAAACAAAGAATCCATTCTAGATAGATTGAGTCTAGACATGAGGAAGTGGGCTAAGGTTGAGTTGAGTATAGAGGGAAGGAATTATTATGGTGCTGCTCCATGGTATAACTCTCCTTGCAGTTTAATATCTCAGCTTGTATGGAAGGTGCTTTTCTATCTCTAGCTCTCTTGTATGGAATGTGCTTTTCTATCTCTGGCTATAATTTTATTTTTGTTTTGACATAACAGGATGAATTCCATGCCTTTATCTCAAATGAAACTGCGAAGGTTGAGGATCTTGGTATAGATGAGGTAGAGAGGAAGAAACGATTAGATAAGTCTATAAGAGCAGAAGAGGAGCACCTCAAAGATAGGGGTTACAAGTACTTATGCATTGCCAATCCCCAAAATGGGGATGATTTCTTTAAGTTGTTATTTAGCCTAAGGTGGGATGATGCAAACATGCTCAAAATCACATGAGACAAGTTGTATTGTCTTACAAGTTCAAAAATCTCTCCGGAAAGGTAATTTGTATTTACAAAGCAAGTTGCGTGCATGTTGTCTTTTTTCAATGCTTTCTATTCATGCATGTTGTTGAGCAATGCATGAAAAAAAATTTACTACATCTTATGAGTCTTATGAAGTCTAAAGATCCCCAATACCCTCACTTTGGTGATTACAAGCTCTTTTGGGTTTACATGAAGAAAGTGACATATTGGTCTCATTTGCATTTGGAGGCCGTGCTATAGATCCAAAGGATACAAGTAGAAGGTCCACAACTGCCGGACTCATTTGAGGAGTTCTTCAAACTTAACTTGAAGAATCATGTCATGTTGGTTGACACAACACAATAAATCCATATTGCATTTTGACATTTTTCTTGTATGTGTCAATATTAAGTTTTTGCAAAATATTTGTAGGCTTTTGTATGTCTCATCATACTGGAGTGAAGTCTTCAAACACTACAGAGAAGATGCCAAAGCTTGTGCATTCATCCAAACACATGATTTATAGGTTTATTTTGTTTGTTGTGCATGAGGAGTAATCATTTCTTCTCTTATGGTAAGTGTTTGATCATTATGGAGTCATTTTGATCGAGAATATTGTAGATGGATATTATAGTGTGTAGAAGAGAAGTCATTGGATGCAGCTTCAGAATTCACAAGAGAGTGGATTAATATCCATGATGAGAATACCATGTATTCTCCAAGATAATGTGAGAGAAACTTGACAGCATGGGAGGCAAATGTTTATCCTTGGTGGCTCGATTACCCTATGGGAGTTATTCCTAAGCAAGAGAAAGATTTGCATAAGAATAAGTACTTCAACCCATGTAAAGCACCTTGTTGCTTTTGTAGAATTACTTTTTATGCTCATGCATGAGGGTTTAAAGGTTGAATCATGCTTTTAGGGTTCATGGAGGAGGTTCTTGTTGCTCGTGATTCACTTGCCATCCCCATGGCTATAGAAGAGCAATCAACTACATGTATTGAGGGTGCAGAAGGAAGTAATCAGACCATCGAAGCTCACAAGGATACTACACAAGCCACCCAAGGTACTCATGATAATGTGTAGGCTACTCAAGCTACCATTGAGGCAATTACTACACCTCTTGCTAGCCCCATTGACAAGAGAGGCAAAGGGTTTATGAGCCAACCAAGTACCTCCATAGATCCACTGAGAAAAAATGTGATGCAATCATTCATGGCACCCACCACCTCCTTTGTTGCAGAGTCATCTCTTGGCCGAGAGAGTTGGGAGAGGCGACCCATAACTCATTCAGTAGGTGAGAAGATCTTATATTAACTTGAAATTCATTTGCTTTTTTTGGCACCGATGAGGAAGACTTACATGCATGATAATTAAAAATATATTACTTGAAATAATTATTGCAAGGTTCCAATATCAAACATACATCGATGCTTTGCTAGTGGATGTGACTTAGATTGATAGATTTGCCCTTGATAGGTAAACATGGTGACCATGTTTTGCAAGAATCTCAATTTACCTATTGCATGTAGCATTGCATCATTGTTTACTTAGCATCAATGACTATGTGTTGTTTTTTTAATAGCATCAACAAGTTTTTTGCAACACAGAAGACACATCTTTATAGCAAAAATGGCATTCCATGTCAAGAGGTGGCTTGATTGATATTTGCAAATTTTCCTACGGGTTTACTTGTAGATTCTCTAGGTCCCACTTCATTGGGTAAGCTACATTTTCTCTCATACAAATTTTACATCAAAACCACTTCCCATACATTATGACCCTTGTGTTTATTTTAGAGGACATGACTATTCCCAAGTGGAATACATTCTCAAAGGGTCTAGTTACGGGTTGCATGGATATTGCTCGTGAGTATTTGGCCGACGAGGGATTCTTGGTCAGTATGTGCTTGGCAGAGCATATAGGTGAGTCCATTGTGGATGCAGTGAGAGTGGGGCTTGTGCTTCGTTGCACTTGGACGCACATGTGTAATTCCAAGGCTTATTGGCACCCTATTACTAGAGAGGCAATAAGATAACAAAGTTGGATGCTTTGAACATATTTTTATATGTTGCAAACAAGGTTTGATCACTTATTCTATTTCCACTCATGAATAGGTACTTGATCTTACAATGTGTCTTTGGCATCATGTCAGTCATGTTGTACCTTACTACGATAGAGAGGTTGGGGAGAAGATTTCAGAGAGGTTGTTTCTAGCCTATCGTAGCTACATGATGGATGATTGTGTCTTTCCCACAGATATTGATGGTGCCATTCTTAGAGGTGGGGCGGAGAGGTCTCATCTTTCTTATCGATAAGTAGTTTTGTATGTTTTTGCTCTCAGGTTTCGTTGTATAGTTATTTCATTGTTTCTACTTGCATGGTCACACACGTTTTGTATCTTAATTAGTGATATGGTTAGGTGGTTATTAGCTACATTTACAAAGTGCTACGACTATGTTTTGGATGTGTTTGCAGGGTATGGTGGTTTGTCATGGGCCAATGCTGCAGAGGAGATGAGATATTGCATGTGTCTAGAGCTAGATGACATGCTCTATGGGGATTTTTTATCCACCCTTGTATGTGGATTGGTATTGTGTTGAGGGAGAGAGGGTTTTTTGAGAGACTCTAGACATCTCATTTTGTTGCTATATTTAGATGTTTATTATGTACTTCGTCATGTGATTATGGTTTGATCTTTGAGTATGCCATGTGACTATATGGTTTGTGAGAGTGTGCCATGCAAACGTATTACATTATTTAGTCTGACATCATGCTTTGTGGTTGGTTGTGTTGACACAATATCATTCAACTATATTGTTGGCATGTGACTATATTGGTTTTTCTTTCCTTATCATAACTTTAGCCAAGGGATCACATGCATTAGGATATTTGATTTGGTTGGTTATGTTGAGAATATGCCACGTTGGTCTTGTTTTCTTGATGTGTGTTCATGTAAATACAAATTGTCATACTATTTTAGTAATAATAAAGAATTACAATTCACACCACCCCACCTCACCTCACCCCCCCACGACATGGTGCACCTTCCCCCTAAGAAAACCCTGCTCCACCCAACCCCCCGCCCCTTTTATATCACTTTATGTCTATAGTTTGTATGACTATGAATTAGTAATCATGCTATGAATATATGTTTGTAATGTCCCCGTGCCCATAGGAACCCCCCCCCCTTTTCTTTTCTTTTTTTTCAAAATTTTTTTCCCTCTCCCTCCCCCCCTGATAGTACGTCGGGGAGAGAGAGAGGGAGTGAAGTAGGGAAAGGGGGGTGCATGCCGCCCAGGTGGCGGCGTACAACTGTGCCCCCCCTTTTTAAAAGGCCACCCTCCTCCTCCTCATCGATAGGGCTCCCCCCCACCTTATAAAGATGATGGCCCTCCCCCTGTCGGGAGGAGGACAACGCTGCGCCCCCTCCGTGCTAGTGTAGAGTGGCCCCAGCAAGCAATGACAGCCCCCCCCCCTTCCGACGATAGACAACGGTCCCCGCTTCATCTTCTAGGCAGACGGCCCTCCCCCTATTGGCCGTGAGCAATAGTCACCCCCCCTGGGGTACAACGCACCCCCTGGTGTCTGATTAGCAACCTCTCCCCCTGTGATCGTTGTTAGGAAGAGGAGTGAGAGAGAGAAGAGAGAAAAGAGGGAGAGGAGGAGAAGGAGAGAAGAAGGAGTGGGAGAAAAAAAAACGAGAAGAGGGAGAAGAGGGGAAGGAGAGAAGAAGGAGTGGGAGAGAAGAGAGGAGAAGAGAGAGAAGGAGAAGAAGAAGAAGAAGGAGGAGGAGGAAGAGGAGAGGGAGAGAAGAGGAGAAGAAGAGTGAGAGGAGAAGAATAAGGAGGAGAAGAGAGAGAGAGAAGAGAGAGAGAGAAGAGAAGTAGAAGGAGAAGAAGAGGGAGAGAGAGAAGGTGAAGAAGGAGAAGAGGAGGGAGGAGAGAGAAAGAGAGAGAAGAGAAGTAGAAGGAGAAGAAAAGGGAGAGAGAGAAGGAGAAGTGGAGGGAGAAGAGAGGAGAAGAGAGAGAAGGAGAAGTGGAGGGAGAAGAGAGAGAAGGAGAAGAAGAAGAAGGAGGAGGAGGAAGAGGAGAGGGAGAGAAGAGGAGAAGAAGAGTGAGAGGAGAAGAAGAAGGAGGAGAAGAGGGAGAGAGAAGAGAAGTAGAAGGAGAAGAAGAGGGAGAGAGATAAGGTGAAGAAGGAGAAGAGGAGGAAGAAGAGAGGAGAAGAGAAGGAGAAGGAGGATAAGAAGAAGAATAGGAAGAGAGAAAGAGGAGAGGGAGAGAAGAAGGGAAGGAGAGAGAGAAGGGAAAGAGGAGAAGGAGAGAAGAAGAGAAGGAGAGAGAGAAGAAGAAGAGAAGGAGTAGAAGAGAGAAAGAAGTAGAAGAGAGAAAGAAGTAGAAGAGGAAGAGAAGAGAGAGAGAGGAGAAGAGAACAAGAAGAAGAAGAGAGAGAGAGAGAGAGAAAGAAAGAGAGGGAGTAGGAGCTAGTGAGTAACTTCAAGGAGCCACACTCAAACCTCCCCGGCAAAGGAACCTGTCTGGCGATCTTTCCTACCGAACCCATCGTCCTGAAATCCGTCGAGGTCCAAACTGTCCAATCTCCACGGGAAAATGGCTCCAAAGAAGAAAGTCGCGGGAAGCGTAGGTGCCAAAGCTACCGTTGGTACCGGTAATGTGGGAGAGGCAAGTGGAGCGACCAATGTGAGGAATGCCCTACGTTCATAAATCAAACCCACGTTCTTTAAGCTTTGTAATTAATCACGTTTTATTTCTCGTGAAAGAAACGAAGGGGTTAGCTACATGCATGGAACACAGACGAGTCGTAGGCGCTAGGTTTATATGCATGAAATGATAGCTTTTACACACATAAAATGATAAGGTTTTTGCATTATTTCACATAAAATAATAGCTTTTAAACCAGTTCAGTGCATGAACAGTCATTTAGAAATCATGCTTCATGATCATGACTAAAAGAAACACATGAAATGATAGACTCCGATGGATAGAAACCTAGACCTTCATGAGATCCGGTGCATTGGGAATGAGTATAATTGCCTGCGAATTGTTTTATCGGTCTTGCTATGGACTATCGCAAATGGATACGCTCCTAGCCTAATTGAAGCTGGTGACCTAACCCTAATTGGATTGTTGACCCAAGTTATGCTTGGCGGTTTGGAAAGGTTGTAAATCCCTTAAGCAAGTGATTTGGTACATCCAGTTAAAATTCTGATTGTATATGAAATGGGATTGCGATGCCTTGAAGCAAGAGATTGTGCATTCAACTGTTTGTTAATGTGGTTTTGGATGTTAACCCAAGTGAGGTGTGTTTGATGATTGCATGGCCGGGTCTAAGATGACTGATTGCCATGGAAATAAAAGGGATGTTTTCCCTAGTATTTGTTATTAAGCTGGTTGCTTCAGCTGTGGTTGGTTTCCTAAAGGGATAATTAAGGAAGGATGGCGCTAGCTACCCCCCGCGAACCGCCAAACCCTAACCAAGGGGGTTGTGAAGCCGCACCGGGAATGTGGACTGAACCCGCTGCGAGAGGTCTCTCCGTGGAAATTACTTGGCGTAGGAGGACACTTGGGTGCCAGTGGGGGATTTGGCCATAAATCCTAATGCCTCCGGGCCCTACACAAGTGTTCTATGTGACTTGAGATGGGATCTCGAGGTCTTGATACTAGTTACAAGACGGAATCTTGGAAGGATAAACCTTCAGGCTTTATTGTCGGGAGGCGGAAGGATTTTTTTACGGAGGCAGAAAGGAACACTTAATTCTTCTGTATAGGCAGGAGACAAACATTAAACTTAAGATAAGTTAAGGAAGTGTTTGATCTTGTTTTATCTTGTCTTCGTGTCAGTGCCCTAAATTACGTAAAGGAACCTGTGACTAATGGGTTAATTAAGGAAGCTGCTTTTATGTGTCAAACATAATGTGGTAGGTAATTAGATAACTAAAACAACCCCCGAGGAAAGTGTGGTGGATGTGACCAATGGGTCTATCCTACGGAAGGGTGGTCTCGATTAGCCAAGAGTTTTCCTCAAAGGAAATGTTAACGAGAGATGTTAGGAAAAAGTCAGTCTATGACCTTAGACAATGTTGACCAGGAACCCGTGATCCTAGTGGGAACAGTCAGATAAGTTCTGTTGCGGGGCAGACTCGAGAGACCCTAGTTGGCAAACCCCATGTCATTCCTTGGGAGTGCCGGGTGACATCTTCTAGATATATCTCTCGATGGACTGCTAAGACGTGTCCCGTGATTTGAGGACCGGGCATGTTACAATGTTGCACAAAAAAACTCGAAAAAACGAGATTGATTGCAAAAGAATGAAAATGAAAGCTCGCAAAAATAAAATCCCCCTCTTGTATTAATGAAAATCAATGTTGTTGGATTTTCTTGCAATCTAGTTTGTGACACATGTCATTTATCATTATTTTTTATTTGAATATAATGCTTATTTGTCATACTTACATGCAACATGATTCATTATTTAAATTTAATGCACATAGCACTTTATCAAATTTGTGTGTAATATTTATTTATCCAAAGGTACGTAATGATAACTTAAATAAATAAATAAAACAAATAAGATACACAAAAAATCATATTCATAACAATTTATAGAGGATCTAATACAAGCAAGGTTTTACAAAATCACTTCAGAAGCTAGACTCCATAGATATTTTACTAGTAGACCCCTATTGTTGTTAGCTACTCTCTGCTGGGATTATCCCTCCATCATTGAAAGAACCTCACTATCCATAGATCCCTATTAATGGCAATGACCCTGGGGCCTCGAGAGGAACACCAAGGAAAAGGGAATTCTCTTGCAAGAAAATCTATCTTGTAACATCAACAAGCTTGTTTATCATGTTTCATATGATCACAATGAAGAAAAGAACACCAGGCACAACAAATCTTCATGCAGCATCATGTAGATCTCCCACGGATTTTAATAGAATCAACCATATTCTTCAACATCTTCACAAAATCCATCAATAGAACAAAGAAAGCAAAGGAATACACCATCTTGGAATGGAAAAACATCACATAGTATTCATCTTCAATATCTTCATAGTCTTTTCTCTCAATCTCTCATATACAATCACTCTGTTTGAGTAGAATTGGCTATCTCTGACTCTCTCTCTCTCTCTCCATCAATAATACATCATATCCTCACTACAATCTCTCTAAATTACACTCAATAATCACTCTTAGGTCGTGGATACCCCTCCCAAGAGGTATGTCTGATATGAAGGGTCACCAGAGCCACTACAGTGTCTCTTCATAACTCACTACTGTCACTTCACTCTAGTCTTCACTTGAGTCTTCAGCAGCTACTTCTTCCACTTCTTTCAGCTCTTTTGCACTTGTATTCACCTCTTTCCAAGGCTAGAAAACTTTCTCCAAAGTCATACATACATTCCACAGAACACTTACAGAAGCATACAGAACAGTCTACAGAACAGTACCAGAACAGAGACAGTACAGAACAGAACAGAAGCAGAACAGAAGCAGAAGCTCTACAGAAGACCTACAGAAGGTTACAGAAGGTCATCAAAACCACATCACTCATTCTCAAATCATTCCAAACTCTCACAAACCATTCACTAAGCTTTCACAATATCTCATTCTTCATCAATCAATACTCCATCCCTCCTTACAGAAGACAATCAGAACAAAACAGACCAAAACAGAACAAAACAGAAGGTATACAGAACCATTCAGAACCTATCAAAACATCAACAAGCATCATGAACTTCCAAAACACAATCAATATCATCCAAAACACTCTCAATCCACTTCCAAATCAACCAATCATCCCATAAAATTAACCATTCAGCTCTCAAAAACAACAAAAATCAGCCAAAAAACAAGTCATTTCAACACTCAACATATCCCCACACTTAATAAAGAAGCGTCCTCGCGACCCAGGAAAAAGGGAATACAAGTTCAGGGAAAAGCTCAACTTTGATCTTCAATAGCTTTTCAAAAAGAAGCCATCCACCACGACCCCATCGTATAACCTGTTTCTGATAGAAAAATACAAAGAAAGGAAAACCCTTTATACATTAACACCTCTTATCAAACTAAAAATCTCAACAAATTTATAAAGGATATAAGAGTTTGCTTCTTCTTCTTCTTCTTCATCTGCTTCAATTCTCCAACCACGATCCCATCTCTACAAATCTCCAAAACATAGCTCGTACACAAAATCCAATAGGAAACCACCACGTTCGTTTGACATAAATGAACTCACAACACAAACACTAATACACAACACAACCATCTGAATGACTTCTTCAAAAATAAGAGTTTGGCATTAAAAAACTTCCACCATACATTGGAAAGGTATCAATGAAGATGATCCCTCTTAAAAGATTGATGTTGTCGGAATCGATCCATAGATAAGGATTCATCTACAAAGTTTTTAGGAGGATTTTGAAAAAATTGGAGACAGCACATCCTTTCCAATAGGACCAAGTATCTGCTAGGTAAACAGAGGGCATGAAAATACAGTATCTCCAGCTGTTGGGAATCAATGCTAACATTGACATTCATGCACAACTTTGGAATAGGCTTTGAATCAGTATGAGAGTGCCTATGCATATACGCCAGGTACCAAGCAAAGTGAGCAGTTAATCTCACTGAGGGATCTGCAGACTGTGAATATTGTTAGGCAAAATGAACATAGTTTTGATAAGCTTGACTTGAAGCTGTCCATTCCCCTGGAATTACTGGCCAATTAATCTGCGGTCCTATAAGGCAATCATCCGAACTCCATCCCCTTCTTCTGGAAATCTGATTATCAAAACCGTCACAGTCACTAACCAACTGAGGTGGTTGAGATATGGAAGTGTTAGGAGAGGGTAGTGGAATAAGGGAAAGTGGATGTAGGGAAGGATAGGAAAAATCATAAAAGGAAGAAAAGGTTAAAGAAGGAGTGGCAGAAATTTGTAAGGAATCACTAAGAAACGGTGTTAACTGATAAATAGGAAATGTGGAGGGTACATTAATGAGGGGGTGAAGGACAGGGTGGAGAAGGGGAAAATACCCTATCCTCAATAAAGGAACAGTAAGTGAAAATAGGAATTTGAGGGAAATTGGAAGGTTGGAAAAGAAGGGGTAAAATTACTGTGGAATTAGTTTGACAACGGGAAATATATATAGCATAGCGGTGAGCCAATTGTTGGTAATAGAGGAGGGTAGGAACAGAAGGTCCTAAAAGAGATCGTCTATGATAGGCATCAAAGAAGGTAGCATCAAATGGATTATGTTTGGAAAGATAGGTTAAGAGATCCATCCTCAGTTGGTTAGTACTCTGGTTAAAGGTAGGAGCTGTGTTTTGTCTTTGATTGAGGACCACCGAATCAATCATGGGATGCCACGACTTATCCTGACAATCAGCCACTTTGGAGGAATAACTCTGAAACATATCAGCTATGCGCAACTCCAAATGATTGACATATAGAACAGCCTGTAAGACCACATCCCCCACATACCATGCCATATCTACCTCATCTGGAATTAACAAATCTCCTCGGAGATACATGTATGACATCAACATGGTGTCTGGCGTGACAGAATCTTCAAAGACCATTCTGACTACCTCTGTCAACAACTCAGCAGACCAAGCCCCACTCCAGCCATCCTCTGGAAAAGGTAAATCCATCGTGGAAAGCTTCATATAGAAGACCAACTTCTGCAAGTGGTAGTGGACAAAGAAAGAATGGTCTGGTAGGACAAAGTCCTGAAATTGTTCAAAGGTAGACCATAACAAGTCCATTCTGGACTGCAATCTTTCCACTTTGTCTTGGAATAGAGGGCACAAAGTAGCCTATGTCTGTAGGGCAGCCAAGTCCTGCTGTGAAAGAGAAGGAATTAATGGAACAGGAGGGCTTGGAGGAATAGAACGGGACTTTGCAAGCTGATCTTGCAACTGCTGGATTTGGGAGGCTTGGTTGGCCACTATGTCATTAGCAGTCTGTAAAGCTAAAAGCTTGTCATCTAAAAGAACTTGGAATTCTTTCGCTTCGCTGGACATCCGCTCCTTCTCTGCTGAAAGGCTAGTAACCTGAGACTGAGCCTCGAATAACTGGGTCTTTAATGAAGAAATCTCATCACTTTGGGTGGCAACCAGTTGGGTTTGCTGTTCCATTTGCTTAAATAGATCTGCTAGGGTATCCTTAGCAGAAGCTAACTCAGATGTTGCCTTATGCAACTGGTCTTTGGACTGCATGAGCTCCTCATAGAAAGATGCGTACAGCTGTTGAACACAGGCTGTCACTGACAACTCAATGGAACTTTGAATATCCTTGCAGAGGAAAGGAATGGCATCTCCTGAGACGAGACTGTTTAGGGAAGGAACTGAGATCTCCAAGGATCCTTCTCGATGTGCTCGGAACAGATTATTGCAAGTGAGATACCCAGGGAGTTCACTGCCAGAAGTAGCAGGGATAGGCACTGAGGGAAGTACATCAGGGGCTTTGTCCGCTACCCTCTTCAAGCGTTTGCGCTGTATGACCAGGGGAGGCAGAGAATCATCATCCTCAATGTCAATAGGGGCTGACTCTTCGGAAGGTGGAGGAGGAGGTACTGGATCTGATGGAGGAGGTGGAGGCACAGTCTTCTGTAAACCTGAATAGGTCAAGAAGGCAGACAAATATGATCCATAGGTAACATTGGTAACATTACCCCTCTGGTGACTTTAACAAAATGCTGATCCATTTTAGTAAGGAGGTATGTGCTCCAATCAATAGCCACTCCTTTCAGCACCATCCTGGAAGCTGTGAAAAGCTCTTTGGACAAATAATGGGATGGCGTTTTGGCAGGCATGAACCTGTCCTGAAGGAACTGACACATCGTCTTCCATACGGGATCAGTAATCATAGAAAACGAAACTCCTGAAGAGTTTATCACTTTCTTAACATCAAGGACTTCCCTTGTCTGCTTCTGCAACAGCTTGAGAATCTCTTCATTAGAGAAGAGCTGACGAGTGGTCACAAAAGGTTCTCCTTTGAAGGGTAAAGACAGAGCCTTCCCTAGGCCTCGAGACGTCAATGTCATAGACATGCCTTGGACTACGCCTGTCTTCTTGCTGTAAGAGGCCAGGAACTCATCACATAAGGACGGATCCTCTGGAAGTAATGGAAAAGGAGTGGCCACAAAAGCAGCAAGTCCTGCCTTCGTGAGGGGCTCAAAAGTAAGTAGGGACGAGTAATCCCTACTAACTAATGGGACGTACTGGATAGGGGGAGGAGCATGAGAAGGCGCCATTCAGATGGTTACACACACACCACAAATACAGACAATCAAAGAGAATGCCTGCAAAGCAACAGACAAAAAACCAAGGATAAGAGAATTACCAATCAAACGTGACACGACCTACTAACCCCAGGCAAACCACATCCTAAAACTTCATGCGATGCATCAAACAAACACCCTGAACCCCGTATCAGGCAACAAAAGAAAAAAAACTGCATACCGTACCCGTAACCGTAGCTAAGACAGGAAACCAAAACCATACCATATCCGACACATATCAATACGACATCTATGATAAACCAAGACTGAACCATGGAAAATAACACTAAGAACTGCGCAAACCCATCCCACGAAACGGTTCATTAGAAAAGGGAATTAAGTGCAGTGAGGGGGGAATTAATTTAATGAAGGGTTGATTTTAATCAATTATTAAAAATAGGTGAATTTTTATTAGGTGATAAACCTTAATAAGAAAACGTCGGTTCCTTATTATAAATTAAATTACCAATTATTAAGTTAAACGGTGCAGTTATTCGATTCCCGGACTTCGATTCCCGACTGGGTCTCTAAATGCAATTCATTGATTATAATTTAAGGTGATGTGGAGCGCTTTTTTGCCAGCGCGTGCTCAAGTGACGGCTGGTTGATTTTTAATTAAAATTTAAAGTGCCTCTTTAGCGCACGTAGCGCGTGTTAAGTGAACGGCTGGTTGATTTTAATTAAAAAAAATGTGTGTTTAGCGCGAATGCGCGTGGAAACTGTGGGTGAATGAAAAGGGTTCATTGTAACAATTAATTGTGATTAAGGGGGAAAATAAAAATAAATAAAGCACATAAAATAAATACCTGGAAGGGGTGTGTATGTAATGCAGGAATGCGCACGGAAGAATTCCAGTAAAGGAAAAGCAAAGAACACTGATGAAACAACAAGGACAACACCTTAGCAGATGTGTGAATTTGGTTTGTGTTGGTTTTTTATTTTTATTTATTATTTTTTTTAAATTTTAGTTGTGATTATTTATGGTTGAATAAATGGAAAATGAGCAAGGGAGGTGAGGGAAATTTTTAGAATGTTTTTAGAATTTTTGAATGATTTTTTACAAATTTTTAAATGAATTTTCTATATTTATTGGCAATTTAGGGGTAAATTTAGGAAATATGGAATTTTCAGAAATTATAGGGTAGACAATTTCCAGCAGACAAATTTCCAAAAATTGACAACTGGCAAAAGGAATTTTAGAAATTTTTCTGAAAATTTTTTATGGAAAATTAATGTAGTGATTAATCAAGTCACCTAAATCACATTAATCACATAAGTCATTTAAACATAAGTCAATTAAGTCTGGTTAGTAGGATAAGTCAGGTTAGTCTACCTAAGTCTAGTCAGGTAAGTCTAAGTTGCTTAGGTTAGTCTGGGTTAGTCTAGGGTGGACTAAGGCAATTAGGTTAGTCTGGATTGATTAGGTTAGTCTAGGTTAGTTCGGGGTAGGCTAAGTTAGGTCTGTGGGGACTAACCTAAGGGGGGGTTAGACTAACTAGGGGATGGGTTAACTAACTAAGTGAAGGTTAGTGTGATCTAGGGGGGTTAAACTAACCTAGGGTTAGGTTAGTTAATTGGGGTAGGGTTAAACTAACTAAATCAGGGTTAGTGCAGGCTAATTAGGATTAGTGTTAGTAATCAAAGTTAATTAAGTTAAAGAAGGTTAGTAAAACTAACCTGAAGTTAGTGGAAAGGAGGAGGAGGAGGAGGTGTAGGTGGTGGTGGGGGAGGAGAAGAGAGGTGGAGCTGGCGTCACGCGGCGAGCCGGCGGCGACCAGGCGGGGCGGCGGCGTCCAGGTGGCGGCGGCTGGCGATCCGGCGGCGACTGGCGATCCGGCGGCGGCTGGCGATCCGACGGCAGGACAGGGAAGAAGAATGAGAGGTGGAGGAAGAGGGCAAGGAAGAAGGGCGGGCGGCGGGGGTGTGGAGAAGGGAGGAGGAGGCGAGGGAGGACGCGCTGGGGGGCGGCGGAGGAGCACGCCGCCAGGGGGGGCACGAGGAAATGGCGGGAGGGAAAGGTGCTGTCGGGCGGGGGTGTGGAGAATCCGTCGGGCGGGGCGCTGGGGGGGCTGGGGGGTGAAGAAGAAGGCAGCGGAGGGAGGGGAAGAGGAGGGAGGAGGAGGGGAGGAAGTCGGCAGGAGAGAAGGGAGAGGAAGGAGGAAGAAGGAGTGGAGGGAAGAGGCTGAAGGAATCAGCAGGGGGAGAGATGGAGGGGAGAGTCGGGGAGAGAGAAAGATGGGTAGGAGAGAGAAAGAGAGGAGATAAAGAAGAAGAGAGAGAGAGAAGAAAGAGAGAGGGGGATGGTGGTTGAGATTCGGGGGGGGGGAGGGTGTCCGTTGGGGGGATGGGTGGGGTAAAATAATTTTTTTTTTAAAAAATAAGGTAATTAATTAATTTTTAAAAAAAGAAAAGAGGGAAAGGTGAGACGCCCCTGTCCCGCGCGCATGCGCGGGGCGGGGGTAAAAAAATTTGCGGTGACGGGAGGGAAAGGGCACTCGGATACAGGGACGGAGCACGCAGACATGACCGGGGCGCGTTAAAACGCGTAAAATCGAAAACGGGCGCGTTCACGCGCAAAACGAGCGCGAGAAAAAACAGAAAAATAAAGAAAAATTAATAACTCCCAATCCGGATGTCAAAACGAAATATCGTAAAAATGAAAAGTGGACAGGACGACAGGGGGGAAACAAGGAAAATACGGGACGGGGGTTCCGGGAGGGGTAAAGGGCGGTCACATGCAAAAAACACAAAAAACGAATAAAAAACGCAATTTAAAAAATTAATATCGAAAGATCCGTGCATCGGAATGAGGTGCAGAAAAAAGAAAAACTGTGCAAAAAGATGTGCCCGACAATCCTATCACGTCAAAACATAATTCCGACTAAGGTAAGACGCGTTCACATGGGAAAATCCCAGAAAAACAAACCCAAAAATGGGATCAGAAATTAATATCTGACAAACCATTCACCGGAATGACATGCAGTAAGAAGGAAAAATGTCCACAGAAAGGAGTGGCACAGGGTTATCACGTTAAACCGCAGTTTCGGCGGGAATAGGAGGGGTTCACATGTGAAAAACTCCAAAAATACTCCCGAAAACTCATTTAAAAATTAATAAGTAAAAATCCAGAAGTCGAAAAATGGGGGAGGAAAAAGGAAAAAGGTAGGGGAAGGCACAAGGGACACGGCTGTCAAATCAAATTGGAATTGCGATGTAAATAGGGTAGGTTCACATGGAAAAATATCAAAAATACGCACGAAAAAGTCTTAAAAAACCGGAAAATTAATAACGGACAAACCATGTATCGGAATGATGCGGAATAAAAAGGAAAAATGTCAGGGGACAAGCGTTGGTCAGGGCTATGACGTCAGAGCATGATTCGGAAGCAAGAAAAGCGCGTTCACATGGAAAAACTGGCTAAATGGCATAAAATGCTTCAAAAATTAATAACTCAAAAACCGTGCACCGGAACAGGGGTAGGTAAAAAGGAAAAATGATCAGTTCAAAGAGAGGAACAGGGCTATGAGGTTGGATTTGGATTTAAGTGAACGTAGGGTGCATTCACATGGAAGGACCTCAAAATCAGGGAATGAAGGAAAACTGCAAGGGAACAGCCCCAAGGGTGGGTGGAACATAACCGGGTGGGTGGGAAGGGACCCCAGGAGGGTAAAAGCAAGGCAAGGCATTCATGCATGAGCAAGATAAGGCATATGCAGATGGGTATGCAATGTAGACGCGCAGGGACGCGTCCCCACACTTAAGACCTTAACGGATAGGGTTAACCAAGCAACAGGGACCTAGGACCACACCATAGACCATCCACTAACGTCCCCACACTTAAAACATGACCATCACTAAGAAATAGAAGTTGTAGGGTTAGAAAAACTTGGCCCGTTTCGTCAAGAATCAAGGTTGAGTGTCGACGGCACGTCCAGTGTGGTTGTCGGCGCTGGCGGGACCAAGGCATCTTCTCGGCACACGTCCTTCATGGAAGGGACCACGCGGCAGCACCCAGGGAGGTAGCTGATGGAAGGAATCGCAGGAAATTCGTCGATGATGAGGGATACTACACTCAACTCACAGTCACTCAAACGAAATGAAAGAACAGTCACTCGCCCCATGACTAATATCACTCGAGGAATAAGGATTAAGACCCATATCTCATACAAGGTTGAGGAATCGACAAGGGGGGAATGGTGCAGTTGGAGTATGCCAGGGTGCACAGTTGATGGTGCAGTAGTGCGTCCAACCCGTCTGGCATAAGTGCAAGGAGGAAGGCAAGGGAGCCTTACAGTGCAGTGTACAGAACAGGGTAATGTGTTTTGTGTTGACGGTAAAGACCCATCCCGTGGGTGCATAGGGAAACGGGAACATACCTGACTCCAAGTGTCGTAACGTCCCTCAATCTCACCTCTCGGTAATTGATTGAAGAAACTCCAGTCACACTCAACCCACCCTTTGTCTCACGCTCTGTTGATAGATACAGGAGGGCAGCCTTTTCCTGAAACCCATTGATGTAATCCTCTCAATCACTTGTGCAAAGGGTGTACGCCTTGTGCGCAGTTGATGGTGCATTAGTGCATCCCGCCCTGTGCCGGCATACGGTGCGAGAAGGAAGGCCAGGGAGCCTTATAGTGCAGTGCACAGAAACAAATTGTGCTTTGTGCTTTGAGAGGCCCATCCCGTGCGTGCAACACTTCATTCACACTTCTCACCTCTCATTTGATTTGAAGGGAAAAGACTGGTCTCTCGCCCCACCCTCTGTCTCACTCTTGTTGATAGATACAGAGGGCAACCGTACTCACCTCCCCATCCGGTTAGGATGAAAGCTCACATCACTCAATTGGTTGTCGATGAAGATCGCGTCATCAGTTGTTGAAGAGGCGTACCCAGGGAGGTAGCCATCAAATCGAACATTGTGTTGAATAGGACATGTCATCTGCTAGAGGACAGTTAGACACTTTGCAGAAAGACCCAGGACACAGCGTACCAAGGGAGGCAGCTTCGGAATTGGATCCTAGGGATATCAATTAATGAATCTGCTTTCTGGACTGCTGGGTGTTACCACCTTTTCCACAGCCAGCTTCTCGCCCAAGGGTGTTTACCACCTTTTCTTGGAACGAGGCCTGCTATGACAGGGAATTGCTTCCTTTTCTCTCATAACAGATTTGTTTTTCTTGTTTGTTTTTTTTCTTCTTTGTTTTTTTTTAATTTTATTTTTTTATTTTCCCCTATTCCCGAGGGTGTTTCCACCTTTTCCCGAAGAATAGGTCGGCATGACAGGGACCTAAGTCCTTTTCTCCCATGACCGATATGTTTTGTTTTGTTTTTTTTTTTTTCTTTTTTTTTTCTATATTGAACAAGGGAATGGTAGAAAGACCATTTGTCAGAACCCACCTCGCCACTGTCGCTGGTGGAAAATAGAGGATAAAAGATCAAGGCTGGAAGGGGGTTTTGAGGGGACAGAGGGTTGCGTCCACCTCATCAGAAGTGGCTGAAGAACGGCTATCAAAAGTAGCATCATAAGAAGTACATGGCTGTGCCAACGAGGGAAAAGATCAAGTGGCCGTAATTGTCAAGATCCCCAAGGAGGGAAGTACTTCTTGAGGCGATATCCATTGATCAGAAAGGGATCATCAGAGGCATCAACGGTCTGCACTTGGACAGAGCCATTAGGGTTGACTGCAAGTACCTTATAGGGGCCCATCCACCGCTGTTGGAGCTTGCCAGGAAACTTGCCAAATCGTGAATCATAGGCTAGGACCAAATCACCTTCTTTGAACTCCTTGTACTTGATGAAACTGTCATGGTAAGCCTTGCGTCGAGCTTGCGTGGCTTCCATGCACTGTAGAGCCATCCGACGAATTTCGTCCAAACATTCCAGGTGCAGGAGACGGCGTTGCAGTGAATCGTCATCCCCCAAACGCTCTTTGATCGCCACTCTCAAAGAGGGTAGTTCCAGTTCAACAGGAAAAACAGCTTCTGTACCATACACCAGCTGGAAGGGTGTCTGTCCCGTTGCTGCTTTATGGGAGGTTCTGTACGCCCAGAGGGCCTCTGTAAGTCGATCGTCCCAATCACGACGATGTGCGGCAATTGTTCTTGTCAGAATCGAGCAGAGGATGCAATTCGTGACTTCGACTTGGCCGTTGGCTCTGGGGTAATAAGGAGTGGACTTGCGATGGCGGATCTTGTACAACTCTGTCAACTCTTCCATGACTTTGTTAAGGAAATGAGTGCCTCTGTCACTTACCAGCTCTAAGGGACTGCCAAAACGGGTGATGATATTCTCGTACATAAACAGGGCCACGCTGTTACCATCGTCCCGCTTTAGGGCTTTAGCTTCACACCACTTTGTGACATAATCTGTACATACGAGGATGTATCGGTTCTGTTTCCTTCTAGTGGGAGGATCGATTGGACCTACGAAGTCAATGCCCCACTTCTCAAACGGCTTCAACGGAAGGATAGGTTGCAACGGCATGGCACTTGTCTTCGTGGGTTTCCCCATTCTTTGACAAGCATCACATCTTTTACAGTAATCATAGGAATCTTTGTGAATGGTAGGCCACCAATATCCTGCTAGCAGAGCCTTCCTGGCTGTAGCTTCTCCTGCAAAGTGACCTCCACATGGCTCGTCGTGGCAAGCCTTCAGAACAATCCCAATCTCATCCTCGGCAACACATCTTCGGAGCACTTCATCTTTGCCCTTCTTGTACAGTGCACCGCCGAGCAGGGTGTAGGGGGCTGATTCTAGCATGAGCTTCTTCCTTTCCCGACTAGAAATACCCGGAGGGTACTGTTGGGTTGCTAGCAGATTGGCAATGTCTGCATACCAAGGAGTAACAGTTTCTACCAAGAATAGGGAAGCATCAGGGAGGTCTGGATCATCCTGCTCCTCGTCTGCAGTTTGTGGGATATGCGACAGATGATCAGCCAGAACATGGGAACGACCAGGCTTAGTAATCACCTCAAAGTCGAACTCCTGGAATAAAAGGAGCCATCTCATCAATCGCCCTTTCACATCTGCTTTGTTCATCAAGAAGGACAGGGCCTCATGATCCACATAAAATTTAAAGTGGGTAGATAGGAGGTAATGGCGAAACTTCTCCAGGGCAAACACCATTGCCAAGCACTCCAGCTCGGTCACTGTATAGTTTCGTTCCCTATCAGTGACTTTTCGGCTTGCGTAATAGATCGGTTGATCCAACTTTGAGGAGCCCTTCTGGCAGAGGACTGCGCCTAAGCCTTCAATTGATGCATCAGTGTGTACGTGGAACTCTTTCGTCCAATCAGGAGGTTGCAGAATGGGTGCCTCAACCAGACACTGCTTCAAAGTGTGAAAGGCTTTATCACATTCTTCCGTCCAAGTAAACTCTGCATCTTTCCTCAGGAGCTTGTACAAGGAAGTTGCCTTTGTCGCAAAATGGGCTATAAACCTTCTGTAGTAACCCACATGGCCTAGGAATCCCCTCAACTGTTTGAGGTTGGTGGGTGCTGCCAGAGCTGCAATCTTTTTGATCTTTGCAGGGTCTGTTGATATCCCTTGTGCAGAGACAATGTGGCCCAACAAAACTCCAGAAGAAACCCCAAAGATGCATTTGTCGGGGTTGAGGGAGATCCCATACTCCCGGCATCGGTCAAAGCATTGTTCCAAATGTTCCCAATGTTCACGGATCAAACTATAAACACAGAAGTCATCCAAATATACCTCAATAAAGTCATGCAGATGATTTTGAAATGCGGCCATCATGACTCGTTGGAAAGTAGCAGGGGCATTGCAGAGCCCAAATGGCATCACTCGGTAAGCATAGGTCCCCCATTCTGTGGTGAAGGTTGTTTTGGATTGGTCTTCTTCTGCAATCTGCACTTGGTTGTATCCGCTGAATCCATCCAGAAGAGAATAAAGTTCATGTCCTGCCACTGTGTCCAACAGTTGGTCTGTAAAAGGGATTGGAAAGTGATCCTTCTTTGTCTTGGAATTAAGCTTTCGAAAATCCACACATATTCGCAATTTGCCATTCTTCTTGGGTACAACCACGATGGGTGAAACCCATTCACTATTTGCCACTGGATAGATAAACTCGGCTTCCAGAAGCTTCAGCAGCTCCGCTTTCACCAATGTGGAATAATTCGGGTTCATTCGCCTCTGTCGTTGCCGTACTGGCTTGGCATCAGGCTCCAAGTCAATATGATGTTGACATATTGTGGGATCAATCCCCTTTAGGTCTTTGTAGGACCACACAAACACGTCCAAATTTTCTTTCAACAAATTGTACAAGGTTGACAACTCCTCTTCTGGGAGACTGCTACCCACCTTCAAGTGGCGTTCAGTGCCTTCTGAATCCACAAAGGTTAACTGCCTTTCACCTTCCACTTCACGGATGAAGGTTCCACGGACTGCTTCTGGATACAGATCCGACTCCTTCAAGGGAGTGGTATCCTCTTCTGATGTCCCACTAGAACCAATTTCTTCTTTTGGTGGAGACTTAGGTTGCTCTTTAAGATATTGGAATGGGATTAGCGCTGTTTCGGGTTTGGTTTCAAAATTAATTACCTCTTGGCTTGAAGACTCATCTTCTGATAATGACACATCCAGGAACGTCACATAACAGGGACCTACTGATTTCTGTTGGGTTGGTGGAACTGGTGCTTGTTGGCACGGTGCATCATCATCATCTTTCTTTGGCAAGGATGGGTTAGGACGGCATGAGCCATACTTAAAAGACGGCTTGCTCTTCTTAATCCATTTCTTATAAAGGTTTTGCGTATGAGATGATCCATTTACCAGACCAAATGGTACCATCGCCATTCTATCCCATAGCATGAGCTCATCGGCTTCTGATGCTTCTGGAACTTCTTCCTCAAATGTATCCTCTTCAGGTAGGATAGACTCTTCTGGCTCTCTTGCATCACCTTCTTTGTCCATATCATATCCATCCTCTTCTGTCTCTGTCTCTGCTTCTGCTTCTGCCTCTGTCTCTGTTTCTGCTCCTATCTCTGTTTCTGCTTCTGCTTCTGCTTCTGTAGGAGCTCTGTAACAGAAGAATAGATTCTCTGGTTCCTCTTCTGTCTCTGTCTCTGCTTCTGCTTCTGCTTCTGCTGTGGCCATGTAACAGGGAGAGCAGTACATCCATGCTTCTATCTCACTGTCAGAAGTGATTTCCGAAGTCATTTCTGGTTCAGGCAGGAAGTATTCACCCATTGATAATGGCTTTGCATCTTTTGGAAGTCGGCTTACAGTATCCACTGTTAAGGAATGTGCCATTATTTTCTTGGGAAGGATCTGTTTGACAGCATCTTCGTCTGCTGATGTTCCATCTGTAGCCTCGTTAGGGAAATCAGAAGATAATTCCAAGGAGGTGGATCCATGTCCTTTTTGAGAACCATACAGTTTCAGCACCACTTTGTTGGGTCCTCTACCCAAGGTCAAGGTTCCTTTAAACCAATCCGTCCTTGCTCGGGCTTCAAAAAGCCATGGTCTGCCCAGTAACAGAGGATAGGATGTACCATAAGAGTTTGGCTTCACCACCAGATAGGTTAGCCAATAATCTTTTCCAGCCACTGTAGTCTTCACATATGGAAGAATGCCCAAAGGCTTGATTCTACTCTGATCCGCCAGTCTGATGAGCCATTGGGTGGGTTGCACACCTTGTAGGCCTAGATCCTTCATTGTCACATCCGTCATAATGTTCACTGATGAACCACCATCAATCAGTGCATTTGCGATGAAGCAACCTTCTATCCATACGCCAGTCTCTGGAGTACCTGGATCTAGGAAAGCGTTAGCCACGTCCACTTCTTTGACAGGCTCTGGAGCCTTGTTGGACTTTGTTGCTGTTGAGGGAGCAATCCTTAAACCACGTCTTCTTGTCAGTATACTTTTGAATCTTTTCCGACAACTGGGGGACAACATCAATAATTGTCGGAATGTGAGGTTTGGTTTAAAGGTATCTAGATCTCTGACCAGATCGTATTCCTTAATAGGATCCACTGGCTTCTCTAATCGGTTAGGGAATGGGGCAACACCCATTTTCATTTTCCCTCTTTCTTCCAACAAAGACATCATGGAAACTTCTTCTGCCACTTGTGGCACGTCCTCCTCTTCTGTATCCTGGACCTCTGGTCCTGTCTCTGTAACTGTCTCTGTAACTCTCTGTGGCACTGTAGGGCTCTGTACGGCACTGTTAGGCTCTGTTCTGTTCTGTTCTTCTGGTGGAAGATTGAACTTCACTGTTCTGGCAGGAGGGTTATTTTCTTTCTGGCTAGGTGGTTCCTTCTGCTTTGCACGAGTGATGGCAGCAACTTCCAATTCCACTAAATTGGAGGTAGGCTCTTGGGCCTTGACCGGACTATCAGTAGCACTGTTTTTCACTAGGGCTGGGCTTGGACAGTCTTTTGCAGTGTGGCCTTCTCCTTTGCATCGACTGCATAAGGGCTTGTAATCCACTGACCTTCGAGGATTTGGACAATTTGGTGAGATGTGTCCCTTTTCTCCGCATCTGTAACACTCCACTTCTGATCTCTGACCACCGCCAGACTGTCTGCCTCTGTAACTTTGAGAAGGAAATCTTCTGGGTCCGAAATTAGGACCAAACTCTCTAGGCTTGGGTCCAATATCTTGTGTTGTCATTTTGGATTCTAGCAAGTTAAATCTTGCGTCTTCTTCCTTTCTTCTCCTATCATGCATCTCCTTCAGAGAGCAAATGTCCTCTGTATGGTTCTTCCGCAAACAGTAGGAACAGAAGGCTCCAGGGATTGTTGGTTTTCATGTACATTCAGTGGCTAAATGACCTGCTTGATGACACTTACCACACCAAGTATTTGACCGCATCACATCCCTTCCTGCTCCTGCAACGTTGGATATGCTAGCGGTATTCACTTTCAATGTCTGTAGTTGCTCTGTAATCACATCCATCAACTCCTTTTTGATGTTTGCAACTGAGTTGGATAAATAATCCTTCAAGCTTTCTCCTCCTGACGTACTGGCAGGAGGGTTTTGAGGAGTCTCTGTAATTACTGCATAAACGGGTTGGGCTGGTACAGAGGGGTCTCTGTTCTGGTTCTGATTCAGAGCTCCTGTTTGAACTGTTGGTTGTTGGCTCCAGTTGGTAGGATTCCACTGTTGCTGCTGATTTGTCATTGAGGAAATTGGTTGGGACCATTGTTGTTGTGGTTGAACCATCATTTGAGGCATGGATTGTGGCCACTGTGGATTTGGTGCACTGTACTGTGATACTGAGGGCATCTGTTGGTAGGGATAGGGAACAGTCCCTGGGACTGCATTTGGTGGGTACATCATTCTTGGCACCAGAGGAGGTAGGACTCCTCTTCCTATATTCATTGCTAATCTAGCTTCCACTTCATCGTACAGTCTGGCACCTTCTGTTGCAGCTTGCAGGGTGGCTGGTCTTTGTAGCTCCACAAACTTACAAACTTCTGGTTGTAATCCTCTGAGAAACACTCCCTTCTGAATGCCATCATCTAGATTATGGTTAGTCCATCTCTTCAGGATGGATTCCATTCGTGAGACATAGGCTTCTACTCTTTCTCCAGAGGACTGACTTAGGTTCATAAATTCCTCTCTCATCCGTTCTTCAAAACCTTCACGCCTGAATTTAGTGAGGAAGGCCAACTTCAGGTCGTCCCATGTGCCAAAAGTTCCTGCTGCTTGTCTCTCATACCACTGAAACGCCGCGCCCTTGAAAGTGGCGGGGAATATTGCTAACCAATGCTCCGGGGTTCTGGCATTGTTAGCCACACACGCTACCATAAACTCTGCTACATGAAGATCGGGGTCTTCATTGTACTCTCCCTTAAAAACTGGCAATGGGACTACATTCGCTGGTCTGTCATCAATATTTCCAGGACGGATCTGGCTTGGAAGTGGACCTCCAGCAGGAGGAGGAAGGGCTTGATGTGCCATTGGGACTTCTGTAAAGAGTTCCGCAAGGGCGTCAAAGGCGGCTTCTGCTGCGAGCTCGCTCTCGGCTCTGATTCTTGCTTTCTCTCTTCTCACGTACCTCTGGACTCGTTCTAACGCTTGCCTTTTTATTGCGTCATTCATCAGGGGTGTGGCTCCACTATGTTGTTAGTGCTCCACAGAGGGTTAACAGAAGGCTTCAGTCTCTGGAGGACTCTCTTGCCAACATTTCTTCTACTTCTTTCCTCTCGACGTCCCTAAATTCTGCTTTCATGCCACTGCACAGAGGAAGGTATTCGGTTCTGAAGGTGTCAAAATGCATACGTCTGAGCATTGTGGTGGTGCCATCATTATAGTAATGCCAGCTTCTAATGGTTTCAATAGTGTATGTTGTGAAAAACACTCTGTCTACCAACTTCCAATGGGTTGCTAATTGAACAAACAGAAGATTATCAGTACACCAAGCATCCCATGTATCTTGCTGTTGAGCATCCACGAACAAATTCCAACTCTTTTCCTTCTTGTCCCTGTGAACCTCTACAGACCAAGACTCCTGAAGCTTCTTCACAATCTCCCACTTGATGTTGTCTGGAAACTCCTCAATGAATGCCAAATCTCCCATGGATGGTCATCCTCTCTGTTTCTGCTCTTCAGTTTGTTCCCAAACAGTTTGCCACCAAGATGCAAGTTTCTGCTGCTTCAATAGGAAGAGGAAACTGTCCACTACATAGAGCATGCATCATGATGGTGATGTGTTTCCGCCATTGTGGGATGAACTTCTTGTGGAAAGTGGCTTTGATTATGAGGAATTCCAACTCTTCAGTGGAAGAAGGAACTTTACAATCATCCATTGAATTCTTCTCTTCTTGGCAATGCCAATTCCTTCATTTTCAGCCTCTTTTGGTGCTTGTTGATGGCAAGCTTCCCCGGCTGCGCACCAAAAACATGGGGCCTCGAGAGGAACACCAAGGAAAATGGAATTCTCTTGCAAGAAAATCTATCTTGTAACATCAACAAGCTTGTTTATCATGTTTCATATGATCACAATGAAGAAAAGAACACCAGGCACAACAAATCTTCATGCAGCATCATGTAGATCTCCCACGGATTTTAATAGAATCAACCATATTCTTCAACATCTTCACAAAATCCATCAATAGAACAAAGAAAGCAAAGGAATACACCATCTTGGAATGGAAAAACATCACATAGTATTCATCTTCAATATCTTCATAGTCTTTTCTCTCAATCTCTCATATACAATCACTCTGTTTGAGTAGAATTGGCTATCTCTGACTCTCTCTCTCTCTCTCCATCAATAATACATCATATCCTCACTACAATCTCTCTAAATTACACTCAATAATCACTCTTAGGTCGTGGATACCCCTCCCAAGAGGTATGTCTGATATGAAGGGTCACCAGAGCCACTACAGTGTCTCTTCATAACTCACTACTGTCACTTCACTCTAGTCTTCACTTGAGTCTTCAGCAGCTACTTCTTCCACTTCTTTCAGCTCTTTTGCACTTGTATTCACCTCTTTCCAAGGCTAGAAAACTTTCTCCAAAGTCATACATACATTCCACAGAACACTTACAGAAGCATACAGAACAGTCTACAGAACAGTACCAGAACAGAGACAGTACAGAACAGAACAGAAGCAGAACAGAAGCAGAAGCTCTACAGAAGACCTACAGAAGGTTACAGAAGGTCATCAAAACCACATCACTCATTCTCAAATCATTCCAAACTCTCACAAACCATTCACTAAGCTTTCACAATATCTCATTCTTCATCAATCAATACTCCATCCCTCCTTACAGAAGACAATCAGAACAAAACAGACCAAAACAGAACAAAACAGAATGTATACAGAACCATTCAGAACCTATCAAAACATCAACAAGCATCATGAACTTCCAAAACACAATCAATATCATCCAAAACACTCTCAATCCACTTCCAAATCAACCAATCATCCCATAAAATTAACCATTCAGCTCTCAAAAACAACAAAAATCAGCCAAAAAACAAGTCATTTCAACACTCAACAGACCCTCCTTGTATGCACTACTGCATAGACCACGTCTTCAAACAAGTCAAAGAGGAAGGCTTTAGCAACTTCCTATAGTGCAAGGAGGGCCTAGGCAATCCATCGATCCACACTTGAACTATCGGGAAAGTGCATCTTGTTGCTTCTAATCAATATGTTCTACATTGTCTCTCGCACCACCTTTTGGAATGTAGCATTTGGTATCAAGAGATGTGTGGTCTTCTGATAATGGTGGATCTCTCGAAGGGCCACTATGCCTAGCTTCCATTGATGCTTGCAATGGTGGCATGGTGGTGGTAGTGGTGGAGCAGGGGGAGGTTGTCTCTATGCGAGAATTCTTGGGAGGAATCTCCAAGCCGCTTGCTTGGTGGGTGCCATGTCTTCTAGGAGTGAGAATTGGAAAATGAGGTGAAACTTTCAACTTATAACCAAACTTTTTAAAAATCCATATACTTGAATTAATGTATCTAGATTTTGAAAAAATATGACTAGTGATTACATTGACTTGAAACTTTACATGTGGACTCTTCTAGGACACATCAACCACCCAAAAAAAATGGGTCCCTTCAAGAGCCTCTAGGACACCTAGCCAGAGGCTCGTGTGTAGGGCCCTAATTTCTCAAATTCAAGGCCCCACATGTGAGCCTCCAACCAAGTGTCCCAAAGACTTTTGATGGGGCCAATTTTTTAGTTTTCATGAGTTCTTATGTTGCTCGACATATGGGTGAAGTTTCACTAGATTTTGATTTATAAAATTAACAATTGAATCTTTTTTGGAAAATTCATTAACTTGATTATACTTCATCAAGAATATAAAAAATTCACCAAGTGTACATAATTGTGTATCAAATGTATTCTCGACCAAACTACATGCGACTTTGGGCTTGCTTTCCTCACTTCATATATTGCCCTATTTACAGATTATGCTTGAGAGGATTTGGACTTCTTTTTTTTCCTTGTATCATATCTCTAATCTCCTATACCACCATTGGAATAATTGGAATCATTAATGCTACCTCCATGATCAGTTGCCTTTTGAAAAGCACAATGAGCTTGCCAGTGAGATCCTTCCATGCCTTGAGTTGACCATATTGCTAAACTCCTTTGATCTACAAAGTATGGACCATGTACCTCAAGCATATGCTACATAAGAAAGAGAGATTAGAAACACAAACTAATTCACAATGATGACATATTTTTGTAATGGTGACAATACTGACCATGTAGTGTGTTATGTTGCTTGAAGTCGATGCCTCCACCATAGAGTTATGAAATTTAGCAACTATCTCTTTAAATGTATTGGCATCACCATCCATAAATCTTAAATTTTGTAAGAAATCTGCTAATCTATCTAGGTGTATCCAAACTTCTACCTTTGCAATCCTTGTTCATCCCATTGCTCCAATCTAGAATAGCAAGGTGCAACTTTTTTCGTGCTTTATACTTCTCTGGTTGTTTCATAAGTATATTGACTTCCTCATCTCAAGGTGGAGATACAAATTCCTAGCCTTGGGTCCACCAAAGCATGGTTTGCAAGGGATATTTCCACTCTTGCTGGATTTTTTCTTATCCTTTTTTATTTCTACTTAGCCCCCGTGCAATCCAACTTTAGAGAGGACTTGTTCTACCTTCCTGCATGTAGCATCAGATTTTGATATAGGCTGCATCTTGTATGTGAAGCATACATATTTAGATAATAGCTTCTTAATTATTCTAACCAAACAATGCAATGTGCAAAAATGAACCTTGTCAATGGTATTTCCAAAATAGAGTGCCAGTTTGGATCCAATAGGACTAGCACTCCATTGCTCATGGCTTTCTAATCATGTGTTGGAGCACCTTGTTGTCCTATCTTGGCAAGCCATTCTTTCTTTCCATCTTTCCCTTTCTTCCTAGTTTACATACAGTATATGCATGGAAATTTTGCATTTGCTGATTTTGATAAACCAAACCTACACTTCATTGTTTTTTAATCACTTGCAAGATGCCATTCAACTTGATAGTCCCCAAATCCTTCAACATGTAAAGTTGCTCCATTATTTTTCTATTGAATAACACTGGGTATATTAGTGAGGTTTAAAAACTTTAAGTACTTCATGATCCTCCTTTGGTACTTCAAATGTTACAAGCCACCATATTTCATTCTCTGATTGCACACTAAAGTATAAAGGATGGTTTTCATTTATATTGGGATCCAATACTTGATTCACAAGTGTTATACTCACACATTCAAGTTTTTGCCCCTTGATAATCTCACTATTATCAAGGTTGCAAAAAAACTTAAGCTTGCCTCTACATTCTTCCATAGACATATTGTAGAACTTAACCATAGCCACCTGCACCCTAGATATATCCAATACAAAATTATTGGATGCATTCAATACAAAGGTAACTTCTTTGGAACCATACTTTTGTATATGTGTCTGTTCCAGATGTGTAGGCTCACCAATCAGTTCTAAAACTTTCAAATTTAGTTTTTTTCAAGCATTCTTCACGTGAAATGGTTTTGGTAGAGGCACTACTCACCTAGAATTGAAAACCTGCTTAAAACTTGTATCTAATTATTGATAAAGCATACTATATTACTAAAAACTATTCCCACCTTGTCACATAATCCTTGAGCATTTGTAGCAATAAACAAGTTGCTTACACCCCTAATTCATTCCCTTGCGACACCATCCACAATATCCTTGAATTTATGATTTTCCAATGCATTTTTTATTGTGTCCTTGCTAAGGACTTTAGCAATAGTATCGTGCTCTCCAAGAGAAACATATTCCTCATTGTAGTAGATTGAGCATATATCCATCTATGATATTTTCCACTTTCTTTGGTTAATTGTTTTAACTAATCAAATGTGCTTACGTGCTTCTTTGGTTTTTAAAGTGGGCACAATATCCAAAGTTTTAATGAGCTTCCTCTTTAAGTTTCTATTCTTCTTCTCCAACTCCATAATTTTAGATTGTAACTCAATATTATGTACATGTGTAGCATGCATAGCATCTTCAATGGCATACATTGCTTGTTGTAGGCTCTAATTCTTCCTATCCTTCTTAGCCAACAATTGATCCTTTTCCATCAAAAAATGTGCATACCCTTGTAATCTTGTCTGCATATTTGTTGAGGCTTGATGAACCCTTGCTAATCCTTGTATCACAAGTCTATATGTGTATCCATACAATCCTTTATTGCCTTTACAAACAAACTTTGCAAATGATGTAATCCCATTAAATTGTGGTGGCCTTTGAGTTAGTGGATCAGGTGGATAAATGCACCCATCAACCCAAAGATCCACATTCTTTTCTCTACATTTCTTTCTTGTTGCAATGTGTATCTTATTGCATCGTCCCTTTCCACAATTCTTTTGAGCAGTGGTGCATATTCATCCTCCACTTGGAAATAAATATCTCTCTTTCTCTTAGTACATCCTGCACCTGCATTTTGCAAAGAAAAATGTATGACAATTTTAACTTGGCTTAACATTCAAATCCCATAATTATACCCCTTTGAATCACTATATCTGTATTCTTTTTTACCCAATTGGATCTTGACTCTTTCATTTGATTCCAATCATGATAGACCCTAATCAACCCCTGGTTAGCCTCTAATCTTATCTTAGAAGCAACTCTTAATTAGGCTCTAATATTATATTCTGTTCTATCCAAAACACACACACTCTCTCTCTCTCAAAACAAGAATTGGTCAAACATTATTATAGACATTTATACAAAAGCTTGGATAGTGAAGAACAATAACATCATCTTATCTTCTTCCCAAATGTACTCTATGTTACTCTATCACTTATTTTCTCAGTTTATCTTACACAGTCAGATACTCTCTCTCTCTCTCTCTCTCTCTCTCTCTCTCTCTCTCTCTCTCTCTCTCTCTCTCTCTCTCTCTCTCTCTCTCTCTCTCTCTCTCTCTCTCCATGAATTGTTGCTTAAGGATTAAACAACAATTGTGAATAATAATAACATCACAGAGATTAAAAAATAAAGATACCTCCAGTATCACTTGATTGCTTGTAGTATAGATTGTTGAAGAGGGAGATTGCTTATAGTATAGCGTTGAGGGGGAGATTGATTGTACTAGTGTAGAGAGTGTTGTAGATAGAGATTATTTAATTTTAGAAAATGGCTTCAAAACCACTTCTCAACGCTACTTTAGAATAATTCGTATGCAAGAAGGGAAAGAGAAGAGCACACAAAATTTGGAATAAAACTAGAGATTTTAGAGGGAAGGAAAAAAATGCCCAAAAATGGGCATATATTTGTCCAAAAGAGAGAAAAATTTTACAATGAAAATTTGGAGTCAAAAAAGGTGTCTTTGGGTAAAAAATAATCTTAAAATATGATGTGTGCATCAACTTGTACCATTGCTCTTTTAAGAAGTGCGAATGAGAATGATTCTAATATATTTTAATGTTGAAAAGTCATGAGGGTGTTAAAGAGTCGTATGTCAATGATTGGCTTTGTTTTTAGAGAAAACAAAATTGTATTTTCTTAGTTGTGAGGATTTTGAGAAAAAGTGACCTTATCTTGTAGTTTGGGAATAAAATAATAGGTGAATTCTATTAAAATACAAATATGACATTGGCTTGATTGTAGAAGATATCTTATTATAACATTATTTTGGAATCTATTTTTAGAGAGAGAGGTGAGAGAAACCCCTTAAGGGCCAAAAAAGAGAGTCCATATCTCTCCTAATGGGAGAACTTTCTCCATTGTTCTATCCACAGTAATGATACAGACTTTCTCAATCATTGTTTCCATTGTAATAAGTCCATTTAAAACAAGTCTAAATATGGATAAATAAAGAACCTTTATCACAAGTTGGATGAATATGCAATAGATGATAAACTTTCAATTTCAAATAGTCTCCATACATTTGTTATTCTCTTATGTTGTTTCTTGCATTAGTGGAATTATGATCTACTCTTTGATGATCTCAATCACAGGGCCTACAAAAACATAGTCATAAGTTTATGTTCGGCAACATATTTCCACTACAATATATGGGATGTGTTGGCTACCATCTGTAAACTATCAAACCTATGGGGATTGAAGAAACAAAATTAATTGGCAATGAGGATTAATCTCCACTCAGTCTTTCTTAGTCAATAGTAGAAGTATGCTTGTTCATATGTTTCCCTTTTCCAACCATTGCACTATTGGCATCACTTTCATGCGACTAGTCATAGTCTCTTTACAAGGAGATAACAAACTCTGAACACATTCCAAAGAATACATGTCAATAATCACTAGGGCTCTAGATCCTTATGCCTCTTGCAATTGTTCTTTCTTTGAGTATTTTTAGTATAATGCTTTCTGATTGGAGAGAAATTTACCTTCAAGGTAGTCAAGGAAGATAGGGCACCTCCAATCCATCTCCTTGTCCCACTATTACTCAACCTAGTGATCCTTTTACATGCACCACTCCTCCTCCAAATTTCACCTAGTTCTCTCATTCTCTTGGCAAAGTTTGCGACACCCTCACCCCCCTCTCTAATTGCATGTACATTAATTTATGAGACAAAACCACTATTAAGTATGGACAATAGAATGATAAGATAGCATCATAAACATGCTATTATAGAAGGATAATATGTCATGCCTATAGAGTAGTCTCCATGCCGCTAACCTGCATGACTTTTGAGATCAATATCATCATCTAGTTTGGAATCATGGGAAATAGTAAAACATATATTATCTATGTTTTCTCTTTATCTCTTGTGTGAATTGGATGAAAAAATCATTATCCACTTAAATGTTGTAGTAGTCCTCCCAATTCAAGAGTAATCTCCTTCCGCCATCTTGTAGCATGGCCCAGAAAGTCTCTTATTTGACCCAACTTTGAAATGGTGCATTTCCATCTACTCAAATCACAATTTTGTCATTTAAGAATAATGTGTTCAGTTTCTAATGCATCAAGTCTAAATTAAAGAGAGGAACCTATATTCAGGCATGCCCATCAATGTTGCTTAGATTTTTCTATTAGAACTCTCCATGGCCTTTAGTATCTTGACATGGTCTGGCTCATTTAGCTTCAAGGATAGTAATGTGTATATTCTCTTCTCATTTAGAACACTTCTAGTCTTCAAACCCCAGTCCAAGCAAGCACGAGATCGTTCTTCAATGGTAAAAACCACTATTATTTTGGATCAATGTGGTTTGAATAGATATGACCAACAACTATTGAGAGGTAGAAACTTGCTAGTACCACTTTTCTCCAAGGCGTGGGCCTAAAACTCTCAACAAATGTTATGTTTTCTCTACGATCCTTTCATTAACACTATAGTATATCTCGCCCCACCCTAGATCTAAATTTAGGGTCAATGAGTTGTGTATGTTTTTGGTCGATTGACTACACAACCTTATCATACTCATCATGCACGTGGTAAATTACAATTACATCAATGTTGCTACATTGGGATCTAGGGTCTTACAATAAAATGAGTCATAAAATAAGCTTAAAGGTACTACCTTCCACATGATATGGGCAAGAGCAATCAAGGATGCCTTGTACCATGTGGAAATGGGTGACAGATTCCTGTATGCTTGCACTCATGCCTTTGCATCCTCATTCAACTTGTCAAATATAAGTGTGTGGTCGGCTTGCCCAATATTCTTGCTTTGCACATAAGATATGGATGTGAGGTATGGACAACCTCCTTTTGTACCAACCTATATAGATTATGATTTAGGGTTTCAAGGCATTCATTCTACCAATTCACTTAGTCGATAAAATCAATCCAAGCATAGAAAAAATGTCTTTGTATAAAACTATTTATGCAAGATATTGCTGAAAAAGTCTCCTCTTTGGCCACACTTGTCACTTTTACTAAGCCACAATCTACATGTATGGGTTTTCTTGCATTATCTAGAAAGGATGTTAGGAACCATCCAAAATATTAGCAACACAAAAAACATACATGATGGACTATATAAGGGGTTTAGCATTTAAGGCCACAATGTTTATCTCATTCATCCAAGCTATAAGTTGATGGTTTCCATTGCCAATAAAATAGAAAAGTCAACAAGAAGACCCACTCATACTACCTATCTCTGCCTTGAACTCCTTGTGCTTCTTTAACCAATGGGGATCACATTCCTTTGACTCAACAACCAATTTGCACTGGTGCCTTGGAGTCTCCAATATGATATTATGAATATACCCATCCCTCTAATGTAGCCATTTATTGAAAAGAATCTTTGAGAGTTGCTTATAGCTCATGGTGGTCACTTGTCTTATCGTGGGCATGGTGACCAAAGGGCATCATGGGATGGGAGACAAAGGGATGGATATTCACATTTTCATGTAAAAATGTAGCAATATTGACAACAATGTGGAAAGAAAAAACTACATATAATAAACATCCCTATCTTTTACAAATACTCACAGTCAACTTTTCCAGTTGTGGTCCTCAATGCAAACTTGTATGATACGCTTGTCACAAGTGATTGTGAGATCAGTCACCGCACTCATATCCCCAACTGTGAGGTGTCCGCCAAGCTCATTCCAAGGCACACCTTTTTTGTGGTCCATCAATAGGTTTTCCAAATGTCGCCACCCAACACTCCCTTGGAACATGTAATATTTCCGCACGAAATATTAATAATCCTAGACCCCACACATCCCGCGCAAGAGCAACTTAAAGCAATCTCCCGCAATAATAAAATTTTGGGCTAAGTGCTCCCTCCGCATGCATTAGCAAACTCCATCCCATGTTGTGCATAAGAGGCCATGGCTTAAAACCCGTAGCCCACGCAGGAACACCCCTTCAATGGGGAAAAAGGGGATAATGGATAAATTTTTGCAATTTTTTTAATTAATAACCCCCTCCCCTTCAGCCGATGCATGGCGGGGAGAGGGAGTGTGAGAAGAGTGGGTGTGGAGTAGGAGAGCATGGGGGGGAAGGAGGCATGCTACCTGCTGTGTGTATAGCTACCCCCCCCTTACAAGCCTATAAGAACCCCCCCAAGTTGGAGGGAAGGAGGGAGGAGAGAGAGGATTCGTGTTGGTGCTATCGCCATGCTGCCACACCATCGCCAGGACTGCCGCCGTCTACTGCTGCGCCATGCCACCTGCATCACCACCATCATCATCATAATCATCATCATCGTCAACATCGTTGTCGTCATCTTCACCGCCCTCCTCATCATCCTCTCCAATCACTCTCTCTCCACATCATTCTGGTACTTTAGAAGCTTAGAAGCTTCTAATTAGAAGCTTCTAAATAAGGCTTCCATAAGCCTTATTCACCTACACCTCTCGGGTTTTTTAAAAACCGAGGTTGTATGGGCCGATTCCTGCAAAGGGAAGTAAGTATGCGGGCAGAAGGGAGTTTTGGAAACCGGATAAAGGGCAAGGAGAGTTTGCTGAGTTGAGGTCTACGCCCTCGATGGCTCCTAAGCAAAAGTCGTGAGGCGCACACGCAGGAGCTTCCACCTTGAGTACACGTGTGGACAACGCTCCGATCCTTAATGCCCAGGTTCTTAAAAATTAATTCCGCATGAAGGGATGCATTAAGCATGTTGGTTTTTAGGGAAATTTAAATGCATTTACTCATTCGATTTATAAAGCTTAGTGGGATGTCAAGCACTTGTATTTTGCTTGCACCTCCGTGGTCAAGAGTAGCTGCAAATTTCAACGCATTATGCATAAGTTATATGACGGAATTGTGCGAAGGCGTCCTTGTGGCATCTCACAAGGGATATGACATATAACTCGTAACGCATTTATGTAATTAAATTCTTGGTTGTGTCTTGCGATTAAGGTAATCATAGACGGACATTAAATGATGTTCGAATAGTTGCAATGCATGGAAAGGATTTATGTACCTTGCATATTGCATGCGATGATAATTACATCCTAGGTCGAGTTAAGTGCTAAAGGATGGATTAGATAAAAAATGGACTCATGGCATTCGCTCATGCATGGAGATCTCTTGTCAAAGTTTGAATGCATTTTCATTGAAGCTTTGATTTCGTTGCATCGTTATAGTTTAGGGCAAGGAAAAGAAAAGATCTTTGTAAATCTTTTAACTGCATAGAAGGAAAAGGTCTATAATCTTGAAATCGCAAATTGCATGAAATGATACATCGCATATATCTTGCAATTCCTTGCATCTTTTAGGGAAAAGTACTTGCAAATTTAGAAGAATGTATTTGCATCTTTAAAAGAAAGACCATCTTAAATTGTGGGTTGATCAAACTAAGTAACCTGCGTGAAAATCATAAAGGTACGATTAGATTGCAAATAAGGATCACCTCAAAGTGCTAGGTAGGGTTAAGTTACATTAAAATTCTGCCTAGTATCGCACTTAGGTTGCATGGTTTTGTGCCTAAATCACAAAAATAGTATTGCCACTCCGTAGAACAAGTTTGGCAAGTTCTAAATACAAGTTTAATTTTCTAGAGGATGAGTAGTCATCCTACTACATCACCCTTCCTTAGGGCTAATTTGCCAAGTTAGGGTATTTATAAATTGCCTAGCAAGCAATTGACCAATCAAGTGGGGACAACAAGGTTATCCAGGATGTATTGACCTTAATATAAGGAAACCTAAGGTATTGACAATTTGGGTTAACAGGGTATAATCCCTAACCCAAGAATAAAGGGTAAACAAGCAACTCAGCTTACGAAACCCTTGGGATCTTGCCAAGTCGCGATTGATCGCGGATCAAATGCTGGATGTATTCGGAGAGAAGGATTCACACCTTAACAATTGGCCGTATAAACGACCACTGGAGTGCTTGTGTTTGTACACTTAGAAGCATTGTTTGTTCTTCGTTGCTCAAGGAACTAATGTTGGAAAATAACTAATGTTTCAGGTTGAAATCCTGGAGGGAGAGGCAGCATCAGTTACCCCGACTGTTTGCCTAACCCTATCCAAGGGGGCTATTAGCCACGCCAGGTACGTGGACCGAACCCACCTCGAGAGGTCTCTCCGTGGGTGCTACTTGGAGCAAGAGGATACTTGGGTGCCAGGGGGGCTCTGGCCATAAATCCCTTGCTTCTCCGGACCCTGCACAAGAGACCAACGTGACCTGAGATTGGGTCTCGAGGCCCGCATACTAGTCAAACGGGCGAAAACTTGGAATAGCAATCCCTGAGGATTGCTGGAATAGCCTTCGAGCGGATTATGGAATAGCCTTCGGGCGGATTATGGAATTGCCTTTGGGCGGATTATGGAATAGCCTTCGGGCGGATTATATGATGTATTCCAAAGACTGATAAATAAAGATCAAATGTTGAAAAGAAACTTGCTTGACATTGTTTTTCTATGTCAGTGCCTAAGTTACGTGAAGGAACTAGCGATTAATTGGTTAATTAAAGAAGCTGTTTTTGCTTGTCAAACTAAATGTGGTAGGTAATTAGATAACTAAAGCAACCTGAGGAAAGTGTGGTGGATGTGACCATGGGTCCGTCCTACGGAAGGGTGGTCCCAGTTGGCTGGGAACTTTTCTCAAAGGAATTAACAGCAAGGTAACAATTACCTAGAATCTATAGAGCTAGAGTCCCGATTTATGCTGTTTTAGGGGAACAGAACGGGACTATGCCTTACAAGCAGAGAGGTCGAGCTTCGCATCCCTCTCGTTTCCCATTCTCCTTGAACCAAGTGTAGTATAAATCTGCTTTGACCCTGATGTTTCTGTGTAAAAATGCTAGTTACCTTCCAGGAACTTGACCATTAGTAAAACCCTGATTCAGGTCGGTCCTAAGTGGGAACCCCATGACATTCCATGGGAGTGCCGGGCGGCACTTTCTGGACTCCCTTCCCAATGGGCTGCTAAGACATGTCCTACAAGTGAATCACAGGTTCCTTCACATAATTTATCTCACGGATACACATATAATTCAAACAACCCTTGAATTAAAAAATATTATTTATTATATTGGAAGTTTATTACAATTGTCATCTTTTCGACCCTGCAAAAGATATACAGAATTCCACGAGGGTATTCTGCCCACCAAGATTCCACCCTTGTAACTAGTATTTAGGGTTCCAGGGTCCCATCCTGGGTCATGAAGGGGCTCATCAGATTCTAGGAATGATGCAAAATTTATGGCCAGAGTCCCCCCTAGCACCCACATTTCCTACTTCCTGAGGTTATCCCTGTAGAGACAGACCATTTGCTATAGAGCCCGTCTAAGCCTCTCAAAGCAATAACCATGACCCCCTTGGAGTAGGGTCTTGCAGCTAGCTTGGGGGTAGCCTAGTGCGACCTTTCCTTTTATCCTATTTATCAATGTTATTAATCAGAGACTAGATTCTAGCAAACACAAACAACCCTTTCAAATGTATATCAAATGATGTAATGACAATCACACCATCGTGTACTTCACAGCTTCCATAGCCAAGGTAGACCTTATCCTAAGGTAACCTTACATTCTAATGAGGATTCTCCTCCCCATACAGAAGTGTTGAGTACATCTCTTACAACATGTTAAGCAAGACATGAATTTTCTGTTTTTGGGGCTAACTTACCCAACATAAGCGAATTTCCTTTAGAAAAACTATTGCGACAATAATTTAACGAGATGATTTACAAGACCCTTAAATAGACATTCACTTTTCATAACAAGCGTTAATCAACCTTTACCTTATCACGTTGACAATGTGTTGAATTATTTTATTAATCTCAAGTGCACATATAGTCTTTTATTCATTTCGTGCAATATCCTCCTATAACTATTTTCATCATGATCTTACGAATTATAATCTTAATTAATCTAACTACAAATCATAAGTAGTAGTTAACCATTTATGCATGTATTAATACGCTCTCTAGATAAAATTATCAATTTGTGTAAGTGAAAATTATAGAAGTTAATATTTTATGTAAAAATTTGACATAAACCTTATTACTTTATGTGGCGAAATAATAATCTAGTAGTGAATAGCCTGGTTTGGCACGACGACATTGGGCATTTCATCTTTGCTTGCACTCGCATTTGCCACGCCTAATGTTCCATTGGTAGTGGCAACTCTGACAACCTTGAGCACTCCCGTATCTCTAGCAATACCCACGGTTGTAGTTGTACCCATGGTCTTTTCACCTCATCAATTTGGAGCCATCATCCGCAAGTGGATTCAAGAGACAAAGAAGGAGAAATGAATTTGGGATGGGAGAGCATAAGAGAAGATGGCTTAGTCGAAGACCGAGACAGGAGGTTTGAGCCATCTCTCTCTCTCTCTCTCTCTCTCTCTCTCTCTCTCTCTCTCTCTCTCTCTCTCTCTCTCTCTCTCTCTCTCTCTCTCTCTCTCTCTCTCTCTCTCTCTCTCTCTCTCTCTCTCTCTCTCTCTCTCTCTCTCTCTCTCTCTCTCTCTCTCTCTCTCTCTCTCTCTCTCTCTCTCTCTCTCTCTCTCTCTCTCTCTCTCTCTCGGAGGGGTATTCTTCTACCTCCCTCTCGCAGCCTCTCAAGGTCTCCTTGTGCATCTCTAAACTGCTCCTAATGCCTCTTATTTATAGCTAAATTAGAGAAGAAGGGTTGTGGGACTGAGAAGAAGAGCTCTTTATGGAGGGAATATTGGCAAAATCCACAATCTGAAACTCATAAGATGCAATCTGATGCTTAAATCACAAATATAATGGTTCCATTGGCTCCGAAAGGGAAGGACACCTGCTTAGATATCTTTGAGAGATCACTCCTTCTTCTTCTCCCTGTTTGGAGTGTTATTTGCTGCTCGGAAACTGCAATCACCACACAGGCGATTTCGCCAATCCTTCTTCTTTCATTAAATCTCCAAAATTGACTGAAAAATCCACTTGCTTTTGTTACATGACACCTTGTTCTAGGATTTTCCATAGCTTTTTAGGATATTTACAATAAATAATATCCAAAATATGCTAATTTTGTTCAAAAATCTAGTATTTTTGGACAATCCATACTATATACACTAACATTAATGACTAATATGGCTCATAAATCTTGTTCACATGGTAACTTCTTTGATGGGTGGCTATAGTCCTTGTCAATTCGGAAAGAAAATACTGGGTTATAATTCTTGATTTTTTTAATTAATTAATTATTAGTTAGTCAGTTGGTTATTAACATTAGTTAATTTTTTTTACTTTAGTTAGTCTTTAGTTAATAGCCTTACTAACTTACTAATTGACTAACTAACTTTCAAACTAACCAACTAACTTTTAATTACGTGGAAATATTACATCCTCCTCCCCTTAGAGAAATCGAGATGTCCTCATCTCGAGAGAAACCATGGGTATTGTTTATAAAGAGCATTCTCATCTATCCATGTCACATCTTCTTCAAGATAATTCTTCCACTGGACAAGGTATTCTCTAAGGGTTCTACTTCTCAATTTTCTCTCCCTTACATCAATTACTATATCAGGTTGTAGCTCAATGACTCCTTAGCTAGGTATTACAATTGTTAATCATCAAGGATATGGTTAGGTTTAGCTATGTATGCTTTCAATAAGCTAACATGAAATACATTGTGGATTTTTATGTTCTTAGGGAGTTGTATCTTGTAAGCACTTGTTCCTAAGCACTTGAGAACCTTATAGGGTCCACAATATCTTGGATTTAGCTTCTTAAATTCTCCTAAAGACAAAGAACTCTTCTTTGGATGGACATGAATGAAGACAATGTCTCCTTCTTTAAAGATTCATTCTTGCATTTTCAAATCAGCATACGCCTTTTTTCAGTCATTTGGTAACTTGAATATCCTACCTGATAATCTTGATTTATCATCCATTTCTTCTAACATTTTTCTTGAAGCTTCTACCCTTAGAGTAGGATCGGAAAAATTAAGTGGCATATGGAAATCTTGACCATATAGTGCCTGAAATGGATTCATTTGAATACTTCAATGATAGGAGGCATTATAAGCAACTTCCACTAAGGGTAGATACTGAATCCACCTTTTAGGTTCCTTACTGCAATATGTGTGCAGAATATCCTCAATTACTTGATTAACTCATTTTTTCTACCCATCAGTTTGTGGATGATAAGTAGTGTTGGTCCCAATAATGGCTTCAAATAAAATCTTCCAAAAGGTGATGTAAAAAGAGAATCACGATCACTAATGATCCTTTTAGGTAACCTGTGTAACCTAAAAATCTATATTACAAAAATTCTTGCAATATCTGAAGCTTTGTAATTGGTTTTTGTTAGAATAAGATGAGGGACCTTTGTTAGCATGTCTACTATCACCATTATTGAGTTATATCCTCCTTGTACAGAAGGTAACCCAAATACAAAGTCCATGCTAATAAACTCTCATTTCATCTAAGGAATGTCAAGTGGCTGGAGTTTTCCTGGTAACTTGACATGTTCAAAATTTCCCTTTGGCAATTTAGACATTCAGTGACATACTTAAGTACATCACCCTTGAGTCTTTGCCAATAATAGCTTTTTCTAATAGCATTAAGAATTTTTTAATAACCCGGTTGTCCTGAAAAAGGAGAGTCATGTGCTTCCCTAAGTATCCTTCTCTTGAGAGTCTAACTTGAAGGAATGCATAGTCTCATTCTGAAATAAACAAGTCCTTTGTCTTCATCTGTAGAGAAATCTTGATACTTAGTCTTGAGTTTGGGATCTTGTTCCTTATTCTGAACTTCCCAAAACAATTGTTAATAGACTGGGTCCTTATTTGCTTCATCCTTAGTCAACTTGATGATAGGATTAGTTGGCATTGATACCATTATAGCTAGAGTTTATGCCCTAGATGATTCTTCAGCGAGACGAGCATTAATGAAGACTTTACGACTAAGGGCATCTACTACTACAAATTTCGATCCACCATTGTTACCTCATATTAAGATTAGGCTGAGTAAAAATCCACTTACGGCTTTTATGATCTATGACTAAGGAAAACTTATTTCCAAGCAAGTAATGTCTCCATAATTTGAGAGCGTGAATCACAGCTAACAACTCCAGGTCGTGAGTAGCATATCTCTTTTCATGGGCTTTTAGTTTTCTCGAGGAGTAAGCTATAGGATGACCTTCCTGCATTATTACCCATCCCAATGCAAGAGAGATGGCATCTGTAACAACTTCAAATTCCTTGCTTAAGTTAGGTAGCCTTAAAATAGGAGTAGTTACTAAATTATTCTTTAGATGCTCAAAGCTAGATTATTCAATTGGTGTCTAGATAATGGCAACTTGCTTTTTGAGTAGATCTGTAAGAGGTGTTGCAATTTGGGCATAATTTCTGATGAATATCCTATACCATCCTATTAGACCTAGAAAACTTGTCACTTTCTTGATAGTGGTTGGGGGTGGCCAATCTTGAACATCTTTGACCTTGGCAGGATCTAGTGATATACCTTTAGTAGACATTATAAATCCCAAGTACTCAATCTTCCTTTTGAAGAAGGCACAATTCTTCTTCTTGGCATACAGCTTGTGTATTCTCATTGTCTCCAGGACAATGTGAAGATGTGGTTCATGATCTTCTTCCTCCTTAGAATAAGTTAAGACCATCAAAGAATACAAGAACAAAGTCATCAAGATGAGGTCTAAAAATGACTTGCATCAACCTGTTGAAGGTAGCTAGGGCATTTGTCAACCCAAATGACATCATGATGAATTTGAAATGCCTATGTCTTGTGTTGAAGGCGGTTTTAGGAATATCTTCATCCTTGATTCTAATCTAATAATATCCTAACCAAAGATTGATCTTAGAAAATATCCTTGCCCTCGGGATCGGGTACTTATTCTTTACGGTTACCTAGTTTAGCCCTCAGTAGTCAATACAAAGATGAAGAGTTCCATCTTTCTTCTTTTGGAATAATACTAGGGCTCCCCATGGTGAACTACTTGGCCGAATATACCCTTGTTCTAGCAATTGTTTGATTTGCTCTTTAATTTCAATGGCTTCAGGAATAGACATTTTGTAAGGTAAGTTTTTGCCACTGGAGTGGCTCCTGGAACAAGTTTGATCTCATGATCGACTTCTCTTTTTGGAGGTAACTCAGTTAGTTCTTCAGGAAATATGTCAACGTACTCTTTTAACCAGGATGGTTCTTGACCATCTTGATTTTCCTTGTTAAGCTTGATCGAGTAAATAGGTAATTCTTTCTTCAAGCCTTTTACAATTCGAGAAGCTTTTGCTAATTGAACTTTAGGTTTCCCTATTTCACCTTGTGTAGCTGTTATTTCACCATTCAAATCCTGAAATGTGACTTGACCTTTTCCACAATGGGATATGAGCATCATTGGGAATCGGCCAATCCATTCCTAGTAAACATTCATAAGCTCCTAAGTTCATTACTCTGAACCTCATACTTGAAAGGTTTTCTCCTAGGTTAAACTCTACCTTGGCAATTTGCTGTGTAGAAGATACTTACTTTCCATTTGCTAATTCCACAAGAAGTTTTGATGCGTTTATTGTATCTATTCCTAACTTCTTAGCACACTTGGGTGAAATAAATGAGTGTATACTTCCGCAGTCAATCAAAACTTTGAATGATTTACCTCAATGACTAGCTGGTGTCTGTATTACCAAATATTGACGATTTGAATCCTTCATGTGGAATGCACCATGAACAGTTGCTCTTTCAATATCTTCTTCTATAGTAGGGTCTTCCTTCCTATTAGTCTCTTTTAGGGTAATATTTGGCGTCCTTCCTCTTGCCATAGCTACTTGACCATGGCCTTGGGAAACTCTGTCTTGACCTTGAAATTTGCCTTGGCGATGGTTTCCACCAAGCTTTGGACAATCTCTCCTAAAATATCCTGGCTCATTACAGTGAAAGCACCTAAGACCATCCATGTTTCCCTGGGTAGGAACAAAATTTCCAATTGTATTGGACTTTACCTTTTTCTTTTGACCTTGGTAGAATTGGCCTTGGGTTCTTTTTGCTAAGCCTTTGAATCCTCCTTTGTTCTGGTTATTATAGCTCTAGAAATTATTATTTTTAGGCTTTGATTGTACTTCCTACACAATAGGAGTAGCTTGAATCAAAGCATCTTGGAGGTCTATTGGACACATTGATTCCAAATGAGTGTTTAGAGGAGAATTTAGCCCATTGCTAAAGTTAAAATGCAATTTCAGAGGTTTCAAGGGAAAATAAGGTTCCGTTATTTCTTTGATTGATAAAGTATCAATCAATCTTTATTACAATGGATGTACAAGGCAATCAAATGGGAAGAAATACATTATTCAGATAGCTCACATGTTCATGTTATTTTTTTCTAGAAAAGGATTCCCTACTACAATCTAAGCATGAGACTCAGATACATCCTTTATGAAGTAACTTGGATTCTAAGATTAGATATCTAGGAATCTATATTTCTTAGGGAGTTCAGGAAATCCGTCCTTTTTGTAGTTGTGACAGCTAAGGTAATCTATGACTTTTACTATGTTAGCTGGAAGGATATTCGTAACTTCCTCATAGATGTATTGGTTTAGTTTGATCTTCTTGCCTCTAGTATACAGGGTTGAGTTTACATGGGCTTCATAAATAGATAGATATCGACAACTTTAAGATCTTCCATCCATTTTACCCTTTTCAGATTATTCTGAAGATAAGCTAGATGGCTTGCATCGATATAGCAGTATTCTTCACTAATCATCCATTGTATTTCACAATATAGAGGTGAGGGATTGTACAACTGATCTAATATCCGCATCATCTGAATTCTCCAAAAATTAGATGAATGCATAGCTAACATAAATATTACTCAAAAGATCAAGAATCGTTTCCAAGATTCATTATTCTTCCATAACTCAAAAACATACACTAACAAAGAGAAGAAGACATGTCCTAGGTTGTATTTTAAAAGAATATTTTCTTAAGCTTACATCATATCCTATACTAATGTGTGCTCTAATACCAAATGTGAGGTGTCCGCCAAGCTCATTCCAAGGTGCCCCTTTTTTGTAGTCCATCAGTAGGTTTTCCAAATGACATCGTGTGATGCTCCCTTGGAACGTCATAGGGTTTGTCACTTAGACCCCACTGAGTCTACATCGCAACATAAGTGTTTTGGCCGAACCCACTGGGATCGACCTAGATTTTCAGGTTCCTAAAATCAGACAAGTCTCCTAACAGCCAACTAGCATTAGAAATTTTGGGTTCCCACTTCTATAGGATTACTCAATCTAAAGCAAACTTGCCATTGCACTTGGTTCAAAGAGAATGGGAGACAGAGGGGAGTGCAGTATGTCAACCCTCATGCTCATAAGGCAAAATCCCATTCCAGCCCCCTAAAACAATGCAAGTCAGTTCTACCTAATGACTAGTCGCCTTCCTATTCAAACGTGGTTACACACCTTACTTAGAGACACTTTAGATTCCCTTTGATTGCACATGCATGGTCACCCATTACATGCCACATTCACAGTCACAACCATAGGAATTTCATCAATATGGCTCAAAGAGTGACATTGTTGAGCCAAACACACAATAATCGGGACTTTGGATAGACTTTTATTGTTTTAGAAGTTGCAACTCACTTCGGTAACAATCTCTCAACTTGTTTCTCAACACTCTGCTCTAACTAACTAAGCAACCTCCTCTCTATCCCAAGAAAGAAAGAACGTGAGACTAGCTTTGAGGTGTAGTGAACTCACCAACTTACCTTCCTGCATTGTAGTCTGAAAGATTGAAGGCTCGAAGATGGTTCCACGGCCACAATCAACATGATCCAATGCCATTGCTCCTTCGCATCCACCACCAAGCACACCAATGAGTTGAGAAGCTAGTAGAGAAGAAGAGAAAAGCAAGAAGATGACAAAGAGCTCCACCTTTCCTCAGTCCCTCACTCAACACACCTCTCACTCTCTCTCTCTCATTTACTCTCAACACAATGGAGGCAAGATGATAGAATAGAAGAAGAGAATAGAAAGCTTCAATAGTTACACTAATAGAGCTTTCGCAGCATTGATGCACCAAAAGGGTCCAATATAACTGAGACCTTCCACCCTTATCTAGACACAAACTAGGGTTAGGGTTAGGTCACCTCTCTAAGATGATGCACTATTTTAGGGTAAGGGTTTACGCCACTGTGAATTACTATTGATAACCCTACAAACTCAAGCTAAGAACATTGTCAAATGAGAGTTAGAACCAAGTCATGCCATGCAAAGGAGAGGAAAATTCACATCTTACTCATTGAGAAAACATGAATCAGGGAAGTTCCACACTCCTTTGAAAAGATAAAATTTCAAGGCATACTTGCACATTGGCACCTGCTATTCAAGGACAACCCATCTAATCTCCTAATCTTCAAAGAATTTGTAGATACTCCTAGATAGTAGTGGTCTAAGTGCCATTAGTTGTTGTTTTATTACAACAAAAATATATTTGTGTCCCTTACAAGGTCATTAGGATCAATCATTATGATGGGAAGAGTGCCAATACTCGCCACCTATGTCAAAGTGCCACTGATAAAACTGCAAGATCCACTACATATAAGACCTCAAAAGACTTAGAACTAGAGTTTTCACACTCACCACATGTTCCAAACCTTATGGAAGATTCCTCCATAAAACACATTGTAGCCACCTTGTAGAAGATCCCACATGATCCATGACGGAGTCTTTGATTTTGTTGAAACTGGATTTGTGCAACACTTAGTATTGATATTGACTAGTTAGGAAGCTTGTAGACCATTCCACTACTATCAAATTTGGCATTCTAATAACCAATCCACCAAAGAGGTATAGCATACACAACATACAAAGAATTCAATGTTGTCTCTAAGAAGAAAAGGCACAAAAGGAGACAAAAAACACTCAAACATGATGGACCATAGTGTGTTGGATAGTTATAACCAACCAAGCCATGTACCCCACAACCGCATCTACTGACCACAATAGCCCAAGTTTTACCCAAAAGAAGAAAGAACAGAAAAATATCAAAATGCAGACTAAGGTCCAAGACCAAAATTGAGAAGACCAAGCCAAGGAGCCATAAACCCAAATGAGGAAATTGGACAATATTTGCATAATGCCATTGATGTTGAAAAGGGAATCCCAAAGAAGGAGACAGAAGATTCATCAATAATTGCAAAGTAATGGCCTAAGGAAATTGCTAGTCCACCCAATAGTCCAAAGTCTCCTAAACCCAAGAGACCTTAGTCATCTAAGTAGAAATGAAAAATCTAGTAAGTCGCAACCTAGTGTAACTACTCAATCTAAGGAAAAGAATCCATAAGGGATAGCTAAGGATACCTCCATGAACCAATAATCTCTCTCAAAAAGTGTTAACAATATTATATTTGGAATTTCTAAAAAATTGACTCTACTTTCCATTAGTCCAAGGATCCAACCAAATAGTCATCTTTAACTACCAAAAGTAATAGGTACACTGAGTCAACCATTACTACTTCTAAATCTAAGGTGAAACCTGAACAATCATAGCCTTTGGCTATGAGAAAACCTATCATTTTAGCCAAGGAGAAGGTTAAATATTGAGCTAGCATATGTAGCCCAAACTCAATCTCAAATCTCTTTAATGTTGAGCTTGGCTATGTGCTCGAGCTCACTCAAACTTGCTCGATCTCAAAGAGAGTTTGCTCAAACTCAACCCACCCTCTCAATCTCAAAGAGAGCTTGAGTAAGCTTAAGCACATGGCCCTTGGCCATCTATCAAGGAAAGTTCATTATCAAGATTCAAGACCACATACATCATTATGATTATTATGATCATATGATGTGATATGTAGTTACCTAACAAGAAGCCTCAACTATCATAATGATTAAGGGGTGATCATTAGATTAGTGTTTATTAATGAAATCCCTTTGTGGAGGTATTGAATTTCAAATCATTGGAAAGTTTTAACCTTTCCACAATCAATATAGGATTTTCCAAAAAGATAGTCAATTTATCAAAGCCAAAAGTATTAAAGGATCTTCGCTTTGTAAAGATTCTTTGCTTGACTGAAAACAATATACGAAGGATACTTGATTTTAAGTGCCAACTCTTTATCCACATTTGGACAATGAGGGTGTTAGACAATGAGAGAGAAAGTCTTGTAGATAAAGGACGAAGACTAAGTCCAAACTTAGGAGCAAGCACAAGGAACAATTAACTCATATTGAGAAATGTCAGTCCTTATAACGTTCAGGAGGAATGTTAACCCACAATTTGTGCAACAAATAGGCACATTTTGGGAGCTTCATTGGTAAAATCTCAAGATTCTAGACATTAAAATGATGTAATTTTTGTTTAAAATCCATTTTAAAATCATTGTAAAGGCATGGAAAAAATCTATAAAGCCATGGTCTTATGAATTTGCATACAAGGTTACTACCAAGAAGCTAGGATATTGTCTTTTTACATACCAATAATAGGGTCTTTTAGACCTTTGTAATAGAAAACATTTTACTAATAAGAAAAAGGGGGTGGTTATGGGAGTTGGTTGGAGGGAGAAGGCATGATGGTGGCTGCAGAGAATTAGGAGAAGATTCATCACGAACTTCGTAACGCGAGAAGAAGAGAGAATCAATGGGGCCATGTACTCCTTCTGCGGATACAATACAGTGCGTGGATTAAGAGAGATAAAGAGAAGAAAAGGATTGCCATCTCTTCTTTGATTCCCTTTGCAGATCTTATTGTAAGCTTTTGCTTTTCAAACTGGCTAACACAAACCCCCTCTCAGAAGCACTGGAGCAAGAGAATAGGCAAATGGTACTTGCCTTCTACAAGGCACTTGCTGCAGGTGATGTGGAGATGGTATAGGGGCTACTGGTCTCTAATGACCTAGAGTGGTGGTTTCACGATCCTCCCTCAGATCAGTACTTGATGCAGTTACTAACAAGAGCTACAGGACATAACACCTTCCTTTTCAAGCTGTGATAGTGTGTGCCTTTAGAGATACAATTTTTGCAGAGGGGCAAAGTGAGTCTGGCAACAAGTTGGGGGTGCATGCTGCTCGGAGAGATCTCCATGGAGGAAAGGGAAGGAGATGGTCTCTGACGGCGGGGTGATGGTTGTGAGGGGAGTGTTGTGGTGACATGAAAATAAGAAGAAAAAGAAGTATTAAGAGCAAGTAAATCATAAAGAAGAATAATAATAAGAATAAGAAGCACATAATGCTTGTTGGGAATACCATATTTCTTCTACTTGGGAAATGAAACATCATGTTAAGGCAAGAAATGGAATACGAGAGAGAGAGAGAGAGAGAGAGAGAGAGAGAGAGAGAGAGAGAGAGAGAGAGAGAGAGAGAGAGAGAGAGAGAGAGAGAGAGAGAGAGAGAGAGAGAGAGAGAGAGAGGGAGAGAGAGAGAGGGGGGGGGAACTTATCGAGGAAGCCTTCATCCCAATGACAACTTTGTGAAGAGAGAGCAATAGGGGGGCTCAAAAATTCAAAGTAGAGCGAAGAAGATTGATGATAATCCCAATTAAAGAAGAGCAAGAGGAGAGAATTGAAATTCATGCCTCCTGGAATGATCATTGCCATGCCTTCCCCCTAAACATCAAACTAGAGCTTTAATGTGCCCACCTGATTTGAAGTAATAGGGTAGGAGAACAATTTTATGCCTTTCAATCGCTCTATTCGGCCAATGGTTTCATGGAAGTATGAGGGAGAACTTGAATTACTCTCTTTCCCTCTCTCATTCATCGATGTGAACTCCGTGGAAGCTAAGCTCTTAAGTTTAAAAGTAATCAAGATTAAATCTTGAGAGAGTTCTAAGTGTGTGTTCCTATGGCAATCATGCAATTGGAAAAGGAAAACTCAAGGAAGCGAAAAATAGTGAGCTTACAGTTCACAATGATTGGGTAGACTTCTTCTTGGCTGGACTGCAAAGGACACAACCTTCAAAAACGTAATAGCGACTCTTGTACTATCATGTAAGTGTATTACCTTGTTTAATAAAAATAAACAATGCAACATTAATATTTATTTGGTTTATAATTTTTATAAAATGTCTTTGAACCTAATTTTCAACTCTAAATAGTTTTTATTACTTATGCATTTTTATTTTATATTTTAAAAATAAAAAATAACTAGAAATGCATTAAAATGGTTTCAAAATGGCATATATAAATTTTTATAAAATAATTGGCTAAACAATTATGAGATATAATATTTTTTAATAAATTCTATATAGCTTTAAAAAATTTAAATTTTTTTAGAATTTTAAGAATACATTTAACATGTTTTAAAAATAAAAAATAGTTATTTTAGATTAAATTTACAATATTTATTGATAAAAATCATATTTTTAACTCAACAAAAATTAGTATCATTTATGAAAAATAAAAAATATAGTTTTGGGTGTTTTATGGAATTTTGTCAGGGCTAAACAAAAAAAAATTAATTTGATGTTATTACTTTGAAGAAACACTATTAATATAAAATATGGTGTTCCCGACTTCACACAAATTAAGAGTATTCACAAAGTATTAAGTTATTCCATATGGGACAAGGGAAACATTTTTAAAGGAAAATTAGAGTTTATGGATTTTTGAAATGTTAGTTGATCGTTTTGAATGTTTATTGATTAATAAATAATAATAATAATAATTTATTATATAGAGGCAGAGAAAAAATAATTTAAAAGGAATTTAAGTGGAGATGTGTAGATAGATCAATTGGATTTATGCCACCCCCTGAAACCAATTCCCTTAGAGAGAAACATCCTAGGCTAGTATCCTTGTGTCTAGTATAGAGACATAGCCGTGAAGATTAAAAACAAAAGCGAAGTGCAAGACTAAGTAGGCTTACTAAAGTCTAGACATGTGCATGAGAATAGTTGGACTACTATGAATGAGTGTCGTAAATATCATGGAAGGCTAGACAAAGTTAACGAGATTAGAGCCAAAAATCACCTATCTAGTGCAACAACTCGCAGAAGTTGCCTTAATAACCTGGTTAAAAGTGGCTCAAGCGGTCATTTTTTTGGTGCATTTGTCGAGAGTCAAGTGCACTCAAATGGGTCATTGATCTCACTAGGATATCTAAATCCTAGGTATTTATGAGTGAACATGAGGTGAACAATTATCTTCTTGGAATTGGGGCTAAAACGATTGTGTGCAAACCATAGATTTATTAGCAATGCACTTTGGGCTAATAGATACAATTGAAATAAATACAGTTAGTGTGTCATACCACGTTGATTGGTATTATCATAGCACTTACTAGACTTTTAGAAGAGTGATATGGGATGATGTATTGCTTGGATACATGTATACAGAGGTTTAGAAGTTATTTTCGACACAAAAGATGTTAGAGAGGTCACTGAAATTTTAGGCCTAATCCCTGAGCAAGAAGAAAAGTTGCCTTATGGAGAAATAGACCCACAGTTACCAACCATTCTAAACCTTCTAAGCGCGCATGCAAGCAAAAAATTAACTTTATAGCTTCAAACAAAACATGCAAAATTTTGGAGTATGACAGTAAGAGTTATTTCATTAATAGTAGATGAATTCAGAGGAGAGATGGAGATAGCAAAATGAAGCTCGAGATCAATGAGCTAGAGAGCATGCGGCGTGAGAGGAGGCTATTAAAAAGGCTTGAAAGGGTGAATACATTACTGAACCTGGGGATAGACATGGTATTTAACTCAACCGTAGAACTTGTTAGGCCTAGCATATCATTTGATAGAACATCATCAAAAGAAAGTGAAGCAAACTCATATCAATGGGATCGAGTGGCCTCAAGCACCAGTAGTGTCACTGGGGAAAGGAGTAGAAAAGGTAGCAAAAGTAGAGAGAGTGAAGCTAATGCTACAATAGGGAGTACTGAACCACCCTTTGATTGGGATTTAGAGTCGAATTTTGGATTTGCCCCAATTATTTAAGGAGTCAAAAGAGGCTCTGTGGCTAAAGCGAACAACGAATTTTGAACTACGATCCTTGTTTAGAATTTCCCACAAGGGAGATTCAATTCAAGACATACCTAATCTAGGTCTAAGATCTTTATTTAAGGAGCCCAAGGAACTTGTGTGGTTTGATATTACCAAAGATTTAGGGTTAGAGATATTATTTAGAGAAACAATGGCTCGCAACCCAGTCAAATTAGCTGACTTTATGCAGTTTGGGGGACTGTGGGATGAGGATCCCGATGTGCATTTGCAAAGATTTAAGGTGACCTGTGTCACCAATGAGATAGTAGACGATGACCAAATGCTTCATATCTTCCCTGCACCACTAAAAGATGAAGCAACAAGGTGGTACGAGAACCTAGTTGCCCAACATAAGGTGACTTATGCTGCCTTATCAAGAGCGTTCCTAGAAAAATTTTGACGGCAAGGTTTCTAAGATAGACTAGCCCTTCAATTGGATTATTTGTCCCAAGAAACAATCGAAAGTGTTGAACATTACATTGAATATATGGAGACAATTATTTGAAAGATGAATCCAGCTCTTGATGAGCCCACACAAAAGTATTAATTTATTGATGGGCTTAATCCTGAAGTTCATCAACATGTTAGCCTACAATGGCCAACTACATTGGCAAATGTAAACACATGCTAGATGGTGGGAAGAAGTGCAACTTAGCCAACAACGATGGAGGGACTTATTCAAAGAATCCCGGACGGAATATCCAAGCACTTCAAGCAGGATATCTAAGAATGTGTCTTATGTGACCGTTCCTTTAAATCCGTCGGTAACTGCAAGCTCAAATGTATCAAGTGTACCTTTAAATCCATATACTTCAATTCCAGCCTATATGATGCAGATAGGAATGCCTTCTATGCCGCAATCTCAGTCCCCTCTTGATGAAGCGAAAGTAGCTGATATTATTGCAAAATCCCTATGAAAGTTAGAGGAAATCATGGGTGCAGTGCAAGCACCCTTGAAAGAAATTTATTCGATAACAACACAGTCTTCTAGTGCACAACAATCCTCAAGTAGCTCAACTCCAAACCCACCTATATCCAATATCTGGTGTGGTAAGTGTCATGGGTATGGCCATATGGCATAGAGTGTCTGACGCCTTCAAGACTAATGCCTGACCATCCACCGTTTTGCACTTTTTGCCTTAAGACAAGGCATCTAGATACAAATTCTTGGCATAAGATAGGTCAAGAGCAACAACAAACTTGTTCGATGCAAACAAATTACAATTATATGGATCGTAATAATACGACTTATACAATTGGACCACCTAATCAACCTTTTAGGCCAAGAGGATTGCCAACCCAAGGTAGACCCCCAGTACCCCAAAATAATCACAATAGTGATGGAAACAAAGGAAGAAATTCTCCTTTTAGGAAAAATAATGGTACTTTTCGTAATCCAATGGGGCAAGGTGCACAACAAAGGCCTAGGGGACCGGTAATTTGTTATCAATGCCAACATGAAGGTCATATAGCTACATATTGTCCAAATGTGCATAAAAATCAAGACTTTACTCCTCTTTGTATAGGAGGTGTAGCGGCAAAGGGCATCATGAAGAGAATTGCCCTAAGTGAGAAGATAACAAAACTAATGACAAGGGTAAGCAAGTTTCTAATGAACCCTCAACCTCATCCGCAAATTTAGTTGAAGTAGAAACAACAAGGCAAGTGAATGGGGTTAGGTCTAAATTCATAACCCGTAGGGTGACCTTTAAGGCTGACCCCATGATTGGACTGGTTACTAGAGCTCAAAAGCAGCAAGGAGAGGAGCAAGGCCTGGAGGAAAAAATTCTACAATTAAAGGAAGTAGCAAAAGATAAATCTAAGGATATAGATCCTAATCTAGAGCTACCAGAGTCAGATTCTCCACAACATTCCTCTGACAATCCATTATTAACTGCGCCTTTAGCAAATCCTAAGATTCAAGTGGGAGTAGCTCCTTTTCCTGAAAGACTGATTCCTCCCAGGGAAGGAAGCAAAGAGCAAGTGGAAGCAATAAACAAGACTTATGATCTTTGGGCTGCATTACAACAAGTATCTTTGACCATAAACCTTCAATAATTGCCGAAAATAGCACCTACATGTCGAAAGTAGCTTTATCATAGATTAGTTTAGCGTGGAAGGAAGAAATTAATGCTTCTAAATTAATCGTAAATTCTTCCAAAAGGAAAACAACTAAGGACATAAAAATAATAGATTTGTTTGTGGATCCAGGAGCTCCAGTTATAGATACTACTATTAATGGCCACTTACTGAATGAAGTGCAGTTAGATGGTGGCTCAGCAATCAATTTGATGACAAAACAAACAATGCAAAATTAGGGTTGAAGAATCTAGAATCTACCCATATCATTTTACATGTGGCTAATCAAAGGAAAGTGACTCCTTTGGGGTTATTCAAAAATGTAAAATCGATGGTAGCTGGATTAGAATTTCATGTAAACTATTTGATAGCTCGTTCACATACAAATATCTTGATATATTCTGTGTTGCTGGGGCGACCTTGGCTATACCAAGCCAAATGCATTCAAGATCTGTACAAAGGTTCAATTGTGATTGGTCCTAGAAATGATAGGGTTAAAATACAAATTATTTCAAAATGCTTTTTAAAAGAGTCAGGAGAAGAGATGGTTAGTGAAATGGATGAGAAATCCAACAATGAATTCTATGATTCAGAAGTATAGAGGATCGATAATGAAGGGCCTTATGCCTGGTTATTTAAAACACACCGCCCAGCAAGAGTAGAATAAGTAGAGGTAAATACGGTACATCAACCTCACAAGGTAGAACATATGGGTATTGGTGAATATGCCATAACATTTTCATCAGATAATGATTCGGATAGTGACATTACTCACTGGTTGTCTATGTCTGAAGATACAACCCCAGATTGATCCTCTCTACGAGGGAAGCATAATACTTTGATGATTTGCTTGAAACATATTCCTGATTATCCATGGATCAGGAAGAAAATAATTAAGAAGATACATTTTTTGCATATAGCAAGGCAAAAGCGATTTCTATGGATGAATTAGAAGAGGAAGAGATGCCTGAGTTAGTGACATTTAATGTTGATGACATCTCAACAACCTCTTTGGAAAATATGGATGAATTTGAAGAGGAAGAGATGCCTGAGTTAGTGACATTTAATGTTGATGACATCTCAACAACCTCTTTGGAAAATATGGATGAATTAGAAGAGGAAGAGATGCCTGAGTTAGTGACATTTAATGTTGATGACATCTCAACAACCTCTTTGGAAAATATGGATGAATTTGACGTTACTGAGAATAATAATGGCCTGCTTGAGAGTAGGGTCTTTGCTACTTTCCCTTATGAGGAAAATGCTCTACCCTTTGGATTTGAACAATTGCCAGATATAGTTAAAAGAACTTATTGTCACCAGTTAAAAAGAAATGAAAGAGAATGGAGAAGTAGGAATAGGTGCAAACCGTTACAAAGACCAATATCACATGATGATGAGGATGACTCATCTTTGGCCTTACATAGGTTTGCACAAACATCTAGTGAACATCATGATAATTATGTTAGGATAACCAAATAATTAAATAAGGCATTGGAAGTGGAACGTGAGGCAACACTGACTGCTGTAAATGAAGCAATGAAGAAAATTACTAAGTTACAAAAAGAAAATGTAGAATTTCAATTTAGAGAAAGGTGATATCTAGATGAAATTTCACTTCTAGAGTTGTATTTAGAAGAATAGAGGTCGAAATTTAGTAGTGGGGAGTTACATATGGAACAAGCCTCACCTATAGATAAGAACTATTGGGACGAATATGAAAAGACTAATAGAATTTGGGAAAAAGATAAATCTAAGCATACTTTTGAACTGGAAACTCTAGTGAAAAACCCTACTAGTGTTCCTTGGTTGTATCATCCCTTTAAGCACTTCAATGGAATCACGCAGAAGATGTATCATTATTCTAGGGAACCACTAGTTGGTTATCAATGAGTCCAATCTAAACCCACTAAGATCAATATGCAAAATATGCCAGAGGTTGTGTTGCCTCATCCAAAAGAAAGGTGATGGATTTTACTATATATGCGGATGGAAAGGAACCACGACTTAGATGGTTTGAACCTACGACACCTAGGGATTTTGCAGAACTTAAAGAAGTCATACATTATCTGGGTTGTCGAATTCAAGGTGAGGAAAATGAGGATCTACATTCATTAATTCTCAAGCTTAAGGGTAAATAATGGTCTTAGAGTTTAGATGATCAAGAATATTTAGAAAAGAATAACAAAATCTTACGTCAATATCATCGTAAGTTACATGCTCAATATCCATGTGATTCAGAGTAGATACCTAGTGTAATTGATTCTATCAAATCCTCATTTATAATGAAGTCTAATAAGGATTTAAGCACCACTAATGGCTGCTTGGATAAAAAATGGAAAAGATATATTGCAAAATCCTTTTCTGAGATGGCAAATGTCTATAGAATAGAGGCTGATCGTGCTACTCAAGATAATCTCGCTATTATTCCTTATATGGCTTTACCCTTGGTACATTCCATGAATGTGGGGAAAGAAGAACCAAAATCAAGTGACAGGAATAGTTTGCTTGAAAATGTATCAATGGGGATATCTAAGGATGTACCTACAATCAAGGCTCGAAAAATAGCCTCTTTGTTTCTTGAAGAGCCCAAAGTGGAAGTAGTTAAAATAGAAATGGTAGAAGGGAAATATTTAAATCTAGGAGCTCACTTGGAATTCAAAGATTGGGAGAGGTTTGAGGAAGTATTATGAGCACATGTTGGGGAATTTTCTTGGTCTTACATTGACCTTAAAGGTATTAAAGTTGAACTTTGTCAGCATTATATTGATCTAGAACCAAGCACAAAACCTGTGTGTCAACGCCAACGACGAACAAATCCTATGTATGCAGAACTGGTCAAAGCTGAGATTACTAAGCTTCTTGATGCGGGATTTATTTATCCTATTGCATATAGTGAATGGGTTTCCCCTATTGTGATAGTACCCAAGAAGAACAGTAAGAAGATTCGCATTTGTGTTGATTGTAGAAAGCTAAATAGCAAAGCACATAAAGATCATTTTCCCTTGCCATTTACAAATCAGGTACTTCATAAAGTTGCAGGCCATGAGCTATATTCTTTTAGGGATGGGTTTAGCGGCTACAATCAAGCGTTAATTCATCCTGAAGATCAATCCAAAACTACCTTTACTACTGAATGGGGTACATTCGCTTATAAAATAATGACTTTTGGTTTGTGTAATGCACCCACGACATTTCAAAGAGTTATGATTGTGACTTATCAAGATTTTCTTCGACAATGGATGGAAGTCCTTCAAGATGATTTTTGTGTCTTTGGGACAGCAAAAGAAATGCCTAATCAATTGGCACAAGTGTTTGAACGTAGTGACAAAGTAGGTATCTCCTTAAACCCTGATAAATGTGTTTTTGGAGTGCCAAAAGAAATGTTGTTGGGACATATTGTTTCTAAAGAAGGTATTACTATGGATCAAGCTAAAATTGCAAAGATTTTTGCACTTCTACCTCCAACAAAACTTAAGCAATTGCATGGATTTTTGGGGCGTCTAAATTATTATCGATGATTCATTTTTTATTTTGAAAAGGTGGCCTCGCCCTTAACAAATTTGCTACGAAAGGATACTCCCTTCAATTGGGATTATGTCTACCAGAAAGCATTCCAATTTCTTAAATAGAAGTTAATTGAAGGACCAGTATTGGCACCCTCGGATTGGACAAAAGAATTCCATATTCATGCCGATGCATCTATGTATGATATAAGAGTTGCTTTATGCCAAGCAGATGAAAATAAGGTGGATCATCCAATTTATTATGCAAGTCAGAATTTAAGTGATGCAAAAAGATATTATACCGCCACTAAGAAATAATGTTTATCAATGGTATTTGCAGTGGAAAATTTTCATCATTATTTATTAGGAAACAAATTTACCATTTATGTGGATCATGAGGCTTTAAAGTATTTGCGTAATAAAACAGAACTTTCGGGACGTGTGATTCATTGGATGTTGTTATTTCAAGAATTTGATTTTCAAATAGTTACTTGTCCTGGTAGAGCTCATGTTCTAGCATATCATCTTTCACAATTATTATGATGCATCACTTTTTATTATGGAGACGCAAGTTCCATGGTATGCTGATATTGCAAATTTTCTTAGCACAACTCGATATCCACCTAGTGTTGATAAACAACGAAAGCGACAAATTTTAATGCAAGCACGCTCCTACGGATTATTAGGAGGGTACCTTTATAAATTCTTTCCATGCAAGGGTATCTATCGACGATGTGTAAGGGAAGATGAAGTCCCAATGGTTCTTAAGGCATTGCATGATGAGCCATGTGGTGTCCATTTTGCCTGTGAATTAACTGCAAGGAAAGTTCTATTAGCTAGTTACTGGCGGTCTACCTTATTTAAAGATGCTTATTGTCAAAAATGTGATGTATGTCAAATAATGGGTCGTCCTTCTAAGAGTTTTGCTACGTGTTTGACACCTATATTGGCATTAGCGCTCTCTTTGAGAAGTGGGGAATTGACTTTGTGGGCCCAATTGATCCGCCTACTAGATATTGATCTAATCATTATATATTGGTCTGTACTGACTATATTACAAAGTGGGTGGAAGAAAAAGTGCTTAAGACAGATAAAGCCATTGAGGTGGTTAAATTTATGTATGAGAATATCATTACCTGTTTTGGGTGCCCACTGGAATTAGTAAGTGATCGAGGTTCCCATTTCTTGAATAGTCTTATTAGCGAGTTAACAGAACTGTATCAAATTAAGCATCGTAAATCAACACCTTATTATCCCCAAGATAATGGCTAGGTTGAAGTAGCCAATTGCATTATTTGCAGGATTTTAACTAAAACAATGGCTTCTCATAGACGAGATTGGGATGAGCGTCTGTATGAGGCATTATGGACCTATAGAACCACTTATAAAGTGACAATGCAAAATACCCCCTTCAATTTAGTTTATGCAACTAATGCTATTTTTCCAATTGGGCAAGAGTTGTCTACTCTACGAATCACCCTCTCATTTACGATTAGGTGAGGCTAAATCGTTGAAGCAAAGGATTTTACGATTGGTGCAGTTAGATGATGAATGACTTTTAGCTTTATAGAGCTTAGAAGCAATGTAGAAATGTCATAAGGTGTGGCATGATCAGAACATTAAAATACGAGAGTTTAAAAAAGACAATTTAGTTTGATTATATGATAGTCAATACTACAAATTTCCTGGGAAGCTCAAAATTTGTTGGTTAGGACCTTTTAAGGTTGTTAAAGTTTATGATAATGGGTCTCTAGATGTGCAGGATATTAATGCTAAAAATGAGATATTTAGAGTCAATGGCCTCCGCTTTAAACATTTTGTGGCTTAGTTTAGTTAGGTATAGCTAGGTAACTGGTTAGAATGACCCTTAACTAATCTACATTTGGGTTCTTTTATTTTGGGGGTTTTTAATGGGATGTAGGTATGGCTTTTCTGTGGATGGATGCACTTTATCCTTGTCTTGATGCTAATAGTTATGATCATATTCATGTTGGGCCTTATAGTATTCCGCATTTTCAGATGCATGATAGGTTTTTATATGCACCGAGGGGAGAGGCATGTTATGGTTCTTCTTTTGTGATCATTTTTTGTTTGCAATACCATCCACCCTTTGGTTGTAGACCGTGTCAGTGGCATCTTTATGTGCATGCGCAACTCTTGTGTTGGCAGTTTCATACTTACTTTTGACGCTATGGAACCACTGTCATGCAGGATGCTATAGGTTACGCTTATCAACGCCATGATTATGATAGTGTATTCTCACCTGAGCATGGTGTTTCTCAGTATAGGGTGGGTAGAGAGAAACAAGAATTTTCCCGATATCAAGCATTGTTTACCATTTTACTCCATCATATCCCAACGATCACATCACTGTCAATTGTCCCTGTTGGGATTATATATGTTGGTATATGGATGTGACTGAGGGCTACTCTTTAGGATGTTTACCAGTGGCACCTATGCCCTATTATGATGATGTAGCTTCAACTCTGCTCCATGATGTGATGGAGGTTTTTAGCGATGCACCTGATAGCCGGTCTATGACATCTCATGTGCCTACACTGGAGGCTATTCATGAGCATCCTATATCCGATGGTTTAGTTGACAAGCTTGACTTAGATAGTGTGGATGATTTTGGATTAGGGTTATTGTTTGCAATCAAAATTCTTAGAGAGTTTGAGGATTTTAGTTTAGATCTTTTGTTTTCTTAGAGTCTTTTGGGTTTTTACTTTATTCTACTATTTTTGTTTTAACATACAAAACAACTAATCTTTTTTTTTTAACTTCCCGAGTAGATGCCTTTTTACTTTAGGATTTAGCACACTTTAGTTTAGTTAGTCTTCACATGATTAGGTAGTTAGTTGCATGCACAGTTGGGATACTCCTTCAATGCTAGGAGCTCATTACAAGGAAGTTTGTCTAGATGGCCGGTTTCTAAAGGAGTTTCACTCTTTATTGATCTAACATATTAATGGTTTAGTGGTTAGTGGTTGAGTTCTATGCAGGTTTGATGATTATTGCAATTTACGAACCACTATGTGTTTATCTTTGCCTTATCTTGGAGTTGCCATATCCATGTACATAACACGTTGTTTCATATCTAATCTGTCTATTTATATTCGTTTGAAATAAGGAAAAGTAAAAAATATAACTTGATTGAAATCATCTAGAGACTTCCAAGCCTAAGTACCTACAAAAGAAACACAAAACTCAATTTTTAAAACACACATACACCGAAAGATACATAAATAATTTAGTCTATATGAGAGTCCACCCACATGGGATGGGACTTAGCACCAGGGAGTGATTGAAAGGGGATGATGTGTGTGCATGACATAGTGAATTTCATTGTATGGAAGTCTGATTAGGAATCCAATAGATTTTTCCCTTAGCTTTTTGTCGTTTTTTAAAACGATGTGAGGGTAGTTGAAAAACAAGGTTCTCTCCACAAAATTTTGACTAGGAGTAGCGCGAAAGGGAGATGTTGAGCCGATGGGCCTCTTTGTCCTTTCATTTGCCTAGGCAAGCATGACTAGTATTATGTGCTAGATTAGATTCCTCGAGTGAAGTTGTTGAGTTGAAATGTTTGACCGTTCAATTAAGTGATGCATTCTTAGCTTTCTAGTTGATCCTTTATTATAAAATATTTAAAAAAACAAAAACACTTTATTATAAAAGTTTGAAGGAGTCTATATATTTATTCTTCGAACGGCAAGGAAAAAAAAAACACCTTGAGACAGCAGGGTTAAAGAAAGAAAAAAAAAACACCAAAAGAAGATAACCATCGCCTCTGAGGTCTTGGTAGGCTGTAGGGATTTCCTTAACGGTTGCCGTGTATCTCATGCCTTGTATCTCTTTGGGATGGGACCTTTTGGGAAGGACGATGAATGTATATACTCTTTTGGAATTGAAAGAAAGCCACTACTATTTTTTACAAAAACGAAGAAACACCACGGACAGTTGGAAGTTAGGGACCATTGACTGGTTGTTCTTGTAGAACATGGAGGGTTAGCAACTAAACCATAGGATTCCTATTTGGTGTTATAATATTAGCTTGCTTTGTTTGGGTTCTTTGTTCGGCATGGACCTTATCAGTGAGGCTATTTCAGAAGCAATATTCCTAGTGGGATAGTAGTGTGGCATTTTCTTGCCTAGAGGGATTATTGTGGTTTAGCGGCTCTAGAAAGCTTCTTAGTTGGTATATTCTCTACACTAGATGAAGCTATATTATGCACTTAAGTGGCGAGAGTGAAAAAGGGGAATGTTAGTATGCACAAGTTTTTATATAACTTAACTGAAATATTTGTTTTGCTAGATTTATAATATGACACCTTTCTATGTGCGGTTTTGCAGATCTTATAGCTGTGCTCACGAGGATGCTTCACAATTAAGTGAGGGAGAGTATATTTTTTCTTTTGAAGATGCATAGCGGTGCTCGTGGTAGCTGTGTTCGCAATACTAGATGTTTGTGTTGTTTGTGGTATCTGTGCTCATGAGGCCACTTTGCAATTAAGTGGGGGAGAATGACAACACCTAGAAACAATGCCTAATATTGCAAAAAAAATTAGCAAAATTGTACACACTTGGAACATTTTTACCAAATTTTTACATTAATTTAATGCAGATGCGGTGTTCATTGTTGTTATTTTTGGAGGACGTGTCTCTACAGTCTTGGCCAGGAGATGTTGATACAAGGAAGTTCTTGTATGAGAGGAAGGTGCAGTTTTAGACAAAATCTGATAGATATTCTTAGTGAATCTCGGTTATGAATATTTAAAATTTTCCCATAGGGATTATTATCACTTAGACAAGATAAGACCTTGCTATAAATTAGGGGTTTTCGAGGGATTTTTTTGTTTTTAAGACTTGACAAGTTGACGGGATATCTTCTAAAGGGTGGGGAAATTCACAAGCTATGTTACCGCTCCCAAGGAAAGTTCCTTATCAAGATTCAAGACCACATACATCATTATGATTATCATGATCATATGATGTGACATGCAATTACCTGACAATAAGCCTCAACTGTCGTAATGATTAAGGGGTGATCATTAGATGAGTGTTTATTATTGAAATCCCTTTGGGGAGGTATTGAATTTTGAATCATTGGAAAGTTTTAACCTTTCCACAATCAATATAGGATTTTCCAATAAGATAGTCAAATTATCAAAGCCAAGAGTATTACAAGATCTTCGCTTTGTAAAGATTCTTTGCTTGACTGAAAACAATATACGAAGGATAGTTGATTTTAAGTACCAACTCTTTATCCACATTTGGACAATGAGGGAGAAAGTCTTGCAGATAAAGGACGAAGACCAAGTCCAAACTTAGGAGCAAGCATAAGGAACAATTAATTCATATTGAGAAATGCCAATCCTTATAACATTCAGGGGGAATGTTAACCCACAATTTGTGCAACAAATAGGCACATTTTGGGAGCTTCATTGGTAAAATATCAAGATTCTAGACATTCAAATGATGTAATTTCTGTTTAAAATCCATTTAAAAATCAGTATAAAGGCATGGCAAAAATCTATAAATCCATGGTCTTATGAATTTGCATATAAGGTTACTACCAAGAAGCTAGGATATTGTCTTTTTGCATACCAATAATAGGGTCTTTTAGACCTTAGTCCATAATTGTAATAGAAAACATTTTACTAATAAGAAAAGGGGGTGGTTATGGGAGTTGGTTGGAGGGAGAAAGCACGATGGCTGTAGATAATTAGGAGAAGATTCATCACAAGCAGAATCGTAATGCGAGAAGAAGAGAGAATCAATGGGGCCATGTACTCCTTCTACGGATACAATATAGTGTGTGGATTAAGAGAGACTGAGAGAAGAAAAGGATCGCCATCGCTACTCCTATTCCTTCTGCAGATCTTATTGTAAGATTTTTTTTTCCAATCTGGCTAACACAAACCCTCTCTCAGAAGCGCTAGAGCAAGAGAATAAGCAAGTGGTACTTGCCTTCTACAAGGCACTTGCTGCAAGTGATGTGGTGATGGTATAGGGGCTACTGGCCTCTAATGACCTAGAGTGACGGTTTCACGATCCTCCCTTGAATCAGTACTTGATGCAGTTACTAACAAGAACTACACGACACAACACCTTCCTTTTCAAGCCATGATAGTGCATGCCTTTGGAGATACAATTTTTGCAGAGGGGCAAAGTGAGTTTGGCAACAAGTTGGGGGTGCATGCTCAGAGAGATCTCCATGGAGGAAAGGGAAGGAGATGGTCTTTGATGGCGGGGTGATTGTGGTGAGGGGGGTGTTGTGGCGACAAGCAAATAAGAAGAAGAAGAAGAAGTATTAAGAGCAAGTAAATCATAAAGAAGAATAAGAATAAGAGTTTTTTTTGCATCGTATTGATGACCATCATTCATTCCAAGTGAGTCAATGCAATCACTTATTGAGATTAGAGTTGACAATGCCCCCAAAAAGTAGCCAAATTTACCTTTGCATAAAGTTGAGAGCATCAAAATCAATTCATAAGTGGCATATAATTGATGGCAAGATTAGAGTGTTGATTTGAGTATTGAATTTCGAGCTTATTAGATATTGGATTTTGAGTACTTACTAGATTCAAAGTGCAATCAATCCGAGTGATTATGTCAAGAATAGCAATCTTAGTGTTTAGCACAATTCAAGTGCTAGTTGGGGGGCTAGTTGTGTGTTTGAGTATGAAGGGAAACCATTTTGTCTTCTATTGAGAGCACCCTTCAAAAATGCTTCATGCTATGAAGTGCACACCAAACATTCTTAAGAATGATGCCAAGCTATCAATTTTGCCAACTTCAAGTCATTTGAGTGCCTTACCAAGTAATCAAATTGCCTATGTTAGTCTCAAAAAAATTTAGCTTTCGAGTACCAACCCTACCATTGCATCAAGCTTTTAACTTGAGGTAAAGCAATGTATTGGATCTATTTGAGTGAAGTGCATCGACCAATTACTTTTGAATGGTGGCACACAAGATGTAAGTTGATAGAGTACTAATTTGTGTCCACATGATCCTCCATTGAGAGTGCTAACATGTTAGAAGTATTGTTGACAGGTGCCAATAGATATGACTAGACCCTACTCTTCTACATGCTTGCATGTGCCACTTGCCCTAGCAACCATGCTACTTATGCTCCCCCTCCACTTTCCCTCTTGCTTGTGTTGCTTGCTCTCTTGCCTACATAGTCCTACCTTTGCCACCTCCTCACCTACATTGGGTGCTCGAGTAACCACTTGCATCTAGCCTTTGTTTGCTATACTTTGCTCATGTCCTCCCATCCACAACATGACTACTTTCCTTTGGCGATATATGCCATGTTTCTTGCTTTGATTTTCTTACCATCACTGGTTTTTGGCCTCTTGTCTCAAGCCCAAGTGATCATCAATTGATGTATTTTCCCAAGCAATCCTTAATGGACCATTGACACATCAGTGGAAGTATCGTTGAGAGTCATTGATGGATATGACTAACCCTACTCTTCCACCATATCACTTTTAGGATGGGATTGATGTTGCTTTAGCTACAATGTGGGGGTTTGGCCCTATTTTGGGGTAGACATGCTCTCCCAACTGCTCAAGAAAAAATTGGTGTGGTGGAGTGCAAGTGTCTCAAGAAGACACATCCTCTATTTGATGTAGACAAAAAATGCTATTCTTCTCCTCATGGCTACAAATCTTCCTATACACCCCCTTAGGGACACTCATCTCCATCCTACACTTAGCCACTCTTTAGAGCTTCCCACACTCCACATACACTAGTGGATTATGACAACTTGGGAGCATGACCTAGAATGGATGGTTGTAGAGAGCTATACTAATACCTCTAGATGCAAAGAGAACTAGGGTCTATTATGGACAGGGAAGCCCATAGGTCAATGAGGACCTTGACTCATTGTCATAAATGGCTCTAATTTAAGGTTATTTTACAATTTAGAGTAAGCTTGGTTCTGGGATTAGTATTACAAAAATAAGAAGGTAACCATAAAATGATTGAACTACATTAACATGCACATGGTAGTGATAGTGCTTCGAAAAATATAATGCTATCCAAAAAATATAGTTCATTCCATTGACTCAACTCTAGCACATTATGCTTCCACTTGATTTGCATCCTTCTTCACCATTTGTGGTTAGCATATTTGTATATTTCTTCCATTGGTTGCCAATGGAGCTTGTCTGAATGGATGTAAAGACAAATTTATTGCATGGGAACTTCTATGAGGACATCTACATATGTAGCAGCCAAAGGGTTTGTTGTGCAAGGCATGGAGTGGATGATATGTAACTTCCACAAAAGTCCTTATGTGCTAAATCAAGCTCCAACGGAGTGATACCATAAGTTTGATGCATTTACGAGGTATCAATGATATACACAGAGTGAGATAAATTATTCTCTAAATGAAGAAGATTTTAGATGTAGTCTTATGCATTTGATTTTTACATGGATGATATGTTTATTATTGGGAGATCTATCTTGGATGTGAATGCATTAAAGAGAGGATGATAGATTTATTGTCTATCTTGGATGTGAATGTATTAAAGAGAGGATTGCATAAAACCTTCATATAATGTTTAAGAGATAGAAGTCATATTCTTAGCATGAGAATTATGTGGGACAAAGGCAAGAAAGTTCTTTATCTATTTGAAAAGGTGTACATTTGGAAAGTACTTGAGAATTTCAATATGCACATGGGAATGGCCATAAGTATACGTGAAAACCAAAGAGGAAAGGAGAGAATTCACAAAGATGCAACTTTCTTATGCATCTATGGTTGATAGCTCAAGGCATGCTATGGTAACTACATACCCATAGTCATTGCACTATGCAATGGAAGTGGTGGATATCCCATGCATAAGGGTACTTAAAATCCATATATTCTTATAACAAACATTTCAAGATCCACAAAAATGACAACCTTGCATATCTTATTATGAACCCGGGGGGTCCACTAGGGTTTACCATATGGTACCACGTGAGTGTAAGGGAGGGGGGTTATTTAAGGTAAGGAAGGTACATTTTATAAGGTAAGGTCCCATAAATAGGGGGTAGTGAGGCCTTGTATAACTGCCTCTAGCTTTGTATGGTTGTTTTTTTTTCCATGTCTACACTTAGCAAGGTTCTACTCACAATAGTCTTTGTATACTCAGTGTCTTTTCTGGTTGTGATTGAGGAGGGGTGTTGAGAAATTTGCAATCACATCCACCATAGCCTCTTTGTTTGGAACAAGCAAGGCAAAGAAACAAACTGCAAATAAAGCCTTAGACTAGGTCAAGTATGCATGGTTTATTAAAACCACAGTTGGTGAATACCATGGTCACTTTCCACCTTTCTCCACCTACTGTAAGCCTATAAAAGGCACTCATTCCCACACTCATTCCATCAATTATTATCATTCAGTTGTACTTGCATTATGCTTGGATAATATTAGTTGTTCTTCTTTGTCAATGCCTTTGCCTCATTATGATTGTCTATTTGCTCATCAGTGATCCTCCATAGAATTCATTCTCAATATTTTAACAAAGTTTAGATGTTCCTTGCCATTTCACATTTTAGATGCATCATTGAAATATGAATCATCCAATCAAGAAGTGGTTCCATTTAAGGTATAGCCAAAAATTGCTCTCACTCCGCACAATACATATTCATAAGAGAAGTGGAAGGTGAGAAACAATTGACTTTAACTGATGCAAATGAAATTGAGTATCATCTCAAGGTGGGCAATAGTTTTCCTCCTGAAGAGGAGCTATTGGCCTTGCTTGACATGTTAAAGGAGAACTTGGATATGTTTTCATGGTTGTACAAGGATCTAAAGGAGATAGATCCCATTACATGTCAACATCACATCGACTTGGAGCCTGATGCCAAGCCAGTAAGTACAGCAACATCAGTGTAGAATGAATCTTGATTACCTTGCTTTGATAAATACTAAGTTGTTGAAGCTCTTAGAAGTAGAGATTATTTATCCAACGGCCAACAATGAATAGTTTCATCTTCGTCCATTGTGGTCATGCTCAAGAAGAAGAGGAAGCTCCATATCTTTGAAAGCTCAATTCCGAAATAAAGAATGATAATTTTTCCATTTCTTTCACAAATCAATTCTTGGATACAATGGTAGGGCATGAGTTGTATTTCTTTTGTTGGACCAATTTGGTTGATACAACTAAGTGTAGATTGTAGAAGAAAATCAATCCAAGTTAACCTTCACAATAAAATGGGGAACCTATGGCTATAGAGTAATGCCATTTGGTTTGTGCTATGCTCTATTACCTTTCAATGGGTAACAATGGTAGATTTCCAAAATCATTTGCACAATTTTATTTCATTTGGATGACTTTTGTGTCTTCAATCTACTCTATAAGCACTGGGGACATTTGTAGCAGTGCTTTGATCAATGCAAGGAGTATGGGATCTCCCTTAGTGTATACAAATGCATATTTGGAATCTCTTCAAGAGTTCTTTAGGGTCACATAGTGCTTGTGCAGCACAGATTGCAATAGATCCAATGAAGATCATGAAGATCGTCTCAAATAGTTACAAGGATTTCTCAACCATGTGGGCTATTACAAAAGGTTTATTATGCGCTTTACAACAAAGGTGACTCATTTACATGAGCTTCTCAAGAAGGATGCGTAATTTGTGCGGTCTTCTAAATGTGAAGAAGCTTTTAGCACCCTAAAACAATGCCTAATTGAAGCACCTATTCTATAGTATCCTGATTGGATGAAAGCGTTACATGTGCACACTGATGTATCAATTGAAGGGTTAAGGTCACGCTTGTGTTAGAAAGAGTCTTCAAACTTAGATCAATCAATCTACTATGCAAGCCAAAAGGCTACTAATAGGAAGAGAAACTATACAATGATAGAATTGGAGTGCTTAGCCATGGTGTTTGCATTGGAGAAATTCTAGTACTATCTACTATCAACCCACTTCAGGTTCTACATGGGTCATGAGACTCTATCTTTCTTAATGAGCAAAGCTAATGTGAAAGGATGAATGATGCACTAGCTAATCCTTTTCTCAAAAAAGTGACAAAGAGAAGCAGGATGAACTAGACCTTTTTGACACCTTCATGTTTCTAGTTGATACAATTACCCCATGGTATGTAGATGTTTCCAGCCTCTTGGCCACTTACCAATACCCTTGTAGATTCTCTAGTAGAAAAGAAGAAGCTCTTATTAGAATCAACCCCCTACACCATACTAGGCCGCGTGTCATACAAAGAAAAACAAAGATAAAGTGTTGTAGAAAAGTACTACAGGAGTTGAGATTAGCTTGTGTTGAAAGCTCTCCATGATGAGCCATGTGGTGGATATTTTGTGAGAAACACAACAACCATTAAGGCTCTACTTATAGGTTATTGGTGGCCTAGACTACATAAAGATGCCTACAATCTCTGCAGGTGTTATGACACTTGTAAGAAGATAGGGAAGCTAACCAAGACTAGTGCCATGCTGCTACAACCCATTTATCCTTTGAAGCTCTCCTATATGAGAATGTCATCACTTACTTTGAGTAGGAAACATGAGTATTATCCCCAAAACCTTTTAGCACACACCCTTGCACAAGATGCAAGGCTAAGGCCACCCAAGTGCATGAAATAGACACATTGATTCCACTTAAGGCTTGCTCTCCATGCATAGACACTCCCCTCACTCACATAGGATACCATAGATTAGCACAAAGCATTCGATACCCTTAGGTATATCAAGACATGAAGTATGGAACAACTTAGGGACTTATACACATAGTTATACCAACATTGCAAAACTTGGGAGTCCCCATAAGGTACAAACTCTAGGCTAGGATACATCGACCACTTGCATGCATACTTAGGGTATGAGTGAGCATTAGGATCCAATAAGGTAACATGTCTATCTAAAAAATCCCTGAGAGCATAATTTTATGATTTATCAAGGTCATGAAAAATGAGGGGGAGATGCATCAACCCCTCTATCCATACGATGAAGTCTCATTCTGGTTCCCTAAAATGAAACTAAGTTGGACTCTAAGAATGAGCCTTAAGATGGTTAGCTCTTTCTAGTTCTTTGTAATTTAACATTTTTATGGAAAATCTCTCAACTAATCAAGACCACCCTACTATAGGATGAATCAATCAAGGGTTCACCCTCCCACTCTTAATTTTTCTAATTACTTATCAAATTAGTTTAACATATATAATAGCTTCCTTAAATAGATTTGCTAGAATGTTAAATATGCTCAATGCCCCACCCTTCTAAGGTGTCACCAATGAACCATGGTGCTCTAAGTTGTAAGGCTCCCATTATGAGGAGAAGCCATGTGTGGGCACTATTCAAAGGAGAAGGGAAGAGACATACAAAGGCATGGAGCTGCCAACAACTAAGAGAACAATGTACTCATTGTTTTCATTATTCCATCATTGTACTCAACTGAGTAATACAAAAAAGTCACACATGACTGAATGAACTAGGCCACTAATAATTGATTGTACTACTAATTGCAGTTGAGTTTGATCAACTCAGTTATCATAGCATATATGGATGATGATAGCTATGTCTATAGCTATCTAGATAGAGTCAATATCAATGACCAACTACTGAGCTTAAATCTTAGCACTCCCCCTCAAGCTCAAGGTAATTGTGCACTCCAAGTAGCCATCTGAAGTTAACAGACTTGTCTCTACCAAGTGATTTGGTAAAGATGTCAACTACTTGGTCTTTTGTCTTCACATACCATTTCCCTAATGAAATGATTAAGAACTTCTATGTGCTTGGGCCTAGCATGATAGATTGGGTTGCTAACCAATAGCAAACTACTCATATTGTCACAATGCAGTGTAATCTTCCTGTCCAATTGTATACCCAAGTCACGTAGTAGTTTCACAAGCCAAACTACTTTGCATGCTGCTATGGCTACACCTTTGTATTCTTTCTCTGTGGTAGAGAGAGCAATGGTTGGTTGCTTTTTACTACTCTAGCTGATCATACTATTGCCTAGGCTGAAAGCATAACCACTAATTGACCTTCTATCATAGGCACAACTAGCTCAATCAACATTTGTACAACATGTCAAGTTAAGTGACTTCCCATGCTCATAAAACAACCCATAATCAGTAGTACCCTTCACCATCCAAATGTGGCTTATGGGGCTTTTGCATGAACTAGCTAATCAACCCCACTGCATAACTATGGTTAGGTTGGGTGATAGTTAGATAAATTAGGATGCCCACCATCTGTCTATGCATAGTGACATTCTCTATTTCACTTCCAACATCAAGTATAAGTTTAACATTCTAATCCAATGGTGTTTCCATGGGCTTACATTCCATCATCCCATATTTTAGCACATATCTTGAGCATATTTTTGTAGCGGCCATATACCTTGAGATTTAGACACAACATCAATCCTAAGAAAATATTTTAGCTCTCCCAAATATTTGCCTTAAACTTAGTCTATAATATCATTTTAATTTCAGTAATTCCATGGTCATCATCTCCAGTTATGATCAAGTCATCCATATAAATCGCCAAGAATACATAGCCATTCTCTACCTTCTTTGTAAAGAGGCTATGGTCTGCATGACCCATTGAAAACCAAGCTGCTATAAGTACATAGTATTGCGAGCATTCCATGCTCTCAGTTCCTGTTTTGGTCCATGCAAGGCCCTTTTTAGCCTATACACATGCTTTGAGTAATTAGGGTGTACATAACCCTCACGTTGTTCCATATACACCTCCTCAATCAAATCTCCATTTACAAATGTGTTCTTGATGTCCATCTACCAAAGCTTCCATTCCTTAGATGCTACTAAAGCAATGACAATTCTTATAGTTGCCATCTTTGCAATTGGGCTAAAGGTCTCCTCATAATCTAAGCCATACTATTGCGCATAACCTTTAGCAACTAGCCGATGTCATGATGTAATAAAGCTAATTTCCACAGCAAGATTTTAAACTGAAAATACAAGAAATAGACATAAAATGCCAAGAAGCCATAGCCAAGGTGGCTTGGCAAGAAATGGTAGAATCAAATGATGAGAGGCTACAGCAAGGTATGCACCCCAAGCTATGGTGACCAAGAGTATTCACCCTCTTAGATGGTGGGAGGTTGAGACCTCAAACAAGTAATGTTTGTAAAATAGCAAAAAGATGCTACACATGTTACACCTCCACCTTTTATACTTATCCTAGACTAAGGCATTTATGCTTTATTGCAAGCCATCCCGGCCTAAAAGAGCTTTGTCCTCAAATCTGGAATTGGGACAATTGATGAAGAAAGATTATAAGGATAGCTTGTAAGTGATGAATCCATGCTGTAATGAAACTCCAAGCTAAAGAAGATCTCATATATCAATGAAGTATAGGTATGAAATTTGAATACACTACTGGAAACTGTCAAAAATAGGCTGTTGCACAAGAATGGCCATAACTTGAAGAAGAAATGTCCAATCATCATGTATGAGCTATAGAAATGTAGAGGACAATCCCTAGTATCCAGCCATGCCATAAAAAATCCAATTTTGATGACCATAGAGCAATTATTTTTATGATAAAAATTTAATATAGCAAGCTATCATGTTTAGATATTACTCTGTTTCCTGCAAAAGCCATGGAAAAGAATCAATGTATGATGATGGTTTCCAAGTAGGCTCCTCCATGGGCAAGCCTTGCCATTTAATAAGGTACTCCAGCAGCGAACGGTTCCTTAAAACCTTTTCTCTTTTGCCAATAACCTTTTTAGGCTCATAAATGATAAGACCATTTTCATCCATGGGAGGTAAATCTTCTAAAACCTTTATGGCTGGACCCACGTACTTCTTAAGTTGGGAAACATGGAAGGTAGAATGAATCCTTGTTGAAGAAGGCAAATCAATCTTGTATGCAAGCTCTCCAATTCGTTTGAGGAATTGATAAGGCCAATAGTAACGATGAGCCAACTTATTATGACCGCCTTTGAGAGAAGCATACCTAGATTTAGGCACTTTGAGGAATACCCAATCTCTTTCTTCAAACTCCAAAGGTCTCCTCTTTTCATCAGCATAAGCCTTCATAACATCTTTTGCCTTCCTAATGTTTTCCTTGCATTGATGCAAAAGAGCTTCCATTTTCTCAACTTTAGCCTTGGCTTGTGGATTCACATCTTCATGAAAAAGGGCTAAAGGTATTTGCACTTTGTATCCATAAAGCACTTCAAATGGTGACATGCCAATGCTCATATGATGAGTGTCATTATAACATAATTCAGCAAGATGTAACTAATGATCCCACAAAGCTTGAGTGTCATGGCAAAAATGACGAAGATAGACTTCCAACCATTTATTGACACGCTCCGTTTGGCCATCAATTTGGGGATGATATGCCATGATAGGAGTCAAAATTGTTCGTGAATAAACTCATCCAAAAACTTCCCATTAAATTGGTATCACAATCGGATACTATCTTCAATGGCATACCATGAAGCTTAAAAACACATTCCATGAACTATTCAGCCACTTGCTTTGCTATAAATTGAGCCTTTGTAGGGATAAAATGAGCTGATTTAGTCAACTGTTCCACCATCACATCAATGCTATTCCACCCATGCTTTGTTGTAGGTAATCCCACAATAAAATACATTGTAATATCAATCCACTTGCCTTAAGAAATAGGAAGTGGCTGAAGTAAACCACCGTGTAGAAGAGAGGAATCTTTATTTTGTTGACACAGAAGACATTGCATAACATAATCCTTAACATCCCTCCAAATGCATTTCCAATAGAAACTCTTATGGATATTGTCAAATGTTTTGAATAACCCATGGTGTCCTACTAAGGGTGAAGAGTGCATCTCATGCAAGATACGGTCTTTGAAAGAATATTGTGGTGTCAAGAACACTCTACCACGATACCATAAAAGGCCATTGTGCCATTTGAAATTTGGATACTCTTCTCCTTTGCCTTGCTGAAATTCCTTCATCACCTTTGGTGCTTGCTCATCAAGCAAATACTCCTCTTGAATATCATGGATCCAATCCTTATGCACGGTTAAAATGGTAGAAATGGAACATGCCCACATTCTTGATAAGGCATCCACCACCATTGTCTTTTCCAGCCATATAAGATATTTCAAAGTCATATCCTTGAAGAGTAGCTAACCATCTTCATTGCTTGGGACATAAATTTGGTTGTAAAATAAGTACACGATGATCACTTTTGACCTTGAAATGGCTGCCATAGATGTAATGATGCCACTTTTTGACAGCATGCAATATTGCTAACATCCCTTGCTCATAAACATGTAATTGACGCTCCTTGTCATCAAGCTTTCGGCTCTCATAAGCTATGACTCCATGATCTTGACATAAAACAGCTCCAATTTCTCTTCCATTAGAATCCGCACATATGATAAACTCCTTAGAGAAATCCAGACATACAAGGATGGGTGTTGAAATTAGAAGAGATTTCAACTCATTGAAACTTTGATCGGCAATGGAGTCCCAAAAGAAAGCTTCCTTTTTTAGCCTTTTCGTCAATGGAGCCGCCACATGAGCATAATTCTTGATGAACCTTCTATAGAAGGATGATAACCCAAGGAATCCTCTCAAAGAGGTTGCATTCCTAGGAGTAGGCCATTCTTTAACACATTTTACCTTATTGGGGTCCACTCTAATCCCTTGTTCTCCCACAACATGACCTAAGTATTCAACTTCATCTTCCATGAAAGAAAACTTCATCATCTTGGCAAAGAGTGTGTGTCTTCATAAAGTGTCAAACACCTCTCTCATATGCTTCAAATGCTCATCCTTGGATTTGCTATAGATTAGGATATCATCAAAGAAAACAAGGACTATTTTGAACAATAAGGGCTACAATATTTTATTCATGAGGGCTTGAAAAGTAGCAGGTGCATTGGAAAGTCCAAATGGCATAACCAAGAAGTGGTATAACCCTCTTTCAGTCCTAAAGGTTATTTTGAACTCATCTCCTTCCTTCATTCAAATTTGATGATAACTTGATCGAAGATCTATTTTGGTGAAGACCTTTGCATCTTTAAGCTCATCCAAAATATCATCAATTCGGGGAACAGGATACTTATTCTTGACCGTTGACTTGTTCAAATCCCAATAATCAATACACATGGGAAATGGTCCATCCTTCTTTTTGACTAAGAGCACGGGAGAGGCAAACGGTGATTGACTTTGCCAAATTAAACCCATTTGCAGCAATTCTTTCACTTGACACTCCACTTCTTCCCTTTCAAACTTGGACAAGCGATAGGGAGGTTTGTTGATGGGCTTTGTATTGGGCAACAAATCAATAGGATAGTCAACCTCTCACTTTGGAGGTAAAGATAATGGTGGCTGAAATAAATCTTTGTATTCCTCCAATAGCTCTTCTAATCTTGGATCCCTTTCCTTTGAAGAAGAAGATGGCTGATTTGTTGATTGTCCTTCATCTACTTTCGCAAGAAAAAGAGCGAAGATGCATGACTTTGCATTGATTTCTTTTCGCAATTTCTTCATGGGGATGAGTTCTATTTATTTGTGGTCTATGCCTTTCAACTCTATGTGTTGTCCTTACCAATTAAATTCCATTTGCATTTTCTCCAAGTCCAATGTAAATTTTCCAAGTGTTTTCAGCCAATTACAACCAATGACAATGTCAATAGGCCCCATATCCAAAGTGATCAAGTCTACTTTTATTATACAAGAGGGCGATAACTCAATTGAAGTACATGGATACACTTCTTTACTAGACTCATGTGCACCATTGGCAACTCATATCCGCAAGGAAGAATCCATATCAATGGGTACTGATGCCAGGAGGCATATTCCACGGTGGATTCCGTGAGGTTTTATGGTGGATTCTGTAAACTTAGATGACCAGGGCTCATACACAAAGTGGATTCTTTGTGCGAGAAGTTGATGGGGACGCCTGTCCTTTTCGGGCGTTTCATTAATTTAGTGTGTACATGGGTGATTCCATAGCGGGTGATTCCGCAAAATGCATATTAAATTAATAAATGTTTATGAGTTTAGAGTGCGCACTCGTAATAAATTAAGGTTAGGATTTATTTCTAACCAGTTGATTTATTTATGTAGCTGAAGACTGCTAGGTATTCACTTTTGTCGGTTTAATTGTATTATTTTACTAACGATTGTGAATGCTTCAGTTGATGTGTAGAGATAGTAGCAGTGGCGGAGGAAAGCATTGGAGTCTAGCGAGTATTCGACCTATGGATTATATTTTGATAGGCGCCACGCCTATATTTTGTTATGTCTATTGAGGCATCGATTATTTATTATTATTTTGTATGTGCCTATGCGCATGGATATGTTATTTCTATTTGGACATTGAGATTGGGCGTGCCAGACTCTATGGGCACCATCCATTAGCTTTATTTCCTATTTTTGTAGAAAGCAAACTCAAAAGCTAAAAGCTTGTCATATTTTTGTAAATTGGGCTATTATTGAGCATGAAGATGGAAATATACATAAAATACATGCTTTGTGAAGCGCTCACACAAGGCATGGGGGGAGATTGAACCCAATTGGTCTCTTGCTTCTTGTTGTTCATGCTTTTACATTATTTTTTGTGCAAAAAGGTAGAGTTCATTGTTCTTGGGGACCTTCCGAGATTCACTACGTGAGCATACAACGACCGATCTGTGCACCAGTGGTATCAGAGCGGAGCTGAGATCAAGAGCTTCCAATCGCTACCCATCTCGTGCGAAGGCGGAGCTCCTGGAACGATCGGGCTCTACAGTCAATCTCGTCGCGAACCGTCGATACAGGCAGACTTCTGGCGATCAAGAACCCCTGTTTCTACTCTCAGATCGCGAAGGACCAGGCTGTACAGGCGAAGGACCACGCAATCATCTCCATAGACAAGTCGTGGATATACAGTAAGAAGCTCATATCTATTTTCTTCAAAAGCTTAGTCATAAAGCTTAAAAGCTTAAGGAAATTCAACAAGCTTCATAAAAATCCTCATCGAGCTGTAAGAGGGCCTTCCGAAAATCACGCGACGTGCAGAAAACGCCCCCCCTCCCACGATTCACGTCGTTGCTGCCCATTAACCCCCCCTTATTAAGCTTAAGCTATTAAGCTTAAAACATTAAGCATTCATCAAGTTGGACAAGACAAACAAGTCAACAAACTTCAGGTCCTGCACTTCCGAAGTCAAGTCCTGCAAGTCGACTGTAATCAAGTTCTACAAGTTCACTAAGTTTTGCAAATCTGCAACTCTGCAAGTCGGCTAAGTCTGCAACTCTGCAAGTCAGACTAGTCAATTGGAGTCAGAACTGACTTGTGCTCAAAACTCCTAGAAGGGTTGTTCCTGCGCAGAAACTCTGAACTGCAAAGTTGTTCGTGGCAAGGTATTCTACCAATACGCAAGTTCGCTGAAGTATTTTCAGCATACGAAGAAGGAAATACCGCAGATTTTTTGAAAATTGAGAAAGAAATACCCAAAAATACATAGCCTTGTAACCCCGAATTTGAGCTACGCTCATCCCGCTAACCTGATTTTGAGTGAGAAAGGTCTTTTGAGTTTTACAGGATGACGACCCCACATATGGATGATCCTATGGCTGAAGACGACCTACCAGAGCCTACCATGGAACAAAAGCTAGATCTAATCATGCTGCAATTGGAAGAAGAACGAAGGGCTAGGCAAGCATTGCAAGCGCAATTGACAAAATTACAAAGAGCGTCTACCGACAAAGAAGAACCCCAAGCTGAAGATTTGATTCGACGTACCATCGACGCCACTCTTGAAGCTCAAACCATTCACAAGGAATCAAAGATAAGTAAACGAAGTTTCAAATTTCGCACTTTCAATGGCATACGAGAAGGAAAGACTGTTTTATCATTCATTAGCCAATTTGATGACTATTTCCATGAGGAAACCTATCCAGAAAAAGATAAAATCAAGTGTGTTACTAATCATTTGGTAGACAGAGCATCACTTTGGTGGATTGTAGTACACAAGAGCATAGAATGTCCTGCTACTTGGGAAGATTTCAAGAAGAAGTTCATGCAGAATTTCCTTCCACCGCAATTTCATGAGAAGGCTATCAAGCAATGGGATCTACTTCAACAACGGGATCGTGAGCCTATACCACAGTATACAGAGCGTTTTTGGAATGCACTCCTACAACTACGCATGCTTGAAGACGTACCAGAGACGACACATAAGCGGAAGTATATGTCTGGACTTCTTGGACATTACTACGCTGAAGTGAACATGTTCAAGCCTGCTACCCTTGAAGATGCCATCTCACTAGCTCACGACACTGAAGATAAGCTACGCGGTAGAGACAGACGACCACAGCAATTCCAAGCCAATGGTAATTATGGATCTAAACGATTCAATTCCAATTTTAGAAGGTTTAATCCAGGTCGTTTCTCTTCACCATCTTTCCGCAAGAATTGGGCTAAACCACTTGCATTACCATCCAATGTCAATCCAAATCCTAAGCCTATTCCACCAGCAAATCCAAATGTACCCAGACTTCTAGCCATTGCAAATAATGTAACCAAAGCCAAGCCAATAGTATGCTATAAATGTCACCAGCCTGGACATCTCGTAGCAAATTGTCATTCAAAGAAGCCACCAGCTCATATCAACTATCTTGGAGCCATGGACGAAGACGAACATGAGGATATGCCTAATTTCACTGAAGATGATGATGACACTACTACTATTTCCGACACTTTACCAGGTACGCCTACTCCACATTCATTATTGACTATGAAATGTTTGGTGCATGGAAAGGAAAAGACTATCTTGCATGATGACAGTAGTACTCATGATTTTATTTCAGCAAAATTGGTAAAGGAATTGAAATTACAAACTATACCTACGCATTATCGCATAAAAGCTGCATTTTTAGGTACTAGGTATAATGGTACACAAGAAGTTCAAGATTTAGAGATTCAAATAGGTACACTGAAAGGAGAAATTTCTTAGTTGTTCCATTACAGTCGAGTGACATTATTTTAGGAATGCCTTGGCGACACCAGCATAACCCAGATATAGATTATTCCACACACACAATGAATATTAATTTTCAAGGAAAATCTATTACATTATATGGTATGCATGCATCTAATGTTTTTCCACTGCTTTCGCATACTCAAGCAAAACGTGCATTACGCAAGAGTAGTAAATCATATCTCATTTGGGTGAATGAATTGCAAGCAAAGGAAAATCATATGCACCCTAGGCATAAGGAATTTCTTGCATATTTTAAAGACTGTTTTGCAGAAGACCTACCACCAGGTTTACCTCCTTCACGACCAGAAGACCATAAGATTGATTTAATCCCTGGCACACAACCACCTTGCAAAGCACCATATAGGCACAATCAGATAGAGCAAAAAGAAATCCAGAGTCAAGTTGAAGAATTACTAAATAGAGGTTTAATTCGAGCTAGCAGATCTCCATTCGGTGCACCTGTACTCTTAGTCAAGAAAAAGAATAATACCTATCGTATGTGTATTGACTACCGAGCTTTAAATAAGATCACTGTAAAGAATAGCTATCCTATACCTAGAGTTGATGACCTTATGGACAAACTGCAAGGATCTTCTATATTTAGTAAAATTGACCTTAAGTCTGGATATCATCAGGTGAGGCTAGATAAATCTGACATATTTAAGACTGCATTCAGAACACAGTTTGGCCATTATGAATTCTTAGTCATGCCATTCGGATTGACTAATGCACCTGCTACCTTTAGTAGAATGATGAACCGTATCTTTCTAAAATATCAGTACTGTGTGATTGTTTTCTTTGATGATATTTTGGTGTTTAGACAAAATGAGAAAGAGCATTATGAGTATTTGTCATTAGTTTTTCAGTTATTGAAAGAAAATCAATTGTTTGCAAATCCTGAAAAGAGTGAATTCTTTAAGACATAAATTGAGTATTTAGGTCATATTGTATCATCTAAAGGAATTAAAGTTGATCCTAAGAAAATTGATGCAATATTGCATTGGCCTGTTCCTAAAAACGTGCATGAATTACGCTCATTCCTTGGTCTTGCTAGTTTCTATAGGAAGTTTGTACGTAATTTCTCATTACTTGCTTTACCATTAACCAAACTTCTCAAGAAAGGAATTGTTTATCAATGGATCGAAAATTAGCAGAAATACTTTGACTTACTGAAACATGCATTAACCAATGCCCCTGTTTTACAGTTGCCTGACTTTAATAGACCATTCTTTCTAGTTGTGACTGATGCTAGCGGATCAGGAATAGGAGCCGTACTAATGCAAGACAATCATCCTATAGCATATTCTAGTTGTAAGTTGAAACCCTCTGAGCTGAAATATTCCACATATGACAAAGAACTATTAGCAGTTGTACAAGCATTAAGACAGTGGAAACACTACTTAATGGGTTCAGAATTCATGATAAAGACCGACCAGCAAAGCATTAGACATTTACTTAGCCAACCCCAAATCTCTGACCGTCATATCAAATGGGCTTCCTTCATTCAAAGTTTTCATCCTATCATTCAATACCAACTTGGAAAAGAAAATGTAGTTGCTGATGCATTGAGTAGAAGACCTGCAATTCATAATATTTCTGTCATATCTTTTGATTCTTTGATTGCTATGAAAGATACATATCACCGGGATATTACTTTTCATTCTGATTGGAATAAATTAGTTCAAAATAATTTCATTCCTGTTGATTCATTGTCATATAATGATGGATTTATGTTTTATGAAAAGAGACTGTGTGTTACTATTCCATTCCGATCTTTTGTTTTGAATGAAATTCATTGTCCCCCATATCAAGGTCATAGAGGTATCATATCTACATTACGTATCTTAATTGAAGATTTTTATTGGCCGCATATGGATGCAGATGTATCTAATTTCGTTTCTGAATGTTTGATTTGTCAAAGAGTTAAGAGACATCATGGTAAATAGTATGGATTACTAATGCCTTTGTCTATTCCATCTAAACCTTGGGAACACATTTCTATGGATTTCATTACTGGTTTACCAAATACTAAATCTAACCATGACATGATTTGGACAGTTGTAGATAGATTTAGTAAGCAAGCATATTTCATTCCATGTAAGAAAACTTTAACAGCATCACAAGCAGCACAATTGTTTTTGAAAACTGTTTTTACTAACCATGGATTGCCAAAAGTTATCATTTCAGATCGTGATTCTAGATTTTGTAACAATTTTTGGATTACACTGTTTGCTAATCTAGGCACAAAGATTGATTTCTCATCTGCATTTCATCCAGAAACAAATGGACAAACAGAAGCCACAAATAGCACCATTCTAGATCTTTTACGTGCATATACTATCTTTAAACCTCAGACATGGGATACTCATTTGCATTTATTACAGTTTGCATATAACAATACACCGCACACATCTACAAAGAAAGCACCATTTGAAGTCATTTATGGATATAGATTATCTACACATGTTGCATCTTTGTCTAATAGAATTCAGAGTGCTGATGATATTGCTAGTATGCATAACAGTATTTTTGATGAGGTTAAGGATATGATTGCTAAAGCCCAGCAATCATATACTAAACAAGCCAACAAGAAAAGACAAGCCATGAATTTCAAAGTTGATGATTATGTTTGGCTGAGAATAGAAAAACGTAGACTGCAAAGTGTAGATAGACATCCAGTTGTCAAATTAGCTCCTAGATTCTATGGACCATTTAGAATCATTCATAAGATTAATGATAATGCATTCAAGTTAGAATTACCATCTCATTGGAAAATTCACAATACATTTCACATTAGTTTATTGAGACCATTTAGAGGCCAATTACCTATCCACCCTGTTTATGAAAACCCACCTTTATTAGAGGAAGAGACTGAAATACTTGAACCAGAAGCTATCATAGACACTGACTTTATGACCACTAGAACTGACCGAAGGTATTCTAGATATCTAGTAAAATTTAAGAACCATCCTGTAGAGGAAGCACAATGGATGCACGCCAGAGACTTAAATGCTTTCCCCACTCTATTAGCTCCACATTGACCTAATAGCAATTGAGGTCAATTGCTATCCCACCCCGGGGGTATGATGCCAGGAGGCATATTCCACGGTGGATTCTGTGCCACGGTGGATTCCGTGAGATTTTACGGTGGATTCCGTAAACTTAGATGACCAGGGCTCATACACAAAGTGGATTCTTTGTGCGAGAAGTTGATGGGGACGCCTGTCCTTTTCGGGCGTTTCATTAATTTAGTGTGTACATAGGTGATTCCATAGCGGGTGATTTCGCAAAATGCATATTAAATTAATAAACGTTTATGAGTTTAGAGTGCGCACTCATAATAAATTAAGGTTAAGACTGCTAGGTATTCACTTTTGTCGGTTTAATTGTATTATTTTACTAACGATTGTGAATGCTTCAGTTGATGTGTAGAGATAGCAGCAGTGGCGGAGGAAAGCATTGGAGTCTAGCGAGTATTCGACCTATGGATTATATTTTGATAGGTGCCACGCCTATATTTTGTTATGTCTATTGAGGCATCAATTATTTATTATTATTTTGTATGCGCCTATGCGCACGGATATGTTATTTCTATTTGGACATTGAGATTGGGCGTGCTAGACTCTATGGGCACCGTCCATTAGCTTTATTTCCTATTTTTGTAGAAAGCAAACTCAAAAGCTAAAAGCTTGTCATATTTTTGTAAATTGGGCTATTATTGAGCATGAAGATGGAAATATACATAAAATACATGCTTTGTGAAGCGCTCACACAAGGCATGGGGGGAGATTGAACCCAATTGGTCTCTTGCTTCTTGTCGTTCATGCTTTTACATTGTTTTTTGTGCAAAAAGGTAGAGTTCATTGTTCTTGGGGACCTTCTAGGATTCACTACGTGAGCATACAGCGACCGATCTGCGCACCAGTAGCAACTTTAGCCCATTCAAAGATTTGGTGTTGACAAAGCTATGAGTGCTGCCCATATCCACTAGTATATGTGCAACCTTGCCATTAATGAAACCTTTGAGTCTAAGTGTATTTTCCCCTTTGTAACTAGTCCATGCATCATATGAGATGATATACAAGGAAACATGAGAATCATGATACCACCTGGATCAAAAGGAAATCCATCCATGGGATCATAGAATTCTTCATTGGTGGCATGCTCTTCTTCATGAATCTCTTCAACTATTGGGTATGCATCAACATGCAGTAAATTTCCCTCTTGATCTTCTACTTCTTCAACTTTCACTTCCTGAGTGATCACCATGTTGATATTTTAGTTCTTAGCTTTACACTTTAGCTTATGATCTTGTGACTACTTCTCCCCACATTTGAAGCATAATCCTTTTGCATGCATTTCCCTAAGCTTGTCATGAGGAAGGAAGTTGCTGTTAGAACTGTTTTGGGGCAGTTTAGGAGCATTTTCAACTCTTGAAAAAGTACCTCTTGGCTTAGTCACATTTTTGAAAGTTTGCCCCTGCTTTTGTGCAAAATTTCCACCATGTTTAGAATCATAAACAGTGGGAAATGTTGGCACTTTGCTGCTATAATTGTTTGGACTATTATAACCTCTGTTTTCTTGCCTAAAAGATTCTTTGATTGGTTGAAAACTTGCCCATACTTTGTAGGTTGATTGGAAGCATTACTGCTCATACTTCTTTGTTGAAAATTTCCTACATCTCTTTTGTACTTCAAAGAGTATCTTTCAGCCAATTGTATAGCCTCATGTAATGTTTTTGGTTGTTGAGCTCTACCTCCAATGATAGGGCAAGGTCAATACCAAAAATGTACTTGTTCAGCTTAGCAAAATCTAAAATACCTTCAACATACATGGAAAGATTTAAGTAGGCATTGGAATAGTCTCTAACGGACATTCCTCTTTGAGCGCATGCATACCATCTTCTTTGAAGCCTTTCTTTTTTCAAAGGAGACACAAAGACATCAATCATTGCTTGCTTGAACTCCTCCCAAGAGTCAAAATTTTACCCAATCTTTTGTATGTAACGCCACCAAGTATGGGCATAACCTTCAAGATGAAGAGCCGTGAAATAAATTTTGGCCTCTTCATTTCTAGGGTAAAGGGTGAAGTACAATTCAAGCTTATTGATCCACTCCTCCCATTCCGAAGATGAAGCATTATCTCCTTTGAAATTAGTGATATTGATCTTCTCTTTATATTCTTTTTCATTGTAAGATGGCTGCCCATGAGATTGTTGTCTCCATGAATCTTTATTCCATGAATTTTGTCTAAAATTAGGTGTCCCAAAACCATTAGATGAAGGTTGTCCATTTGAAACATGCTCTTGGTTTGGGATGTCATGGGCTGATCTTCGCTCATCCTGCCTTCCACCTTCATGAACTTGAACAGCCTACATTTTCTTTTTTGTGTATTTCAGGACTGATGATAAAAATTCTTGTAGAAAGGATCACATCCATGATAATCATTATCCCATCGAGTGTTGTCTTGTTCCCTTTCATGTCTATGATTATCCTTTAGGCTGCGAAACTAAGGCCTTGGGATATGAATACCATGAATTTGTGAAGGATGATGGTTGCCCCTCACTCTAGATAGTTCTCCCCTTTCAAAAGTGTGCATTACTAGCTGAGACTTTTCTTTGCTTGGATGGGAAGGATTACCAACAAAGGGAATTGCATGGAAATCTTCAATATTTTGAGGTTCTCTTTATGGTTTGCTTTCAATTTCCTTTATGGCCGAGATGAGCTCTTGGAATAAGGATTTATTGCTTTGCTGCAATTCAAAGATTCCTTGGTTTATCTGTGTCATCCCTTGCAACAAACCTTGATTCATATGGGTTAAACCTTCATTCAAAGGCTTCAAATCCTTAGAAAGGCCTTCATTGACATGTCCCAACTCTTTTGACAGTAGGAGATAATCATTCCCTACATGCTCTTCATGTATGTCATGATATCCTTGATGTGTGCTATGAGCAATCCCAATGCTTAATTCTTCATATATTTAATCAACATTATGGGCTTCAGTTGTGTAATTTTGATCCTCTTGGAAGTCTCTGACACCATGATTCAATGCCTCAGTAATAGGGTCTTTCTTCTTATTCATGGCCATTAGGAAACAGTAATGTAGTAGTAGATAGTTTGTCACTTAACCCCTTATTTCTCTCAGAATATGGCACCAATCCCAATGCTTAATAGCTCTATGGAAGGCTTATTATATGGGGATATACCATATTTAGGAATATCTCAGCTTGCAATAAGGTATATGGGTAGAATGAACTCAAACAGCGTATCCCAAACAGTCTGTTTAGGTGCAGTCCACTAAACCCCCTGTCAATAAATTAGCCATAACTTTTGCTCCCAATGTTGGATCAACAAACTTTTTGATTCAAATCAGAGCTTAGGATCCCTTATTCAAATCAAGCTATTAATATCCCAAATCAGATCACCATAGAATTTTCTGTAATAGGAATTGTGTACCTATCCAAAGAATTTATGCAACCTGTTAACACCTTGTGAAAACCCTGTTTGATCCTGTAGGGATACCCTGAGTGAAGGAAACCCTTGTAAACCACTGTAGCAACTAGGAGAGGGTGATGGGGCACCTGTAGGGCTCAAGAACAACTTGTAGATTGGTATATACCTATTGTTTTATCTATCAAACACCTGTATGTACCCTGAAAATAGGAGATGCTTTGCCCCTCTTCCAATGGTTCATCAACCACTTATGGAACCCTAAATATTGCTAATCAATGTTGTACTTGTGCCAAACTCTAATAATGGGAAATGTACCTGCACCTAAATTTGAAAATTGCATGGGCTCCAAGACAAGAGGGGTATGCAAAGTTCCACCTCAAGTCGGGTTGTGCACCCCTTCAAGGTCTTAATCAAGAAGGAAGGGTCATCTCTCTTTTGTCTTCCCGACTTGCCTGGCATCCGCTTTTCCTTACGGGAACCAACATGGCAAGTACATTCTAATGGCTAATCAAACAAGGATTCTATGCATTGACTAAAAAAGCCTTTGAACTTTTAATGAAATGCAAGTGGGTATTGGGAAATGACTAAATTGAAAGGGTATGGATAGGGCATTACCCTTTTGCAGTGACTCGCTACTTTTACAATGTTCTCACTTACCATTTTCATCATTGTTTCAGTCTTATAGCATCAATGCTCAATCATCCAACAAAAATCCAAGTCAAGTAGGCGGTGAGTAGCATTTATGCAATCAATTGAGCTTCAACATTTGAATGGGCAGAAAAGAATTTTGTCAAGCAATCATAATCAATCCTGGGCTGAATTATACATGCCTTCAATAGGAATTAAGAGGTTCTATTACACTCAATCTCTCTTATGAACAATAGGACTGGTTCAACAATTGGATAAAAGAGAGATTAAGCTGAAAGTACTAGAATTACCTCTTTAATTTTGATGGAAGGTAGTAGATGAATCCAATCAATCAACCTTCAGCATAAGACACCATCAATAGACCAAGATTTTAGATTAATAAGACCAACTTCAAGAAGGATTTGTGAAGGGGAGCTACAAGCTCTACCCCGAGACCTACGGACCGCTTATTGATCAAGCGTTTCAAGTCGAGCAGCCATGGCTACCTCTCACATAGCCGACATGCCATGCCTACCTTACGAGTGTAGTGAGCTTACCTTGACGCTCGATTGAGTACCCTCCTCTCTCTTGCACACCGGTAGCTCCACGATCCTTGTGGCAAGCTCAAGCAACCTCAATCCCTCTCCCATGAGCTCCATCCTCCATAGCTACGCGTGCGAGAAAAGAGAAGAGAAGAGAAGAGAAGAGAAGAGAAGAAGAGAAGAGGAGATGGTGAAGAGCTTTACCCTCTTGATCCCACACTCCCACACACTCACTCCCTCACACTCTCACACTCCCTCTCTCAAGAGCACACACAAGCAAGAAGAAGAGGAGAAGAGAAGAAGAAGAGCCACTTTTTGCCACACACAAGAATGAGCTTCTCATTCACTTTTGAACTTTATATACACACCTTGCAAGATCCACACTTTGCTCCACCTTCTCCACATACTTGGTCATGTTGCACTTTTCTATGACCTGCTTAGTTGTTTCCTCCGTTTCCACAACCCTGGATAGGTTGTGGACAGTTCGGAAATTCAGTCATCCGTAAGCTTGAATTTCCAGATTCAGCATGTATTTTTGCTTTTCTCCTTCCGTGAAGGGAAGCTTATGAGCGCGATCGTGATGAGCCATCTTGGGTTCCTGCCCAGCAAAAATACTTTTCATTAATCACAAGTGGAAAAGGAAAACATGGCTAAATGAAGCTAAGCATGAAAAATATGCAAACAGGAATGCAAAGAACTTGAAAATTTTTGCTAACTAATTTTTATTTTGATCACTACTGAGTTCAACCCTTTGAACAATTATTTATGCCTTCTTAGCCTTATTCCTCCCCCTCGGAAAGATGAAAATCCTTCCTAGGATTTGAACGAAGTGGTGAGGATATCAAAGGTGATTGTGATGGGGTGTTCCGGCCAACAGCCACTCATAAAATACAGGGTTGTGAGCGTGACGATCGAGTTCACAGGGTTGTACAGAAACTTGGGAGATATAGGTCAAGACATTGTGAAAAATATCTCTAGTATTAAGGCAGCTTGCAACATGCAGTTCTTCTTCCGTAAGGAATTGGTCAATGTAAGGATGGGCTAGGACCTGGTCATCTAAGTGTTGGTTCCGGGTAATGGCCAAAACTCTAAATGAAAGAGGTGCCACATAAGTAGGATCGTACTCAATGGTCTTGATTGCCCTCCTTTGTTCAGCATTTGTCATGATACGACAACCTTTCTTTTCCCATTGGGTCCACAAAGTGAACCACTGCTGTAAGAACAAGGAAGTTGAGCTTACAAGTTGCATGAGCTCATGTAATTCTTGTTTGGGAGCAAAGCAATGAGGCTTATGGTATGAGGTGATTAGTCACCCGAGAACAGCTTGCTCCTTTGAGATTTCTTCATTTGCTATTAGTTCAGCAGCAATCTTGGGGAATTTTACGGTCATAAACTCGTATTCCTCCCAAGTGCATGGTAATGCACGAACATCGAAAGCAAGTGGTTCATCAAGAAGGCCTATGTCCAACCACTCATAACTCCTCGCAAATGTGGTGAAAGTGTAGTCTAACACCTTAATGCAGGTCACAAGGTCATCTCCCGAAGTTTCAGCAAGGTCTTTAGCCAAGTAAAGGAAAGATCGTACCGCATAGGAAGGCCTAAGACCTACTAGTGGTGATGGTGCAATTGAGCTGGACAGCAGTGACTCCATTGCAGGTGTCACAGGTGTGGCTTTGCACTCCGAAGCACTTTGAAGTGCTAGAGGAAGCTCTGGTGGCATGAGAGTCGTGTTGGGTTCTGAGTGCACAGTCACGGAAGGATTCAACTCTTTTGAGTGAGGTAAGCTTGAGGCTTTTAGCGATTGCTTTGGTCGATAAATTAGATGGGACTTATTAGTCATAGCCGACAGTGGTTTGCTAACTACGGCCCGGGCGCTATGTTTGCAAGCCTCTCTCACTGGAGTGAGGTTGCTTGGAGGTGAGCCTTTAGACTTGCCATTCTTAGGCACCCAAATCTAGGGGTTGCCTTCATAGTAGCCTTGCACTCGCAAGAGATCCTTGGAGATCCATCGCAACGTGGTTGTGTGCCTATGTGGATAGCGTCCAAATTGCCTCTTAGGCCATGATGACTGATTGTTTTGGTGTTTAGAAGCACGTTTGGGTGGTCTACCCGGAGGTGGTCTTTGCTGCTTTGGCACCCATATAAGCTTAGACTCCTTGGCCTTGTGAGCACTCTTGGTGGGTTTGGGTCTAGGGTCTAGAGCTTAGCGTGAGACTTTAGTGTCCTTCTGTGTAGACTTGAGCATAAGTGCGGTTGTAGAGATTTCTACCGGTGGCTTCACAATGTTGAAAGGGTCAGAACAGCCCTTGAAAGTCATCACTATGTGCACATTGCCTATAGCAAGATGGATGTGATCTAGATTATAATCCACATTACAATTTGTCTGCTTCTTAAAAGTACGACCTAATAGTGACATAGTACCGGCCCCTTTTTTGTTAGGCAACACGTGAAAGAAAGCTAGTATATGTTCAAACTTGATAGAAATGACCACTTTGCACTTCCCTAAGAGCGTGTAAGCATTGCCCCCAAATGGGGTGAGTTTGGTGTTGGTGGGCTGCAGTTTAGGTTGACCAATGCGTGTCCAATGGTCATGTGTCAAGATATTGTAATCGGCACCTTCGTCAATCAAAGCATCAAAAGAATAGGTCTTTTCTGTAGTGACGGTGATTCGTAAGTAGGCGGGTGCCACTGCTTCTTCATCTTGATCTGTTATTTCCGTAATAGTAGCCACGCAGACGTTGACAAAGGCTTCCAACATAGGTGGCTCATGCAATGGGTGGGAAGGAGGATAGTATTTTTTTATGCGACTGCCATTGAAAAAGCCGATTCCTTCGCCTTCGAGCGTCTCTAATTCAACGTTGCCCGTTTGACTAATTGCACGTACTCGGAAAGGTCCCAGTCCACAGAATTTCATTTTCTGTTTGTGACCCTTCACAGAGTATAGCAAAACGAGATCCCCCTGATCAAAGTCGCGTTGTTTGACATGCTCGTCAAACCACATTTTCCTCCGTAGCAGAACGAGATCCCCCTGATCAAAGTCGTGTTGTTTGACATGCTTGTCAAACCACATTTTCCTTCGTACTTTCTCACAAATCAGCGCATGGGTGGCCAAGAGTCGGGTTTCCGTGAGACGTTCTAGATCTACCAAGCAATTTGTCCAAGCGTCTCTTCCCTCCCAGCACTCCTGCATTGCTATCCTTAAGCTAGGGACAAAAAACTCTAAGGGCAGAATGGCCTCCGTTCCATAAGTCAGCCTAAAGGGCGTCTGGCCTATAGCCATTTTATAAGTCGTACGATAGGCCCACAAGGCCGCCATTAACTTGTTGTCCCAGTCACTCCAAGATGTAGATACCACTTTTGTGAGTACATTGACTAGGATTTTATTGGTGGATTCCGCTTGTCCGTTAGCTTGAGGGTAATAGGGCGAGGATTTTCTATGAATGATTAGAAAAGTAGAGAGCAGATGTGATATCACCTCATTAATGAAGTGTGTCCCCTGATCGCTGACTAATTCTATTGAACACCCAAACCGTGAAATGACCTGCTCCCACAAGAACTTTGCAGTGGTTCTAGCGTCATTATTCCTTGTAGCTCTTGCCTCTACCCACTTCGTTAGGCAATCAGTTTGTTGCCACTATGATGTAGCGAGCCTGAGAGTACTGTGTGGTGGGACTGATAGGTCCAATGAAGTCGATGCCCCATTTTTCAAAGGGTTGTCGGGCTATGACAGGGGTCAACTCCATTTTATCTTTGCGCACGGGCACCTTGGTTCTTTGGCATTCATCGCAGTGCTTCACAAATTTAGCAGCATCATGGAATAGGGTGGGCCACCATAGTTGGGATTGCAGCACCTTTCGGGCTATTGTATCCCTGCTAAAGTTTCCTCCAGCGATTCCGCCATGTGCTTCTTTCAATACATTGTGCATCTCGTGCTCACACTCGCATCTGCGCAACAAACCGTCTTGTCCTAACCTATAGAGTTGGCCGGCTATCAATTGGTATGGTTGGATTTTCAAAATAAGTCTCCTCAGCCTGGCCTTCTCAATTGGTCTCTCAGGTAATCCGTTCTCCAACACCTGAACTACATCATCGGCCCAATATGGTATCAGATCAGCTTTAAACAATTCTCTCTCACTAGACAGGTTAAAGAGATGAGCATCCGGTAAATCGTCAGGTATGCCTTGTCCAGCGGCTTCTCCTGTGGGTATGCGGGACATATGATCAGCCATGTAATGCTGCTTTCCTTTGCGTACAACCACAGAGAAGTCAAATTCCAATAGGAGAAGTAACCATCTAGCTATGTGTCCTGTAGTGCAAGGCTTGTTCACAAGATAGAGCAAGGCTTGATGGTCAACAAAGAAGACAAAGGGAGTGGCCAACAGATAATGTCTAAATTTCTTTACAGCAAATACCATGGCCAACCCCTCCCTTTCTATGGTGGAATAATTCATCTCGGTCTCTGTGAGCTGCCTGCTGGCAAAACTCACCGGATAGTCTAAGTTATGTTCACCAGGCTGGCATAACACGGCCCCAATAGCAAACTTAGAGGCGTCTATGTGCACATGAAACATTATGTTCTAGTCTGGGGCTCGTAAGATTGGTGCAGTGGTAAGAGCCTTCTTCAACTCTTCATATGCATGCTGGCATTCCTCAGTCCACTCGAACACGATCAATAGCTTGTACAATGGTCTAGCAATCAGTGCATAATTTAGTACAAAGCGGCGATAGTATCCAGTATGTCCTAAGAAACACTAAACTCCCTTTTAGTTATTGGGTGGCGGAAGGTCGAAAATGACTCTGACTTTTGAAAAGTCCGTCGCGATGCCGTTCTTTGACACCACGTGCCCTAGGATACATCCATGTTTCACCCAGAACTAGCACTTCAAGGGGTTCAATGAGAGGTTGTATAACCGACACCGTTCAAAGACAGCTCTCAATTTCTCTAAGTGTTTGGCCCAACTAGAGTGTACACATAAGTCGTCTACAAACACCTCTAGTTCGCGCCTAAGCATATCTTTGAAGATAGTGCACATTAAGCGTTGGAAAGTCATAGGCGCATTCATCAGCCCAAAGGGCATGACAATGTAGGCGAATACATCCCATTCCATGGCAAAGGCAGTCTTGTGCTTGTCATCGGGGTGCACTTGCACTTGATTGTAGCCTGAGAAGCTGTCCAGAAAACTGTAGGCCTCTTTGCATGCTACCCTCTCAAGCATGTGCTCGGTGTATGGTAAAGGGTAGTTATCCCTCTTCGTAGCGGCATTAACTTTCTTGTAATTAATGCACACTTGGATTTTTCCGTTCTTCTTCATAACGATCACAATCGATGATACCCAGTTCGTGTGCTCAATCTCATATATGAATCCCGCCTTCATGATCTTATCAATCTCCTTTTTTATTGCATGGGCGTGTTTGGGATTCATGGGGTAAGGACGTTGCTTTGTTGGCACTGCATCAGGGACCATTGGGATATTATGAGTCACAACCCTAGGGTCGACCCCTTTAAGTTCTTCCAATGTCCATGCAAATACTTCAATATACTCTTGCAAGACTGCAACAAGTTTGGCCTCCTCATCCTCGGTCAAATCATCTGCAATGAATACAGGTCTTGGCTTTTCGCGCTCCCCAGCCAAGTTGACTTCCTTGACTTTGGCGGGTCCTTCGATCGATTCACTAGTTTGGCCTTGCCTCTTTGCACCTAGCAGAATCACTACTCTATCACCCTTTTTAAATTTTGTAAACCATTTGGATAGATCCTGCGATTTCTTTTTCCTCTCTGCTGGCTAAGCCCTTCGCTCGCGTCCTGGCCTCCTCCTTTAATCTCTTGTGCCTTACGTGGACTCGCAAGTCCCCTTTTGTGCGTTTGACCTTAGAGGGTTGGGGTATCTTGGGATCACTCTCAGTGCTGACCTCCGACTCCAAGTTAAACTCGCATCTCTCGCTCGAGGAAGGAGTTTCCCCAGGGGGTCGTAGTTTAGTAGGTGCATCCGTCTTGAGCACTAGGATCACCCACGGTTGTGCTACTCTGGCTCGCTCGTAATCCACGGCTCCCATGTGTTCTGGCCAGGATCTATCGCACTCTATCCGCATGACTCCTTTTTCACTCCAATTCGTCCTTTCCTTCCTGGGTCTCGAGTCTGCCTTGATTTGTTCTATCGTTCTCCCTTCTGTGTCACACTCTACTGTATCTATCCCTTCCTCACTTTCATCTCTTGTAGAGCGGCAGTCCTCATATTCCTCGTCGTCCGAATCTTGCTCTTCAGACCGTTCATCATCGCCTAAGCTTTCCTCTTTAGTCTCCTCGTCGTTAGTAACTAAAGCCCAATTGTATAACAAATTCAGATCGTGGACTTTGGTCCATTTCCATTCTGACTTAGTCAACAGATCACGTAGAGGCTTTAGATTGGCAGCCAAGTTGCCCTTGAGTGTGTCTGTCAGATACTCTATGATTTCTTGAAGCTCTAGCTTATTGCTGGGGATATGGAATGAGACAGGTTTCCTTGGGTTGAGTGAGCTTCCTGCCATCATGCAAAGTGGCACAATTGGCTCCTCTATTGGCATGGTTGCGGCTTTAGCAGCCTGTCAGTATAGCTCTTCCTCATCTGAGAATGGTAGGTCAATGGTTGCCAAGACGTGCATCCAATCCCGCTCATCCTGAGGGCAGGGAATATATTTAGTGAGTGATTCATAGGGTTTGGTCATTTGAGTATCACCTTTTAGCATGGCTGAGATGGCATTTAGGTCAACGGGGGTCGTTTTCCAAGTGTCCATCTCTACCCTTACTGCTTCAGTTCTGCTCCCTATGAAGATCAAACCATTCCCCCAATCTTCAATGACTCGAGCATTTTTCATCCAAGGTTAGCCTAGTAGTATGTCATAGTCTACTCCCTTCATGAAAATGAAGTTCATGGAAAACTGCACACCTGCAATCTTTACTGGCCAGTTCTTTAAGACTCTGAATGGCCTTATCTTCATTCCATTTGCTAATGTGACATTGAACCTGGCAATCTCTACAGGAGGGTTTCCCCATGCCTCTAAAACTGCATGGATCAATACGCTAACATCGGCGCCTGTGTCTACAATTCCTTTCCGCATCATATCTCCTAAGGCTAGAATAGGTAGGACTGCATGCATTTCAATGCCTTTCCAGAAAACATTGATGTGCAATGACTTAGGAGTTGAGTATAGAGTTAGACTTGGGATTTGCGTAACTGCATCATGATCTTGTTGATCAGCACCTGTAATTCCTGTATGTCCCTCCACCTAATCTTTTAACTCCTGCCATAAAGAAGGATTCTACCTAAGCAGGTCTTCTACGCTTAGAGTTACTAGGGTGGACAGCAAGGTTGCAAGGAGACTGCTAGGCTCTTGTCTTCCCCTAAGGCTAGCACTCCTGGGCCATGCATTCTGTCTGCCCTGGTAAGTCCCCCTTTGGCCTGCTGAGTTGCAAGGATACACTTTTAGTTTGTGGTTTTGTGGGTGAGACTGGTGTGCTCACACTGGAAAAATCATCCATTGGATCTTCTAGTATGGGTTCAGCATCCTTGAGGTGCTCCTCGGCATCCTTGATCCACTCCTTGACTTTGGCTATAGCTTCGAGTACCGTTTGGGATGGGGATATTCCCCTACCTTGGCACTCCCTAGCTCGGCTGTCTTCGGGGTTGAGGTCTCTGCCTCTGCATTTGAGACCTTCTTTCCAGCAAAGCAGAGTCATAGCACTCTCGGTTTTTAGTGCGACTTTAGCTTCCAATCTCTTCTTCTTCCGCCTGCAGCTTTTCTTCCCTATCGAGGCTGCGTCAAGATTGCTAGGTCCTGGCAGAGAGATGCCTGCTTGCCTTGTTTGAGCTCGTGTCATAACCTGTACTGGGATAGGTGTGTCCTCACTATCAAAGGTTTCCACTCCAAATAGCCCCAAAGGTACTGACGGTACGTTGGCAGAGCTAGCTGATGGTTTCCTCCTGGGACAATCAGGAAACAGGTGAGTGATCCCACATTCTGTGCATCGGAGATCCGCTTTGTCCTTGTTAGCCTGTTCCTTCTCTAGGCAACGTGATGAAATGTGATGTGGATGACCGCAGGTCCAGCATGTGATCGGTTGGCCCTCCAAAGCCTCTGCCTCTTCCTCTACCTAATGCCATCACCGGCACCGGCCGATAGTCCATCAGGACTGGGTTGCCCTCCTCGTCATAGGATATGTACGGGTTGACATATGTTTCCTCTTCACTAGGCTCTTCCACATAGTGAACTAGAGCATCGCTCGGTGGGTGGGTTACAAAAGGCCCTGGTGGTCTTGGTATACCTGTTGGGTTCATCTCCAGCCTAGGTACGGCATGTCTTGAGTCATTTGGTGTAGGGAGTGCCAATTGGGCTCCCCTCCCAAGGAAATTGGGTGGTCTATTACCTAAGTACGGAGGATTGTACTACTGTGCGTATGGGAATCTCCTCGGCATCCTGCAATGCAATGCATCATGCCCGAATCTACCACAATTTGAGCATGGCCTAGATCTAGGATCTTGGCATTCAGCTGGGAGGTGATTGCCACCACAGTATATACACTGTACATGCGATCGCACAGGCTTCCTTATCAGTTCCTGCAGTCATGCAATCTCCATTCTCATCTCCGCCATCTCCTGGCCTTGGTCCATACTCTTTCCCTTTTCCTGCACACTAATGGTTGCTTTTTCTCCCAAAATAGTTGATCTCTTTGGATCCCTCTGATTTGCACTTTCTCGGCCGGTAGTCCTCATGCTTCGTTCCGTAAGCTGATCATCTACATGTATTGCCTCTTCAAAAACTCTAGCTAGCACATCTCGTTGCAAGGTAGAGTTACTGGCCAAAGCCTTGTAGAGCTCCTCACTCCGAATTCCGTTCATGAATACTGTAGACACTGCCCTCTTAGTAGGTCATTCATTGGCAGGGATCCTTTTGAATAGGCTATGCACATGAGTGACGTAGTCCCTGATGTCTTCCTTCTCCCTTTGGCTGATATTCATCAACCGGACAATGAGGTTGTCAAAATACCCTGCCTTCGAGAATCTCTTGATGAAGAGGCCCTTAAGGTGAGCAAAGTTTGTACGTTCTGCGTCATCGAGGCTAGAATACCAGATTCTCCCCTTATCGCCTAAGCACAGGCCAAAAGCTTGAGAGCGTTGCGCAAGGTCAATAAGACCGTTTGCTTCGCATACTTGCTCGAACTGTTCCATGAAGCTGTATGGGTCACTACTAGGCTCATACTTCGCTAGTTGTTTTGCTACGATAGGGATTCTAGCCTGCCCTTTAGCCCCTTGCATGACTCCCAATCCCGAGAGTAGTGCGGTGGCTAGGGCTATAGCACTCTGCTCAACAGACGTATTGTCCATGAGTCGCTTGGCTACAAGTTTGCTCAATGTCATGTCAGCCTCTGCTGCCTGTTCCCTCTCTTCATTTGGTCCAGGTTTGGCTACCCCAGCTAGGTCTAGCACCCTTCTAGCCTCGTACATATCTATGTCTTGCTATAGCTTTCTGGCCCTTTGCTCGTGGTTGTAGGCAATTATGCCTTCTAGCGCTCTCCTGATTGCTCTTCTCTCTTCTTCGAGGCTTGCTACCACTTCTTCTACAGGTCTGCCCTGGATCACGGTCCTAGTAAGTAAATCGTAGTCATGGACTAGTTCCTGTACTGAGAGTGGGAATTCTCCTAGGTCTAGCCGGTCCTCTTCTTGGTTGCCTCTTGATCCTGACATTGCTTTTGCCTCCGATTCCACAAGGCCGTTGATCAATTCGAGTAGTTCTGGCAACACCCGATCCTCTATGTTATCGTCTTCTAGATCCTTGCATCCACTTAACATCCTCCTGGGTCCTAACCCTGTTTGTCTGCTAAGTCTTGGGGTTCACTCCTATTGGTGGGTTCTTTGAATGATTATGTTCGAGTGTATTCCTTGTTATTACAACCAATCCTCAAATTATGTACACTCGGTGTGGTGTCTGTGCGTTTGGTGCGAAATCAGGCTTTCTGCTCTTTCAGTGCACAACCAATGTGGCCTACTGTGTGTGCGGGATTACGGCACTCAAGTGCGATGTCAATGTAAAATATTACACGGCGCAGCGAACAGAATCTGAGAAAGAGATAGAGAGTACACAACAGATAAGAGGAGAATCAGTAAAATTCTTTAACTCCAAACAACTGATACAAAGATGGCTCTGTCCACCCGTGCGCTTCCACTGTGTGAAGCTTAGATGGCGATCTAGACAGAAGATAGGTGAAGAGCTTAAGGCTAGCTGGAACAACAACTCTGACTGGGTGAAAGATGAGTGTAAGATGGCTGCGAAGGGGTTTAGCTTTTATAGCCCGCGAAGGTCGTTAGGTCGGCCTGCTGACCGACCTACCATATGAGCCTCCACTAGTCGGCCAGGGAATATTCCAGGGAATATTCCCTTTACCATCGGGCCGGGGGCGCTGCCCCCGGACCCCCGCCAGGGGGGCCGCTGGCCCCCCTGGGACCCCCCAGCCAGGGGCCGCTTCCGCGGCCCCCGGACCCCACAATAGGGGCCCCTTTTAACTCCCTTACCACGCAACTCAATGCAATGTGCCTCGAGTTGCTACCAGCTTAACCACTCCGTCTAACCCAAAGATTAGACCCACAACAATCACATTTTTGCCATCCGGTCACATAGACCTCATCTGATATACAAGTCAGGACTCAACCAATGTCCGGGCTCACATTTGGCTTCTCCTCATAATGGGGGCCTTACAACTTTGAGCACCATGGATCATTGGTAGCACCTAATGAGGGTGGGGCATTGATCATATCTAACAGTCAATTCTACCTTCAGCTCTTGGCCACTGGGTATGAGGTTAGCACACGACTGCTTGGTTAAAATCTGGGTCTCTGCGGCGTCTCTCAGGTATGTGGAGGTCTGATGTCTGGTCTGTTGTTGCGACTAGGCTACGACAACACACTCTGCTAGGTTTCCTAGCCACACGGCCAAGTTTTCTATGATTCTCTCGCACCTACAGGGTCGCACTAGTGTTGGCAACGTGGGTCTGGGCTTATATCATTAAAATAATGTCCAAAATACATTCGACCAAAATTGGCCTGAATGGCAAGGTCCGAATCCCAGAATCGACGTCCGAACCGCCGAAGTCCGAATGTCTCGTTCGGCCGGGGCAAAGGCCGAATGGCCGAGTCCGAGGGCCGAAGTCCGAATGGCCGGGCTCAGGCGGGCCAATTTGGCCATCCGAACACCGAATGGCCGAATCCCGAATTCGGAGGGGCCGAACCGCCGAAGCCCGAATGCTAAGGTTCAAATGGCTAGATGGCCCGAAGGCCGAATTCCAAATCCCGAAGGCCAAATGACACATGGCCAAATGCTCGAAGGCCGAACGCCGAACCCTAGGTTCGGGGCAGCCAACTGCCCGATTCTGGGGTTCAGACGTCCGAACGCGTCGAGGTCGGCGACTTTCGACAATGAAAATGGTGCCGAATCTAGTGTTTTGCTGACAATTAGCTACTCTAGCCTGTTAAATACACAGAAGAGCATGCCGAGGAAGAGATTTGTATACCTGTAGCACCCCGAAGTGTGATCGAAGGGCGTCTGCTCCTCTTCTATGCCTGTAGCTCTCTCACTCTCTCTTGCTCTCTCTCAACTAAGTCAAAATGCAAATGAGCTCTTCTCCCCTTACCCCAGCCTTACATAGCATTGCCCGACCACTCTCTAACCTTAGAGCCTTTCCCTGTTGCGATTTTCCCCTTAAAAACACGATTTTTGCCTTCTTTTTCTTATTGCAACCAGATTTACAGTAGCAAAAACCCTACCATTTCAATTTCGAATCTTAATCCTATCCTACCTAATGCTAATAAAAAATCACAAAACCAAGCATGAGTTGTATTTATCTACTCAAGCACTCATCAAAAAACTCAGAATACTTACTTGTTCCAACGATTAAACCTCCTAAATCTCCTATCTATCTCAAGCACCGTTTCAGGCAAAGGCCCTACTCCTATGCTCGATTTGATGCGCACGGTGCTCAAGGCTCGATTCCGTCGGTCCCGGCAACGGAACCAAAATGAAGGGGAGCTACAAGCTCTACCCCGAGACCTACGGACTGCTTATTGATCAAGTGTTTCAAGCCGAGCGGCCATGGCTACCTCTCACATAGCCGACGTGTGTTAACCCCAACACGAAGAAAGCAAAAGGAAATAAAAAAGACGCAGGGCAAAGGTGAATAAAAGGTAGTCCGACTAAAGAAAGAATAGGAGAAAAGGCCAAAAGCGCAAGGGCAACCTTAAAAGTCCAAGGCAAATGCAAAAGGGAAAAGGCGCATTTTAAAATAAAAAGGCACACCCTGAAATCTTGTAAAAGAGCGCCGGGCTCTCACCAATGTAATTTGTAAATGTAGACGGGCGATGGAAAGGAAGCTAGGCAGATAGAAGGACAATGGGGAAAAGGGCCTAGGCTACGGCCGGCCATGTAAAAAAGGGGAAAAGGGGATGACCGCCCAAAAGGGATTTATGGTTTTGTATATAAAGTTGAAAAGTGAATGAGAAGCTCATTCTTGTATGTGGCCAAAAGTAGCTCTCCTCTTCTTCTTCTTCTTCTTCTTCTTGCTTGCTTGAGCTTGTGCTTGAGAGAGGGAGTGTGAGAGTGTGAGGGAGTGAGTGTGTGAGGGTGAGGGACTGGGGAGGAGAAGCTCTCCATCTTCTCCTCTCTTCTTCTCTTCTCTTCTCTTCTCTTGTCTTGTCTTGCTCGCGGCAATGGAGCTTGGAGCATGGAGCTTGAGGATGGAGCTTGCTTGAAGCTTGCACTTGGATCATGGAGCTACCGGAGTGCGCGGGAGAGGAGGTAACTTGATCGGCATGAAGGTAAGCTCGCTACACCCGTAGATATGGATGGCGCGTCGGTTATGTGAGAGGTAGCCATTAGTGCTCGGCTTGGAACGCTTGAAACAATAGGCGGTCCGTGGGTCTTGGCGGTTGAGTGAAAGCTCCCACATTTTGGTTTCGTTGCCGGGACCACGGATTCAAGCCTTAAGCGCTTGCGCGCTTCGAATCGAGCATTGGAGTAGGGATTTCCCCGAACCGGTGCTTGAGATAGGTAGGAAGCGAGGGGGTTGAAGATGGTATTCGATCTCCTTGGCAAGTAAGTTTGTTGTTTATCTTGAGATTTATGTTATGAGATGGAGTAGTGTAGGTATTTACTTTGTGATTTGGATGCATTAGAGTAGGAGAAAACAAAGAAAATAAGCATTAGGGTTACTGTTGCAAAACAGGGCAGAAACAGGGCAAGAATCATGCAAAAGTGGTAAAAAACTTACTCGTGATGCCTAAGGTCGGTAAGTGAGTTATTGGGGGTGCCAATACCATACCCAGAAGAGGGTATAAGGGCCAGAAGTGGCAAGAAAGGCCACAATGTGCATTGCAGGGTTTCAGGAGAGCAGGAGAGAACAAGAAAGCTTGGCGAGGAAATCCGCTTCAATCTTGGCATCAGGGAGATCTTTGGCTAGCCCAGGTAATTCTACACCTCCCCCTACAGTAGTAGGACCGATCTGGAGTTGCTCGATAAGGGGGAAGACCCCCAGTGCCTTGCATGATGAATTTTGCAAGCTTCGACGAAAAAAAACACGCGCGGCGTTCGGCGCGTCCGAGTCACGTCGACTCTGGTCCGAGGCCCAGACTCGACCCTCGGACCACCCGGTCCACTCGGCCAAACCCTAGTTGGCCTCGGACCGTCCGAGGAAAAACCCGTCCGAGACTCGAATTCGGCCCTCAGCCACGTCCCACATTCGGCCCTCGGCCCAAGTGCCTCGGCCCGCCCGAGTGACCTCGTCCGAATTCGTCTGAATCGTCCAAACTTAGCCCTCGGCCCATGCGCCTCGGCCCGTCCGAGTGACCCACTCGGACCCTGCAATTCGGACCTGTTAGGCCGAATTTAGATTTTCTCAAATTTTAACCTGAAGACAGTGAAATTAACCGAGAAACCATATAGAGCCGAAATCATAGCATGGATCCATTACCAGGCTAAAACTTAGAGTAAGTGGTTCAAATTTGGCTATAAACGGTCCTCCAAATTGTGCATGGCTTTTACCATAACGACCCTACGGGCCGGGGGGGACTGCCCCCCCGGACCCCCGCAGAGGGGGCTCTGCCCCCTCCGCACCTCCCCCGAGTAGATTGGAGAGAAAACGCGCGCTGTGACAAGTCCTTCAAATTGGACCCTAGTGTAGCAATGGCTCTACACGAGTATGGAGTCTCACTTGCAATAGAGCAACCAAAAGCCCATACCCGAACAAAGAGAAACAGAGACCCTAGAACATCAATGGGCCAATCTAGCCATCAAGGCAAAAAGGCCACACCACGAGAACACCAAGACATTGTGTTCAAACCGTGTCTAGTCAGAGCAAAATGCAACTTCAGCAAGCTACAAATGCAAGGATGACTAGACATGGCACTCTTGACGAGAGATGCACCTTGAATAGCATTGCACTGACGATCCAAGACAGCAGTGGAGAATCCACATCTGGTCGTGCAGTCGAGAACTCAAGGGCATCTATCAAAAGGCTTAAATTTACAAGCCAAGACCCAGAAGATGAAGACATGGTACCACCTGCTTATCTTAGGGTCAAACTCGCCGCGAAAAGAGAGCATACTATTGATGCTCTAATTGATGAAGGAGCAGATTTTAATATCTTGACCTATGAATCATGGATCCTACTAGGCCAACCAGAGCTCACACCGACTGATGCAACTCTTAATCCTTACGGGGAACACCCACAAGCACTTCTAGGGAAGTGCAGAATCCTTGTAACAATTGAAACAGAAAGCTTGCCACTCCTGTTCTATGTTCCTCCCAATAGCGAGAATGGTGGAAAGGAAATCCTCCTAGGAAGGCCCTTCAAAAAGGCTACCAAGTGTGAGGCAGACTACATAGCTCAGAGGATACACTTGACACTACCAGGTGTGAGGATAGTCACGACCTTTAGCAAGGGTGACCTCAGCAAACCTCGAGGGAAAGGCAAGGAAGGTGCTGACGTAACAGTCAAGCCCATTAACAAGAGCAAGGACTTGTTGGAAGAGTTAATACAAGCACAGGTCGAACAATGAGAGCCAGTGAGTGAGGCCATGCCTAAACCAAGAAGGTCAAGAGACAATGCCAAGGACAGGCTTTGGACTTACAAATATCGTAGAAGACCCCAAAAGAAGCCCAAGCCTTATAGACGCAGGCATCGATGGAGAGCTAGCATAACGCCACGATGGATATCCAAGGCATGGCTTCGGGCTCAAGGGTATTATGCAGGCAACCGATGGATTTGGGTGCCAAAATCCCTTGCTAAACCTCCGTGGTCGACTGAAGGCCAGATCGTATCAAGAGCAAAGAAGCGTAGGAGGAGATCTAAGCGAAAAACCAAGTCTCGAGTCAACAACAGTGGAGTGACCGAGCCCCTCATGGTCGAAATCAAGAAACCAAACGGGACCAATCGGAGGGTAGATCCTCGGCCTAGCGTGCTTGACAAGCAGATGCCAGATGTAATCGTTGAGGATATGCAGAAGCCGCTAGTGCCCAAGGAGCTTTTGATTCCCCAAGAGGATAGCAAGCATCATAGACACAATATTGCTCAGGGCAAGGTTAAATGCTCAACAAAGCAAATAGCACAATCATCTAATAGCCACAAGCAAATCTCCAAGCCAGTGTCAAAGCCACTTAGGAGTCCTAAGTCTCCTACACCCTCTTCCCCTACACGGACACAGGAAGCACAACACTCTTCAAGTGCAGCTACTCAATCCCAATCTCGACCTACATCAAAGTTTCCAAATGTCCAAGAGGTAGGACACGACACCACCCTTAGCTCTCAACCTAAGGATGTGCCTGTGCAATCCACCGTGGCTAGATCAACGGATACTCGATCTACGCAAGTGAATGCTCTAAGGGCATCAAAAGGCACGACCACTTCTGATTTGCCTCAGGACTTGACACCGCAGTCTACCAATGGTAGCCAGTCCACTGAACTAGCCACCACTACTTCCAATCAGGGACCACAGCAGTCACAATCTTTGGCCGTGATAACACCCCTTGCGAAACGTGTCCTTAGTGGTTTACCTGTGGAGGAGGTGTCACAACCAACTGCCTCGACAACTCCAGCACTTCCAAAGTGACTAAAGCCTAGGCTGGAGGAGTTACACACAAGGGAGTTGGCTGAAGAGCTAGGCTCTCCAAAAAGAAAGGCAGTTGTGCTCTCACAATCTAGCGAGGCTACTCAGCAGGCCATGGTCATGTCCCATAAGGACACACTAGAGAAGGGAAATTCTGAGGCCCAACCAAGCACATCAGCGGTCGGCCTAGCCCAAGGTCCTGAGCTGTTAGACGCACCTGCACTGACCAAGAAAAAGAGGAGGAAACAACGAAAACAACAACAGTTGCCAGTGGTTGTGGACCCCAAGAGCATTGAGACCAAGAGCGATGAAGAGCTCTGGAATAAAGCATCAAGTCCATCCACCAATGAACCCATTGATGTCTCTCCTAATAGTGGTGAAACTTCAGTCACATCCGTGTGCTCCGACAAATCAAAGCAGTCATTACCCTCAATGGCTGCTTGCAACGCTCTATCCACTGACAAATAGAACTCGCATTGACAAAGCAAGAAGGGATATAGCACTGTCACGATGGGGTGACGAAGTCGCACCCAGTCACACCCAAGGAGAACCATGATGCAGTAACGAAGCCTCAAGAGAAACATGGAAACCCCAAGAGCATGAGCAATCCTAGCGTTGACCAATCCTGCTCATCTAGGCCTGAGCCCCCAACTATACTAAAGCCTAAGGAAACTCTTAGAACTTTGCATGAGATATCAATCAAGCAAGCCCTCGTTGAACATAGAAGTGTCACAGAATGCTTAACTGAGTTGGATGTTAAGCTCAAAGTGGTCGCACGTGTCTACGTCCTTGCGGACATGGGCACAATCCCCAAGGAGCAGCTTGGAGATTACTTGTCCTTCCCCTTATCTTGGAAAGAGCATGAACATCTTAACAAGCACTATGACAGGCTCCTGTATGAATGCATGCAACTCATCTCTGACAAGGAAGCCAACGAACTGCGCTTATTTGTCACGTTCAATGAAGTGCTCTGCCGATTGAATCTCGTAGACATAGAGCAACTAAAGCGACTAACAAAGGGCCGAAGTCAATTTGAACAGCGTTGGTGTGAGAACCGCATTGCAATGGCTGAACTAGGGGCTCAGATCATGACAGTCTCAAAGGAGCGATTGGCCAAATGGTGGTCTCAAAGAGACCCAACCTATGTGGCACCAACTTCCCTTCGAGTGTTAACTGGCATTCGGGGTACGGATTTAGCTGGAACTAGTCTAGAGAGCCTTTTGATTGATAAGGTTCTCACTGAGGAGGAGTTACACATTGCTAGTAGACTCGGACAAGGTTCCATGCTGCTCGATGTGGCAAAATATCTATCGGTACTAAGTAAGCTGCCATGAGTGCTGGATGCATGTGCCATGCTCCAGTACAACCCTGAGTTCTACAATTGGTTCTTATCCTCATGAAGTGACATGGATTCATAAATATGTATATAAATAAACATTGATTTTTGTGTCACCATGTATAAACAATATCAACACACACAAGCAATGATAGTCAAGCGCAGGGAGAAGAGTTGGGTCTGATAGGCTAAGCTTCTCAAGTCCTCCTCTCGTCACGCATTTAAAAGCCGTGTGACCATCCCCACCTCCAAGTGAAGGACACGGCTATAGGAAGCCTTGACCAACAACTCTGATGGTGTAGACAGGGTATGGTCCCTTTCTATACACCTTCTTTCCTTTCCAGTCTATCCTTCCAAGGAGGGGCCCTGCCTAAATCCATGACCGCCAGCCAAGGTAACTCGGCATGAACCAAGATCTGCTAATGGCAAGAAACTAAATATACATCACGGGGGCCATCCCTCTACAACAAGCACTGCATGCCCCACCCCTCCCCTTCTCGTCCTATGCGCTTGATAACTCGCACTATAATCCCTTACATATGAATGGTCTTATCATGTCACAAATCCTGATCCTTGATTCGCATCTTACAGGTCCCCCTGCAAGGAAAACATGGAGAACCATGGCCATCTCGCATGCAAAGACGCTCTTCACAGACGACGGGAGCATGTGGCACGCGCCCCTCCACCAGAGTGCTATGTGCCCACCCTCAAGAGGTATGCCAAGAAGCGAGGCCTAAGCGACACTGCCCTGGACAAAGGCCAAAGAATCCGCGGTCCAGGGGAGCGGATGCTCAGGGAGGCACACAAAATGTGGCAACACCAGTTGCACAGACCCCCAACGCACGCTCGGGCACCAGGTGCTCACGAAGTGACAAGGCGGCCAGGGATAGGGCAGAATTTAATGAATTGTTTAAAGACATTCTGGAAACGGTAGCGGCTCGGGACTACACCATTCATGTCCCGGCCGACATGTTCCTTACCCAGCCTCACAGGAGCCCCGCACTAGCACCGCCCCGGTCGCCTAGCCAACCGGACTCACCTCGCCTCGTACCTATCGACTAAATCCCTATGATGTGCAAGTAGCTCTATAAGTTAGCATGCCAGAACATTTTATTTTTTAATGAGTAAAGGGGCAAGATCCCCACTTGTACACTTTCCCGTTACTTCTCGTTAATGTATGCGACCTTAACAAGCAATGAAATAGGCATCCCAATAGACATCATAGAATTCTGAAAAATTATGTCTTATCATGATTGCATTTGTTCGATGCACTTAACACAAGCGAGCATATACTCTCACGAAGTGACAAGTGGATGCAAGATGATACAGGTCTTTGTGCGACAGTGTTCAATGCCCAATCACCGCAATACCATCGACCCCACAGGGAGCCGCGGCAAAGCCACGCTGCCGAAAGCACAAATCACCCTTGCCGACCGCCCACATCACATGGCCCAAAGCACATTCATGGGCCACGCTCCCTTTCTGGGTCAAGCTCTATAGTTGGCTCACGGCAGTCGTTACCTCAATCGTACCAACATCGCGTGTGTCACAAGGAAGTTTGCAATATCTCAAGTGTGTCTCCCCATCTCAACAACGGCTTCTCTAACAATGAGGCTAGGGCACAATCATCATTGTACTATCCATTTCTTGAGCCTTCGAAGCTTGACATTTTCCAACCCATTGAAAGGCTGATAGCCTAAACATATTGTAATGGTTGTACTCAAGCAAGTCCGATATTTTTTTTTTTAAAGCACAAGAAAAAGAAAGAAATTTATAAAAAAAGAAGAAAAGAAAAGAAAAGAAAAAGAAACAAATGAAAAGATAAGAAGCACCCACGATCACAGCACAGCACCTAGGGGTCCTCAAATTAGGTACGTCTAGTGACCTTGGTCGACTGGCTTTGTCCCTAGTCCCCTAGCCCTTTACCATCACCCACAATTGTTCAGGGCACATCAAGGGCAGGACATACCTGGGGAGCTTGTCTCGCCTATGGTTAGACCTATCACCCTGACCCACTTGCACAATTCTCTCTTGCACTCTACCTTACTATCATTGCAATCAGTGGTGATAAGCACCGCACAAATGGCCATGAAAAGTACACCGTCCTCATCAAGCAAGTCCAATAGTTTCCAGCTACTGAAAGTGCAGTGTCCTTGTATTCAATTATGCTACGTCATGCAATCACAATGCAAAGGATGTCTCATATACCTTCACGTGTACTTCCTCTCCACATGGACCACTTTGCTTCATCCACGCATTGTTATGAGAAACTAGCCCACGGTCTTCTAACTACGTAATATCTAAGTATGCACGAGCACTTACATAATATCTGCACTGAAGTATATCCACAGTTTGGGTCCTCAAGTGCAGGACAATACTCTAGGTTTACTACCTGTCTCCCAAACTAATCAAAATATGTATTGTGCACGATAAGAAGACTAGCATTACCCCTTAAGGAGAGACCACATGCGAGGTTTTCCAATTGCAGGTATAAGGTGTTGTTCGCTCTTCATCAATGCTCAACTCTGAATGCTTATCCCTTACCATCTGACAAGCCCGCAAAGAATCGTCATGTGCAGAATCCCCAACAAACCAACACTTATGCTGGCCATCAATGCAATCCCCAACACAGAATAGCCCTACCACCAACTCCAACAACCTTCCACCAGCCACCTTGGCCACCAACAGGCCCCTAGGACCTTCTGCCACACCACCACCAACACTCCTCCACGGAAACCACAGGCGTCCTTGTCACCCACGTCTTCGGTGCATGCTACAACCTGCTACCTACGACGGTGTGTGCCATGGGACTGGCACTCGTCTAGGAGGGGGGTAATGTTAACCCCAACACGAAGAAAGCAAAAGAAAACACAAAGAAAGCAAAAGGAAATAAAAAAGACGCAGGGCAAAGGTGGAAAAAAGGTAGTCCGACTAAAGAAAGAATAGGAGAAAAGGCCAAAAGCGCAAGGGCAACCTTAAAAGTCCAAGACAAATGCAAAAGGAGAAATGCGCATTTTAAAATAAAAAGGCACACCCTGAAATCTTGTAAAAGAGCGCCGGGCTCTCACCCGTGCAATTTGTAAATGTAGACGGGCGGTGGAAAGGAAGCTAGGTAGATAGAAGGACAATGGGGAAAAGGGCCTACAGCAGGCCATGTAAAAAAGGGGAAAAGGGGATGACCGCCCAAAAGGGATTTATGGTTTTGTATATAAAGTTGAAAAGTGAATAAGAAGCTCATTCTTGTGTGTGGCCAAAAGTAGCTCTCCTCTTCTTCTTCTTCTTCTTCTTGCTTGCTTGAGCTTGTGCTTGAGAGAGGGAGTGTGAGAGTGTGAGGGAGTGAGTGTGTGAGGGTGAGGGACTGGGGAGGAGAAGCTCTCCATCTTCTCCTCTCTTCTTCTCTTCTCTTCTCTTCTCTTCTCTTGCTCGCGGCAATGGAGCTTGGAGCGTGGAGCTTGAGAATGGAGCTTGCTTTAAGCTTGCACTTGGATCGTGGAGCTACCGGAGTGCGCGGGAGAGGAGGTAACTCGATCGGCATGAAGGTAAGCTCGCTACACCCGTAGATATGGATGGTGCGTCGGTTATGTGAGAGGTAGCCATTAGTGCTCGTCTTGGAACGCTTGAAACAATAGGCGGTCCGTGGGTCTTGGCGGTTGAGTGAAAGCTCCCACAACGTGCCATGCCTACCTTACGAGTGTAGTGAGCTTACCTTGACGCTCGATCGAGTACCCTTCTCTCTCTTGCATATCGGTAGCTCCACGATCCTTGTGGCAAGCTCAAGCAACCTCAATCCCTCTCCCATGAGCTCCATCCTCCATAGCCGCGCACGCGAGAAAAGAGAAGAGAAGAGAAGAGAATAAGAGAAGAGGAGATGGTGAAGAGCTTCACCCTCTTGATCCCTCACTCCCTCACACTCTCACACTCCCTCTTTCAAGAGCACACACAAGCAAGAAGAAGAGGAGAAGAGAAGAAGAAGAGCCACTTTTTGCCACACACAAGAATGAGCTTCTCATTCACTTTTGAACTTTATATACATGCCCTCCCTTGTTTGGGCGGTCATCCCCTTTTTTACAAGGCCGACCATTGGCCTAAGCCCATTTCTCATTTCCCACCATTCTAATTTATCCTATTCCCAACTAATGCATACAATTTGCACAGGAGCAAGCCTGGCACTCTTTTACAAGGATTCGGAGCGCTTCCACATTTAATGGTGCACCTTTTACTCTTTTGCTGTCTCGGGGCGACATTGAGACTTTCTGGGGGTCGTGCCTGAACATTTAAATTTTTCAGGGTCTGGTTACCGATCAAGGCGCCTTTTCCTTCTTTTATCCTGTGCCTTTTTTGCTATTTCCTTTTCTCCATTTTCGCGTTCCTCTGCTCATTTTCCTGCTCCTCTGTGCTACGGTAAACACGGTAAACAATTTGTCCAAAATGATTGCTCCCAAGTAATCTTCAACACCCGATTAATAAGATTGCTCCAATGCAATCAAAAGAAGTCAATGATTTGATAGAAATCCACAATAGCTTATTGGAGAAGATCCTTTGAGCTTTGATGCGTGTAAATTCTCATTAGAATCATGGATTCCATGAATTTTCAAACATTGCCATGTTCAAGAGGCTGAAAATGCTTTCAAACTTTATGAATTTCTTCAATGTAAGCCAAATCATTGAAGAATACCTCCAATTGAACCTTCTCAGGGTTGTAGACAACAAAAGCCCCATGAAATTGAAGGAGATAATCCAAGAATTGGATTCTTGAAGCTTGCTGCCATGTTTTGACTCCATAGCCACCATATTTTGAAGCTTCACGTCCAAGAAGGCTTCAATGTCGGTCCCTTGAGTGTTGAAGAAGCTCCAGGATACTTGGTAAAGCAAAAGCCCTTTGATCTTTGAAGAAATTTCAGGAAAAGATTACTGTTATCTTGAATCTGCCATAGCTAGGGTTTGAGAGATCAAGAATGCTCAAGAGGATGGGATTTAGTTGAGTATACTTGATTGGAGACTCAGAGGATGATGGTTATAAATTGCACAAGCCATAGCAAATGCCAATGGCTGCTGAAATCGTCGAGAAGATGAGCAAGAAATTCAGTGCAAAATGTGCTAACTCAGCCTGCTATCCTGGCTGATCAAACTCAGTAAATAAGTGTGAGTATTATGCTACTCTATCTAGAGCTTATGACACAAAGAAACAGGCTCTAGTGTCTCTTCAGGGGGAAAATGGCTCTTGGAAGAATATTTCATCAATTGACTCCATGGATTCTTGGGAGAAAAGCTTGAAAGGAATAAGAGAGAGAAATTGGCCCCAAAAAGTAATCTCAGTTTAAACTATGTAACCCCACTTAGACTCCAGTTAGGGATAAAAGCCTTCAAAATGGCCTCCATTTGACCACGTCCTGCTATTTCGGCCAAGAACCTCCATCTTCCTCAAGATCTTCTTCAAGAAGTCTTCAAAATTAGTCCCGACTTGTTGCAGAGAACTCTGACTAGTCACGGTCAAACCCTGTGACCAAATCTTGGTGCTCCAATTAACTAATTCCTGTCCCAATAACTAAATTCTCCAAGAAAATGACTCTTCCCATGGATCAAAGTCCATGCTCTGATACCAATGTAATAAAGCTAATTTCCACAGCAAGCTTTTAAACTGAAAATACAAGAAATAGACATAAAATGCCAAGAAGCCATAGCCAAGGTGGCTTGGCAAGAAATGGTATTACCAATGTTGGTTGAGAATCAAATGATGAAAGGCTACAGCAGGGTATGCACCCAAGCTATGGTGGCCAAGAGTATTCACCCTCTTAGATGGTGGGAGCTTGAAATCTCAAACAAGTAATGTTTGTAAAATGGAAAAAAGATGCTACACATGTTACACCTCCACCTTTTATACTTATCCTAGACTAAGGCATTTATGCTTTATTACACATGATGATGTGCATCTACCACTATGAACCTAAGGGCGGGTTTTTTTGTTAAGATTTTGATCTCATTATTCAGCGTCATTAGGAATTTGTTTTCCATTGTGTGTGTCTTTTTGTTTGCATTTTGCATGATGCATGAGCACATGTAGATAGGTTAGGCACATTTTCTTTAGTACATTCATAAATTTTTGTTGGAAGCATTGTTTGATTGATTGCATTGCATGGATTTTAATTTGCATTTTCAAACCACATGAATGATCGGGCACAAAATTCTCTTCCAAAGCATATTCTTGATAGGGCACATTGCATGGAAAAATAGGTTCATATGAAAGGAATATCTGTTTTGAAGACTCAAGGATCAAAGGAAAAGGTCGTAAGTTTTACATCGTCCTGAGTATTTCTTAAAGAGACGGGATCTTGTTTGTAAAACATTTTATGAGTTATGGTTTGAAGAGCCCACTAATTAGAATACCACATATTCTGGAGATAACAGTGTTGTTCCTTCAAGTAAGCATGTCCAACAGCTTGTTAATGTTTCAAAGTGTCTTCAAAACCATCAAGCTATGGTTATTATTGTGAAACGGAGCTTGGCTTTGGACTTTCCCCATCAAAATGCTAAGAACTCAACACTTAGCTTGGTTTCTCAAGCTACTATAAGAAACAGTTGTAAATTGATGTGCAAGAAACCGTTCTTGCATTACATTCTTTTTGCATGGTTGATCCAACACTCTTTACTCCTTCTCCTGATCCATCATGCTATCCTGTAGCTTTGCAGCCTTACCTAAAAACACAGGTTGACAATAGGGATGTTGCTCAACTACTTCAGAGTATTATTTTTGTAGTTGACACTGTTCTACCACTGCTTTGTAGACCACCTCCAAATTTTGTGGAGGAACTTGAGAGGGATCTCAAACAGATGATTGTCCATTATTCTTTCCTAACAGTTGTGCATGCATGCATCAAATGCTTGTGCTCACTGGGCAAAGTTGCAGAAAAAGGACTCAACTCTTTTGAGTTTCTTGTGCGGAAGTTTTATAGACTGTTGGATAACTGGAGGCAAAATCAATTTGGAGCTTCAGAGAAGCCTAATGTGTTACGTTGTTTATTGTGCCTTGGACTGCAATGATCAAGGCATATGGTGATAATAATGAGGGTGACATCACCACAAAGTGTTTTGATGAGATGAAATGCTATGGTCAAAATGATTGAAGCATATTTGCGAGCCAACAAGATGTTTATTGATTATGATGAGCCTCAGACAAATAAAACCTTTTCTTTGTAACTTGAGCTAGACCTTGGAGCAATAGTGCCTTCTGTTTTGAGACCTAAACGTCCTCACGATCATGTTGCACTCAAAGACATGAAAGCTAACTAGCATATTCTGATTGAGGATGACGGCCTACTCAACATTCTAAAACATGATGATGGTGATATCATGGATGGCGTTTCAATGTAGTCCATTGACAAGGGCAAGTGGCTTTGATCGAGAAGAAGACTCGCAATATGGTGTCGTTGCTCATGGACACAAGGGTGACAATTTGGAATGCAGGCAATGGAAAAGAATTGTTTTACAATGGTCATGGAAATTGAGAAGTTATGTGCAAAACTGGCCATTACAGACAGACGAACTCATGATGCTATGTTAGTGTCTAATGGTGCTGCCACCCCTAATGGAGGTTAGAAAACTTCCCCTAAAAGATCAGGAGATTGCATCCTTGAAAAATGAGATTGATGAATTACGGTAAAGGTTTCAATAAGCTAGAATGGATTTTGAGGTTCAAAAGAAATTGAACTTTGAAAGACTAGAGCATGCACAGGCAATATAACAGTGATCTGAAAATCTCATCATATTGATACAAGGCATAAGCAAACACTATTGTGACTCAATATTATTACTACTATATGCAATGTCATATTCGATCGAATCCTATAGTTGACCAATTTTCACCTTACCCAACGACAGGCATGCAGCATTTAGGAGCTATTGAAGGTGAGAACCTTTGGAATGCAAGTGTTAGTGCTCTATACATTGTCTGAATTTTGTAGAATGAAGGGGTCAACAGCAAGGGAAGAAACGCCATAGCTGCGATCATCAATTGCAACAAATTTATTCTTATACTACAGCTATCAAAGTTGAAAACCGCTTTTAGCTCAAGTATCTGATTATTTCACGCTTTCTGGGACATAATCTTTTCACATAGGTGAAGGGTTCTTCATATTATTCTCTGATGATATATGTCGAAGGTGAGAGTTTATTACGATGGACGATCCTCATGATTGTTTGGGGGTTATTAAGAACATATAGAGGCATTGATAGCCATGGAGCATAAGAATAGAAGAAATAGAACATTGAATGGTGATTATTTGCTAAGTTCGATTGACATTGGAGGATATCTCATGGAAGCTGGAGAACTCTATGGATAGGGGTCGGTGTTCTAATGGCAACAACGTAGGGAAGGAGTATAAAGTGCTCTTATTGATGATGCAACATGGCGGAATAATCCGGATCGTAGTTAAGGTGACGATTGAACGTGCTATGAATGTGGGAAAAATAGAAAAAGCTTAACACAAGCAAGGATTTTTGCTTCAATTTAAAGCCTTTAAGCTTTAATAAAAGCATTAAGTGAGAAAATATTCTAAAGCCAACAACAATCCCCTACCACTATCCTTAGTGTTTGGTAACACATAGAAGATCATAGGGAGGCTTTTAGTCTTGATAGAGACTGCTACTTTGCCCTTTCCTAGTAATGAGTAGGGCTACCCTCCAAATGGATTGAGCTTAGCATTCGTGGGCTACAATTGGGACTAACCAATGAGAGTCCAATGCTTATGGGTAAGGATGTTGAAGTCAGATCTCTCATCTCGATAAGTGCATCAAAAGCGTGTATTTTTTTAGCAGCGACTGCTTTTCGCAAGTAAGCAGGTGCTATTGCTTCCTTGTCTGTGTCTTTGATCTCTCTCTAATAGTGGCCACTCTTACATTTATGGGGGGTTGTAGCATTGGCGACTCATGCAACGGATGGGTTGGAGGGTAGTACGTACCTCTTGAGGCGACTACCATTAAAGAAGTCTGTGCCCTCACCCTCTAAGGTCTCGAGCTCGATATTGTCGATTCGACTAATGTTGCAGACTTTGAAGGGCCCTAATCCTCTGAATTTCATTTTTTGCTCATGGCCCTTCATAGAGTATAGCAACACGATGTCACCTTGCTTGAAGTCACGTTGTTCAACATGCTTGTCAAACCAACTCTTGCGTGGTGCTTTTTTGCAGATGAGAGTGTGGGTAGCTAAGAGTTGGGTCTCAAAAAGATGTTCTAGCTCTACTAGGCATTCTGTCAATGCCTCCTTCCCATCCCATCTCTCCTGCATTGCTACTCTAAATCTTGGAATGAAAAACTCTACTAGCAAGCTTGCTTTGGTCCCATAGGTCAGCTTGAAGGGTGTTTACCCCACTACCATTTGGTATTGCTACTCTGAAGCTTGGAATTAAAAACTCTACTAGCAGGATTGCTTTGGTTCCATAGGTCAGCTTGAAGGGTATTTACTCCACTACCATTTTATAGGCTATCCTATAGGCCCATAGCATTGCAACGAGCTTTTTATCCCAATTGTTGTGTGAGGTAGAGATCACTTTAGTTAGGACATTCACTAGGATTTTGTTCATGGATTCTGCCTAACCGTTGGCTTGGGCATAGTAAGGTGATGATTTTCTATGGATGATCAGGAATGTGGATAGCAAATGAGCAATCACTTTGTTAGGTCACTAACTAGCTCAATGGGGCAACCGAATCATGGGATCACCTGCTTCCAAAGGAAATTACCGTGATTCTAGCATCATTCTTTATGGTGGCTCGAGTTTCAGCCCATTTCATGAGATAGTCAATGGCCACTATGATGTACTCGGTCTAGGAGTACAATGCCATGAGGCTGATCAGCCCAATGAAGTTGATTTTCCATTTTTCAAACGGTTATCGTGCTATGATCAGGGTCAACTCCATCTTATCTTTATGAATAGGGACTTTGGTCCTTTGCCACTCGTCACAATGCTTTACAAATTTGGCAGCATCGCAGAATAGGGTGGGCCACCACAATTGAGATTGTAGCACCTTGCGGGCCATGGTATCTCCATTGAAGTGCCCTCCAATGATTCTACCATGCGCTTCCATCAGCACATTGTACATTTTGTGCTCACACACGCATCTTTGCAATAAGCCATCCTGTTCCAATCTATAGAGCTAGCCAGCAATTAACTGATAGGACTGAATCTTGAGGATAAGGTACTTTAGCCTAGCCTTTTTGATAGGTCTTGCAGGTAATCCGTGCTCTAAAATTTGGACTATGTCATCTACCCAATATGGCATTAAGTCTGCCTTGAATAAGTCTCTTTCATTAGACATGCTAAACAAGTGCACATTGAGTAAGTTGTCTACAATCCCTTGTCCAGCAACTTCTCCTATGGGTATGTGGGACGACATGTGATTGGCCATGTAATGTTGCTTGCCCTTGCTTACTACCAGAGAATAGTCAAACTCTAGAAGCAAAACCAACCATCAAGCTATGTGTCTTGTAAGTAGCGCAAGGTTTACTTACAAGATAAAGCAAAGCTTGATGGTCCACAAAGAAGGTGAAAGGCATAGCCAAAAGAGAATGCTGAAACTTCTTTACAGCAAATACCATGGCTAGGCCTTCCCTCTCCATTGTGGAGCGGTTCATCTATGTATCCGCAATGAGTTGTTTGCTAGCAAAGCTCACCAGATAGGCAAGATTATGTTCAGTAGGTTGGCACAAAATAGCTCCCATGGCAAACTTTGACGTACTAATTTGCACGTGAAATGTTATGCCCCAATCTGGGGCTCGTAGAATAGGTGCAGTAGTGAAAGCCTTTTTCAATTTCTCATAAGTGTGTTGCACTCCTCAGTCCACTCAAATATGTTCAACAACTTGTAAAAAGGTCTAGCAATCAATGTGTAGTTCAAGAAGAAGCGCCGATAGTACCCTATGTGTCCTAAGAAGCAATGAACTCCCTCATAATTCATTGGTGGTGGCAAGTTGATAATAACCCTGATTTTGGAGAAATCAGTGGCAATGTTGTTCTTGGACACCACGTGCCGCCCTAGGATACATCCATATTTTACCCAGAACTGGTGCTTTAAGGGGTTTAAAGAGATACTATACACTCTACACCATTCAAAGACTGCGTAAAGCTTTTCTAGGTGTTCTATCCAACTAGAGTGCATGCATAGGCTGTCAATGAATACCTCTAGCTCTCACCTAAGCATGTCCTTCAAGATACTACACATTAGACACTAGAAGGTGGTAGGTGTGTTGGTAAGCCCAAATGGCATGACTATGTAAGCGAACACGCCCCATTCCATAGCGAATGCCCTCTTGTGTCTATCGTCAAGGTGCACCTAAACTTGGTTATAGATCGAGAAGCTATCCTAGAAATTGTAGGCTTCTTTTTGTGCTATTGTCTCAAGCATGTGCTCTATTTAGGGCAATGGATAATTGTCTCTCTTAGTTGCGGCATTGACTTTTTTGTAGTTCATGCACACTCGGATTTTTCCATTCTTTTTCAGGACAATCATGAGTGCTTTGTTAGGCCCTGAGGCTTCTTTTGTTGTTCGATATCTAACCCCTTTGGTTGTCCTCTCTTTTCCTCCTTCAACTGTCTGCACCTCAGATGGACCAGCAAGTCCCCCTTGGTGCATTTGTTTTTAGGTGGTCACGGTATCTCTAGATCGCTCTTAGAGCTTACTTCTGATTTCAAGTTAAACTTTCAACCCTTGCTAGAGGAAAGAGTCTCCCTTGGCGGTCGCAACTCTAAAGCTGATTCTATTCTAAAGAGAGGCATAGCACTTGGATGGACAACCCCTACTTGATTATAGTCTATCACGCCTAAGTAATCTAACCAAGTACAATCACTCTGCATTCACATTCAATTTTGAAGACTCCTCTTTCAATTCTAAAAGCATTGGCTTTTTGACTTGGAGTCTACTCTTATTTGTCCAATCAATCAGCCATCTGTGTTGTACTCTATCATCTTGGCCTCTTCTTCACTTTCTTCATTCATGGAGCAACAATCCTCGTACTTGTTATTCGAATCACTACATTATGACTCCTCGTTGTTGTCTAGGTCTCTATTCTCAGTTCCTTTTTCATCCATGATCGATGTCCAATTGTATTTGAGGTTAAAGCCGTGCACCTTGGTCCATTGCCATTTTGGCTCACCCATGAGGTCTTGGAGTGGCTTGAGATTGGTGGCTGGGTTACTGGCTTGGGTTACTCGCTAGCTTCCTCATCAAGTACTCAAGAATCCCTTAGAGCTCTAGTCTATTAGAAGGAATAATGAAAGGGACAGGAGTTTGTCATCTACTAGGACTTCTGGCCATCATGCAAAGTGGTGCTAAAAGTGGAGTCTCACCCTTCAGTAGTTGGGATGTGGTGGCTTTACGGGACTCACATGTTGTCCTTGTAGCTTGCTTATAATCCTCTTCTTCATATGAAAATGGCACGTCGATGGTGGCTAGCACATGCATCCAATCTCTCTTTTCTTCAAGAACAAGGAATATACTTTGTTCATGGCCCATACAAATTATTGGCTTGTGAGTCTCCTTTTCAAGATAGAGGAGATGGCATCCAAGTAGACCAACATGGTCTTCTAGGTGTCCATCTTAACTCTTATCGCCTCCAACCTACTACCTAGGAATATAAGACCGTTACCCTAGTCTTTGATTACTCATGCATTTCACACCCAAGGTCGGCCTAGCAAGACATCGTAGTCTACTCCCTTCATGACTATGAAGTTCACTGAGAACTAGACTCCTGCTATTTTCAAGGGCAAGCTCTTCGGCACTCCAAATGGCATGACTTTCATGCCATTATCCAGTGTGACGTTAAACCTTGTGGTCTCCACTAGCGGGTTAATCCATGTCTGTAGGACTACATGGCTAAGCACATTGACTCTCACTCCTATGTCTACAATCCCCTTTCTCATGTCGTCTCCTAATGCTACCACTGGTAGGATTGCATGCATCTCTGTGTCCTCCCAAAAAGCATTTATGTGCAAGGACTTAGGCACTGAATTCAACATTAGGCTCGGTATCTACGTGGTTGCATGTTGTGGTCATGCAAACTTAGTTGCCCTTGGCTCATTAGATCCCTCTACTCACTACTTTAACTCTCGGCACAATGAGGAACTTTGCCTAAGCAGATCCCCCATTGGCAGAGTCACCAGGGTTGATATCAACGTTGTAAGTAGGCCACTAGCTACTTGCCTTTCATTACACTCTACACTCTTTTGCCACTGCTCTTGAGCAGACTGCCCGCTTGTGGCACCTAGGCTTTGTCTTTGTGGTGCTACATGGGGTGTGGATGCTTCTCTAGATTCTATGCAAGTAGGCAAGACCAGTGTGCTCACACTAGAGAGCTCATTGATTTCGTCTTCCACGATGTTTTCTGCATCTTTTAGGTGTGCTTGGGCTTCTCTCACCCACTCCTTGACCTTATCAACCACTTCTAATCGGTGCCTCCGATTGGGATATTCTCCAACCTTGGCACTTCCCTTTTCTATGGTCTTAGGAGCAGATGTCTCTGCTTCTGAATCCGTGACTTGCTTCCCCTTTGCATAGTGGCACTATCAGTTTTGAGTCTGATTTGTATCTCAGCTCTCTTTCTTCTCCTCCTATACCTCCTCTTCCCTATGGAGGCTTTGTCAAGGTTGATAGGTCCAGGTAATGAGATGCCGACCTGCCTTGGTTAGGCCTCTACCCCTTCCCCGACGTAATGCCATCACCAATACGGATCTAAAATCCATCAGAATGGGGTAGTTCTCTTCATTGTAAGAGATGTAAGGGTGCATGTATGTCTCTTCCTCATTTGGCTCCTCGACATAATGCACTGGAGTGTCACTTGGTGGATGGGTCATGACAGGTCCATGTAGTCTAGGTATCCCTGTGGGGTTGAAGTCTATCCTAGGGATAGCCAGCCTTGAATCATTGGGTGCTAGAAGAGCTAATGGAGCTCCCCTTGCATAAGGTGGTAGTCTATTCCCAAGGCAGTAAGGCTGATTGCATGGCTATGGGTATGGCAACTACCTTTGCAATCATCAATGCATTGCATCATGACCAAACCTAGAAGGTGGTTTTCTCCACAATGTACCCATTGCACATGAGATTATGTGGGCCTTCTCATAGTCTCTTGAAGCTTAGCCAGCTCTAGCTTCAACTATGCCAACTCTTGGCTCCAATCGACATTATTTCCCTTGTCTTGGGTGCTTTGGTTAGATCTTTCACCAATTGTCATAGCCCTTTCTAAAGTTCTAGAGACAGTGTTGTCTCAAGTTATGGGTCTTAAGCTCCTCTCCTTGAGTAGGTCATCCACTTGTATAGCTTCTTCAAAGACCCTAGCTAGCACATCCCTTTGCACAGTTGAGTTGCTCAACTAAGGCCTTGTAAAGCTCTTCACTTTAGATTTCACTGATGAATATTGTGGAGACTGCTTGTTCGATAGGTCACTCTACGGTTGGAATTCTCTTAAAGAGACTTTGCACATGGGTACCATAGTCTCGAATGTCCTCTTTGTCCTTTTGACTAATGTTCATCAGTCAAACAATGAGGTTGTCAGAGTATATTGCCTCATAGAATCTCTTGATGAAGAGACTCTTGAGGTTATTAAAGTCATTACATTAGTGTACCACATCCGTCCTTTGTCTCCTAGGCAAAGTCCAACAACTTGTGCACATTGAGTTGGGTCTGTGAGGCCATTCACCTCACATACTTGCTCAAACTGCTCCACAAAGCTATATGGGTCATTGTCAAGCTAACACTTGTCAAGATGTGTAGCAACCACAGGTATCTTGGTCTGGCTCCTAGAGTTCGGGGTGATTCCTAGTCCTACTAGCAACGTCGTTGCTAGAGTTACTCCGCAACTGTGTTGTCTAAGAGTCGCTTTGTGAAGCTCAATTAGTGTAAGATCATCCTCTAAGGATCTCTCCCTCTCAGCATTTAGTTCTATCCTGGCTCTATTGGTGAGAGCTAAGGGAGAATCTGCTTTTTATCCTATCTACTTGTTGGGAAGCACACTCGGGTGACCTATAGCTAGGGTGGCTCCTATCTGGGTTTAGTCAGGTCATAGTAGGTCAAAATTTGGGTTATGTTCATCTATCCGATTTTGCTAGTTTTTGTCTAATTTTCAGAGTCGAGCGTCTAATCCAATTTTTGGTTTCTGATTCTAGCGTTTGATACGATCCAAGTCTGGGTTGGATTCCGATTGTCCAATTTTGAGTGGGTATGATCGAACAATGAGACTTGGTTCGTATCTGATTTTTAAGAATTGGATGTTTCTAGTCGAATTGAGCCATCTGATTTCATCGGTGCAAACTCACAATGTGGCTTAAATTTGATTCATTTGGGTTTAATTTTCCACTCCATGGCCCCAAAATTTCCAGACACGATCTATGACACCTAAACAACTGAGATAGCTCACCTCTAGGTGTCATATATGCTAAGTTGTGCAAATCGATGCGATCTTCACTCCCTCGGTCTCCTACAGCAACCTGTCAGCTCTCTCTCACACAAACATGCAAGTAAAAATCAGCTCTTTCTCCCTTCCTCAAGGTCTTAAACCCCCTCTCCAACACTCCTTTGATGCTCTTTTCTCTTTCTTTCTAGATTCCAACCTCATTTTCCTCTTTACACCCTGATTTTTTAGGCCTACTGCTACAACAAAACTCTATTGTGTTTTTCTTTCTTTTTTTCTTTTTTTTTCCTACGTGAGTGCCTACAAATGCCTATAGATCACAAGAAAATACCAATCTAATCAACCCATCCTATCTAAACTTCAAAAATCCAAAACACTTACTTGCAATGAAGTTCAAACGCCCTTTCTTCCTACCTATCTATCTCAAGCATTGGTTTGGGGAAAACCCTACTTCAATGCTCGATTCGGAGCATGTAAGGACTCAAAGGCTTGAAACCATTAGTCTCGGCAATGGAACCAAAATGTGTGAGCTTTCGCTCGACCACCACGAGTGTAGTGAGGTGACCTCCATGCTCGATTGAGTTCCTTCTACCTCAATCACTCTAGTAGCTCCACAATCCAAGGTGCAAGCTCAAACAAGCTCAATCCTCAATCTCCAAGCTCCATGCTCCATTGTTGTGCGTGAGACAAAAGAGAAGAAGAAGAAGAAGAAGATGGAGACCTTCTCCACAATGGTCCCTCACCCTCACACACTCACTCTCTCACTCCCTCACACCCCCTCTCTCAAGCACAAGCTCAAGCAAACAAGAACAACAAGAAGAAGAAAAGAGGAGAGAAATTTTTTGCCACACGCAAGAATGAGCTTCTCCATTCCCTTTGTAGCTTTTATACATGCCCTCATCCCTTTTGGGCACCCACCCTTTTTTTACATGACCAGCCATTTTAGCTTAGGTCCTCTTTTCTTATTCCCTTCTATTTACATTATGGCTTCACCCCCGCCCATGTACTCTTTACAAATCGCACAGGAGGGAGTCTGGCACTCTTTTACAAAGATTTAGGGGCACCTTTGCATTTAAAATTTTGCCTCTTCTATTTTTACACTTGCCTTGGGTTTTTAAGGTGTCTTTGCACTTTTGGCCCTTTTTCCTCTCATTTCCACTATTGAGGCCATCTTTTTTAAAATTTCCCTTTATTTTGAAATTTTCTTTTGCTTCCTTCTTTTTTATTTTTTATTTTTTATTTTTTGTATTTATTGCATTGGCCTTGCATTGGGGTTAACAAAAGGGATGAATACAAGCTCAAAAATAGACGTCTTAAAGAAATATGTAGCTGTTGAAGACTTGAAGTGAAGAGTAAAATAATAATGACACTTATGAGCTCTGAAGAAATATTGTAATGTCTCAAGTGCCTCTTCATATCAACCATACCTCTTGAGAGGTGTGTTCACAACTAAGAGAGTGTTATTGAGTACTATTCTATTGTATTGAATGAGGATTATGATGCATGAGTGATTGAGAGTATGTATGAGAGAGAGATTAAGAAAATATAGACATTTTTATATACCAAAACATTGTATCTATAAGAGATTGTGAGGGATTGAAGGAAGAAAACTATGGATCACGAATAATGAAGTTTATGTGATTAATTCCATTCAATATTAGGTAGATTGTTTTGTTTTCTTGGTCGTGGATGCATAATAATAAAGATATGATGAACCTTTATTGTGATAAATTAGCGGGAGATTCATTCTACAATACTACATAGAGAATTCATATTCTTGGTATTCTTTTTCTTCATGTGGTTTCTTGAACCATGAAGAACAAGCTTGTTGGTTTGACAATATAGATTTTCTTTTGCAATATTCTCCATGTTTGTTTGGTATTCTCTAGAGAGCTCTAGTACACATAAGTATTTTGTGGGAATCCATATTGTGCCCAAAGCTTATTGATAGTGAATATCATCCAAAGGAATGCTTACTTGGAAATTGTGTTGTAAGCAAGTTATCATTTTTCCTAGACAAGATTGCAACTGATAGTAGAGAGGTGATTGTGAAGGTCTTTAAGGATGTGGAAACTAGACAGGTTGGTGATAACAAAAGTGAGAAGGAGAGAAAGGATTTGGTTGTGGAAAAAATGCAAAGTGTTGCTTTTATTAGTCTCTTTTTAGATCATCTCAAAAGCTTTATCAAGCATAACTTTGTCTTTAGATGACAAGCCCAACAATTCAAAGATTTCTTGCTTTAGTTTTTTAGTGATGTTATCATGTCTGTTGTTGATTTTGGAGAGAATTATTCATCTAAAATGAAAAATGAGATTCAATCCATGCATTGGTGGTCAACCCAGGTAACCATATTGATGCACATCTCTTATGTGAGAAACTTATTAGGTGTTGTTAAGAAGACACTACATTTTCACATATCACATGATAAGTGGCTAGAACAATAGGGACATTTTCTATGATATCATTGGGTATGGTGAGATGGCAGTGCTTCTCAATTTTAGGCATGTAGACCTTTCTATTTGGTTGCAAGGTACTATTAGCTGATAGGTTTATACATGATGCATAAGTTATTCATCTCAAGACATGGAAAAGGAGAGCATGATGGTGCAGGTATTATTTCTTCATTTCATACATTGATGATTTATTGGATGTAGCTTCTAAGTTTCATAATCGACTCACAAAAGCTCCTATGCAATCTCTAGGATCATCACAATGAACCTTGATCATTTTCAAGATGCTTTAAGGCTACAATAAATCTCAAATGTTTTCAAGATGTGTCAATCCCTTGAGGGCTTTATACTTATCCCTTCAGATATTTGAAACTTGGGGACATAAATATTGTGCACGTAGCATCCCCTCCTACAAAACTTTGTTGCTAAGTGTGAGACATGAAATGCTTGCACGTCCTCGCCTATGCTCATATTCTGAAACATCTCTAGTTGCACTAAACTATCTGCCCTTTAGTTTGAGACATCTAAGACATTTCTAGTTGCATTAAACTGTCTTCCTCTTGTTTTTATCCATAGAAAGTAGTTTGCGCAAATGTGCACAAGTATTTCTTTGTACTTTATCCATTCTTTTCCCGTCCTTTGGGAGACCAAAATACTTGGCCATTTTGAGAAAGATACAAATTGTAGATGATAATTTGGGTAAGGCAAGAGATAGACCATTTCATAATGATAACTGAGAGAAAATTGGAAGAGAGAGTACTTGTGATTGTTGATGAGGTTGTTGCCATGTAACATGGAATAATGATTGAGATTTGGGTATACAATTAGAGCAAGATGATTGCAAGAGGAAGGTAGGATCAGATATGATAGAAAGAAATGATGATTTGATAGATTGGGATTGATGAGACATAAATAAATATAGTGTGGATGGAATGTGATGGTAGGATAACATCATGTGTAGGGATTCATGATTGCACATTGAGAAATAGTGATATGAAAATGAGAAACTCAAGGAGATAAGATTTTTATGTGCACTTGGAAACATTTTGAGAATCCCAGTGTGTAGGAGGAAACTAAGAGTGTGTACAATTGCATTTGTTCAAGAGATAGTGGCACACAGATGAAGTGGAGTGTATGTGTGACCATTAGAATATGAGGATATTGAGCCCATAGAGAGAGTGTGAGATAAGGACCAAGATGTGATCTTGAGATTGAAGAAGAGTTTAGATACAGACTAGATGTTGAGTGACAAATGTAAGGAAATAGGATAGAGCACAGAGATGTAAGAGAAGTGGAAGTAATGTACATGATGAGGGAGTGACCTTGAAGGTTGGTAGAAATATCCAATAAGAGTTGATGAGGAACAATAGGCATATCCACATTGTTGACTGACAGAGTGACGAGGTTTTGCCATTTTCTTACCACTAAAGTACCATCCAAGTGTGTTGAAGAATACAATTTAATAGAGAGGCCACTGACAATGCCTTCTTGGGCCTCAAGATGTTGGGTACAAAGGGTGTCCCCTTCTTCAATTCTTGTTCCAATTGAGGTAGAGTTCTCCATTTCAGGATGTAAGAGGAGAGCCTGACAGGGATGATAAACATTGTAGTATTGAGAGCAACTGGGAGACCTAGAATATGCAAGGATGGATGAGTTGAGAGCATGAGAGCACAAAATGGAAGAGTCATGACAAAGAGATGGATGTGAGGGGCCTTCATTTGGTAGAGAATTGGGGTTGTCCATCAAATAATTTTCTATATATATCCACTAGTTGACAAGAGAGAGTGAATACTGGACTTAATGAGGATACGAGGATGGAACATATGTGTTGCATGATGTGATAGAAATATCTTGTTAAAAAAGACTTTCGTTAAGGGAGAACATTCAGAGTTTAATGAAAGAGGAGAGAGTAAACATGTGACAAGGGCAAGGAGCTAGGAAACTATTTGAAGTATATGCATGTTGGCACAAAGTAATAAGGTAGTCTATGTAAGTGAGAATAAGATTAGAGATAAGGTTTGTGGATAAGGATCAATAAAAGTGGAGAAAAATGGGAGGTAATGTAAAGGCTTGAGCTAGATTAGAAATGAGTAAAGTATATATGGCATGGATAGCTCAATGTCTCAAGGCAAAGAGAGTGAGGTTGGTTTGAGAAAAGATAGAAAATATGTGTCGCTAGGAAAAAGATTTTGAGGATAAGGTTGGGTGAGAATTAAATGGATTGTATGTGGGAGATCACTTTAATGGGTAATGGATGGGTGGGCCACAACTAAGGGGGAGAGAGAAGGGGTTTAGACCTTAATATGGCAAAGAACCAAAGGGATATGTAAGTGGAGAGAGGAGATAAGATGAGATAAGGATGACAATAATGATAAAAATGACAAATATCTCTCTCTTAAGGAGATGTGATAATGAAAAAATAAGAGTAGGTGAAGATGATAAGAACAGACAAGAAGTAGGTGGTTAGCTAAGAGCTCCTTGCCCTCTTCGAAGTTCTCTTCATCAAATTCTATGAGAGTGGCTTGAGTTCAAGCTCTGAGCTCCTCGCCTTCCTTGAAGATTTTTCCATAAATCCTGACATTCCACCTTCTTCTCTTCTCTCAAATTGAGATTGAGAGAATGGCCTTGTCTTCTAATTGGCCAGTGAACCTTTGTTTGCTCAAAAGAGACAAATTCCATCTCGAGATGTTCATATGTCTTTTGACCTTATCCGAGAGTCTTTTGATCTTGCATCTTGTCTATATCTTTAATCAAAGAATTTGATTTCTCATTAGTCTTGAATATAAAATTCTTCTGGATTATTATTTTGTGTTGAGTACTCCCATCGCAAAGCATCCTTACGATGAGTGACTTTCACGAACCCCCACTTGAATTCCGTGCGACACCGGGCTTTATATATTTCCAATGATCCATTTGCCTTGGATTTACCTTGTAAACCCATTTACAACCAATGGGTGTTTTGCCTTCAAGTAGACTAACCGACTCCTGTACGTCATTTTTAGCCAATGTTGTGTATTCCTCATCCATGGCAACACACCAATTTTCATCTCCGACTACCTCACTGAACTTCGTAGGCTCTTTATGACTCATCACTTTAGTCATGTAGGCAAAATGTTAGGTTGAATACCCATTGTATGTCAGCCTATCAATAGGCTTTCTAACCCTTTTTTACATTCTTAACTACGGTTCACTATGGGATTGCCTCTCATGAGGAGGTACACATATGCTTTGTCTTACTCTAGGCGTCATAATAGATGGTATGCTCAATTCACTATCAAGACTGCCACTACTAGGTGACTCATATCAAGATGTAAGCGGGCCAATAACATCATCAAACATCTTATCTTTGCCTTTATCTAATCTCCCCCTCATTGACACATCCGTGTTAGTGGATGTAGAACCATGACTATGCAGCTGTCTTGTCCAAGGGTTAATAGTAGAAGACACGTCACATGTAGGTCCACTCATTGTAGTACTAGTGGAAGGATAATTTTTAGCATGAGTATGACTAGCTAGTCCATCAGAACCCACTACATTTTGACTACCATACCATGATGCCAACTCATCAAATACTTAAAGGTGAATATGGTTCTAGTGAAGAGATAATTACATGATATTCTACATTATCCAACTCTCCAGTAGAGAGTAGGCTTTTGGTCAAAGTTGAAACATGATGTAGATCATGCAAAAAAAAGTGCTACCTAAAGCAAATTGTAGTCTTTTATCACCAATGTCAATATATCCAATGCCAAGTCATTTCTTAGTCTCATGAAATTGGTCATACTACGATAGGAATAAATCAACCCCTATGTAGGGTAACATGGAAAGAAGCCCCCGAACCAAGTAGCCAACACTGATAAAAAGTGGACAAGACATTAGCCAACTAACTAGCATCAAGAGAAGAAGTTACCAAGATGTGATGTTGGACTTACTAGAAACAATGCTATAATCATCAAACTTATCTTGCACTTTGCCCTTGCCTTTCTCTTTGCACTTATCATTGCACATCATCTTATGGCACTGTGGCTGAATATAACCTTGCTTCCCATGATAATGGCACGTAGGAGAGGCCTTATGACCATGGAACTTACTGTGAGATCGCCTATGAGACTGAGACCTTTGTAAGTCTCTACTATGGTGGTCATTACCACTCTTACCATCATGTCTACCCCTAACAATCAATGCATGAGATGTATGGGTTGTATCCACATTCTTCCTATTATGAGTAAGGCACCCCAACATCTTAGCACACATGGCAATACGAAAAGTATCCCATGACTCGAGAAGTGTCACAAGCAAAAACAAGGAAGGAAGATTATCCTGAAACTCAATGCCATGTGAAGTTGATTGACTAAAAATCAAGTGAAACTCATTCAAATGCACATACACACTAGTTCCTTCCTTCATGCGAGGTCCATGAGCTATTTTATCCAATACATCTGTGAAGCATGACTTTGCTTGTCATGAAGATTACATATCTTTTCCCATAATTACCGAGCATTATATGTCTTCAAGCTTTACACTCTTGGTTTCTTCTTTTGAACCAATATCTACCATATATGCATCCTCCAATAGGTGAAATTTGTGCCATCAAGCTTTTTAACAATAAAAATAGCATTGTCATTTGAAGAACTAGCCATAATGATAGTATACCAATGTAAAACCTAAGAGAATAGGTTGTTGTAAATGATAACAAATCAACCGACAAAACTTAGCCAAAACAAGGGTAAAATAGGAGGAAATATGAAAGTATAGAGTTATCCACCAAACAATTGCAAGCAATAGATTGCTAATATACAATGTTTTCTCTTCAAAAGAATGATAAAAACTATAATTACAACGACATTAAAATAAAGACAACAGTATATGTCAGTCCAACAATGGGCAAATAGCCAAGAAAGCAAGCTTCCACTGCCAAGGATATCTTAGTAATCAGGATACAAAGAATGCAACTAGCAATGACAAAGCATAGACCATCATACCAAAGACTATGATGAACTCAAATTTTCAACAAGCCATACATTCCATAAGCATATACATTGCTCAAACAAAGCTTCAATACCCATAGATGAGTAAGCATAAAAGCCCAAAGCAACTGACCAAAGCCCAAGTACATCAAATATAGCTCAAATCCAAGTGTCAAAGCATGTCATAACCATATTCGAGCTCATATATCAATGCTAGACATGTAACATACCTAAAATACCATATACACACAATACGTATTCAAAGCATTCATCGTTGTATGCTTACTATCCAAACTATTATGATAGCAATAAATCTCTACAAAATTGAGCTAATTGAGCTCTAAATAATCCAAGCAACATTGCAATGCATAACAATACCATCCGGGCACCAAAATAGCATCCTTGAAGCATCAAACATGCCCTATGGAATTTATAGTTTGTTGTCCAAATCAAATTTGTTCTATTTTATGTACAATAGAGAGGTGAAAACTACACAAAACCAACTTTGTGAGTACTCAAATCTGTAGCTTGTCGTGCTCTTTGTTTCTAGCTATAGAACACTTGAATTCGATGTCATATGCAAAAGTTATGGGCAAAATATGAAAGTGCTACCATAGTTGTCCACGACTTCTATAGCATACTATGTATCCACTCAAAATGGATAGAATGGCTACTCCTTAGCTTACTAATCACTCGATAAGGCTCAGCTAAGACCTCAAAAGCTCCTTGACAAATCGAGAGCAAGTTGGAACAAGCCAAGAGAAAGGAACACTCAATGCATACCTCATGAGGAAGAAACAATGGTTGCCATGAAACCTTGAGCTGAAGCTTTAAATATGGGCTCAAGCAAAGCATGATGAAGCTCTTCAAATGGTTGGCTTTGATACTAGTTGAAAGGTAGAGCTCGATTGGAAGCACATAAGTGGAAGCAAGAGCAAAGTAAGAGCTATGGTGAATGGAGTAAGAGAGCAAGATAGAGATATATATATATTGTATCCAAAAGTCACAATGTGTAACCGGCCTTCCCTTATTCAATAATCACTGAAAGAATAAAGAATAAAGTGATAGTGATCGGTTCCCACCAACTATAGTGTATAGGTGTGCAATCATGGTGTGTGAAGTAAATATAGGGCGGCATAAGCATAGGTGCATTACCCCCAACACAATGAAATGCAAAATGCATGCTTATTTGGGGGAATGTTGAAGATAATTTATTTGATCTTAATGATGAAAATAGCTTGTAGAGCCACAAGAAAGTTGAAGTTTTAGTCGTGGAGTCTTAGGGGTTTTTGCATTGATAAGAACAAAGTGGTTTATCGTGGTTTAATCGAGAAATATAAACTTGAATTTTGGCCTTACAAGAGTCTTAAACAAGATTTGTATGTGTTGAGGATGTTTCCCTAATAGGCTATGGTATTTTTGCGGAACCCAAAGAAGTGGGAGAAGGTGATACTAAGCTTTTATGTCAAAACAAAGCTTGAGCTAGATGTACGTAGGTCAATGGAAGGTGTTCTTTTGTTGTTGTCGTCAAAATGGTGTTTGAGGGGGGGAATATGCCCAACTACTTCTAGGATAGGGCAAATTATGGCCATAGATCAAGTAGGAATATTGAAACATGCCATTTTTTCCTAGTTGGTGATTTGATAGTCACAAAAGCGATCAAATGATCAAAGAGGAGATAACAAAGTGGAAATCTCATGTCTTGAAGCATTAATTAAGGGACATCTTTTTAATATTTGATTATGCATATTCCATCCACATAGGGCACAAGAAGCATCGAGGTATTGCTTGGAGAGTTCTCTACTTGATAGAGTCTATGTTAATGATGGGAGATGGTGGCATGGCCCTAAATACCATTATAAATCTATGGTTGAGGTATTATATCTGAATCATAGTCCAATTCCTTTTTGCTCCAACATAGTATGTAGTACTAAGTCTAGAGAGAGCCCTACTCCTTTCAATTGTGAGAAGTTTATTTTTGCAATGTGGTGAGAAGAGTATGGAAATAAACTTCCTCTAGTGCTTTGGACCCCAATTTGAGTTAGTAGAAGAGTATGGAAATAAACTTCCTCTAGTACTTTGGAGCCCAATTTGAATTAGTAGAAGAGTATGGAAATAAACTTCCTCTAGTGCTTTGGAGCCCAATTTGAACTAGTAGAAGTGTATGGAAGCAACTATAACTTTCCCTCGATGTTATTCATCCTATGCAATATGCAAGCAATATAGGTTCATATTTGGGAGGAAAATTTAGGTCCCGATCTTGAACATTGTTACCTCGATTGATAATTTGATGAGTATGGCAAACAATATATCAATTGTCAATTTGAAATTTGACAAGGCATGTGATTTTATATATTGGAATTTCTTAATAAGGTTTTTGGTTTTTAGTTAGACTTCTATCAAGTGGGACAATCCCTTTTTGCTAATGCTTCTTTTGGGTTTGAGTTAAAGGACTCCTTTTAAAGGGGTTTGTGTTGCAAACTATGTCAAGGATGTCCATTAGCACAATTGCTTTTTTTATTGGCTATTGAATCTCTTATTAGAGCTATTTATGGCAAGATAGAGTGGGGGGATTATGAGTGGGGTATTGATTCCTAATGGTGAGGTTTTGTGTTTGAAATGTTCACAAATGATAACAACAATGCTATTAAAGTGGACAAGGATTCTATGATGAAGCTTCTTGAAATTTACAAAGATGACCTTTTTGTGGCTTTTGGCTCAAAGATAAATGTAAGCAAGATATAGATTATATTTCTTTCTTAGATGTCTATTCTTGATTGGTTCACTGATTTGGGCTTTAACATAGTAAAGCATGGTTCTATATCGAGGTACATTGGTTGCCCTATTGGTACGGGATTACTTTGGTCCACATAGATTTAATTGGCTTTTGATAGAATAAGGAAGAAGCTACAATATCATCATACAGCTTTATTTTGAGATAGCAAATGACTCAGCTCTTGTTAATTGCCCATGATAATCACTCTTAATCTTAAAATTGAATCCACTGTCACGAGTCCCTTTTTTCCCCATTTTTAGGCTCCCTCTAGCAAGAAAGCATTTCTTAAGACTTTTATCATATACATGTTTTCTTTATTTGACTAGAAACTAACCAACTTTACCTTCATGGCTTTCCCATCCGCATGCCAACAAGTTAGATATTGCCTAAATTTCCCTAAAAAGGGAAGCCTTTTTACTATTTTTGCTAGCTACATGCAAGAAGATTTTGTGAATTTTATGAGGGCCACTTGGGTTTTGGTTGGGAGAATTATTGTGGTGAAGACCATACTAGAATCCTACACTCTTTTTGTTGGTGCCATATTTTGATTCAGTCAAGTTTGGAGAGGATAGAAGTTCAGTTTAGAGCTTATCTATGGAACTTTAGAGTCTCCAAGAAATGGGTTGCTATTGGGTGGAAACATGTCACTAGTAGGAAAGAGGAGGGTGGTTTTGTAGTGGGGTATTTGGTTGATAAATCCAAGAGGCTAGCGTTCACTTTGCCACAAGAATTGATTTAATGCATCCATGGACTTCTATTGTAAAGTTCATTATTGGTCAAAGTTGATTTGATCCAAGGTTGGATGGAGATTTAGCTCAGGATGATAAGCTTTTAGCACCAAGGTTGAGTTGGCTATTCAAGGCTTAGTCACAATAAATGCTTTGGTCAAAAGTTGGATAAGCATAATTGAGAAGGCTAAGTGGTGTGGTGATAACAAGGGTGACTCTTCTTTACTACTATCAAAGTGGACACACCATGCAACTTTTGGACTTGGGTTGGTTGACAGACCATAGTTTGATAGCCAAGCTTGTTAGTAAAGGTATATGCCATTGGTTGGATTTGTGGGATGTGGGCTTCATTGACTTGAAGCCATGGGAGGCAATTAGAGAGGAAATTCATATTACATTCATCTTTTGAACTTGGGTATTTACATTTGGTCGATAGGCCTCAGTTGATAGCCAAGCTCATTAGCAAAGGCATATGCTATTGGTTGGATTTGTGGGATGTAAGCTTCATTGACTCGAATCCATGGGAGGTCATTAGAGAGGAATTTCATATTAGTTCTAAGGAGTTGGAGAATATTTCTAAAGCAAATAGGTATGGTCCACATCATTCATGGGGCTTACAGGTAATCCTTTGTCTTATTGGTCATTTCACAAAAAGGTTAAGCTTGCAAAGGTGAAGAAGAGGATGTGCTTTCAACATCCAAATCCAAAGTTTATTTTGAAGGCTAAGAAGAGCTAAGATCAATACTTTCCTCACAACTCTTAAAAAGTTTGGAAGACATGTTATAAGTGTGCTTGGGGTGCTACATCTTCACATAGGCTCAATGTTTTAATATGGAGAGTTTTGTCTTAGAAGTTACCAGAATAAGGTGGAGAAGTTCAATAACACTAATCCCTATTGCACCTTTTGTAGTAGCAAGGAGGTGAATGTGTTGGGGTTGCACTTTCATTAAGAGGATATGGCATAGGTTTGAGAAGGTGATGCTAAAGGTGGCTTCATAGCTCAATAGTGTGGAAGTAAGTGTTGTTGGGGGATAGAGGTGACACGATGGTGGAATCCTAGAAATTATGGGCTATAATTACAGGAGTAATTATTAAGAGAGTCTATGCATTCGAAAATATTAGAGTTTATGATGGAGATAAATAGTAGATAGCATATAGATAATGCCTTTGAGGGGTGTTTTAAAGATGTCTAGCTTGTGTTGAGAGATCTAAAGTCATGTAATCCAATCTTAATAATAGTTGATTATACTTTGAGTAAGCTTTCACTATCCGTTCATTGGTGTTGTACATATTTTATATTTTCTTATAATACAATTATATTATTAAAAAAAGTATACCTCGATCATAGGATTGTTATGATTGCTTATTGTCAATTATGAAAGGACCATTTTTAAAATTGCCAAAAGGGGTTAGAGGAAAGTGATGAATGTATGTTGAACCTATAAACATATAGTCACCCAACTTGCATGGCTAGTGTCCAATTAATAGGAGTGCAACTAAGATGCATAGCGAGAGAAAGATTTGGGCCTTACACTAGATATAAGTGCACTAAAGCACATGATAAATAGACGTGTAGGGATAAAATAATATCGGGTTGTCATTGAAGGACTAGATTGTTAGATGGGTGGGCCTAGCTACATCAATCAATGGGTTGACTATAAGATGTATTTAGTTGAGGGTCAAGGAACAAGCACCATGATGAAAGATAGGGTTAATAACCATTTATAATCACATCATTCCTATGAACTAGTATGGCAAAATGATTGGAAAATAATTATGTAATGTGGATTATGCAATGAATAACTAGTTGACCAAGAATTTACATACATCATACTAGGTGTTTATTGAGCATGTTGTTTAATCCTATTAAGGAACGGCGAAAGATAACTAAAGAATGAACCTTGCATTGAATGTCGAACGATTTGTTTAAGCAACTGAGGTTTTTTAAAGGATAGTGGGTAGTTGGCATTCCTAAGTTGCACCCTCCTATGGTGGGTGGGCTTGATTAGTTGAACAAATTTTGAATACTCAATTTAAGTATTTGATACGTATAGTTTAGAATAAAATCTATGCGCATGTCTTCAAGGGGTGATACTAACCATTCAACAAATAGTGGAGATATTCACTATCCTCAAGAGCTAAGTGTATGTTGCGATTGCCTCTACGATACGTAATTTGACCAATGATATGATATAACATTGATGTTAGAAATCGAGGTGACCAGTCCTTATGTTAGCTTCTTCAAGATAGTGCTCTAATTAAGTGCTTTGAGCATTTTGAAACTAGTCAAGGTGAGAAGGTCTTGATTGGGCTTAACTTAGACCTTGTTCACTAGGTTACGTTGATAACGCTTATTGAGGGGATAGTGTGTTACCTTATATGCAATTAAATATCTATGGTGGGTGCTCATACATACACATATGCGTGCATGCGTGTGTGCACGTGAGTGCGTGTGCACATACACACATAGAAGCTACCTGTGTGCATCCATATATTGCGGTTTTTATTATTATGCATGGTTGTTTCTCTTTTGTGAGCTACAATAGAGAGCACATTACATCGATCAAGAATTTGTAATTAAAGAAAAGCTTTGAAAGTAGAGAAAAGGACACAAATGGAAGCTTATAATTAAAAGAAAATTTTTACTGCAATAAGTTTGTTCATGTAAAGACTACACAGTCAATCACATGTTTGTAGACATATGAAAACTAACATCTCCCCTTTAGAAATAAGATAAATAACAAGATGATATAATTAGTACGTAAATGAATAATAAAAACTCACATTGAGAACCTAAACGGGTTTAGTAGTGTTCACAAAAAACCAAGGTTTAGTGCCGAGTAAATTATTGAATACAAAAAAGAAAATAAGATTTCTAAGGAAAAAAGATTAAGTGATAAAAATTGAGACAATTTTAGTTATAATATAATAAAAAATGTGTGCAAGTAAAAGAGAAAACGTGCTGAAGGTCTTTGTATTGGTTATTGGTTAATTTTACTGAAGTGATTGTAGGCGGAGAGACACATGAAGGGATGACGGGGACACGGAGGTGCTGACTGGGATGACACGTCCTCATTGCTCATGTCTGGTCGTCAGTCTCACACAGGCAGCCAGGGCAATCGATTCTCTGCGGGGGGAGACAGGCAGGTAGATCGATCGAAGCAGCAGCTGATATTGCGCCATGGGCAGATACCGCGCTCCCGCCTCCACCTCCGAAGAGAACAGGTACAGTCGTCTCACACGAATTCCTGCGTTCCTGTTTTGTTTCGAAAACCCATTTCTTGAAGAGTTGGATGCTATGGCTGCCTCCATCGTTGTACGAAGATCGCCTTGCACTTCCAGAAAAATGTCCATCTCGCATGTATTGACATGCAACCTTACGCGAACTGTCAACATAATCACAAGGAGTTTTAGACAAATTCCCACTATATTTGCCATATTGTGAACCACGACAACGTCATGAGCTTCTGCGAGGAGCAGCCCCTGCCCCCCAACTGCACCCAGCTAGTTATCCAGTGCCTCCAGAGCAAACGCTCACCGATGATGAACATTATAGAGAAAAACAAGAGAGAACAGTCCCTTTCCTACATGGGCAAAAGTAAAAAGCTTCTCGTGCATGATCACCAGCAAAGCAAAATCTCACAGAGGAAGCCCATATACAAAGCAATTAGTCCTGTACTAACATCCCTAATATGAAAAATTTAAGGCATTGAAAATTGGAGGCTGTCTGCATGACTACTTTACATAGAGAAAATCTGCAGTGAAATAAGCTGACTTGAGATTGACATTGTGAATACCTGGGTCTATATCATTAATTAACTCAGGCAATGCCGGCTCATTTTACATGCCCCACATTAAGGAGGTGGCTAATTTATATTCTATCACACCAATGACTGCTGTATGAACAGCCACTCATCCATGTAGGCATGGCAGCCAATTATATAGCCATTGAAGCTGCCAGTTTACACTTCAGTGCACACTCTGATCAATTACAGTCCTCTTGATTACACCTTTCCAGCCTTGCAGTTAATATACAGCAATACCTCCAAATTTACTTTGCATGGCTAGGAATTTCAAATTAGTGCTTCTTGAACAGCTTAGAGTACACCAGGATAGGTTCTTGTAGCAAATTGCGTGTTTAGAATATGGCTTTCATACATTATCAATGAACCTCACGTCTTAAGAATGCTTGTATCAGGATATTGATATGCAGATACAAGCATATTTGTGTTAAGTAATTACATTAGTTGAACAAGTGCTGGCCCTGTTCTTAAAGTGCATTATACTAGAAGTAAAAGCCAAAGATGCCACAATTTTGTTCCATGGATTAGGCCTCGCTTTCCTATTCCTAGAAGACAAGAAGATTGTGAGAAGTCGAAGTATAAGCCTACTATGTGGTTGAACTCTGTAATGAACTTCATGGGAGAAGTTGAAGTGCAGGCTGAAGATGAGGACCATGTTGTCTTGAAGCCTAAGCCATCTTTCATACACCCAATGACAAGCCATGGGCCACACCCAAGATGCCTTATAAGAGAAGCATGGAGACTGAGGGTCACCAGCTGTAGGCTAGGATCAAGTGCTGCGATATTTTTGAGGATGTTTTTTCTTCCCCACAAAGATTTTGATGAGAGATGCAGAAGGCAGTAGAAGAAGGCACACTATAGATGCTAGCTTTTTGAGGGACACATCCGATATTTCTTATGTGGATGATCTCTGTGGTATAATCTTTCTAACCTCTTTGTCTTGCAAATTTGTTTGTGAAAATTGCTTTCTCCTGCTACAAGTGAGTGCAAGACTCGTGGATGTCTCAGGCGTACACTTGATGAGAATTATCTCAATTTTCTTGAGTTTGACTAAGATTGCTTCATGATTATAATTGCTAGATGAAAGTTATAATGGGTGTTAACAGGTCAAAAAGACGGCGCCTTGCGTTGAGTGGAGATAATGTGGAGTCAGGAGCAACAGGTTAGTCTGTTAGGTTTTCCATGTAGACAGTTTCATGCTGTGGAGAGTATTTCAAACAAGTACATGGCATGCTAGTTGCTTGTGCATTTGACCTTAAATCCCATGGTCCATGTTCGTTCGTCTACCAAGCTTCAAAGTTTTTTTTTGTCACTTATGGGAAAGTTACATCAGACATCTTTGCATATATAGTGCCCATTAGCACATTCTTTCAGCAAATTGGTATGTTCAAAGGTAGTCAGATGTGTCATTTTGAAACAACTGTTTTTGTGTTGATTAAGTAAAGTTATGTTTTGTACGCCAGATGCATAAAGGTCATGGTCTTTGGACCACCTTTTGTAATAAAATACCATTAGTGTTTGCAAAGGTATTTCTTTTACATGAAACACAATGATCATAGAAACTGTTGTCCTTATATGCTTACTTATCCAGTTAGCTTCAGGCTTTAGAACAATACTCCAGGGTTCATCTACCTCAAAAATGCAGAGTCAAGAAACTGTTGAATCTTTTTTTCGGTTCATAGGATAACCACCCAGAGTGGAGTACTCGATGAAAGCATTGTTGTTTGTGTGCCCATGTTGAAGAAGCAGTTGATTTTTGTGCTTGCAGGCAGCCATGAAGCTAAGAAAGCACTGTACCACTGCAATTACTGCAACAAGGATATTTCTGGCATCATTCGCATCAAATGTGCCAAGTGTCCTGATTTTGATCTATGTGTGGAATGCTTCTCTATTGGGGCAGAAGTCACTCCTCACAAGTCCAACCATCCTTACAGAGTTTTTGTAAGCCGCTTTTCTTGAGAATCTCTTCAAACACTAGAAGATTGTTTCTTTTGGAAGATACCGTGTGCGTAGTGGAAAGTCATGTTGTTGCTAAAATTGATTTACAAGGGTTGGTCAAGTTCGAGACTTTGGAAGTCTGTGTTTATGTTATCCTTAGGCATACAGTATGTAATTGGAATATCTGTAAAACTGCACTTTCAATCAAAGAAAGACACTTTGTGAAGTGTGAAGAGTACAAACTACTCTAGCGATGTCCACATTGTAGGCATTTTTGCACCACTGCACAAGGATGTGTTACTTGTGATTAAAAAAGGTTCTTTGTAAGTGAGGTGTTATGACTAGTAATGAAGGCTTAAAGCTTCAAATGTCATAAGAAAATTCAATGGTGTTCTTTGGAAGACCATATTCGCAGTTATATTGCAGGAGGGTGTAGTTATTTGAAAGACCTCCTAACTATGTGCTAAGTATAGCAAGTGAATAAGGATTCTTAGCTCATCAATGCCTTGTGTGGGTGTCGCAGTGATACTTCCACCACATATGTGTTAATCACGTGAATGAGGATTTTGAGCTCATCAAGTCCATATCTTATGTGTGAGCTGTATGTCATAGTGATGCTTTCTTCAAATATATGTCAAAATCAACAATGAGGCCTGCAAGTAAATGGTTAGGTGGGATAATCTACAAGTAAGAGAGGCAACATAGTCTAGCCTCGGGGGGCTTTAGTTGGATTTCCATTTTGTGCAATTTGAATGTAAACATATTACTCAACTATGGATCATTTTAGGAATCAGCATTTGAAGGTTTTAAAATCTCTAGATTGTGACGACATTTAGCGAGTGCTTAGAGTGGGTTGATGTTTTTGTGTGAGTGACCGTATGTGTAATTATAAGCTTGAAATGTTGAGCACCTGACAATTGCATTTTTTGATAATTTGGCCTTTTATCACCTAATTCATTTGGCTGAGGGTTTAGGGATGGTGTGCTCCAATTAACATGTTACATTTTGCAAAAAGGAAAAAAGAAAAAGAAAAAAAAAACCTGGAGAAACTCAAAGAAGTAAAAGTGCTCGATAGCCTAGCTACAACTAAAATTCTAAATCCTACGAGTACAAGGCTTCTTTTAGTAGTCTAGGGGGAATTTGGGAGATAAACCAAGGTGGGGTTGCGTAACACCATTGGGGTTGCCATTTTCATGATGTGAAAAACATGCTATGGTGACATCAAGTGTGAAAGAACAATTGTCTAGTCATACATGAACGGCTCTTCGTTGAAGATCAAGTGGAGTGTGGCTTCCAAATCTTGTACCTTATGAGGTTCCCAATAAGCTCCCACACCTTCAATTGGTAGGGCAAGGCATCCAAAACCAGTACCATAGCATATGAACCATTGGTGAATGCCATCTTGCTATATTGGTATCAATTAGTTGTTGAGCTAAAACACGCTTTAGAGCTAATTAGCATTTTTAAACAGCCCCAAAACACCTTAATTAATGAAAAACACAAATTTGCTACGTGGTTGGAGAGAGTTTTAGTGGTCCCTAAAGCCCTAATTTTTTGGGGCACCTTTCAACATCTACAAATAGATGGGTTGCCCACTATTTAGCCTTATCCTTTTGTATAGGTTTCTCAATCTATCGTGCAGATTTCAGCTATCAGCCACCTACCATCTGTTGTCCAGCCATCACTAACTACAGCCCATCACTATCCAGCCCTAGGCAGCCTGTTTTCAGCCATTGCCTGCTGTTTGGAGGTCTCCATTTGCTGTGTCATCATAGCACCTGATCAGTCTGCATTTTTAGCATTTGGTGCCAAGCAACGGGCTGCTGACATCTCTTCCATCGTGAAAGATGACTCCGGCAAAGACAGAAAACGATGAGAACCAGAAGAGAATTTTTTTTTTTAAAAGTCCCAATCGGTGAGCACGAGTGATTATTCTCTTCCCAACCACGCCTAGATAAGTGCTGGCATCTCCCTCCCCGTTTCCTCTGCCAGCCGTCCACTTTTGGTGAGTCCTACTATTCTTGGACTCTGTGACTCTCTAGGCTCCCCTTAACCCCGTTCGGGCGCCCAAAAGCCCGGACGGTCATTCTCGTGCATGTTCCCCTAGATTTACCTTAACGTTACATTAAATGTCACATTAATGTCACATTTCCTTCCCCTTAAGAATCGGTTTCATCCTCGAAAACGATACTTGGAAGGTCTAACTGTAAATCGGGAAACCTTTTCTTTAAAGTACTTACTCGCTCCCATGTTGAGCTTTCTTCTGAACAATCTTTCCACTTAACCAAACATTCTTGATAAATAGTATTCCTTGTTCGTCTATTACGAACATTTAATATTTTTTCTGGTTCATGTGGATTAGATTGGTCATTGAATAGCTCCTCAATATCATCATTTAAGATTAGATTATCCAAATCACCCAGCTTCTTCCTTAATTTACTTACATGAAAAATTGAATGTATTTTACTACCAACAGGTAGTTGGAGCTTGTAAGCCAATTCTCCCACCTTTTTAAGTATTATGAAAGGACCACAATACCTTGGCGAAAGCTTTGGACATTGTCCCTTTTTCATAGTTTTAGTTTGTTCAGGCACCTTAAGATAGACCAATTCTCCTTCTTCAAAGGAGATGTCTCTTCGGTGAGGATCTGCATATGCTCTAGCTTGATTTTGAGCTTTTTTAATATTTTCTTGAGCAAATTTTAACATACTATTCATATCCTCCAAAAAGTCTTTAGCTGCCTGAACCTTTTCCTTGTGCAGTCCTACTGCAAAAGGAGCTCTGGGCTGAAACCCGTACATTAACATAAATGGACTATATCCAGTGGAAGAGTGCTTGGCACTGTTATATGCAAACTGTGCTATCGGTAAATACTCTTCCCAATTAGTTTGCCTTTTAGTTACATATGCCCTAAGCATATCTTCAAGAATTTGGTTAACCCTTTCAGTTTGCCCATCTGTTTGCGGATGATCTGCCGTACTCATGCTAAGTTTAGTATCCAATTTCCTAAATACCGCACGCAAAAAATGGCTATCAAATTTTCTATCCCGATCAGAAACTATATTTGCCGGAAGGCCATACAATCGGTATATGTTCTCTACGAACAATCTAGCCAATTCTGGTGTTTTAACATCAGTTGAAGTTGGAATGAACCTAGCCATTTTGGTTAACCTATCCACAATCACCCACACAGAGTCGTGCCCCCTCTGTGTTCTAGGTAAAGCAACAATAAAGTCCATGGAGATACTCTCCCATTTTCCCGAAGGAATTTCTAATGGATGGAGAAGTCCTCCCATTTTTAATCTTTTAGCTTTATTAACCTGGCATTTATTACATTTGACCACATAGTCAAGGACGTCCTTATTCATTCCAGGCCAATAGAACTGCCTTTTAATAAGACTATAAGTCTTATTAACTCCTGGATGTCCCGCACTAGGGATATCATGACACTCAAAGAGTATTTGGCGCCTTATTTCTGTATCTTTCGGGACACATACCCTACCCTTGTAGAGTAAATAACCATTATCAATGGTAAAATTCTTCCACTTGAATCCAATTTGAGCAACCCTTGATGCTCCATTTCCTTGTTGAACATCCTCAGATATTCCTTCCTCAGTAGAAGCACTTTCATTTGGATCCCCATTTTTTATTGCTTCCCATATGTTGGAATATGCCGGATCAACCTGGCATTTCCCTTTTAAAGATTCAAGCAAGTTGGAAGTGAACTGAGTAAAACTCAATTCATTAATGATGGGCATTCTACTGAGTGCATCAGCTACTATATTATATTTTCCTTTTCTATATCTTATCTCATAGTCGAACTCTTGAAGGAGTTTGGCCCATCTGGCTTTACGCTCGTGTAAATCCGGTTGATCATTAAGCCACTTAATGCTTTCATGATTCGATAAAATCAAAAGTTTGGCACCATACAAATAGTGCCTCCATTTCTTCATTGCATGTACTATTGCATACAGCTCCCTCTCATAAACAGAATAATTCTGTTTTGCACGATCTAATTTCTTGCTTTCAAAAGCAACTGGTCGACCTTCTTGTAATAAGACCGCGCCTATCGCCTTATCACTGGCATCAACTTCAACCACAAATGGTTTATTGGGATCCACTATTAATAGTACTGGAGCTGTAGCAATAGCTACCTTAAGTTTTTGAAAACTTTCATTTTGGTCTGTTCCCCAATTAAAACTTTTCCCTTTCCCTTTAAGTTGGTCTGTCATTGGAACAGCTATTTTGGCATAATCTCGAATGAATCTACGATAAAATCCAGATAAACCTAGGAAGATCTGCAGCTCTTCCAGGTTTCTTGGAGGTGGCCATTCAATAATTGCCCTTACTTTTTCTGGATCCATGTTGATTTCCTCTTTCGAGATAATATGCCCCAAATATTTGACCTCTTGTGCAAAGAATTCACATTTAGTTTTCTTCGCATAAAGGGAATGTGTTCTTAACAGTTGGAATACTAATTGTAAGTGTTTCAAATGTTCTTATCTTGATTTACTAAAGATCAAGATATCATCCAAAAAGACTACTACAAAATGTCCTAGATAGGGCCGTAAAACACTATTCATCAGCTTCATAAAGGTAGCTGGTGCATTAGTGAGGCCAACATCACCAAAAAATCATAATGCCCGTATCTAGTACGAAATGCCGTCTTGGGAACATCTTGTGCCTTAATTCTTACTTGGTGATAGCCTGATCTTAAATCTATCTTTGTGAAGAATTTTGCCCCTTGTAATTGATCAAAAAGATCTTCCATTCTGGGCATGGAAATTTATTCTTCACCGTTATTTTATTAAGTGCTCTATAGTCAACACAAAGTCGCATAGAACCATCTTTTTTCTTTACCAATAAAATTGGTGAAGCCCAAGGTGAATTACTGGGTTGAATAAACCCTTTATCCAGATAATCCTTAATTTGTCTTTCAACTTCTTGATGCTGTGTTTCAGTTAACCTATACGGTGGTTTTGAAATAGGGTGTGTATCCTTATTTATATCAATTGGGTGATTTATATCACCCCTATCTGGTGGAAGGCCACTTGGTAAATCAGAAGGAAACACATCTTTAAAATCATCTAACAAACTACTCAATTCATTATTAACATTCAATTCACAAACATAAGAAAATTGTTGCTTTATATTACAGAAAGTAAAAGTATTCTGTACAGGAAGAGACCATAGCATATATACCTCACAAACTTCCTTCTTTATCAGCTTCTGAACTTCAGTAGAACACAGCAAAGGATTATCAGATACTTCATGTTCATCTTGAATAACAAAAGTCTTACCATCCCTTTCAAATTCCAGTGTATTATGGTGATAACTACGTTTTAAGGATGGTTCCAATCCCCATAGCCACTCCCTCCCTAGAGCAATATCAGCTCTTTCCATGTTCATTATTTGGAAATCAAGTTTATCTTTATATCCTTGAATCTCAATTTCCAAATTGGATACCATTGTATCCCATATTTTATTGTCTTGGCCTTGCATCATACGAACAACATATTGATGCCCACTTTTTTGTTGGGGAAGTTTCAATTTTTTGACAAGTGCATAATTTATAAAATTATGTGTGGCAGAGTCATCAATCATGACTCTAACCCTTTTTCCAGCTATCAATCCATGTACTCTAAGTAAATCATGTGGCCCAAAAGTAGGCTGCCACATAGAAGTTGACATACAACACTTATGTTGTACATCCATGTGCAAGACCTCTAAAGATTTGTACTTTTCATGGCCCTTTAATTCTAAGGTCTGCACTACATGGATTTGTTTTTCTTTTCCCTTGCCCTTGTCCTTATCCTTTCCTTTGTCTTCCCCATTTTTCTTTTGAGGGCAATTCCAAGCAGCATGGTTAGGGGATAGGCAATTGAAACACAACTTTTCTTTTTTGGCCTTATCAAAGTCATCAGGACTTAACTTTGGCCTCATATATGGTTTCTTTTCAAAAGGTTGTTTTTTACCCTTAAAAAATGGCATTTTCCTTTTAAATTTGCCCACAAATTTTGAGGTTTCCAATTCCTTAGACTTGGGCTCCGTATCAGTGAGACTAGTGAGTGTACCTGGACGCATACTATCTTCATGAATTAATGCAAATTTAATTGCCTCTTCCAGCGTCTTAGGTAAACTCCGTTTTACTTCCTTTTTACAAGCTTTATCTAGTCCCCTAATGAATCCTCTTGTTTTTTGGAATTCATCTATTCCTTCCAATTTGAGGATTATCTCACGATATTCCTCCAGATATGTCAGCAGGGGTCGTCCCTTTTGTCTGACATAATCCCAATCTTCCCAATTTCTTTCCATTTCATTTTCAGGAAGAAATTCTTTCAAAAAGACGGATTCAAATTGAGCCCAGGTTTCAGGTATTTTATTCACCTCCTTTAAAGTTCGCCACCACTTATATGCTTTGGGCCCCAAAGTTAAACTAGCCTCCAGTGCTTGGAGATGTGGTGGGGTATTTTTTAATTTATGTAAATCTTCCCATTTTTGGAGGAAATTAAAGATTGTGTCTTTATTCCTATCTTTTTCCTCCCCGTAAAATTGAGGTGGTTTCATATCCTTTAGAACTGGATTATCCCTCAATTTATGGTAAGGTTAGGGTTCCTTAGGATCTCGCATAGTCACATCTAAATCTTTCGATGAAGATGGGACATCTGAGGATTCTATCTTATTTTTATCTCTTTCCAACAATAAAGTTAATTGAGATTTTATTTCAGTGAGTGTTTGAGTTAAAAATTCCATTTGAACCCCCTGAGTTTGCACACGAGCAGTAAGATCATCGAATTGCTCTCGTGTAGCAAAAAATTCTTCCCATTGTTCTTCTTGTATTTCTGGTTCATGGGGATCTACCATAGGTTGGTCCCCAGAACTAGAGCTTTCCATTACCCTTTCTTTCCCTTTTTCTGCCATTAATACACTGGAATTGGAAAGCAAAGATAAGAAATTTGCATACAAAGTAAAGTACTTACCTGATTTTAATGGCAGGCGGTGGTTGCTGGTTTGGAAAGAAACCCGAAGAGTAAGGAACAAATTTTATCTTCCCAGACTAGAGCAATGAAGCAGTCATGCTGGAAATTCAATTTCCTGACTTCAGTCGTGTATGACATTTTCTGTCAGTTCCATGACATTTTTCTGTCCGTCTCACAGCAGTCGTGACAACAGTCGTGTCACGTTTCACGTTTTGCCTCCGTCTCACAGCAGTCGTGACACGTTGTCGCGTTTCACCTCACGACCACACGCCTGGTCGTTTCGTCTGAACCTTCCTTCTGCCCGTAACGTCACTTTTTACGTGATGTGGCACGTCTCACTTTTTTTTTTCTTCACGGCCCGTCACGCTTTCACGGCGTCTTTTTTCGGCCAGAACTCATTAATGACGAGTGACACGCGACCTTGCGAAGGACTGACGACCTGGCGGACGACTGACGACCTGGCGAACGACTGACGACCTAGCGAACGACGGATCTGGCCGTTGAACCATAGGCTCTGATACCAATGAAAGATGACTCCGGCAAATACAGAAAACGATGAGAACCAGAAGAGAATTTTTTTTTTTTTAGTCCCAATCGGTGAGCACGAGTGATTAATGAAAGATGACTCCGGCAAAGACAGAAAACGATGAGAACCAGAAGAGAAATTTTATTTTTTAGTCCCAATCAGTGAGCACGAGTGATTATTCTCCTCCCAACCACGCCTAGATAAGTGCTGGCATCTCCCTCCCCGTTTCCTCTGCCAGCCGTCCACTTTTGGTGAGTCCTACTATTCTTGGACTCTCTGACTCTCTAGGCTCCCCTTAACCCCGTTCGGGCGCCCAAAAGCCCGGACGGTCATTCTCGTGCATGTTCCCCTAGATTTACCTTAACGTTACATTAAATGTCACTTTGTGTGACATAATCCCAATCTTCCCAATTTCTTTCCATTTCATTTTCAGGAAGAAATTCTTTCAAAAAGACGGATTCAAATTGAGCCCAGGTTTCAGGTATTTTATTCGCCTCCTTTAAAGTTCGCCACCACTTATATGCTTTGGGCCCCAAAGTTAAACTAGCCTCCAGTGCTCACTTTTAATGTCACATTAATGTCACACATCGGGTGACTAATGCAGTACTTGTGTTTTTGTTGTCCAACAGGCCGTCTAGATCAGCAAACACCTCTCTTGTGGTGGCCTAACAGTTCTTTGCCTTGGGTGATCAGTTTTCAGCCTTTCTTTGATGGTACACTAATGCGTTTACTAGATTTTAGTCTCCAACTGATGTATTTTGGTGACTAGCCTGCTGCCTTTCATTATTCAGCACTCTCTCATCTCCGGCTGGTGGTTACTGCACTTGGGATCCATCTTTGATGGATGTCACTCTCCAACACTGCATTGCTTTGCCCTTGGGCATTTTGTATACTCTTACATTCATGTATCGTATTCTTTCATTTTAGGGTTTCTCCTCTCTATGTTTGAGTTTTGCGTTTTTGCATTTTGCGTTTAGGGTTTGAGTTTTGCTTGTCTCTGTTTGAGTCTTGGTCGTACATGTGTTTCCTTAGTGTAAACCCTAGCATATCTTCATATGGTATTAGAGCCGGTGCTCTTCGAAAGAGTATCCTACGGTGATTGTGGAGGCTAGTCTTTGTGCAAGACTCACATGCAACTTGATTCAGACTCAATGCCTTAGGCATCTTCTTCTAGGGATCCTACAACGCTCTATTAGACTTCTCCATCGTTGGAGGCTTTGAGAAAGCATCATGGTCTCAAGGAGGAGGTAGACATACCTTCATCTTTATTGTCTTCTTATTGTTTTGGTTATCTTACAAATGAAGAGTTTGAGGAGTACTTGTGCATCATGTTCAGGTACTATGCATCCCATTGTGTAGAGCACCATTGGACGGATCCTAAGCTGTGTCCATTGGTGGATTATACCATCATCCTTCTTCCCATGATACTTTATCACCTTTTCCTCATCATCATCGATATCCTCTAGTGGTTGGGTATTCTTGTACTGTTTTGTGATGTGTTGGGTGTAACATCCCCACTCTTACCTTCTAGGTCATTGCTATTTAATTGGCCATGATCCCTAAAATTAACTTTCCATCCAAAAAGGAAAAAGATTCAATGTGGTTCCATTTGCCTTTGTAGGGCTTGGTAGGCCAGTGGGCAGCCAATGAGCACCCTTTGTTTGATGTCCTGTCCTCTCGAGGGTGACTACTTGGACTCCCTTGGTAAGATAACCATCGCCTCTGTAGTCTTGGTGGGCCACTGGGGAGTCGACATGCACTCTTTGTTTGATGCCCTGGCTGCTTCGGGGTGGGACGCCTTGGGGTAAACATTGCCGGTGTAACCGGCCTGTTCACTGGGAAGGGCGGTAGTGTACAACCAAAATATATAAATACTTTCACCCAATTTAGAGTCGCCCACTTTACCTGAATTTAAAGACACAGAATCAAGAAGAAAAACATGAAGCTAGAATGCTCCTGTTGCAACACGTACACCCTGTTGGCCCCTAAGTTAGGCGCCCCTTGCGGTATTTCTTTATTTTTAAAAAGAGAAAGTACAATGGGCTGTCTTTCACCTATTCTGGGTGAAATTTGACAGCATAACAGTACAATTACTGACCCAAATCAAGTTGACCAGGAGGGGAAACTCTGCCCAAGTCTGAAACTTCGGGTTGGAGTGCAGAATTGACCATTTCAGTCTGCTGTAATTACTGGTTCAGACCTGTTCTGAGACCTGTTTTCAACTCATACTGTTCCCTGTACTGTTCAGCCCACTGTAATTACTGGTTCAGACCTGTTCTGAAACCTGTTTTCAGCTCATATTGTTCCCTGCACTGTCCTGCATCATCAGTGCCAAGTGCCCCTTGATTCTGACATCAATTGGGCTCTGAAATAACCTCTGAACAGTCCAGAATCAGTACTGGTTTAGTGCTGTTTTAGGCACTTGCTTGGTGAGGTTACCACCCTCACCTGTTCCTGCTCGTGGGCAGCAAACAACTGCTCCTGTTCCTGGAGAAAGGAGGCTCTTGCCTCATGCAAAAACAGCATATTCCACGCAGCTGTACCTGAATCAGAAGAAAGGCCCTTGATTCTGCAGCATAACCATACTGTCAGGGAGAGAAAGAGAGAGAGTAGGAAGCAAGCTTAGCCCTCTATGCATCATAAATAAGGTAGACCAGCTCGCAAGAGCTCTCCATCAGCAACTGTCCTTCTCAAATGAGCCCTTCTAAGCCCAAAAACTGCACGCCAGCCCTCTTTAAAGAGGTAAGCGCACCAATTTGTGCCAAATGGCAGCACTGTAAGATATTTCCCGTTCTAACCTTCGGGTTTAAAATTCTCCATCCTCGGTTCAAAATTTGACCTCGGCACAGACTAGAGGATTAGTCCTCGTGCAAAAACGAAGATAATGACGCGAACAGATTCTGAGGTCCAAAAATAGTAACTCCCTAAATTTAAGGAGTTGCTTCCATTGCATCCCACTAGTCTTTTGACCATCTTTGCAGACTATGGCTACATCCAAATTTGTAATGTAGCTCAACTGAAAGTGAATTTCCATTGATGACCCCACATGGACTAATCTCTTGAAGATTTGTCCATCTTCACTTTGAACTAGTCTCTTCCAAGCTAGTTCTTCAACACACTTGTCCATATACACTTTCACAAGTCTCTTCCAGGCTTGTCAATCTACAGTACCATCAGTCTCTTCCAGACTTGTACTGGACCTTAACTGTCCAGTCTTGACTCACTAGACATTCCTGTCCGTTTCACATACTGGCCATGCAACTCAGGCGTTTAGATTTCAAGAGGGATTCTTCCAAAAAGAAAAACCAAATAAAATATGTAATAAAGAAATCAGCAAAAAAGGTAATAGTTGTCACAGTCTTGTGACAGCCGGCCTTTCCTTTCAGGTTCAGTTTTGGGCGTAAGAGGGGATGTTGAGCTAAAACATGCTTTACAATTGATTAGCATTTTTAAATAGCCCCAAAACATGCTTAATTAATGAAAAACACAAATTTGTGTGCGGTTCGAGAGAGTTTCAGTGGCCCCCAAAACCCTAATTTTTTGGAGCACCCTTCAACATCTATAAATAGACGGGCTACCCACCATTCAGCCTTATTCTTTTGTGCGGGTTTCTCACTCTATCGTGTAGATTTCAGCCATCAGCCACCTACCATCCGTTGTCCAGCCATCATTGATTGCAGGCCATCACTATCTAGTTCTAGGCAGCTTGTTTTCAGCCATCGCCCTGCTATTTGGGGGTCTCCATATGCTGGTCATCATAGCACATGATCAGCCTGCGTTTTTAGCATCTGGTGCCAGGCGACAAGCTGCTACCATCTCTCCCACCAGGTGACTGTTGCAGTACGTACGTTATGTTGTCCAATAGGCTGTCTAGATCAGCAAACTCCTCTCTTGTTGTCACAATTTCTTTTCCTCGGGTGATCAGTTTTCAGCCTTTCTTTGGTGGTACATTGTTGCGTTTACTAGATTTTAGCCTTTGGCTGCTGCATTTTGGTGACCAGCTTACTGCCCTTCATTATTTTGCACTCTCTTATCGTTGACTGGTGGTTATTGCACTTGGAATCTGTCTTCGGTGGATGCCACTCTCCGACATTGCATTGTGCTGCCATTGGGCATTTTATACACTTTTACATTCATTTACAACATGCATTCACTTCAAAGTTTCTTCTCTATGTGTTTGTCTTTGTGTTCAAGTTTTGAATTTTTGCGTTTTGCGTTTAGGGTTTGAGTTTTACTTGTCTCTGTTTGAGTTTTTGTGTTTCAGTCTTGGTTGTACTTGCTGTTTCCTTAGTGCAAACCCTAGCATATTTTACACTAGTTGCTCGTTGCAAGACCCCCATGGATTGTTGGCTAGACAAAGGACACCTTGCAGCTATTTGCTATCCCAAAGATGCCTCTAGAAGGTTCATAATGGCTTTGTGTTGCTTTGATTTCCCTGATATTGGTTGCCAGGGGGGCCCACTCCATATAATCCCACATCACTATATGGCATCAATTTGTGCCATGTAGGTGAAGAAACTCATTAAAATATGTGAAATTGAAGAGGCTTGTTGGCTCTAGTCCCCTCGGTTGCAATAATCTAGCTCATCCAAAGCTCTACTCCCATAGCTATGCTTGGCACTCTATGAATGTTTGACCAAGCAAGATGCGGGTCTAACTTCTTGCGGCCTAGTGATCCTAACTTCTTCATTGGCTTGGAGATCTATTAGATGGCACATGGCATTTTCATATCTTAGCATAGGTACATCTTCGAGTTACTTTTTGGAGTTCGGTATGGCCGAGTATTGGCCTTTTTCTTGTCCCATGAAATGAGAGTCCAAGCTTTTGATGTTTGGAGATCCCCTTCTAGATGCTACCCGTTTCAAGTGCCTTGTTGGTTCATTGATGTGGCTTATTCACACTTGCCCGGACATTTCCTTTGTGGTGGCATCATTGTCTTTTTTAATGAAGACTCCTACTTAGGCTCATTGGAGAGCTACTTTGCACATTCTATGCTATTTATAGGGGACTTGATCCTATGGGATCATGTAAGGAGAGAGGGCCACTCTTTCTAGATGGAGCGACTCAAATTGGGTTGGTAATGTGGATTTGAGACAATCTGCTATAAGTTATGCTTTCTCCCTTGGATCGGGAGCTATCTCATGGAGTAGTAAGAAGCAGCCTACTATAACACTTTCTTCTACAGAGGCTGAGTATTGTGCCCTTTGTTCCATAGCTATGGAGGCAGTTTGGCTCTGTTGGATGTTGGTAAAGATTGGCTTTTTGTAGGCAGGTCCTAGTCAGTTGCGTGTGGATAACCAAAGTGCCTTAGCTTTGACCAAGAACCTCGTGTTTCATGTCGCACGAAGCACATCAAGGTTCAGTACCATTATGTACAGGAGTATATCGTGGATTGTGAGTTAGTAGTGGTCTATTGTCCTATGGTGGACAATGCGGCAGATCTCTTCACGATGCCTTTTACCCTAGGTGTTTGTGCTTCATCACATGAGATTGTTGGGTCTTCAGACTCTTGTGTGAATTTCTTAGGTTTGTCTGACATTTTAGAGCATTTGCTACCCTCCTAGTTAGTTTCCAGCCCCCTGCTAGCTTGCAACTGCTCTAGGACTGCCATCTCAACATTTGCACAGTTTTTTATTGCAGTTGGCCCAGTTAGGGGCAGGTTGGCCAGATCAGTTCAGCCAGTTTTGGTGGTTTTCAACCATTTATAGGCGACACACTTGGCTGGGCAGACCTCTCACTCTTCTATCTCATAGGTGCTTCGTTAGGTGGCTGCAGTCTTCTCTGTCTCCGGTGCGGGTAGGAGGCTGCATACTCTCCGACTCCATCATCGTCACCGTCTCCATCACCATCACCATCCCCTTCACTGTTGAAGGTGATGTCATCACTATTTAGCCTAATTCGGTGCCCTTACATCAGTCTTGGGTCGCGTGCTGGGATTGACCAGCCCTCATTGTATTCAGCTTTAGTCTTTGTTCAGTGCAGATCATTCTTCTCTTCCTTCTTTCTCTTCCTTCTTTCTCTTCTCTTCTCCTTTTCTCTTGGTGTTCATGATTCTCTTCCATTGTGCACTCTCACAGATCCTTCATAGAAGGAGAGTCATCAATAGAGAGCATTCAATGCTTCTTCTTCAAGGTGATACGGTGGGAAAAAGTCTTTTGATGTTGGAGGGCAGAAAGTTTTGTCCACACTTCTGCCGCTGTCCGCAGTATGTGTACATGAACAAGGATAGAGTCCTATAAGCTCATAAAGAGAGAGGATTGGGCTCGAGAGTTGAGCCGACCCCAAAGGGCTGCACAATCCATAGTAGGACCAATTGTGGGATCCTCCACGAGATGAGGAATGGGGGTAGTAATGAAAGCCCAATAGACTCCTCATCTGAGTCATCTTTGTAGACCTGCAAACACACTAAATCTGTTGTGTTTTGGTGTAGAAGAGCGTGAATTGAGAGAATAAATAGCTACACTTGTAAAAGTATAGTGGTTGTTGTTGTGCCTTTATGAAAAGCACCTTAGCGATGCAAAAATCTGCGTTTTCTGCAGTAAGCAGCATGCTGAAAATCTACGTTTTCAACAGCAGTGGTCTCCTTCGGTTGGAACTTGTGTCCTTGCTTAGGTGATGATATCATGTGAGAGTGCGCAATGGAAGAGAGACACAAACATGGAGAGGAAAGAGAAGAGAGACACATTAGGAAGAGGAGAAATTTGCACTGAATGTGAAATGAATGTTGAATACAATGATGGACCAATTAGTCCTTGCACCAGCCCAAAGCGTCAATGTTATGAGGATGTGAAATTTTATTACTTTGCTCATCATTTGATGAAAAGTTAATTAAATGTGTTAATGTGGCTTGCACATGTGAGGTGCAAGCCAATTATTTCAAAGTGTGGGACCCAGGACCTTGAGATATCAATTGGTGCCAAAGGCAAAAGTTGTAATAAGTTATGTCTGATAGGTACTAGGTGGTACCCGATGTCAGATTTTGGCCTAGACCAATTTATTAGCCCACTAATTTTAGTGGTGACATTAGAGATTAGGCATTAATTAATTAATTATTGCCAGTCTAAGGGTCAATAATTGCTTAGGGATACTTGAAAGACAAATTGTCCCAACCAATTTAATTATTGACTGGTAAAATTAAATTTTCGAGTACTAGAATAATTATTAAATCAATTTTTAGAATTGATATTCTGAAAATTAATTTAATAAGTTCGATAATGCTGGAAAATGGGATTAGAAGGCTACCACTTGGCGAAACTTGCGCATGTAAGTGGGAAAAACGTTTTTAGGGGCTGGTGGAATTGTATTCTAGCCATTGTGGGGGAGGAGGAGGTTGTTAGAGAGCAAGGAGAGGTTGCTAATGTGATTTGCAGCCACTACAGATTAGTCCTATAGCATGTGATAGTAGTTTGGAGCCCTCTAGGAGTAGGTGGTAGCATCCCAAGGTTCTTTTGGTGCAAATGATAGAATATATGAGGAGACAATAATTTTTTTGGCGGTCCCCTGTTGTGGGGAACTGCTTCCATGGCTGTTTGAGTAGGGCAGCAACAATTTTTTGGCATTTCTTACAATGAAACTTTGAAATTTCTCTTTCTACAACCTTCTCTCTCATTCTCCAACCATCTCTCAAGTTATCTCAGTATTTTTCAGCGGTTTGAGCCATCAGAGGAAGAGATTTTAGTCAATCTTTGTTGTAAACCTTAATTTACAGCAGAAATTAGGGTTTGACAATCATCTCGAGATGCATGCTCAGAATTGAGGGCCTAGGAATTTCAGGGAGATTCAAGAGGGCAGCAAGCCAATGTGAGATTTGGGGTTGAATTTGTCTTTTAAGTAGCAGGGTGAGGGCCAATTCCCAAGCAAACTAACGGGTAAATTGGTTTGGAGACTTATTGGTCAGTTTTGACAATAGGAGGCACTTGGATTAGCAGTGGAGATTAGAGGATTTGAGTTGTACTTTTTCATTTGCAATATAAGATAAACAAATATTGCAAGAGGCGCCAGTTTTGGGGCCAACAGGGTGTCCAATGTCCAAGATTAAAGTGGTAAGTGTGCATTTTCAGTTTACGCGAATTTTATGCTTGTTGTAATTAGTGATTAATTAGGTTATTTACTAGCCTATCCGAGAAGGAAGGCTGGTTTCATGGTTCCATCATTGGAATACCATCAATTGCCTCGAATTGGTGGGCTTGAGGCACCTGATTGAAGGTTAGAAGCTTTGCTCTATGGCTGAAATTGTAGTCAGCTAAGTATTATAGCAAGAACGTCTTAAGATAGTGAGATGGGATCAAGCAAGGATGATGCCTCTCAATCTGAAAATTCACGAAGTGTTGGGGAAAATGCAATGCGTGATCTTGGACAAGGCACAAAGCATGGGTAGCAAGCTGAGAATGGGGGAATTTGACAAGAGGTGGGTCCTTCTAGGTCTCTCAAAGCTGATGACTAGCAGGAGTAAGAGGAATTTAATGACCAATTTAAAGATCAACTGAGGAATTTAATGACCAATTTAAAGATCGGCTGAGGACAATAGCTGAAATGTTTATGCAATTGCCAAATGATACTTAATTCATGCGCTTGGGCAGCAAAGGCAAGAAGAGGGAATCATCTTCAAGAGCTTCGAAACAGCAAGATGCACCAAAGGAAGAGCCAATACAACAGCATGATATTCCAAATGTGGGTAGTGAGTATAAGCAAATGATGCACGTGGAGCAATTGATGTATATGCAAGGCCAACTTGGAAGTACCAACAATGTTTTTTGGATAACAAGGCATGCATGCAATTATGGGGCCACCAAATTACTTTGGTAGTGGCACTAGTTTCCATGCTGTGATGGGTTAGGGACCACATATGGGGATGTATGGTACAACTCCTTATGGTATGTAGCAATCAATGCATGGTGTGCAAGGCTCAATGTATCTAGGTGTGACTCATATGGCCAAGTCTTTTGTGCCAAAGTTCCATTTGTGAATGAACTTCAGCCATAGCCAAGAACTTGCCAGGTAATGCTTTACAATGCAAATAATACAAAGTCCCCCTTTTGCTCCCTTTACAATTAGCATAGAGCCCTTGTGGACCTTCCAAGATCCACCACCAAAGGTAGTAAAATACCCTCTTGCATCAAGTTGCCCAACTGATAGTAGACTTTTCTATATGCTAGGTACATATCTGACATCTTGTAAAATCAACTCTTGGCCGTTTTCAAGGGTCAAGTGAATGGCACCTACATCCTCTATCTCACATGCATAGTTGTTGCCCAAGTAAACCTTGCCTAGGTAACTTGCAATGTATTCAGAAAATGACTCGAAAGAGGGAGTAACATGAAAAGAGGCACCGCTGTCCACTATCCATGATTGGGACAGCCCATCATGAGTTGAAAGTAAGGCATCAATTACCTCCTTTTTGGTGATGTGCATATCACTTGTTGTTGCCATAATATCTACATCATTGCATGAGGCTGTAACAAGTATCTCTTTAGTTTCAGGAAGCTCTTCAATGACCACACTAGATGCAACATTTGCCTTTGCAACTTCTTTTGAGGAAGAGCTGCTATCGTCTTTCTTTTCATCCTTCTTTTTCTTTCTGTGCTATTTCTTTCTTTCTTGCTCTTTCTTGTAGTATTGGCAATCGGGCTTTTTATACCTTTTACTCCCACACTAATAGCAAGTAACATCTTGCTGTTTGCCCTTGCTTTTACTCCTACGTTTGCCTTTATTTGTTGCATTTCCCCTCTTCTCTGACCTGCCTCTAAGATGATAGGCTGAACCATTGCTTTCTCCATTGGACTTTTTTTTGACCTCCTCATTGAGTATAGAGCCCCTAATACCATCAAAGGTTAAAGCAGGGTTGTTGTTAAGTGAAACAACCAAAGAATCCTAGCTATGAGGCAAAGTCATCAACAAGAAAATAGCCTTTAGTTTATCATTGAAGGCTGGCAAACCAAAGTCCTGCAACTGACTCAAAATCCCTGTGAAGGCACTCAAATGCGCAGATGTTGGCTTAGACTCATCCAACTCCATGTTCACAAACTTGCACATGATTCATTGGAGTTGTATTTTCATAAGCCTCCTTTAACTTTTTCCATATACCATAACCCTATCAAGACGCTTAATGTCTGTAAGTACATCATCATACACAACCATCTTAATGTATGCAATGGCCTTCTTGTTGAGTTTAGCCAAATCAACATGTGGCATAGCTATAGGTTTAGTTTCCAAGAGAGCATGATCATAGTCCTTGAGAAGCATTAAACCTCTTGATTTCAAAGAGAGATTTAGTGTCACTCCTGCTAGAAGCATTAGTGGCCATTTTTCAGCAATGCACCAAAAAACCATATTTGAAGGTATAAATCCCAACAAGTTTGCATCCATGAAGGTGTTGAGAAACCCTTCACCCTTCACCCGCAGTTTGCGTTTTTGCGTTTTTGCATTTTGTGTTTAGGGTTTGCAGCCCCAAAAAGGAGCGCCACCCTAGATTGCTTGTGCCTATTTATAGGCCACTCTCATTCATTCCGTATGGTTGATTCATTCAATCCGTCATCTCTTCTCTCCAGCCTCTCCACTACCCTCACACCCCTGTAAAGAAATACTCTTGACACAGAAGCACAAATAACAATCGTACGACAAAGCACAGACTGATAAAAGAACACAGTTAGGGTTAGGGTAACTCAGAGACAATGAACACAGAAAATAACTAAAGTGATATAATTTCTGAATATACAATGCTCATGCAACAAACACACTATGCAATGAATGGATACTGAACCTCGAACTCCTGTATCTCAAGGATCAAGGCAGGGCAATGAGCTGGAGATTGTGTCGTACTCCGAACGGATCCCGAATCGCAGCAAGGCAGTCTTCGGACGTCGAACACCAGCAAATGCAGCAGTGAGAAGGTGGATCTGATGTGGACGGCAGTGAGAAGAGAGAAATACTCTAAAAGCAGGTTGTAGGAGAGTGAAAGACTAAAAAAGTAGGTTGGACAGCTTGCAGGAGAGAGAAAATTGCCAAATGCAGACTAGACAGCGAAACGTAGGAGAGAGAAAACTGCTAAACATAGGAGAGAGAAAACTGCCAAACGCAGGCTAGACAGCTTGGCGACAGCTTGCAGAAGCTGGGAGACAATTGGAGGAGAGAAAACTGCCAAACACAGGCTGTAGATGACGTGGCAGACAGTACAGCAGCAGATTTGTGCAGGAACAGCAGTTGCCTGGCTGGGATCAGCTGCAAATTGCGAGAAGAGGGCTAAAAATCAGGTGCCAATTGATGTAGACAGCAATGGACAGCTTTGATTGAGATGTCCTTCGCGAACAGGGTGTGGGCAGCAATCTGAAACACCTGAAATTTGCAAAAACGAGATTGTGGGTTGAATGGAAGGTAGCATACGTATTTATAGAAAGTTTGGGCCCTCCCAAGTGAGTTTGAGCTTATGGGATACAAAAACTCTATAGGATTGCGTTTCTTTTAAATAAACAAGGTTTCTTTATTAATTAAGCAAGTTTTGGGGTTGTTTAAGTAAAGCTAATGCATTTTTAGCTCAACATTCCCTCTTAGACCCAACAATGGTGCCACGAGAAAAATCTTTTATGCCAAGGCGTTCCATCCCAAAGCAGCTGCCCAGTGGCCTACTAAGACTACAGAGGCAATGGGTATCCTATCAAGGGAGCCCAAGTGATCACCCTAGAGAGGACAGGGCATCGGAAAAAAGGTGCACGTTGGTTGCCCAGTGGCCAACCAAGCCCTACAAAGGCGGATAGAATCAACTATGGACTGCTTTTTTTTTTTTTTTGCTTTTAAGGGCTTTTTTTTTTTTGGATGATTGATTTAGCATTAAGTGGGGGTTCAAATCAACTTTTGTCCTATTGAGTATCCATGCCCCAAACGAGAGAATGATAAAAGATGGTCAGACCCAAGACCTTCACAAAAGAAGCATACTATCCCTACCATTATTGGGTGTCAGTGAAGAAGGAAAATGGTTGTTGGTATAGAAAATATGTGAAGCAAGCAAGACGAGCAAAGCAAGCAAGCAAGCTAAGGAAAAAAACTGCCTTGGAGACTGCCATGGGAAATGCCACGAATATGGTGGATCTAGAGTTGACCACTCCAAAAGACCGAAAAGGGATAAATTCGCACAGATGCATGTTTACATGAACAGAATGCCAATGCATATGGGGTAATGCAAAGGGTGATACAAGATGCATGCTCACGCAAGATGCAATGCAATGGTGTCACTTGGACAGTGCCCTCGCAGGGGAATTGTTCACTTGCCCTAGTGTCCTTTTACAATCCTATTACCTTGATAGTGCGGATGAAGTTACAAAAGTCCGTAATATAATAAATAAATGAATGTCTAAAAAACGGTAAGCATCATCATTGTCACTATCAAGAGTAGAAGCCACCTCCTCTCAAACTGGAAGGGAAAGCAAGAGGGAAGCATCCTCTCCCTGTCAAGCTGAAGAAGTAGGGGAGGGTGTACCCAAACCGATCCTGGGTAATAGGTACTGAAGAACTGGCCAGTTGACCGCTTTGGTCAAAATATTTGCAAAATTGTCGGATATAAGCACAAACTCTAGGCGGATAGTGCCTAGCTTAACCTGCTCTTTGGAAAAATGGAAGTGGACTCCCGCGTCCCGCGTCAGTGGTGTAATGATCGCATAGTCCACAAGGGCAATGACACTCTGGTTGTCGTAGTAGACAACGGTGGGAGAGTTGCATGGGAAATGAAGTGCTACTAGTAAACTCCTCAAGTAGATGGTCTCGGTGGTGCCATTGAAGAGAGCTTGGTACTCAGCCTTGGCTGTGGAAGCCGCCACCGTCTCCTGCTTATGGCTTGACCAAGAAATGGGAGCCGTGCCCAAGGTTAAAGAGGTAGCTGCTATGAGAATGCCGGGTATCGGGATCTCCTGCCCAATCAGAATCAGTGTACCCCTGCAAACATAAACCAGAACCATATGTCAGGCTATAAGAATAAGTACATTGTAAATAATGCAACACACAAAGATATGCAATCCAATGTTGTGAGAGTGCGCAACGGAAGAGTAAACACGAACACAGAGGGAGAGAGAGAAAGCAGAAAATGAAGGAAGAAAATCTGCACTGACTGAAATGAATGCTGAATACACTGAAATGGACTGATCAGTCCCTGCACGCAGCCCGAAGCGTCAGTGAGGGCACCAGATCAGGCTGATGATGACGGCAGCACTGAAGATGGAGGAAGATGACGGAGTCGGAGTGTGCACTTGCCAAAGAAGGAGGGAAGATGATAATACAGCTAACTGCCAAGTGGGAAATGACTATAAATAGCCAAAAAACCCAAAAACTGGCCGACCTGAAATTTGAGGCCATAAATATGTCCGACCAGCATTTAATACTGGTAAAATGCGAGGAATGCTCAGAAAAATCCCAAAAAGGGTGGACAATGTACGGTAGGTGAGGCAGGCTGAAGAATGCAGAAATTGCCCCGGGAAATGCACATAAAATCCCGACTAGAGGAGAAAATGCACTGAAATGCAATAAACTGAGTGCTCTAGAATGAGCTACCTCCTCTGTCAAAACGAGTGATAGACAAGCCGGAGCTCCTAAAGTCCTCGTCTGACTCAGACTGAGGCTCACAGGCAGGAGATGACAAGGCATGACAAACATGACTGCTAACACCCCCTCTCAGATCTTGGATGTGGTGGAAGGCCAAGAGAGAAACGAATCTTGGGGTGGCAAGAGGAATGCCAAGGTCGATGAAGTCCGTCGATGAAGAAACTCCTCGCCATCTTGGGAAGCCCCCTCTAAAATAGTAGGGGCGAGGAAATCCACAGCCGCATCACCAAGATCGTCCCCCTTTGAAAGGGATGGGGGGTACGAGGGAACCACCGGAGGAGAGGGTGGGGGATGGGAAGGAACCTGTGGAAAAGAGGGTGCACAAGTGGAAATGGGTGTAGCAATAGATAACTGCCTCGGGGGTCCCTACGTAAGAGAAGGGGAATGGAGCCTATAAAGTCCGCTCTCCTGCCAACCTGTCACAATAACAGCCCCTGTAGAAGAATCCTCAATACAAATGGCCTGCTCAGTGAAGGCAACCCGGGTACCAAGCCTAGTAAGGCCATAGACTGAGAAGAGTGGAAAGCTCAAGTCAGGAACATAAAGAGCCTGGGAAAGGGAGCTCGACGCGCGGTCGGGAAATAAAGGCAAAGTGCCAATACCACAAATAGGCACCGAAACAATGTCACCAACAGTGACTGAACCCTCAAAAGGGCATAGATCCTGCAACAAATCACCTCGGGGAGTCATATGACTAGAAGCTCCAATATCAACCAGCCAAGGCCTCTCAGGAGATGAGGCAACCACTGAAGAAGGCTCCTCCAAGTCAACAATATGAAGGAACACTGACTCATGGGTAACCGCTGAAGTAGAGGTAGAAGGCTCAGATGTTTTAGCTCCATCCTTCGCTCCTGGATGAAGGTGAGGGTACTTCTTCCAACATTTCTCCTCTGGATGTGTCCCCTTCCCACAGTATGGGCATTTAGGCTTCTCCAAGTTAGAGTCAGAACCTGAAGAACTCTCCTGTCTTTTAGCCAGTGACTTTCCTTTCTTTTGTGTCCCCCCTCTTGAACTTGCAACAAAAGTTGTGATGGAGGTGGATCCACTGGCTACCTCTTTGGCGCGCTCATCATGCTCCAAAACAAGCGGGGCAAGCTCCTCCCATAAAAGCTTCTCACGGGTCCTCGGGGTAAGAAGGCTGGTGTAGAAGACATCAAAACGGGGAGATGGCAGCTTAGTCAACAGAATCATGGCCATATCCTCGGAAGAGATCATCCTGCCAAGGGATGCAAGCTCATCCCTCATGTCCTCCAACCTGTTGATATGATCCTTCATGGAAGAAGAATCATCAACAACGAGCATCCGTAATTTCTTCTCGAGAGTAATCCGATGGGCAAAAGTCTTTTGATGGTACAAAGAAGCAAGCTTTGTCCACACTTCCGCTGCTTTCCGCAACTTGCGCACATGCACTAGGACAGAATCCTGTAAGCTCATAAAGAGGAAAGATCGAGCTCGTGAGTTGAGCCGATCCCATAAGGCCGCACGATCCATCAATGATCCAACGGTGGGATCCTCCACTGGATGGGAAATAGGGTGGGTAACAAACTCCCAAAGATCGAAGGTATCAAGGATACACTCCACCTTACACGACCAAAGCGAGTAGTTGGAACCATCAAGCCGGTCTTCTTTGGGCAAAGAAGGGAGTACAGGCACCTGTATAGAGGGTGCCATGGAAGGCATATGAAGGCCAGCAGAACGAGCCTTCTGTGAAACATGGAGAGAACGGGAAATAGAGGGATCTCGGTCAAATGGGCTAGGTGACCTCCGGTCGTGGCGTGAACTAGCACGGAAGTCTCTCCGTCTCTCAGAGGAAGGAATAGAGACCTCATTCTCTGAATCAACAAAGAACTGGTGATAAGACATCTTCGTATATATCTGCAATCACCAAACAATCTGCAACCAACAGGCAGTCAAGATGGAGCCGCCTATGTCAGAAAAGACCCAGAAGATGCTGTCGCCTACAAGAGGAGAGAGAAAATGCTGCCGCTTGGAGAAAAAAACTGTCGCCTATCCTCCAAATGATGACGCCATCTCCTCTGCTGATGTTGACCACCTCCTGTTGGCTGCGTTTGATGCAAACGCAAGCTGCAAACACCTAGAAAATTGTTGCCTACTCCTCCTGATACTGCAAAACAACAAAACGCAGGTATGGAAGGCTGTGTTTCAGCCTGGACAGCACCGCCAAGGGCTGGAAAGGAGGGAAGAAAGGCTGCACTTGGTGGTGTCCTCTGCAATGGAAGCTCTCCTCTGTGCTCTCAGTTAGGCTCTGATACCATGTGAGAGTGCGCAACGGAAGAAGAAACACGAACACAGAGGGAGAGAGAGAGAAAGCAGAAAATGAAGGAAGAAAATCTGCACTGACTGAAATGAATGCTGAATACATTGAAATGGACTGATCAGTCCCTGCACGCAGCTCGAAGTGTCAGTGAGAGCACCAGATCAGGCTGATGATGACAGCAGCACCGAAGACGGAGGAAGATGACGGAGTCGGAGTGTGCACTTGCCAAAGAAGGAGGGAAGATGATAATACAACTAACTGCCAAGTGGGAAATGGCTATAAATAGCCAAAAAACCCAAAAACTGGCCGACCTGAAATTTGAGGCCATAAATATGTCCGACCAGCATTTAATGTTGGTAAAAATGCCAGGAATGCTCAGAAAAATCCCAGAAAGGGTGGACAATGTCCGACAGGTGAGGCAGGCTGAAGAATGCAGAAATTGCTTCGGGAAATGCACATAAAATCCCGACTGGAGGAGAAAATGCACTGAAATGCAATAAACTGAGTGCTCTAGAATGAGCTACCTCCTCTGTCAAAACAAGTGATAGACAAGTTAGAGCTCCTAAAGTCCTCGTCTGACTCAGACTGAGGCTCACAGGCAGGAGATGACAAGGCATGACAAACATGACTGCTAACAAATGTGACATCGTAGGTGCTGTGAAATACTGACTGAGTATGCTAAGTGAGTAAGCTAAATTTGGCCTAGTATGAATTAACCAAAGAAGTTTTCCTACAACAGAGCGATAGGTATGTGCATCGAAGGGCTGTCTTAGGGTATTCTTCGACAAGTGGATAGTAAGATTTCCTATCTTATCATCAGGCGTGTGTGTGTAGGCACGACACCCGAAGACTTTGAAGTGAGAAATGACAAGCCGAGAGCCAAAAAATGCCTTATACGGGGTCTTTTGAAGAAGAGGCGGAGTCAGGCACCGATTGAGGATGTACACCGAAGTGTTAACAACCTCGACCCAAAGGCGCTCAGGAAGCTCTGTTGCGAACAACATAGAGTGTGCCATTTCCATGACTGTCCGGTTCCTACGCTCTGTGACTCCATTCTGAGAGGGGGAGTTAGTAGAGGTGAGCTGGCGAGAGATGCCATGCTTCAGTAGAAACTCGGAAAACTCGTGGGAGATAAACTCAACATTGCTATCACTCCTCATGTAACCAACATGATGTCCAGTTTGGTTATGAACCAACAGCACTCAAGCAGAAAAATAGATGAAAGCATTTGACTTATGCTTGAGGAAGTACACCCATATGTATCTAGAATGATTATCCACTATAAAAAAGAAGTATAGCACACCATTCAAGGCGGCAGTGGATGTTGGTCCACAAAGATCAACATGAATCAATCTAAGAGGCTCCTCAACACGATGTGTGGACTGTTGAGGGAATGGGGTACGGTGTTGCTTTTCGAGCTGACAAGCTTTACAGACATCACGAGCTAGTTTTAGGCGGGGAAGGCCCTTAACTAGCTCACGGCGGGATAACTCATAAAGAGAGTCATAACCAATATGCCCTAAGCGAAAGTGCCAAAGACGCTCATTGTTCATAGGCTCCCAAGATGTGGCTAATGCTTGGAAGCTGTGGAACATGGAGCTCTTGGCTGACGGCTCGGTCAAAAAGTGAGTCATGTGGTGAAGGCCATTAGGGTGTGCCTTACTGCGAGCAATCACTAAACTAGTCTGAGAGTCAAGGATCTCGATTGTGGTTGTTGTAAAGAAAACTGCTCGCCCCAACTGGCAAAGTTGCTGAACAAATAACAAGTTCACCCCAAGTTGGGGGACATGGTATACATTGTCGAGCGAAGCCAATCCGGAACATTGTCAGTGCCAAAACTGATGCAAGTCTAGCAAGACAAGCCTTAGAAGAAGAATAATTGCTTGGATAAGGACAAGGAGGATGATAAGGAGACTTGGAAGAAGGATTCCAAGCCTTTAGGAGCAATGACTACTCCAACCTCATTAGTCTTTCTTCACTCAAGATGAAACCAGCCTTCCTTCTCGGATAGGGTGGTTTAACCTGATTAAGCACTTAATTACAGCAATCAGCAAATGAACATAAACTGAAATGCGCACTTTACCTTCATAAACTAGGACAGTGGACACCCTGTTGGCCCCAAAACTGGCGCCCCTTTCGGTATTTCTTTAATTTCAATTGCTAATGGATAAATTACAAGCCGAGATTTCATAATCTCCTTGGCTGATTCAAAAGCCCCTTGCTGTTCCAATAATTAGCAAAGCATTCGGGCAAATTGCCCCTTGATTTTTACCCAGGACTTGCTCTAATGGAACCCCAACTGGTCAAATGATGCCCCAAATTCACAATAGATGGGCTGGCATCTAAAATCCTCACAATTCCACGAATTTCCGGTGCTGATTTCAGTGTACAATGCCTTTGACTGATGGCACGGGTCCCAAAGTGGCTGCTAAACCCTAATTACTGCTGTAATTTAGGGTTTACAGCAGTAAACTCTCTGTTGTCCACCAAATTTGGCTGTACTTTGCTACCAATGGCTGAGAATTAGTGAGAATGCTTGAGCATAGACTGGAGGAGATGAGAGAATGCTATAGAGAGAGAGAAAATCAGCTGAAATGTATCTTTTGATTCGTAGCTCTGATGACAAATCTGATGGCACCAACAACTTCAAAAGGGGGGTAAAACACTAGCTTGGCTGGCGAGCCCTCCTCTTCTACCGCCGCCTCTCTTGAGGCGGAAGAGAAAACCTGCTGCTCCCTGTCCTGTTGCGGCGCGCGATCAGTCGTCGTCGCCTCTCAGAGCCAAATTTGATCACCTCCTCTCCCTCCACCAAGCTCAAAATGGCTGCAATTCAGCTTCCACCACCCTCCAACAGCCTTCTCCCTAGTTGCATGGGGAAGTTTTGCCAAGTGGCACCCTTCCTAATGCATTTTCAGCCATTAAATTAATTTTTCAGAATTAATTAATTCTGAAAATTAATTTCAGTCCTTTTAACCCCGCCCAAAATTAAACACGCCCATCTGTGATGAAATTGGCTAGGTCATTTACAACTTGGAGTGGTTCCCAACCTCTGTTGACCCTTAGACTAGTATTACTTAATTAATTAATGCTAGTCCCTAGTGTCACCACTGACACTTAATGGCCAAACAATTGTCCTAGGGTCCAACTTGGCAGCGACTGACCACCAAAACCTAGTTAGCATAACTTAACACAACTTTTACCTTTAACACCCATTGCATCCTCGGGGTCCTTGGCCCGTTCCCATGAAATTATTGCCATGTGCATCACATGTGCTAAACAACCTTGCACATTTGATTAATAACTTAATCAAATGTTACTAGCAAGATTAAAGCATCTCAAAATTTCACGTCCCTGTGACACAACCAACCCCCTCTGCTCAGAATAAGGCTGTGATGAGGATTTCTTGTGGACTTGATCATGCAGCCTTGCGTAACGCAAGAACTAGCACTCAAACTCGTAGAAGGTTGGCAATCGAGGTTGGGAGATGATGTGTTGAATGAAATGAAAGTATTTTTCGGGCACCTTATTCAGGAAGAATGTAACCCGATCGTCATTTGACTTTGGAGAGCTAGTAGTGGCGAACTCGGCAAGTAACCGCCTATATTCAGCTAGCTTGATTTTTAGATCATCCCCTTCCTTAATAGAGAACTCTTAAAGCTCAAAGTAGAGATTGATACGCCGAGTATGATCACGAGCCGCATAGTGGTCGAGAAGGTGACTCCAATGCTCTGATGTGAGCGGGAAGTGTTGCAACTGAGAGTGAAACTGAGGAAGCAACCCCTGCATCAGCTCAACATTGGCTGTGGCATTGCGGGCTCTCCATTGACCGATGTAGTCAAGGTGAGCTAGTTGAGGGTCCGGCATAGGCTCTAGACCAACGACGAGGTCCCAAAGACCCCAAGACTCAAGCACTCGTTGCATGAAATTAGACCAAGTGGTGAAATTTGACCTGTTAAAAGGGTCTTATCCGTGAAGGCATTCTTGGCCGTTGCAATAGGAGTGGTAGTGCTCGGATATGGATAGTGTGTAAAAGTATAGTGTGGGTAGGATGGGGGAGTAGAGTACACTTGGGAATGGGCCCCAGAGTATCCACCAGGCATGCGAGTAGTGTGCAAGGTGGATCCATAGGTAGAGATGGCCTGATTAGGCATGGGCATGGTAGCCACATGAGAAACCCAAGGAGGTGGGATGGGGACACAGGAAGCAGATGGAATCCTTGCGTAGGTGTAACCCAAGGAGAGTGTAAAGACGCACCATAAGCTGAGGATGGAAACCCCTGCGTATGAGTGGGCATGTGAGATGTGAAGCTGGGGATAGCGAGGGGGATGCCCATCACAGTCGACCCATGAGTTATGGGTGTGCTCATTTGCTGAAAGGTGAGAGGCACTGTGTTAAAGGGTGGCATTCCCCCTAACGAAGTACCATGGTGCAAAGAGGTAGAGAATGGGATGGAGAAGGAAAAGGTGCTAGGAGCGGAGATGGAAGATCCAACCCCTAGGGTGTGTGATGCAGATGTGGAGTATAATCCAAGGTTTTAGAAAGATGATGAGAGGTGATCGAGGTGTGATCTAGAAGAGGGTGAGATGGGAGGGAAGTGAGAAGTGTGTGTGATATGCTCAAATGAAACAAAAGCTGTAGATGTACCTGAATTCCGTCTGCTTCCTGAGCCCCTTCTATTGAAGTTCACATATGCAAAGCCATCCGGATCTTGTACCTCAAAAGAAGAAATAGGTGAGGGTTTTGATTCATACAACACAAAAGAATTGTACAAAACTGACATTGGACCTGGCTGAGATGATGAAGATGGATCGCCGGACGTTTCGAATGCCGTATATCCTCCATGATCAGAGATGTGGCGAGCCTCACCAACCCGTCCGAATGTGGTAGCAAAACTGGTAGGAGGGGTGAAAACATCACCTTACTTGTTGCGATAGTACTCCTCAAAGTCCTCTGTCATGTTAGTGAAATCTAGTGAAGGTGGAGTGTCGTCCTTCTCATCGAGTCCATAATGCCGTCTCAGGGTCTCCAATGATGGAGAAGCCTGTTGAGACATCATAGGAACTGGAGAAGGCGTTTGGGACATTGTGATTCGGTTACGAGTCGTATTGTGTGCCTCGCACAAAGACTAGCTCTCCACAATATCCACAGGATACTCTTTACAAGAGCACCGGCTGTGATACCATGTGAAGAAAACTGCTAGGGTTTGCACTAAGGACACACAGAGTGTATGACCACGACAAAAACACAAAGAGACAGACACAGACACAGACACAGAGGGCAAAACTCAAACCCTAAATGCAAAACTCAAAACTCAAACACAAACAGAAGAAGGGAGAGAGAAAACACAACTCTGAAGTGAATGAATGCTGTAAATGAATGTAAGAGTGTACAATGTGCTCAAGGGCAGAGCAATGTCGGAGTGTGACGTCCACCGGAGATGGATCCCAAGTCTGTGACCACCAGTCGAAGTGCAGGAGTGCTGAATAGCGAATGGCAGCAGGTTGGTCACCAAAACGCAGCAGTGTACCGCCGATCGGAGGTTGGAAACTATGCACAATCTGCTGTAAACAGCAGGCTGAAACAGTGTCTGATGTGACTGGTGATGACTGGATGATTAAATCGCAGCAGATGATGATGTCACCAGCAGCTGATGCTAGCATGGATGAAGGCGCTAGCAGCAAGAGCAAACACGGATGGAGTGGCATCAGTCTTGAGGGCTGGACAGCCACGTGGGAGGAGGCTGATGGCTGAAATCTGCACGTGTAGTGAGAAACCTGCACAGACGGAATAATGGCTGAATGGGGGCAGCCTGTGTATTTATAGATGTGGAAGGGCGCCCCAAAGTAAAGGTTTCCACTGAACTCTCTTGAACCGCTCCCTGTTTGAGGGTTTCCACTGAACTCTCTCGGTAGGGATAAGAGCAATTGCCCTTTGTTTTTGGACATGAATTGATGTTGGTTTGCTATGGCAGTTATGCAGATCCGAAGTGCAAGTCTGAATTTACTCAGTTTGATAGTAAATTGGGTGTGCAAAGATAAGAGCGAAGCACTGGGATTGATGCATGAACAAGGCTGAGGCTTCGTAAAGCATATCGGATCGGTTTGGAATGAAAATTTGCATATATCACACATTGTTTGCAGTGGGCAATGTGGGGCTAGATTTTTACCTCTAATGTTACTTTTGAGAGTCAATTGGATTGAGGGTAGCATGTATTCAAATGCTTACACTTGTTAGAGTATGAATGGGTAGATTTGTTACGCATTTGGTCGAGGTTGGTGAGAGCAATTGAGGACACTAGTTGGAGATAAGTTTGGGCTAATTCAAGAGCAAGGCACATGGGAATTACTAGAATCAAGAGAGTGCTAGTTCCGGATGGCAAGTTACTTATGATTTGTGCAAGCTTTGAATAATGATAAAGAAATACCAAAAGGGGTGCCAACCTTTGGGGCCTATTGTGTGTTGTCTACCATGCAAGAGCGTTTTAGCTCTCTTGTTTAGCGAGTCTTTTGTTTATTTGCTAATCTATTTCATGTTTGTGCAAGTTATTGATCATTGCCCTTCGGATTATTTTTGAAGGTTGGTTCAAGTTATTCTTGGTGATGCTGTTCCCATTGGAAAAGTACTCAAGAGATTCTTGGTTGAATGGTTGTCAATAAACAAAAAGCACTATATTCCAATAGAACAAATTTAAATACTTTTGAAAATGAAGCTGATAAACAGATTATCCCTGCTTTTCTAGAGGAACCAGGTTTTCAGCATAACATTAGGATTTACAAAGAATTAAAGCATTCTTTTTTTTGTTTTAAGATCCGATGAATTAATTTCATCTATTCTTATTGGCAATTAAAACGAGAATAGATTTGTTGATTATTTCAATTAACAATATTGATCAGTAGATTGCAACAGTTTTAGAACTCTTGTTAGAATGAAACCAATCCGAAGTTCTTCATACCCAAGGAAAAGATGCAACGAAAAAATTGGAATATTGATTTGGAAGGGATGATAGGTGCGGAAGTTCATTTTGGTCACTAGACTCATAGGTGGATCCCCAACATGTCACCCCACATTTTTACAGAATGCAAAGTTATTCATATTATTAATCTAATTCAGGCAGCTAGTCTCATATCTCAAGCTTGTGACTTTCTTTGTGATGCAACAATGGAGGGGAAAGAGTTTCCGATGGTAGGTACTAAATGTCAAGTGGCTGATCTAGTAACATTGGATGCAAGATATCTTGACATCACTTCATGAGCAAAAAATGGCTCAGCGGTACAAAACTGAATTGGTCCAATACAGAAATGCATCTTCATAGATTTAGAGATCTGCAAGATAGCGAAGATACAGGAGAGTTTGGACTCCCGAAGAAATAGGCCTTGATCTCAAAGAGAGAATTGGTTTGGTTAGACAAGTATCTAAGTGGCATTCAATATATGTTAGACTTGCCTAATAGCATGATAATCACTGATCAACACGAGCAATCAATTGCCCTTTAGGAATGTACCATTCTAGGTATTCTCACAATTTGCGTCGTTGATATGGATCGTGATCCGTATCTCATGGACATACTGATCCCAGGTAATGATGACGCTTGATCCTTGATTCAATGGATATTAGACCAATCAGTATTAACCATTTGTGAGGGTTGTTCCAAGTTCCAACTCAAAAATCTCACCCAGAATTAATAGTAATAAGGGTTAATTGTTGTTCTAGTTATTTGAAGTAGTAGTCGCTTGTTTTGGAAGCAAAGGTATCGTGTGACCTACTCATGGGTAGAACCTAATCTTTTTTTTACCCCAACTCAATCTCGCAACACTTTGTATCAAAGTGTATCTTCAAGTCAAATAATTGTTAAAAAGAGGGGTTAGTATGTATCTTGAGCAATTGCTAGTTAATAGAATGGACAACTTCTACCAAATATCAAACATTGAAGTGGGTTAACATTTCTATTAGTAAATAGGAGATTTTCAAGTCCATGCACAGGTTTTCTCTTGGATAGTGATTGTCATCTTATTGGGTCTATCCATTACAATTACTCTTGATTTGCAAATGATACCGACTGGTACTAGGCACCATGTCTTGGGGCACCTTCTTCCTTTCTAGTTTGGATGTCTCGTCTTTTCTAGTTTGCTTCTATCCTTTGCTAGGTTGGACCATAGATGGTACAGCCTTCCTTAATGTAGCAAGGCTCTTACCCAAGGATAGCATGTGTGATGTGTGTGATTGCTTGGCCCCAAACTCTTTTGTGTGTGCCTATGATTGCATTTTTATGTTGGTTGAACTTTTTATTTGTCTTGTTTTGGAAGCAATTATTTGTTCTGATGACAAACATAACTTCTCAATTGCTTCATTGTGCATTTTTCAAACACATAACCAACAAAATTGGAAAATTTACATCTTTTGCATTGCCATCTTTGAAATGTTGACAGGACAACTTATGCTTCCCCCTTATCCACCCAGATTGGAATGCAGATGAGGAAATACTATTGCTTGAGGTGGTTACATTTGCATCAAGATTGCTTTGGGAATAAATGTGTGTTAAGATGTATTTGGAAGTGGTGTTGCTAAACTTTGTTGATGTGCAGGGAGTAGAGATGTATGGTTTAGGTAACTGGGCAGAGGTTGCAGAACATGTGGCAACAAAAACAAAAGCTCACTGCTATGATCACTACATGACATCCTACATGAATTCTCCATACTCACCACTTCCGGTATCTTGGATGAGTATCATACTTACCAAGTTTCATTCGTCACTACATGGGTGCAACATGTACATATTCAAGATTGTCTCATCTATTTTCTGGGTCTTTGATCTTAGGACATGGTACGTGCACATGGAAAATCAAGAGCAGAGCTTTTAGCCATGGCAAAGACACATCCTGAGGGGAAAAAAGGTGGTCTGTGATTTTGTTTCTATTAAATCTTTGTCATTTGATTTGGTTTGTTTGCATTAAATAGGGTGGGGGTGGAGCAAAGACATGTCAATCTGGCTGCTAAGAAAATAGCATGGCAGAATGAATATGTGGTCGTAGTAGGAGCAGTGTTTGGGATCATGGTGTGAGGCCTATAGGTATTCCCAAGTTCATGTATGAACTCAGAGATGGAATGAGATTTAAAAAATAAATGAACTCAATGAGGAAGCAGAATGTGTGAGGTGTGATACAATGGATGCTTGAGGAGTGAAGGGCTCAGTTTGTGTATGAACAACTACATGACTAACAACTGAACTCAGAGATGGCATGGGAATTGAAAAAATATATGAACTCAATGAAGAAGCGGAGTGTGTGAGGTATGATACAATGGATTCTCAAGGAGTGAAGGGCTGTCCAACAGCCGGTGTCTCTTGAGCCGACGTCTCTTGAGGGAGCAGAGGGACAAATCAGAAAGAGAGGAGAGAGAAACACAAAGGGGCTGGATGACTGACAGCAGAGGGAGAAGATAACGAAGATGATGTGATATTCAGCAGTGGCATAGTTATGAGGGGGGGTTCATCATGTCCTCAACTTGGGGTACTTGGCTTCATCATGCAATCTTGATGGGGAAAATGTGTTGACGAGAGAAGAGATAGATTCAAATAACCTTGGTTTGCCTCTGTGTAGAAACAATAGTATGACTCTTGAGGGCTGAAGGATTTCTCATCGTAATCACTGTTACATCCTTGGACATTTGAATTGACGCTAGTAGCATTGGTCACAGTGGTTATGAAGTGGTTTAGTGTGAAAAGTGTGAACAATTCTACTAGGGCCCATCTAGATGTCCGAGGATGTAACCACCACCTTGTATGAAGTGCTTGCAGTGCAAGAGGGACATGCATGGGGGCAGCAGTTTTCCATTAAGAGCCCACTCTTCCACAAAGCCCATGACCTCTTCACGATTGATGTTGACATTGGGAGACGTGTGATAGGAACGGCTAGATTGCTTGGAGCGATTGATGGCAATGGGACAAAGTTTTTACACCCTTGGGCAGTGGTTTAAGGGTGTCTAGCAGTGGTTATGAAGTGATTTAGTGTGAAAAGTGTGAACAATTCTACTGGCGCCCATCTAGATGTCCAAGGATGTAACCACCACCTTGTATGAAGTGCTTGCAGTGCAAGAGGGACATGCATGGGGGCGGCAGTTTTCCATTAAGAGCCCAAGCTTCCACAAAGCCCATGACCTCTTCAAGATTGATGCTGACATTGGGAGAGGTGTGATAGCAACGGCTAGATTGCTTGGAGCGATTGATGGCAATGGGACAAAGTTTTTATGCCCTTGGGCAGTGGTTTAAGGGTGTCTTGCAGTGGTTATGAAGTGATTTAGTGTGAAAAGTGTGAACAATTCTACTAGCGCCCATCTAGATGTCCAAGGATGTAACCACCACCTTGTATGAAGTGCTTGCAGTGCAAGAGGGACATGCATGGGGGCGGGAGTTTTCCATTAAGAGCCCAATCTTCCACAAAGCCCATGACCTCTTCAAGATTGATGCTGACATTGGGAGATGTGTGATAGCAACGGCTAGATTGCTTGGAGCGATTGATGGCAATGGGACAAAGTTTTTATGCCCTTGGGCAGTGGTTTAAGGGTGTCTAGCAGTGAGAGAGCCCTAGGAAATGTCAGGCAGTTTTCTAGTGTGCCTGGAGATTGTTCAACTGTGAATGGGAAAGCTTGCCTGTTGCTTAACATATTCACCCATCTTTTCTGCTCTCTCTCACCACATTTTCCCTGGCTAGTGTGTTCCTTGGGGCAGCATCAAACATCTAGGAATTCCATCCCACAGTTGCCTTAGTCTTTCGGGAAGGTGGTCTCTCTTACTCAGTACCAATAAAGGTAGGCAACCCTACTTGTTCAGTGGGCTCCAAGTCTCGCTATCAAGGAGGAACAAACAGTAATTGCAAGAAACCTACCATCTGGAAGTGTAACAAATAGGACGGGAGGCTTTCTTGTAGTAGGGTCAAGGAGATGGATAGCACCCTTGCCATTCTCTAACATTTTGCTTCTGCAAACTGCAATTTACAGCAAAGGGGAGGTGGAAATCCTTGTGTCACAGGCAAAAGGAGGATGCAGATGCTTTTTTTCACTTGCTTCATAAAAAATCTACGAATCTTTCCTTTCTCTCTTGTTACTAATGTTTCAAGTTTGGCTATTTCGGCCAGCTTTCTTGGAGCGGGCCATGGAGTTGGCCTCCACATGTGAGAAGTGGGAGTGATAGAAGGCTGGTCATTGTACCCACAGTAGTGCTGTAAGACCCATGGATAGAGGTATGTGTAAAATGCACCAGTAACGGGAAACTTTTTCAGCTGCCAAAGAGGAGACACAAGCTGTGAGAAGAAAACAAGTGTTACACGAGAATTAGGCATATTGCCAAGGGCTTTTATAAAATTGGACGAGAAGGGCTTGCCTTGCAAAGTAGGAAATAGTTACCACCCCTTGACAATGAGGGGGTTATGTCTACCACATGTCAGGTTTGGACTAGTGGTATCCCACACACTTCCTCATATACTTATGTATAGTTAGCGAACAAGTGTGAGTGCTAATCATGCATATACTCGAGGCCTTTAGTAGACTCATGACCCATGACCCTGGTCACAAGATGTAGCACACTTATCACTGATTTTATTATTAAATCAGTTAATTGTGATCATCTCTGCCATTCCATATGTATGATATTCACAGTATCCATATACATTATAATAACAGAAGCAATGACAAAATGGCCTAGAGAGCCTGCACCAACAGCAACTAATCAGTATATGACTTTTTCGTAGGTTTATTAGTTAAAACAAGATAAGAAGAGCAATTAAGCTCCAAGCTTGGCATCAGACTCCCATAGGAAATTGCATGACTTTTGAAGCTAACTGTGACAAGCAACACCACCCTAGTTTTTTTTGGCAGACCTTCAATGACAGAAGAAGTATTTGGATGTCCAAGGATGAGCAAAAACGAGCTGGGGTTTCCAATTTTATTCACCCCCTGGTTTTAATTGAGTTTATTGCATAAAACATTTTTTAGAATTAAGGTTCATAATTTAGTGAAGTCATATACTTAGGTTTATAGATAATCAGCTCAGTTTTAGGGATCAAGTTACTTGGTCACCCAATTTGGTAATGACATATATATAAGCTGTGCCTACATGCAAATTTGTTCCTCCAGTTCACCACCATGTGCATATGCATAGTGGTTGTAATCTCCACCACCTCTCTTTTAATTGCCACATGGCAGATGCATTGATGTCACTAGGAGGTTCTCAAAATACTGTGCTTGTAACTCTCTCTGGCGCAAATTCTGCTTAAGTGATACTGTTTAAGTAAATGGAGCAATGTTACACTTGACCTTATTCCTCAGGGCTAGGGTATTCTATCATACCTACAAAAGTCTTAATAAACATTTGCCACTTGCAGGTCTCAAACATGCTAAATGTATGTATTACACGAAACAAGTTTTTCCTTAGAGAGGCTAGCTTCAAGGCCTATAGATAGAAAGTAAATCTCATTAAAGTCCTGCAATTACACACAATAGTAAATAAAACCCATAATCAAGAATTTGTATTTTCTATTATGGCTTCATGGAAATCTTATTCCGGCATCCTTCCAGTCAACTTTCTTACTTTTTCACATGGTTGGCATAGCCAACTCTCTAACAACACATCTTGTTAAAGCTCACACCCCTCCAAATACTAGCCAAGAGAACAGGCAAGAGCTATCCTGCATTTTACCTATGCATACATAGTGCATGGCATCTATGATCTCTTACATCATATCATACTTGGTGTCATAACATAATTTGCAGGTTAGGTTTTGTGATTCACTGCTCTTACTAGAGTTTTACATGTACAACAAAACTTAGTGTATACACCACACTAAACTGTAATGCATTTATGGTGTTAAAAAATTATCATTTCATTTCATTGTAAATTTAGGAGGGAAAGAGGGGGAGGGAGGACAAAGACATGGTGTAGAAGTGTTTCTTAACAGGGGATGATCTGTACTTGAGGGGGAGGCCTTATTTGTAGCTGCTTTTGAGTGTGCTTTAACTATTATAAAGTATTGCCTTTTTTGAAATGTGAACTTGTTTTATGGACGTGTAGGTCTGATTGGGGAAGGAACAGTGTTGAAGCTGCCAAAACAAGAGCCTTCAGTCTCACCTGCTAGAGTAAAGTATGGACTCTTTGCTTCTCTTGCTGTCTCACACACACATCCACATACCTCCTTTTTGCACATGGCAGTGCTTATTAGAATGTTTGAAGAAGCACTTTAAACTTTTAATTCTTTGTTTATGTATTTGTTAAGGACTGTAGATAAAACCCTTATGACACAAGCCACCACAAGCCAAGTGAGGCTTTGTTTCATCGAGTGCAGGCTTTTCTTTGACAAGCACATTGCACAGGCATTCATAGAAACTAACCACCAAGTGGTTTCAACATGATAAATGACATGCACATTGCACAGGCTTCCATAGAAATTAACCACCAAGTCGTTTCAATACGACCAATGGCAGCCACAAGCAGCCTTTTTCTTCTCTCTGCTTTATTAAAAAAAGAAAAAAAACCAAACAGAGAATCCACATGCATGTGTGCACAGATTGGCAAACAACCTATTATCTAGGGTGGGTGGGGTGATACGCTTCTTAGAACTATCTTGAAGGAGGATAAGGGTGTCAGCCTAGCAGCTGGACCCTGTTATCAAACAGTAGGAGTTTCCATGAGTGGCAGCTTGGATGTAAGAGGATCGAGCCTTGGATGAGCTAGATTGCCCTTTGGATTGGGACCTGAGAGAGTGGTGTTGGCTAGCCTTCTTCATCTCTGAGGTTTGTGTGTGTCTCTTCCATTGATACAAGAGGATGAGGAGCAAACATTTGGGCAGAGCATGGCATTATAGTGTTAGCAGTTATGATTTTTATTCGTTCATTCCTTTGTGTGATCTCCTGGTTGTGATTCCACTCTGGGTGAGATGGGGACATTTGGAGTCTTGGCACTCTCTGTCTGAGTCATTTTTGTCCAGTCTGTCACTCCAGGCCCAGCATCATGCTTCCCCGATTTTTCCTGCAGTGACCATTTTTCCCAGCATCACAGGTCCATTTTCATCAGGTTGCATGTGTCAGACCTGTAGATTAGGTTGGCTGGTTTTGCTGGCCATTGCCTATCTAGGCAGCTGGGTATTCATTCTCTCATTCACTTGGTTTATTGTTAGCTTTCTTCGTCTGCTGTTGTCAGCACATCTCTTCCCTCTGCTGCCCAGTCCTGCTCCCTCAGTCTGGTCATTGCTACACTTGTGCAGGGTCTCCACTCCTTGTATGCAGTCATCATTTTCAGCATTCGCTTCAGGTTGTGTTCTTCTTTGCTTTGTCTTCTTTCTCTCTCATCGTGTTCAAGTTTTGCATGCACACTGACATATAGAGCCTTTTCAAGTGTGCCTTCTGGAAGTGCCTTATGTCAGTGGAGAGGATGGTGTTCACCATTTGGCAGCAAGCCTTCCCTATATGGCACTTGTGAGGCTGCTGATAATTTGGGCAAATCTCTAAGTGGGACACCACGAGGTTAAGGACCTGTCAGCTGGAGAAAGCCATCAAACACCTGCTTCCAATGGCCCAACCTCAATGATGAATATCATTACTTGCATCCCAGCCTCAAGCAACGGGCACCCTTGGCTGATGGACAGCAGCAAAAAGCCCCAGTTGATACAACCCAGACTTGGTGCTGTCCATGAAGAATCATTTAGGTCCCTCTTTGGACCAATTGGGTCTCTGTCCTTGGCCTCCAGGACAGTTGGTCTGCTGTGAGCTCGACTTTGCAGTGGTTGACTTATGCTCTAGTCGAACTTCTGGACAAAGCCAATGAATACTTCAATGTCTCTTCACACATTGCCTCGTGCATCTTTGACAAAACCTGTCCTGTTACATTTGTGCTAGCCAAGTACCACACTGACTTAATGGTGATCACTTCTCATTTTATGCCACCTTCATAGAGACTTTGTTGTTAAGAGGTGCTAGGGTTAGCTATAGGGCAACTCTAATCACCTGCAGGAGCTCAGATAATTTCCTCCGCACTTTGGGGAGACACAACACGTTCTTCATGTGGCAGGGTTTCTCCTGAAATAGATCTGTACCCCTCCATCAAGGCTGCTCTCTCGATGCCCACCTTGATGATGCATGAGAGAGTGGTGTGATCAAGGGTGGAGAAGCCTTGCTGGAAATCTGTTCGCTTTTCGGTTTTCACTCCTTGGGGGGAGGAGGGAGGGGTGAGTGGGTTGGGGGGTAGGTTGTGGGGGAGAGTGCCAACAAGCCAAGAGTCCAGGAGTGGTGATCACATAGTGAATGTGCACTATAGGGCCTTGAGTCCTATAAATGGGGCTGGGCTGCCCTAATCCTGAAGTGCCCTTAGTGCATTTGCACTAAGACACTCTATGATCATTGTGACTAATGCTACTAGTGCCCATCCGGATGTAACTGCATGGGGGGCGGCGGAAGGTAGGGGTGTGCAAGTAAGTAGGTGGGTTGAGTCGTTTTGTCAAACATTAAACATTAGTACTGCAATGTTTGTGTAAAACCACATTCTGTGAAGTGTAGTTGTGGACATAATATCAATGATACATGTTGAACTTGAGGTTGACTGACTGATTTCTTTTTGATGTCATGAAGTAACTTAATGCTCTTTATTTGCACTATATCTAAATTAGTGGCCTTTTGACTTGACAGAATGGAAGAGAGGGACACCCGATCTCCATCTGGTTTCTCTGTTGGTATGTGATCACATCTATAGGCTATTTTCTGTGCTACACATTCAAGTCATCTGTTTTCTACACCACGCTTGAATCAAATGCCTACTTCTTGTGATTGATTTAGCAGCATGCTCGAATCCAACTAGTTGTTTTGATTGATGTGACATGAGCATTTTCTCATAAAGAAATGTTTGTGACGATCATCTCTAATGGGTTGAAAAGGGTTAACATACATTGGTAGCTCCCTTCAAATCTTTTTTCTTCTACATCTCCAGCTGTATGACTGCTGTTTGTTCACATTCTTCTCTTTTATTCGTATGGAAGTACAAAATTTAACTCCTATAATCACATGCAAGGGGTGGCGTATGTTAGTTGGTCAAAAAGGATCATTATACATTGGTACCTTTCTTCAAATCTTTTTCTTCTACATCGGCATTTCTGGCTGTTGTTAGTTCATCCGCTATCCATCCTTCCCATGTGCTGGCATATGGAAATACAAGTTTTTACTCATTGAATTATATGCTAAGTGTGGTGCATGATACAACAAATCTTTTTAATCAAATTGCTACAATATGGGTCCAAGAAGAAGATTAACGTCGTAGTTTCTGAAAAATGGCTAGTTCACTATATAACATGCTCATACAGCCCAAAACCCCGACCATTTGTGATCTCTTGTTTAACATGATACTTGCCAGGTTCTGGAACAGAGGGAGAGAAGGGTGATGGAAGAGCATTTGGAGGCAAATCTTTAAATGCGACCAGTAATGTGGCAGGCATAGATAAAAAGCCTATTGTAGGTGCACAAGACAAGGAAAACTCTGAGTCTGCTGCAGTTGGAGGTGAAGGTAGAGTGCTGTCTGTGTCTTATTGTCATCATCATGACAAAAGTGCTTGATTTTGTTTTATTTTGTTTGGTTGCTCTGACTTGGCATTGATTTGGAACTTGTTACAAAAATAATCTGGATGTATGTGAATTCTGAATTAATTCAAGGTGCTTTAGTACAGAGTACATAACATTAAATAGGTGTTTAGATACGTTCCTTAGTTCTTATTGTTCTGCTTCACAGTACTCCTAGTAATTCAAGCACTTCAGATGATTGCTGACATTTTCCATGTTTTTATGTGGAACTACTTTAGATAATAGTATGCTCACATCAATTCAGTGATTAATGCTAAGCGAGTTAGTTAAGTGTGGATGTATAGTGTGAAGCATTATAGACAATCTTTGTTCAAAGAAATCATGTATGTGTTCTTATCTATCAAATGCCGACAGATGGAGGACCAACTAATCGTAGCATTGGTGGGAAAAAACCCAAACCATTATTGGACGATAGTAATTCTGGGACTAATTATTTGGAACAAAGTGGCTTCAATCCAAAAAGGCACGAGTTTGATACTGAATACGACAATGATGCTGAGATTCCTCTGGCAGAAATGGAGTTCAAAGAAAATGACACAGAGACAGACCGTGAGCTTAAGCTTCGCATGTTACACGTCTATTTGTCCAGGTTAGTTGTGTGAGGTAGCTGATGGGGTTGCACAGAGCTATCAAATGAATTATCTAGTTAAAAAAAGTTCTAATTGCTTGGATTTCTAGTCTTTTAAAGGTAATACCTTTGCACATGTTCCGTGACTTTGAGTTCATAGCTGAAACATACTCTACATGTTAATGTAAGATTTATAGTGAATAGAAAATTTTAAAGGGGACCTTGTTGTGGTAGTACAGATATCTCTCAGCAAGTATCCTCTCCTGTGGCAAGTCTCATCACAGTGTGCATTGCTTGCTAATTCATCATCATTGGGAAAACTTGGTTTTTGATTGGCCTAAGAACGAATGTATTTCTTCCTTTTCTTCATTGATGGGAAAAAAGACCCCCATGAAAGCAGAGTGCATATTCAGGTGCATGCTAAAAAGAGGGGGAGCTTTTGGGTGCTTGATAGCTTCATTACAAGCAGAGCTCTGCTTCATGCCAATGGAACTTTGTGTGAATGTTTCTCTCAACGGTTACAAATGGGCACATAACCTCTGCATATATGGGAAAACATTTTTATGTAGTGGTCTGGTGTATCATAAACGGGAATGAAGTTTAGTCATCTTTTTGAAAAGCCTAAAGAGTTGCAGACATACAAGGGATGTTACAACCAAGTGATGGGAGGTGGTTTACATCCTTGAAGGGTTCAGGAGTCGTGAAACTTCTGGTTGTAGTTGAATTTGAGACTTTGAAGTCCCTGAATCCGAGCTTGTGCTAGGCCGTGCAGTGAGACTTCAAGATTTCTGTTTGCAAGTTTAACCTAAAGATTAAGAGACATCAGCATTGTTACAATCAAGTGGTGGCAGATGGTTTATATCCTTGAAGGGTTCAGGATGCTTGAAACTTTTCATTTTAGTTTAATTTGAGACTTTGAAGTCCCTCAATCTGAGCTTGTGCTAGCCCTTACAGTGAGACTTCAAGATTTCTTGTTTGGAAGTTTGAACTAATGATCCACTGACATCAACATTGTGAGAATGTTTTTTGGTCAGATTGGATGAAAGAAAGCGGCGCAAGAACTTTATTCTAGAAAGGGGCCTTCTAGATGTAAAGAGGCAGCAAGAATTAGACAGCAAAAGGTCAAAAGACGATCGTGAACTTTACCAACGAGCTCGGGTATTTATGCGATATCATACTACAGAGGAGCATGAGGCTTTACTTGAGGGGTTGAGCCTGGAGCGGAAGATTAGGCAACGCATCATGGATTTGCAGGTAATTAGCAGTACTCAGTCAGATTTTCATTTGGTACCTCCCAAGGTGTTTTATGCAACCTGAAGCTATAATAGACCCATTGGCATCTGCCATTAGTTAAACCTAGGCCATTCTTTCTTTCTTGGGGGCCACAGTCTGAGTCTTGGGCATTCATGAAAAAAGAATGACAGCTGTCAATGTGGCAATTTAAAAGGGACTTGGTGTGTTGAGCTGAATAATGAGTTTTTGTGACCTTTCTATCTATGCATGCATCTTGTTAGGTTGGCTGTATTAAGACAATTTCGCACAACCATAGTGAGTTATTTTGGAACTTCTGGTAGAAAAGTTTCAATTATTCAGTAAAATGCAGTCACCAGTAACATCTAGTAATAAATTGACTTATTTTTGGAAGGAAATGCTTAGGAATATCGGTCGGCGGGTTGCCGCACATTAGCTGAGGCTGAACAATATAAAATGGAGAAAAAGAAACGAGAGGAAGCAGGTTTGCGGAAAGGCAAGGAGAATCCAACACAGTCTACAGCTGGAAAGAGCCTTCCACGTGGCAGTAAAAACTCTGGCAAAGAGAAGAATGATGCTGATGTTGACACCTCAGGCAATCAGGCAGAGAGCCAAAAAGCAAGAGTTGGATCAGGTGCGCTTGGCGGCTCCTGCAAAGATCCATTAAAGCTTGGTACCTTTGATATCACGGGTCTGCCTGGAACAAGTCTGCTATCCCATACTGTAAGAGCTAAAACACCCCACCCACCCCCCACATCTCAATCTCCCTTCATTTTTTTCAGTCCTACTGTTGTGAATAGAGTATTTTATATTTCTGTGACTGTCTTTGGCTTTTCCTATCCGTTACATATCACATGACTATTTTTATTGTCAACTGGTTCTCTTTAGATCATCAGTATTCCATTTTCTCATGTACTGACATAAGATTTTAAACATTGATTTCTTTGCGGTCTTGAACATGTGACCCATATTTACAGGAGCAACAGCTGTGCTGTCAAAATACTATATTCCCTGCAACCTATCTCAAGATGAAGGAAGTGCTTTTGTTAGAGAGTCTGAAGAGCGGTCAGATCAAGCGATCGGATGCTTATCAGTTGCTCAAAGTAGATGTGAGGAAAGTGGATTGTGTCTACAATCTGCTGCTTCAAATGGGTTGGATTCAAAGTGATGATGTGCTAACTTCAAGTTAGAAGTTCACTAATGTTGGTTGAAAACAAATCCCAAATCAAAAGTGATGGCTAATCTTCCATCATTAAAGGGGTGAAAATTTTACCCCATGTAATCTCAATATCAGAAAGCTATATAATCAATGTTGCTGATTCTCGTATACAGTTTCTCAAGTGTCTCAGAGTGTTCTCATTAAATAAGCTGATAACACACGAGTACTAAAAAATCTTTATGTTGATATTTGAAAGTTGTTATTTAAATTCAAGTGCAGAACTTGGACCTGTGGAGAACCCTTCAACAGGCTGTAGTTCCTCAACAAGAAGTACACATGTGAGCATTTTGTGAGGATGTCCTTGTTTCCAGTTACCGAGTGCACTGGAACATGATATTTGATTATTGCTGAAAATTTGTAGGAGTGGCTTTTTTTTTCAATTACAGCCCAACATTCCCTCCTCTCCTTGGCCGTGTATTATTCCACACCATATACAAGTGGTACATCAAAGTACGTTGACTGCATTCCATACTACACATGAAGAAACGTCAGAACAGAGAGCCAAAGGCTCACTAAAATGGTGATGAAGATGCTTTCATCAATCTCTTTTTAGCCAAGCATTGTTCTGACAAGAAGTTATTCACTGTCCAGGAGAGAGTTGCAGAGAAAGGGAATTTTTTGCTAGTTGTGCAGATTTAGGGCTTCTATGTTGATGGCGATGGAAGGTTTGTTGTTGAGGGGTGCATGCATGTCTTGACTCTATGCTCTTTTGCTCTTCCTCTTCACCATGAGCTCTCTCCATCTTCTTTCTGGAAGGGATTGCTCCCCCACTCTTTGCACTCGTGTTCTTACACTATTGGTAAGAGACTTGTGGTGTCGTAGCCAAACAACCTTCGGTGACTTCAAGTTTCCATTTTCTAACTCTGCATCTTGGCCTTGAGCTTGCACTTTTTGCCTTTCTCAAGCCCTTGCTTAACACTTTAGCCTATCAAACCCTCTGCATAAGGCCCTTGTTTTTGAACATATTAAAGAGCAAAAAGGCTTCTTGATTTTTGAGCTTTTGGTACTAAAGATCTATATTATTTGGTTCAAAAGCTAGGCGTTTTAAAACATAAGTATGGTGAAGGTAGTCAAACGTTAATCAAACCATAATGTCTTTTAGCTTTCTTAAGGTTTTAAACAAACTGTAACTAAAAGTTGAAGACCTTGGGAACCAAAAGCACTTTCTTAGGTTAGCTATAGTTTAAAACCTTCAGAATCCTAAGTTTTGTTTCACACTCAGCTTCTCTCTTAAGGTTCATTTTATATGTTCTCTGTTCCTTTTGATGTATGGAGTTGAAGGAAATCTTACTCATGATTGATATTTACTATTTCTCTTCGTGAATGCGAGTTGAATTAGTCTTATTCATGATTAAGATTGCTATTCTTCTACTTATTATCAGGAAAATGCACATGAATCTTTAAATTAAATGTGTGCTCTAATCCTTATGGAAATGTGCAAATGTATGTCTTGAAACGGATGAAAATGTATATACTAAATTAGTATAATCATAAGCTTATCTTAGTAAGATCCTCCAAATGGCCATGATGTTGTTGATTTGTATGGGAAAATGCAATTGCTCATGAATAAAGTTGTGAGAGGTAGTGCATGGGAAAGAGGATGATGCATCCAAAGTATGGTTAAAAAGGGAAACCAAACTCTCTCGGGTATTGGTCTATCTTGGGACAATCTAATTCATGTTAGAAATTGGAAGGCTAATTCAAAGAATGCTTAGGATAAAAAAGAGAGAATATCTAGAATATGCTCAACAAATTCAAAATTAATCTCAAAATAGAGCACTGATTTATGGATCATGCAAACACACTAATAATGAGTATTATGACAAAAAACATAGAAATCAAGATGAATATTGATGAAAAGTTTAAAGGATGCAATTGATCTCCTAAAGAAAAACTAACTCACAAGTCCAATAACATAGTCACATTTGGCCTTCTAATTATCATATAAATCACAAACATAGTAGGGTTTTCTATGTCAATCCCAATATTAATATTTACCTTTATGTTTTGCTCCAATGGCACTAAAAGAGGCTTACATGTTGTCATAACTATAATTGGATAATATATCCAAGTCATACTGCCTTTGGGATAGCAATATATCATTTGCACATCTAATCATCTCAATGTCAAGAAAGTATCTCAACTCACCCAAATTTTTTATCTCAAACTTTTGCTTTAAAAGGCCCTTGACATTAGTAATTCCATTGTCACTTATCACTTGTAATAATCAAGTCATTCACATAGATAACTATGACAATCAAACTTGTATTACCCTTTTTTAAATAAAGTGAGTGATCTATATCTAAAACATAAAAGCCAATGTTGACAAGATACTCTCCGATCTTGTTAAACCATGCTATAGGTGCTTGTTTCAGCCCATAGAGCATCTTTTTAAATTTGCTCATATATGTAGAATGCTCTAAATCCTCATAACATGTTGGTTGCTCTATATATACCTCTTTTTGCAAATCACCATGCAAGAAGGCATTCTTCACATCCATTTGTTGTAAACTCCACCTTTTGCCTACTACCAAAGCAATTGCAAATTCGAAAGTCGTCCTAGCAACTTGATTGAATATCTTTTCATAATCAATTCTATATGTTTGTGCATAGCCTTTTATAATCAACATAGGCTTATATCTACTAATAGAACAATCTACATTATGCTTTATAGATCCACTTACAACCAATAGCTTTCTTGCCTTTGAGCAATGGTACTAGATTCCAAATCTTGTTGGCCTCTAATATAGCCATATTCTCATCCATTGCTACATCTTAGTGAGCATGACCAATAGCCTCCTAAAAAGAAATGGGCTCAACATTCTTAAGTACATTTACCATATATGCATAATGGTGAGTTTCATAACCCTTAAAACCAAATCTTTTAACATGGTATCTCACCTTGCTAGACTTGCATACCATTGAATCACTCAATAGAGCCCTCATATTGCCATTTACTCTTTGTATCCTTGGTATCTTGATTGAAGGAATACCAAGCTCATCATCCAAGCTCTTTGAGCCACTAGAGTCTCCATCAAGCACTGCATGACTAGGAGATGCATTATTACCATTTGACACTTTCTTCTTTCCTTTGTTATTACTTGCAATACTAGTAGATACACTCGAAGATGTGGGACTGCTCCTTAGTCTCCCAGACCAAGAATTAATTGTAGATCTACTATCAAATGATGTCTTTGGTTCATTAAGAGTCTATGATTTTTGCCTTTCTATCTGCACATGACTATCATGATCATCAATATCATTTAATATATCTGCACTAGATGCATACCAACTGCTCATCTCATAAAAAATAACATCCTTGCTGCTTACTTGAAACTCACCAGTAATGGGGTCATAACAACAATACCCTTTTTACTCAATATAGTATTTAATGAAAATGCATATTTCACCCTTGGGGTTCAATTTATTCGTTAACTTGTTAGGCATATGAACATATGCAATACAACCAAACACTTCATTGAGGAGGTGAATAGAAGAGACCATGAAGGGTCAAAGAGCTCCAATGCACTTATGGTGAGAGAAAGATCAAATGCCATGGGAGACTCTCATGAGAGAGACAAGTTAAGAAGCAAGTCGCGTAATAAAAATGATGTAGAATTTTACTTTTGTAACAAGAAGGGGCACATAAAAAAGGATCTACTTCAAATGGAAGAATAAGCAAAAAGACAAGAAGAGAATGTAAAAAATGACTACTTCAAATGAAAGAATAAGTAAAAATATAAGAAGGAAAATGAGGATAATGGCAAAGAAGAAAACAAGGTAAAGATTGAATAAAATAATACATATGGACAAGATGATGGTGATTTTTTTTTTGTATCCTCTTTTCGTGATGCATTCTTGGTTGCCATGGATAATGGCATGTCTCACAACTAGAAAGAGAGGATACATCTGTCTTGGAAACAATTACGCACGCATCATTGTTGGAATTGGGGATATATATCTGTCATTACCAAATGATTCTTCTTTTGTCTTGTGAAATGTACTACATATTCTAAACTTTACAATGATTTTGGTCAATACAATGTAGCTTGATGATTGGAACATATGTCAGTCTCATTGGAATAAAAGCTTTGTGTTTTTTGAACAATCTTTACAGAGTGATGTATTGGATGCATTTCAAAAGTTCTTGGCATTTGCAAATAATCTATCAAGCAAGAAGCTTAGAAGCTTGAGCATTGTTAATGGTGGAGAGTACACCTTGCATGCCTTTACAAACCTTTGTGCAAGTTGTGCTATCAAGATAGAGTTGACAAATCCTAAGAATCCTACTCTAAATGGTGTGGCTAAGAAGATGATCACGACCATTCAAGAAAGGATTTATAGTATGCTCTCTAATGCTCATATCATTAATGGATTTTGGGCTAAAGTTGTAAAGATAGTAGTGCATTTGACTAACAGATCTTCTATCAAGCCATTGAATGGAAAAAATACCACGAGGACTTATGGTCTGGCAAGAAACCTAGTGATAATCACTTGTGTACTTTTGGCAATGAGGCATTTATACATATACCTAGGGATAACTGAAGTAATCTTAATCTAAAGTCTAAGAAATAAAATTTTCTTAGCTATGGAGAATCAAGTGAAATGGGATGTAGCTTGTGGGATCCTAAATCAAAGAAGATAGTATGCAACCATGATATCGTCTTTAATGAGGGTAAGATGCATAAGTAGCTGATCAAAATGATTGGGATTGCAGAGTGGTATTTCAAGAGGATGTGCAAATAACACACACAAGTAGATTGTAAAACATCTTCCACATGATCCATGGCTTAGGCAACTAGCAAATGCTAAGGTGGGATGATGAATAGCCTCATGTCTTATAGGATAGATAGGTAGAAAAGCTAGAGGCTCCTATTGAGCCAATTTAATGTAGACCTACGAAGGTTCCTAGACTACCAAATAGATGTAATCCATATCTAGAATATGCTATGGTCATAGATTATGGCGAGCCTTCTTGTTGGATCCCTCTTGATAATTAACTATGGAAAGAAGAGAATGATTAGTTGTTAGAGTGGCTTTATTTTAAAGCATTTATTATAGGGATTTTGCCATAGTTTAATTATTAAGGTCTTTTCATCTTCAGAAGACCCTTTTTGCACACATTAGCCTTTGTGTTTATACACAACACCTGCTTGTATTTTAAGATGCATCGTAGTTGGATCAAGATTGAGAATTAGGGTCCATTGCTCATGTTGTGATAGTACAATAGGAATAAATATCCTTTCTCATTTGCATTATGTCCTTTCATCTAGATTTTCAGATTTGGATATATGTGAGCATTGCATATATGGCAACTTGATAAGGTTGTCACATAAGAAGACTTTGAGTAAGAAGAGGTTTGAACCATTGGAGCCGGTTCATAGTGATGTGTGTGGACCTATGCCTATCATGTTGTTGGGAGGAGCATCATACTTTGTCATGGTTATTGATGATGCTACATGAAAGAACGACGATACCTTTGATACATTTCAAATGTTCTTGGCATATGTAGAGTATCACTCGTGCAAAAAGCTCACATACTCGTGTACTGATAATGGTAGAGAGTACACTTCTCATGGATTGCGTAATTTTTGTGAAATGTGTGGTATCAAGAGGGAGATGACTCCTCCAGATAATCAAGCTCAAAGTGGGGTCATAGAAAATATAAATAGAACCATATAATAAAGGAGTTAGATCATGCTATCTAACATATATCTTTGATATGCACTTGAGTTGAAGTTGTCAAAACAATAGTTCTTCTGAATAGTAGATCAATTAACAAGCCATTAGATGGAAAAGTCATTGAAAGAGGCATGGCCAAGAAGGAAACCTTCTTATAAGCTATGTTTGGCTTTTGGGCAACAATGCCTAGAATAATATAATACAAACTAAAAAATACAATTCTTCCTAGCTTAATACCAAGAGACATTGCACTTTCTCTTGAATTGCATCCTTCACCATTTGGGGCTAACATTGCCCCCTCCTAAATAAGTGCCAATTCCATGGCACTTACCATCATAAGTAGTTGCATCAAAGACATGGACTTCTTGGAACACCTAATTATTGGCTTGCGAGGACTGGTGATAATCATTAATGAGAAGTGGTGTTGGTACTTGATAGTTGGTGATGGCGGTTGACATGACAATGTTGTTGAGAGCTTGTAGTTGTTGATTGTACCCATGACTAGTAATTCATTTTGCTAAAGTTGTACTTGATAGTTGGCAATGGTGTGGTCAATGAAACAATTTCTTAAGAGCTTGTGGTTGCTGGTTGTACCCTTGATTGGTAGTCCCTTTGGTTAGATAGATTTCAATGAGCATGGGAATAGAATTATAGATTATGGAAGATAGAAGAGTCAAGATTGAAGCGTCAATGAGGGCACAAGAATCTTTAGTTTTCTATACATGCAATAGAAAACCTCTCATGCATTCTCTCCCTAGGGGAAGTGCTAGTTTAATTTTTTTATGCGGGACATATTTTAATGATTTGGGTGATGGGTTGAACTCCAAGAATTCCTATAGAGTTGTCCCACCCTTGAGGACCCAAAGCATGTATAGGTTCTTATGCAAATACTTACGTGAGTGCAAGTGCACACTTACGTATGTACATAGCTAAAAGATGACTCTATTCATTCTTTGTAATGACTTGGTCAATGAAGCAAGGAACCTCAAGGCTAAAATGAATTGTCATTTTTAAGGAGCGAGTACTTGAAGAAAATCATACTGAGACAACATTGGATGATTGGTGTATGGCTCGCTCTCCCATGGCTGCAAACTGTGAGTGAAGTCACATGGGTTTATTTATTTTTTGAGTGCCTTTTCTACCTTACTTCCATGTTGAGTTGATGGCACATTGAGGTTGAGGAGAAGCAGAGGGAGGTAGAGAGAGAAGGTGCAAGGGACTCAAAGGGATATTCCTAATCATATGTGATTTAAGCTCACTAGATATGTCTTGCCCTTGTTGTGCCTTAAGTAAAGGTGGAGGAATTGGGACAAGGTCTAAGGGATAAATAGAGAAAGAGCCAATTGGTCAAGACCACTCAGCATACCTAACTTGAGGGCTCCTAGGTGTGGTGCCATGATTATGTTTACATATTTATTTCCTTTTTTTTATTTTTTGAATAAATGTACAATTGTCATACAATGAGGCTTCCAACTTGATTGGAAATTCATAAAACATTAATGATTGAGAAGTTAATCATGATGGATATCTTGGCTTTTAGATTAGATGAGTATTGTGCTAAGAAGCTTGAAGCATAAGCCTCGATATTGGAGTGTTTGTTGCCAATGAAGAACTTGTCATGAAACGAGTGGTGGGGGGACTTGCTTGAGCTATTGCGCCAAACACACACCAGATACACAAGACAAAGATAACTCAAGAACACAAGAAGAGAGATGGAGGCAAAAACATTTTCTTGTGGGTTTCTTCTTCTTCTCTTACGCAATACAATGTACACAAAGTATAGATAAGATACAACACAAATAAAAGTGGCCTACCAAGTCAAACAATGCATAATTGACTATACTAATTGATTGACACTATAACTATGCCAACTGTAGGTAGGTACAACAAGATAAATATAGTAAGTGATAAGTCAATGGCCATGTTAGGATGATAATGACCACCTACATGACAAGTGTAGATGTGCAGACCCATCTAGCCAGGTGGTCCACCATCAATGTCTGCACATGTTGAGCTTGCCATCTCAACACTCCCCCTCAAGCTCAACTGATCTCTGTAACTCCAAGTAAGCTTCGAAATTTTCAAACCTTCTCTACATCCAATGCCTTTGTAAGAATGTCAGATATATGATCTTGTGTGCTAACATATACCAAGTCAATCTCTCTTGCAAGTACATTCTCTCTCACAAAGTGGTAGTGCATCTCAATGTGTTTTATCCTAGCATGAAACACTGGGTTGCTAGATAACTGTATGCTGCTTGTGTTGTCATCACATCACCTCTATATTTAGCCTCTATACTCAATAAAGCAATTGTATGTTGCTTTTTGTTGCTCCATGTAATTTTTACACTACCAAGGGAAATTATAATTTGTTAGTAGATTTTCTGTCAAACATGCTACTAGCCCAATCTACATCTGTGTATCCAAACATGTATATAACATAGTAGGGTCTTCTGTCTCATCCCCAACATTAGCACTCAACTTCACACTTTCCTCCAATGGCATTGAAAGAGGGTTACACGTTGTCATACCATACTTGGTTAACATATCCAAGCCATACTGCCTTTGGGAGAGCATCCATGTACCATCATTACATCTAATCACCTCAATACCAAGGAAGTACCTTAGCTCACCTAAATCCTTCATCTCAAAAGTTCTTAACTTTAGCAATCCCATAGTCACTATCACATGTAATAATCAAGTCATCCATAGATGATTATGATAACCAAACTTGCATCTCCATTTCTCACATAAAGTGAGTGACCAGCATCAGAAATATAAAAACCAATGTTGACAAGATACTCTTTGATCTATCTTGTCAGACATGCTCTAGGTGCTTGCTTCAATCCATAAAGCACCTTCTTTAAGCTACACACATATGTGGGATGCTCTGGATCCTCATAACTTGCTACCTACTCCATATACACCTCTTCTTGTAATTCACTATGTAAGAAGGCATTCTTGACATCCATTTACTACAAACTCCAACCTTTGGCTGCTACTAAAGCAATCACACATCTAATAGTTGCCATTCTAGTAATCTATGCCATATGTTTTAGCATAGACTTTTGCAACTAGCCTACCCTTATACCTTGCTAACAAAATCATCTTTGTTATGCTTGATTTTGTAAACCCACTTACAACCAATAGCTTTCTTGCCCTTAGGCAATGATACTAGATCCCAAGTCTTATTGGCTTATAATGCAATCACCTCCTCATCCATTGCTGCATCCTAATGAGCATGACCAACAATATTCTCAAAATAAGTAAGCTCAATAGCCTCAATCACCTTTACCATATCATCATAATGATGAGCTGCATAACCTTCAAAACCAAATCTTTTAATAGGGTATTTAGCCCTACTAGACCTGCATACCACTAGATCATTTAGTGAAGCCTTTACATTACCATGTGCTCTCTGTATGTTTGGTTTCCTAATTGAAGGAATACCAAGCTCATCATCCAAACTCTTTGAACCAAAGAATCTCCATCAAATCCCAAATGACTAGTAGGTGCATCATCACCATCCGACACTTTCTTCTTCCCTTTGTCGTTACATGCAACATTTGTAGATGCACTTGAAGATTTAGGGCTACTTCTTTGTCTCTCAGATCAAGGACTAACTGTAGATATAGTACTAGATGATATTTCTCATTCACTAAGGCTCCGTGATTCTTGCTTTTCTTTTTGCATATAACTATCATGCTCATGATCATCATCTAATGCATCACCACTAGATGCATATCAATTGCTCGTCTCATAAAAAATAACATCCCTACTCACTCTAAACTCACTCGTGATAGGGCTATAACAATGATACCCTTTCTTCTCTAAAGAGTATCTAATAAACATACATTTTTCAGCCTTTGGATTAAGCTTCTTTTGTAGCTCATTTGGCACATAAACATATGCAATATAACAAAACACTTTCAAGTGTGATACATTGGGCTTCTTACTTGTAAAACATTCTTCGGGATGAACTACAGTTGTGGGAGTTCTATTCATAATATAGACAACATTATATGAAGAGCTTTAGACCAAAAGTATTTTGGTATATTCTTTTCAACCATCAATGCCCATGCAACTTTTGTAATATGTCTATTTTTCCTTTTTGCAAACCCATTTTTCTGTGGGGTATACTTGCATGTAAACTATCTCTTTATCCCATGAGATCTCAAAAAGTCACTAAACTCATTATAGAGATACTCTTCTCCTCCATTTGACCCTAAGGACTTAGCTTTCAAGCTTGTTTCTATTTCAACAGTAGCCTTGAAAGTTTTGAAGTGCTCAAATACATCACTCTTTTATTTTATGAAATATACCCACAACTTTCTTGAACAATCTATTATTAAACACCCTAGCCACTTTTCATGTAATTATGAATAAGATTTTATAGCTCTTCTTGTTCAAAATATTCATTGTTTTATTTAATGCCATTCTCATATATAACAAATCCAAGGAGGGTCATTTAAGGCATGTACGGGAGGTTCTCAACACATTAAGAAAACACAAACTCTTTGCAAAAGGAATCAAAGTGTTCTTTTATGGAGGATAAGGTAGAATATTTAGGCTACATAGTCGACGAGAGTGGGATTAGACTGGACCCAAAGAAGGTGCAATGTGTCAAGAATTGGTCTACCCCTACTAATTCCACATCTTTGAGAGGTTTTCTTGGATAATCCTCTTTCTATTAGTGGTTCATTAAAAATTATGCACATGTTGTGGCTTCATTGATTAATTGATTGAAGAAATAGGCTTTTTGGGGGATTCCATAGTGGACCAAAACTTCAATGAGCTAAAATCACTCCTAATTTTAGTACCAATTTTAGTATGTCTATATATTTCTAAGGAATCCACTACATGCAAGGATGCTAGTGGAAGAGGTGTCGAGGCTATTTTATATCAAGATCATCGAGTTATTACTTATGAGAGCAAAAAATTGGATGATAAGGAATGTCAAGTCTATGTCTATGACTAAGAAATACTCACCATTCTTCATGCAATGATAAAGTGGCATCATCACATCTATGGCAACCATTTCAAGGTCAAGAGCAATCATTGTATGTTGAAATATTTCTTTTCTCAATCCAATTTATCTCCTAAGTAATGAAGGTGGTTGTCCACTTCAAGGCTATGATTTTGATATTTGTTTCATGGTAGGTAAAGATAATGTTGTGGTGGATGCTTTGTCAATTCTTCCATCTCTAAACTATATATAGATTAGATCCATGACATATAAGAAGAGTAGTTGCTTGATGAAAATGTAGCCATTATGATGAGAGCATTCCAACAAAGAAGAGGTAAAGAGTATCCTAAATTTTCATGTCATAATAGGCTATTATGGTATAAAGAAAGGGTTTATTTGATGCCCCAAATATCCTTCAAGCATCATATCTTGCAAAATAAATGCATTCCTCACCTTTGGCAATTCACCATGGGCTATTCAAGACATTTGACAGTGTCTATAGAAGCTTTTATTGAAAGGGCATTTGGTAATAGGATGTTAAAGATTATGTCATGCAATGTTTATTACATCAACAAATAAAGGCTCCAGGCTTCTACCCCATGGATTGTTTCAACCATTACCTATTTCTTAAGCAAAGTGGAGTAATATAAGTATGGATTTTATCATGTAATTGTGTACAATGAAGCATGGATGGAATATCGTTTATATGGTTGTTGACTGGCTCACAAAATCAGCCCATTTCATCCCAAGTAAGGTCCAAGTTTTTGCTAAACAAGTAGTTGATTAGTTTATAGAGAGTACGTTCAAGTTTCATAAGATGCCATTGAAATAATATCCGATCATGACACTAAATTTATGGGAATTTTTGGCGGAGTCTATTCTCTTCTATGGTTACTAAATTGACTCCTAGCATAGCATATCACCCCCAAATGGATGGGCAAACGGAGCACGTCAAAAGTGGCTAGAAGTCTATTTTTGCCAGTTTTGCCATTATACTCAAGCTTCTTGGGACCAATGGTTACATTTGACTGAATTTTGCTATAATAACACTCATCATATGTGTATTGGCATGTCACCATTTGAAGCTCTCTATGGGTATAAGGTGCAAATTCCCTAGACTCTTTTCAATGATGAAGTGAATCCACAAGCTAAGGCTGAACTTGAGAATATGAAAGCTTTGATGAGTCAATGTAAGAAAAATATCCTCAAAGCCCAAGATGTCACGAAGGCTTATGAGGATGAGAAGAGAAGACCATTAAAATTCAAAGAAGGTGATTGGGTTTTTCTCAAGGTTTCTACGTCTAAGTATGCATAATTAAAAAAAGGCCATAACAAGCTAGCTCATCAGTTTTATAGTCCTTATCAAATCATCAAGAGAGTTAGAGAGTTTGCTTATAAGCTTGAGATTCCTTCTTCAATACACATTCACGATATCTTTCATGTTTCTCAATTAAAGAAGTATGTAGGTCTAGCCACTCAAGTCTTGGAAGAAATGGCTCCCATGGATGAAGATGGTCTTATCATCTACAAGCCTAAAAGTCATTGAAAAGCGAGAGAAAGTTTTGAGGAATTGAGCATTAATGGAATATCTTATTCAATGGATGAAGATGGTCTTATCATTTACGAGCCTAAAAAGTAATTGAAAAGCGAAAGAAAGTTTTGAGGACTTGAGCATTAATGGAATATCTTATTAAATGACAGGGTTTATCTCTTGAAGAGTCTCTTCATATCTTGATTCCTTTCCTTGGCTTCTACATGAAGGACAATGAATTTTTGAACAGGGCAACTTGTTGTATTAAGTTTCTATTGCAAATTCAATTGCTCTAATTAGGTCAAAATTTCATCTTTATGGATGGAAAAGCTTCTATATGATGCCTATTTTCTAATGATAGCTCACTTGCTCGATTTGGACATGAATATCCCAAGTTATGGCATTTTCCTTTCGACCACCTTGATTGGACAATTGTAGCAGTCTGTAGTACTTTCACTTCTTTGTAATTCTTGCTTCACGCAAGACCTTCTTCAGATTATGGGCTTCATTCTCAACATGGATCTACATCCTCTAAAGCTATTTTGTATATTATTCCCTTGTAAAATCTAATATTATTTCCAAGCTTTGAGGACAAAGTTTCTTTAGGCCAGGTAGGCTTGTAGTGAAGCATAGGTTTAGGAAAGAGTATAAATACTGAGATGTAACAATTCTTATTATCTTTTTGACATTAATCAATTTTATATTAGGGACTCCTAAGTTTTGTACCTCCCACCATAGCTAAGGGGTGAGTACCTTGCTCCACCATTGTAGGAGGTGGATATCTTACTTTCATACCTATTTTCCTTTGATGTAATGCTTTAGCATATTAATTTGATCTTGACTATGGTTATCTTGATCATGGCATTCCAAATTTCTTGAATATTTCATGTATTTCTTTGTTGTGAGAAACTTGCTTGATTATATTGCAATGAAGCATAGGTTTAGCAAAGAGTATAAAAGACTGAGATGTAACAATGCACATTATCTTTTTAACATCAATCAAATTTATCTTGAGGACTCCTAACTTTTGGATTTCCCACCTTAGCGAAGGGGTGAGTACCTTGCTCCACCATTGTAACAAGTGGATATCTTGCTATCATATTTATTTTTCTTTGATGTAATGCTTCAGCATATTAATTTGATCTTGGCTATGATTATCTTGATGCTGGCATTCCAAATTCCTTGAATATTTCATGTATCTATTTGTTGTGAGAAACTAGATTTATTACTTTGGTATTAGAGCAATAGTTAGATCCAACCAATGGGTAGTTTTTAAGCTCTAGATATGGTGTTAATGATTAGGATGGGTAATTATAGTTACAATCTTGGTTGCTGTATCCAGTTTGGCAAGGGCAAACTTCTACAGCTAACCATGGTTACATTTGGAGCCATTGAAAAAGTTTATTGGCACAAGAATGGTAGTGGCTTCACTGATTTAGTAGGTTGTCATCAAATGTGAAGCTACTTTGGAGTTCTATTGGATAAAAGAGAGGGGAACAAAAGTTAGAGACAACTAAGAGGACCTTTACTTTTGGAACCAAGCCTTCACACTTTTCTTCTCTACAAGCTTTTGAAGGTTCAATGCCACTGAAGAGATTGTCCTCAATCCTAAAGTACAATTCTTGAAGAAAATGGATGATGAAAGGCCCTCTGAATTGATTAAAATGGAAGAGATTTTAGGCCCTACTACTATCTAGGGTCTTCAAGATTGTAAGAATACCACCATTCTTGAAAGATTGCAACAATTATTATCACATTATGCTTTGAGATACTAAAGATATGCTTCTTGAATAAAAGCTCCTTCAATGGAGTAAGAATACATGAAGATTCAGTTCATAAACCACGGCTTCCCTGTGATAACAACAATAATAGAGGAGAACAATGCTTCAATGGAGAAGTCTAGCCTTCAATGTGGCTCAAAGAAGCTCGAATATCTGGGAATCAAGTATTCGATGCTTGTAAAGTCTTCAATCTAAGAGATATTGCTGCTATCCTGAAATAACCAACCATGGAAGAAGGGAAATATTCAAATCTACTCTCTCACGCATGAAGACAAGAGCTAAACTTGATGAAGCTTCATTCTAGAGTGCTTAAACATCACTTTGAAGCCTTGAGCCATGGCAAATCTTGCAACAAAAAGCCCATGCTTGCATGTTTTTTTTTTTGGTTGTGCAAAGTTATAACATTGATGGATCCTACTAATCCTCATTGCAATACTAGCCTCAAACTTAGTCAATGTGATACTCAATCTACTCCTTGGAATGCAAGGATTCAAGCCTTAGAGGTTAGGTTGTGAGATCAAGTCAATTTATGGCCTTATCAAATCCTTAAGAGAGTTGGAGAAATTTCTTACAAGCTTGAGTTTCCTTCTTCAATTCAAATTCATGATATCTTTTATATTTCTTAATTAAACAAGTATGTGGGTCCAACCATTTCAAGTCTTGGAAGAATTACCTCCATGGATGAAGATGGTCTTATCATCTGTGAGCCTAAAAAAGTCATTGGAAAGTAAGAAAGAGTTTTGAGAAACTGAGCGTTGATCGAATATCTTATTAAATGGTAGGGTTTACCTCTTGAAGAGTCTACTTGGCAACCATCCTCATATCTTGATTCTTTTCCTTGGTTTTTACATGAAGAATAGTGAATTTTTGAATAGGTTAGCTTGTTATAATAAATTTATGCCACAAATCAAAGTGTGTTAACTTAGTCAAAATGTCATCTTTATGGATGCAAAAGCTTCTACATGGTATCTAATTTCTAATGATAGCTACTTGCTCGATTTGGACATGAATATCCCAAGTTATGGCATTTTCCTTCCAACTATCTTGATTGGATAGTTACAGAATCTATGATACTTTTACTTATTTGTAATTCTTGCTTTACAAGAGATCTTCCTCAAATTATGGGCTTCATTCTCACCATGCATCTACATCCTCTAAAGCTCTTTTGTATGTTCCTTTGCTAAATCTCATATCATTCTCTCAAGTTGCTGCTTTTTTGGCCATCTAAGACCATTTTGGGCCTTGTTTTAGACCCGCAAGGTTATGAACAACAATTTCAAGAAATGCTACAATTTCAAGTGTGTCAATCAAAAGTGGGTATATAGGTTACAGATTTCAAATCCATAAGTTTTGAGGTGTTTTTGAGGAATCAAACACAAGTTTTATCTACAAACATGTTATAGATTATATGTGTCATTGAGTAGTCATCAATGAAAAGGGTTGCCTGGTGTATTATTGTGTAATTGTTGTGAAAGGTTGTAGAAGACTTGCTTGCTGTTTTGTATTAAATGTGACAATAAGAGAGAAGAATGGAAACCCCATCATTGAGAAGCTGGACAAGAATAATTATCCATCATGAAAGTTTTGTATGATAAACTTCCTTATTGAAAAAGACATTTATGGGTTCATTTCAGGTGAAGAAAAGGAGCCAAAGTTGAGTGACCCTGCGACTGCAGATGAAAGTGCAAGTTGGTCACAAAAGGAAGTAGAGTTGGCCGCATGTTCACCTTAGATGCTAGCATGAATGCTGCCATGTATGCAAAAGGAAAAGGAGTAGTTGTAGACATTGAAATATGGCACAAACATATTGGACATGCAAATGCACAAAGACTGAAATTAATGCAATCTAAATGATTGGTTACATGGTTGCCTGCTTTTAGAGTTGCAAAATTTCATAAAGTATGTGAAGCATGTTAATTTGGTAAGCATGCAAGACAACCTTTTTCTTATGATAGAGATGTGAGCAGAAATATACTTGGTGTTGTATATACAGATGTTTGGGGATGTACACAAAATATCTCTATTAGTGGCAACAAATATTTTGTTATTTTAATTGATAATTGTTCAACGAAATTGTGGATATATTTTATGAAGGAGAAGAGTGATGTATTTGAGCACTTCAAAACTTTCAAAGCTATTGTTGAAACAAAAACAGGTTTGAAAGTTAAGTACTTGAGATCAGATGGAGAGGGAGAGTATTCTCTAATGAGTTTAGTGATTTTTTGAGGTCTCATGGGATAAAGGAATAGTTTACTTGCAGGTATATCCCATAGCAAAATGGGGTTGTAGAAAGGAAAAATATATATATTGTAGAAGTTGCACGGGCATTGACGATTGGAAAGAATATGCTTTTTTTTTTTTTTTTGGTTTGAAGTTGTTCATATTGCTCTCTATATTATGAACAGAACTCCCATAGCTATAGTCTTCCAAGATAAACATAGGCCTTTTGGTAATCCTTAGCTACTTGAACATCTTGCCTTATTGCTTTAACCTACTCGACCAAACTCTTCTTGGAGGCTTCCACAGTTAGGATTGGATCAAAGAAGTTAAGCATGGTAAGGCACTCTTGCCAGTAAAAACCCTAGAAAGGGGTCATCTTGATACTTTGATGATAAGAGGAATTGTTGGTAAACTCTACTAAGGGTAGATATTGCATCCATCACTTAGGTTTTGTCCAACAATATGCCCTTAGTATATACTGTCTTCAATGACTTGATCGACCTGCTTTGTCTAACCATCAATTCTGGGATGTAAGTTGTACTGAAGTATAGTTGCATTTCTAAGGGCCTCAAATTGTCTCTTCCAAAATCAAGAAGTGATAAAGAGACTCGACACTAACAATCTTTTTTGGCAACCCATGGAGTCTAAAGATTTCCTTGACAAATAGTCTTGCAATGTTGGAAGCATTGTAGTCTTTGTCACCTTGCTACTTGAAGAACTAGGTTGAAAGCTATGGGGAGCTTTCTTAGTGCTCTACTCTTGCACTTGGTTGATGTGGTTTCTAGTTCTCAAGGTTATACTAAAACCATAGCCCTTGGCAAGTTCAAATGACCTCTTTGTTATCCATAGTCCATGTTGGAGTCGCATTTGTACCTTGAATTGCATGCCAAGAAACGTCTCTTTCATAACATCCTCAAAGCCAGGTAAAACATAAAATAGCGTAGGAACGCTTTAGTTTTAACACTCTTCACGTCTCCGCGTTCCTATCAATGAGTATGCTTAACCCCTCCGTGGATTTATCTTGGTGGTGAAAAGCACTAACCCCTACATGAGATTTTCACGGCGAATTCTCACGTCCTACTTAATGTAACTATAATATAGGTTGGTGGCATTTGTTGCGCATCATAATGGCCAAGTTCTATTACTTAACTTACTCTTATTTTCAACTTTTTTTCCTTCCTTGTTTACCGGGGTTCATTGTAGAATTGCCTATGGAGATCGAACTCCTCCTCCTCCTTCACAGGCCTTCAACTTTACATTCCATAATTTTTTTTGTTGAAGTATACCCCAAAAGGAACTTCAATTTTCTACCGCTTTGACCAAATATAACAGTACTAGGGTCACCTTAAAAGTTTGTATGTTGCACATTCTTGCTATTGTATGCTACGCATTACTTTGAGAATTTTCGACGATCAAGCATGTTCGGGTGCCATTTTCTCTAATGCACGTGCTTTTCATACTACGTCACCTATGAAGTTTCTCAATTACCAGCGGTTTGGTTGTCAAACTAAGGCTTTCTTCAACCCTTGTCCACAATCGAGGGTGGTGTGGCTAGAAGAAAGGCCTTTGTAGGCGAGGTGTTTCCGATTCAACGAGGTGTTTTCGATTGCACAGCCTCAGGGGAGCGCGCTGGTCGGCGCGTGCGCGTCAAGAGATGTTAATCGCAACCAGCCGGAGAGCGTAGAATTGGCGTCCAGGCCTTCCACAAGGCCTCACGGAGCGGGCTGTGAGGACGCCGGCTCCGTAAATTCCCGCCAGAAGCACAATTGCGAGGAGAGCGCGCGGGCGCTGCTGGTGTTCGAAGGAGAGCAACTACTTTAGCATTCGACGTTGTAACGTCCCCCCCAGAACTAGCGAGGGGGCACTCCAAAAATTGGGATATGCTGCTTGTCTGTGCCGGGCACACGGTATTCTTTAGTAAAAGGCGAAAGAGTAGTTCGCTCTGTGCCCAACACGCAGCTTCCTGAGACACCGTGGCCACGAGAAGGCCTCATATACCCTACCATTTTCCTTCTCTAGCACGCTTCACTGGCCCTTTGCGCATGTGGGATCTCTGCGCAACGTCGTCCATGCATGCCCGGAAAAGGCTGAACATTTGGCCACCGAGCGATTTTCTAGCGATGTCTCCCACCCAATATCCGGTGTCCACCACCCCATTCAACTCAGCAAAACCACGCGAGTAAGAAACAAGATTATTGCGGACCTGTTCCCACCACACCACGGTGGGGTTCGCAAACTCCATATCCAACCCACTCGTTCACATGTGCTGGAGTGCGCAATCTGGTTCACAACCACGAACCTTTCTCTGCCATCCGTGAGATGCTTGCCCAGTGATGTTCACTTCCAATTCACCACGTGTAAGACCTGCTATATTGGTCAGCAACAATGCCTGGGCACAACTTTTTAGGCTACGAAAGTAACATTTTAATTTTTCCAATTTCCTTCTCACACAGCCTATGTATGCATGCCTAGGTTTGTGTGCAGGAGTGTGCTATGTCAACGAGTGTGTGCCTATGTTTGTGAGTGTACACCTATGTGTGTGAGCATGCCTATGTGTTGAGGACCTTCGTCATACACTAAGAATTATTAGTTATTAACAAGAAAATTGAAAGAACGCCTAATTGCAAGAGAGAAGAAAATACAAAGAGCATGCACAACACAAGATTGAGCACAATCTCCCCCCATGCATGGGTGAGCATCTCCCCCATGCATGTTTTATGGATTTGTAGTAACATTTTTGTGCTCAGAAATCGTTAAAATGCATCCCCTTTTGAGGCTCTTTCTTTCTTTGCATGAATATCTTGCTTTTGTCCTACTATTTTCCAACTCCTATTCTATTAAATCTATTTTAAGGTTTACAAAATCATAAGCAAGCCCTCTAGGCCTTGCAAGGTACTGACATACAAATACATAAATTGCACATAGGAGCATACAATGTCCTTGCGCTTGTAAGTCCACACCCTTTGTATGCTCTAAGTGGCATGCAAAGGGTGGACTCGGGGTGATTCAACAAATTCAATACTTGGGGTGGCGACTTGAGGACTCAAGGTAGCCTCCAACTTAATAGCCCTTGACTTAGTGGATGTATGGAATAGCAAAACTCATAGAAACACTAAATATTTCAATTAAAAGATTACATAATTTTGAGTTCTTTCCTATTAAAAACCCATGAGCATCAAGAAAAAAAACAGTAAATATTTAGTCTAGAAACTCGTACATCATGGCCACACAACTCCTCAATCAATATGGCTCTTTTAATCCCCAAACAATCTAAGGAATGTTGGTAAGATATGAGCTAGTCAAGCTCTATGATCACACTACAAGTACCCAATGCAATATTACCACATATTCTTCGTGCATAATTCCCTCCAAAACTCCAAGTATAGTAGGTCTTGACCTTCTTTGGCTGCAAAATCATTTTGGACACATATATTCACACATAAAAAGCATGGTTAGCTTATAATAGATTAGCTAGTTATGCTCCAACCTAGCTAGTTTATTGCAATACTTATCCAACACGCTTGGTTGTGTCGAATTACCACTAAATTAGCCAAAATTAGAAAATATTCAATAAACAAATAGTAATTTATAGTGATCTTTGAATCCAAATTTATCCACATAATCTCTTATATCATGTCATTGACTAGCCAGTCACTCGACCACCATCTCGATAACTATCTTCCAATGCTATTATCATGTCATCCATTGCTCATAATCATGTAAAAATTACCCATTTGTCACAACTCTATAGAAACAGAATTTGTATCCTTTTTCATTAATTTGTCTATATAATGATTTATTAAATTTATTTCCTTTGCACTAATTAGATATAAAGAAAAGTGCATTGGAGCTGGCCACTGATGAGTGGTCACAGGTTATGGTGGACCCACACGGTGGGTTAGAGAAAAGATAGTTCACACTTCCACCTATATGACCCGATTGGGCGCCTGTGACTAGAACTCACGCATATCAGGGTTAGACTCGCACACAGAAAGGATTAATGCCTTGAAGTGTGGGCTAGATCCACCAGAACAGACAGTTACAATCAACAAGATGGCATGATCATGAAATGCTTGTATAATGTGCATGTGTGGGCTGAAAGCTTGAAATGCACATTTCTTTGCATAGGAAAGTCACATGAAGATTCGGATACCATTTTTGCGATGTACATGGAAAAAGCTTTCATATGATACCCATATTGGGGGGTCCCTAAATTTTAGGAGATCCCTAAATTTTAGGAGGTCCCTAAATTTTAGGAGCCTCGAATTAGCCTAAAAATACTAGTCCTAAAAAATAGGGATGTCATTCTAAAAATAGTAAGTTCTGTACTTTGACTGTGCTTACTAAATTTGGTTGTTTCTATTCTTGACAGTATTCAACCCCAAAAAGGAAGGCCATAGAGAAGAGACAAGTGTCAAGACACTTGTCACACAAGTTTCCAAGTGTCCCACCACTTGTCACATCTCATGACATGTGGCTGGACACTTGTCTTGTGCTACTCTACTTTCCCCTTTTGTACTAGCTCTCCCCTCTCCTATAAATAAGAGCTCGTTTTTCTTCATTCAACATAATTTTTCTTTGCTGTAAACTCATGTACAGCACCCACAGATAGCCAGAAACTGGCCCCATCCATCCCCATCATCATCCCCCACTTCTCCATTATCAAATTCCTCCATATTCCCTCTTCTATCACTGTTGTTTTACAAGACAGCAAGCCTGTAAATTCATTATAGCACCTCCTTCTTGAGCTCTTTCTTCCATTTTAGCTACAAGAAGCAAGCTCTATCCATGTACTGCTGATCAACGATAGAGAAAGGCTGAATTCCCCTTTTTCTTCTCTCATACTGTAAAGAAATCAGTTCTTATCATTGCATAATAGATAATGCATGTGTGTTTGTACATCTTTGCATGATCTTGTGAGAGTGAGAATTACTTCTTCTCACTCTCAGGTTGATTGTAACTGAGCTCTTCCCTAAGGGACTTGGGTTGAGCAGAAATACATTCCTTCGGGGGGGTTGCCCATCTTCAACCCTCAATCTTGTCTCCATTACTTTTACATTTTCATGGCTGTAATTTTGTGAGTAATTTTCATTTTCAGCTTTAAGTGTTCATTCTCTTTTATATTAAATCTCGAAAACAAGCAAATATCATAATTGTTAAGCATACTACGTTGTTCGGGGCGTTTACAGTGGTATCAGAGCTTTGGCTCGGTCCTCACCCCCAACACTACTAGTGCTTACAACTATAAGTTTGTTTGTTTTCAGCCCTTGCATTGAGTGCTTGAGCATATTTTTTTTCTTTAGTCTCAATGGATCAATCGAGTGCTATCCTTCAAGCCATTCAAAGTCTTAGAGAGGAGAATCAGCAAATTCGTGAGCAACTTCTCAAACTAGAAAAAGTTGAGAATCCCAAAGAATTCAAGGAAAGAAGCCCATCTACTTCAAGGAAACAAAGCCATACCAATGAAAGGAGCCGATCAAGAAGTCCAACTACTTCTAAGAGGCAGTCCCATTCTACTTCAAGAAAGAGATCGCGTCGAAGCTCATCCTCTTCTTCAAAGTCATCTGGCGCCTATTCTGATGGATCCTCTTCTAGTAATGAAGAGTCACACCCTTCTCGTGGAAGACCTCATCATCGTCAAAGGCGTCGACATTCTTCACCCTCGTCTCCATCTTCATCCCCATCAAGCACTTCATCATCTTCAACCTCAATATCCGAGCATGGACGAAGGCATAAGAAGAAGAAGAAGACTAAGTCACTATCTCAACTTGAAAAGAAGATCAAGTTTAGTATGTATGATGGTTCCCGAAATCCTGATCTTCTTCTGAAGTTTATTCGTCAATTTCAAATTTTGTATGGTCGTGACAAGTATAAAGAAAAAGAAAAGATTAAGTTTGCAGCTTTACATTTAACCGACTTAGCCCATACTTGGTGGACGGGGTTGGAATATGATCATGCTGCCCCAAAATCATGGCGGTCCTTTGTTCGCCTGATACAAAGCCAATTTCTTCCTGTTCATTTCAAAAGAGATGTAAAAATGGAATGGGATCGGCTTTGGCAAAGGAAAAATGAGTCACTTGGTGACTATACCAAGAGATTTTGGGAGCTACTTTTGAAGGTCCAACATTTCAAGAAGATCAGCAGTTCGGAAAAGCTTAGGAAGTTTCAAGGAGGTTTGCATTTTAAACTTCGTACTGCTCTTAATCATTATCATTGTTCTAGTCTCAGGGAACTCATTGACCATGCTGAGACATGGGAAATGGAGCACAATGGCAACAAATCATTCCAAAAGAATGATAAGAAGAGAGTAGCTGATGATGAGGAGTATTCAGCCCCAAATGAAGGACAAAAACAGTGGCAAAAGCAGCCACCATCAAATCAAAAGAAGATGAAGCCCTATGCATCTCCTAATGCTCCTCAATTTCGCTCCAATCTATATCCACAAGCAAAGCAATTTTCCGAAGAAGAAAAGCAACGCTTCATGAAAGAAGGGAAGTGCTTTAAATGTGGACAAACAGGCCACATAGCGAAGCAATGTCCAAACAAGGGACAAAGCAAGGTTTCTGACAACAAGCCTAAGTCGCCAATGAAAATCAATGCTATCAGTGATGTAGTTGCAAACACAACTCACACTCCAGAGACGCGCAAATTATTAAAAGCTTGGGGACAGTTGCAAGGTAAGCAAGCACTATTCTTGATAGATATTGGGGCGAATGAAAATATTATTTCCTTGCAATTAGCTAAAGAGCTTGGATTAAAGAATGAAGAGATGGACACTCCGGCAGAAGTTCGCCAAGCTTTAAATGCTGATGAAGGTGACACAGTGAAGACTGTGATACCCTACATTGGCAAGCTCAAGTTTCAAATTCAAGGCTACAGTGACGAAGATACCTTCTGTATCGGAGACCTTGATGGTTGCGATGTGGTTCTTGGCATGCCCTGGAATCATAGAGTAGATTCAACCATCTTCTCTCAGAAAAAGAAGGTAGAACTCACCAACAAAGGCAAGAAGTACGAGATCCAAGCTGGAGATTCTGGAGACACCATACCTATGGTAAGCCATATGCAAGTCTCTAGAGCAATTAAGGATTGTGTTCAATGTTGTCTGCTTTATGTCACTGATGTAAAAGATAATATGAATGCTGAAAACCAAGAGCAACTTTAGCTCTTGGAAAAGTATAAAGATTGTTTTTTGGAAGATCTTCCTTATCAGCTTCCCCCAGAAAGGCCTGAAGACCATCATATTGATATTATCCCGGGCAGTTCTCCTCCTAATATAGCACCATACCGTGTGAGCCGTCCTCAACAAGAAGAAATCAGAAAGCAAGTCGAAGACCTACTCAACCGTGGGCTAATTAGGCCAAGTAGCTCACCATTTTGTTCACCGGTTCTTCTTGTTCAAAAGAAAGATGGCACATTCAGGATGTGCATTGATTATCGAGCCCTCAACAAAATCACCGTGAAGAATCAGTTTCCTATTCCCAGAATTGACGACATTTTGGATTGTCTAGGAGGCTCAAAGGTTTTCAGCCGCATTGATCTAAAGAGTGGTTATCATCAAATTAGGGTAATACCACAAGATGTACACAAAACTGCTTTCCGCACTTCATACGGTCTTTATGAATTCTTGGTGGTTCCTTTCGGATTAACCAATGCACCAACCACCTTTAATCGAATGATGGAGCACATCTTTAGAGAGCATCGACAATATGTCGGTACTTTCTTTGATGATATTCTTGTCTTTAGCAAGAATGAAGAGGAGCATCATCAACACTTGGAAATTGTTCTACAATTACTACAATCAACTCTTGGTAAATGGTAAAAAGAGTGAATTTTTCATGCATAAAATAAATTACCTTGGGCATGTCATCTCTTTTGAAGGGATTCAGATGGATCCTGAAAAGATCAGGATAATCCAAGAATGGCCTCATCTTCGTGATGTACATGAGGTGTGATCGTTTCTTGGCTTATGTTCTTATTACCGCCGCTTCATCAAGCATTTTGCACATATGGCTTCTCCACTTCATGACCTTACAAAGAAGAAGATCTCTTTCCAATGGAAGGAAAAAGAGAAGGCAGCCTTCACAAGGCTGAAAACAGCTCTTACTTCTGGACCTGTTCTTATCATTCCAGATCTGGTAAAACCATTTGTGGTGGAAGCAGATGCTTGCGGAGATTGTATTGGTGCAGTGCTAAATCAAGAAGGCCATGCCGTAGCCTTTGAAAGCCGCCGTCTAAATGATGTGGAGAAAAGGTATGACATTTATGAAAAGGAGCTCTTAGTAGTGGTTCATGCTTTAAAGATATGGAAACATTATCTTTTAGGCAATGAATTCCTTATTAAAACCGATCATCAAAGCTTGAAGTATTTCAAGACTCAAAAGCATTTGCAGGAGAAACATGCAAGATGGGAAAATTTCTTGTCTATGTTTCATTTTCAAATTATGTACACTCCAGGGAAACAAAATGTAGTTGCTGATGCACTTTCTAGAGTGCCTCGCATTGCAACTATTACAGTGGCTCATCATGAAGATTTTCAAATGATGAAGAATACTTATGATGAAGATACTGATTTTGCAGCAGTTTGGTCAAATTTACAGCAAGGAGGTTCTCATCCAGATTATTCCATCAAAGACGGTTACCTTCTCATGAACAATCGCCTTTGTGTCACTCTTCCTGTTCGACAAAAGGTGCTTAAAGAAAGTCATGAACCCCCTTATGCAGGGCATAGAGGGAGGGCAGCCACTCTAAGTGCAATTGAGCGCTACTTTTATTGGCCAACATTACGAAAAGATACACATAACTTCATCGAGGCTTGTCTGGTATGCCAAAAATCCAAATGTGATAGGCAGAAGATTCCAGGATTGTTGCAACCTCTTCCAGTGCCCAAAGATCCATGGGAATCTATCACAATGGATTTCATCTCAGGTATTCCAAGAACACCTCAAGGTCATGATATGATTTGGGTCATAATTGATAGATTCAGCAAACAATCACATTTTATTCCATGTCATAAAACATTGAAATCCGCACAAGCTGCAAGACTTTTCATTCAACATATCTTCAGATTACATGGTATGCCTTCTGAGATCATTTCAGATAGAGACTCCAAATTTACAAGTAACTTTTGGCGTGCTTTATTTGAGAATTTGGGAACCACTTTAAAGTTCTCCTCAGCTTTTCATCCTCAAACTGACGGCCAAACAGAGGTGATGAATCTCACTCTTTTGGATATGTTGAAAGCTTATGTTAGTGAACATAAGTCACAATGGGAGAAATATCTTCCATTATTGGAGTTTGCTTACAACAGTACAGTGCACTCATCCACAGGGAAAGCTCCGAATGAAATAGTACAGGGTAAAGTGATTCCCCCTCCAATTATTCGCACTAAAGATAAGATTTTTGCTGCTGATGAGTTTGCTTCAGATTTAAAAACCGCAATGGATCAAGTTCGAGCCACTATCAAAGTTGCCCAAGAGCGACAAAAGAAGCAAGCAGATAAACGAAGAAGACCTTTGGCTTTTGAAAAAGGTCAATATGTCTTGCTAAAGTTTGAAAAAAGCAGGCTCAAACAAGGTTCTGGTCAAAATTCATCTTTTCCAAAGCTCTCCAGTAGATACTTTGGACCCTTCAAAGTGATTGAGAAAATAAATGAAGTTTCTTATCGACTTGAGCTTCCTACTCATTGGAAAGTACACAATGCTTTTCATGTAAGTTTGCTAAAACCTTACATAGGACCAGAACCAAAGGAACCCATTACTGAAGATCCCCCAGAAGTTAAAGAAACAGAGCAACTCTTAGAACCTGAAAAAATTTTGTTTCTCAAGGATCGAACCACGAGAAGTGGCCTTGTGACACGAAAATTCTTGCTAAAATTCAAGAATCTACCCACAACAGATGCACAGTGGGTAGATGAAAAATTCATGAAGGATTACCCAAATATTCTACAACAATATCAAGAAGCTTTTCAGCTGAGGACAGCTGAATAAAAGCCAGAGGGCTGTCACAACTCTATAGAAACATAATTTGTATCCTTTTTCATTAATTTATCTATATAATGATTTATTAAATTTATTTCCTTTGCACTAATTAGATATAAAGAAAAGTGCATTGGAGCTGGCCACTGATGAGTGGTCACAGGTTATGGTGGACCCACACGGTGGGTTAGAGAAAAGATAGTTCACACTTCCACCTATATGACCCGATTGGGCGCCTGTGACTAGAACTCACGCATATCAGGGTTAGACTCGCACACAGAAAGGATTGATGCCTTGAAGTGTGGGCTAGATCCACCAGAACAGACAGTTACAATCAACAAGATGGCATGATCATGAAATGCTTGTATAATGTGCATGTGTGGGCTGAAAGCTTGAAATGCACATTTCTTTGGATAGGAAAGTCACATGAAGATTCGGATACCATTTTTGCGATGTACACGGAAAAAGCTTTCATATGATACCCATATTGGGGGGTCCCTAAATTTTAGGAGATCCCTAAATTTTAGGAGCCCCCCAAACTTCCACCTATATGACCCGATTGGGCCCCTGTGACTAGAACTCACGCATATCAGGGTTAGACTCGCACACAGAAAGGATTGATGCCTTGAAGTGTGGGCTAGATCCACCAGAACAGACAGTTACAATCAACAAGATGGCATGATCATGAAATGCTTGTATAATGTGCATGTGTGGGCTGAAAGCTTGAAATGCACATTTCTTTGCATAGGAAAGTCACATGAAGATTCGGATACCATTTTTGCGATGTACACGGAAAAAGCTTTCATATGATACCCATATTGGGGGGTCCCTAAATTTTAGGAGATCCCTAAATTTTAGGAGCCCCCCAAACTTCCACCTATATGACCCGATTGGGCGCCTGTGACTAGAACTCACGCATATCAGGGTTAGACTCGCACACAGAAAGGATTGATGCCTTGAAGTGTGGGCTAGATCCACCAGAACAGACAGTTACAATCAACAAGATGGCATGATCATGAAATGCTTGTATAATGTGCATGTGTGGGCTGAAAGCTTGAAATGCACATTTCTTTGCATAGGAAAGTCACATGAAGATTCGGATACCATTTTTGCGATGTACACGGAAAAAGCTTTCATATGATACCCATATTGGGGGGTCCCTAAATTTTAGGAGATCCCTAAATTTTAGGAGGTCCCTAAATTTTAGGAGCCTCGAATTAGCCTAAAAATACTAGTCCTAAAAAATAGGGATGTCATTCTAAAAATAGTAAGTTCTGTACTCTGACTGTGCTTACTAAATTTGGTTGTTTCTATTCTTGACAGTATTCAACCCCAAAAGGAAGGCCATAGAGAAGAGACAAGTGTCAAGACACTTGTCACACAAGTTTCCAAGTGTCCCACCACTTGTCACATCTCATGACATGTGGCTGGACACTTGTCTTGTGCTACTCCACTTTCCCCTTTTGTACTAGCTCTCCCCTCTCCTATAAATAAGAGCTCGTTTTTCTTCATTCAACATCATTTTTCTTTGCTGTAAACTCATGTACAGCACCCACAGATAGCCAGAAACTGGCCCCATCCATCCCCATCATCATCCCCCACTTCTCCATTATCAAATTCCTCCATATTCCCTCTTCTATCACTGTTGTTTTACAAGACAGCAAGCCTGTAAATTCATTATAGCACCTCCTTCTTGAGCTCTTTCTTCCATTTTAGCTACAAGAAGCAAGCTCTATCCATGTACTGCTGATCAACGATGGAGAAAGGCTGAATTCCCCTTTTTCTTCTCTCATACTGTAAAGAAATCAGTTCTTATCATTGCATAATAGATAATGCATGTGTGTTTGTACATCTTTGCATGATCTTGTGAGAGTGAGAATTACTTCTTCTCACTCTCAGGTTGATTGTAACTGAGCTCTTCCCTAAGGGACTTGGGTTGAGCAGAAATACATTCCTTCGGGGGGGGGTTGCCCATCTTCAACCCTCAATCTTGTCTCCATTACTTTTACATTTTCATGGCTGTAATTTTGTGAGTAATTTTCATTTTCAGCTTTAAGTGTTCATTCTCTTTTATATTAAATCTCGAAAACAAGCAAATATCATAATTGTTAAGCATACTACGTTGTTCGGGGCGTTTACACCATTCCAACTAGACTATAGCAAAAATCATATATGTATTGAAATACATCTATCTCATGACACGTAGGATCTTTTGCCTCATGCCTACTCATTTCAACCACATTGAGTCTAACTATACTAGGGAAGTGGGTGTTTCTATTTTTAGTATTTTTTACTTTTCTTTTCAGCTTGAAAGAAGACAAAATTTCTAATCTAACTACAATTTCAATATATCAATCTATTCTACAACCTTTTATGATTTGGTTGCTTCCCAATGTGCCATTTTTATTGTATGTCTCACAAGGTTTCTATCAACCTACATATCCTAACAAGAATCCCCATCTTGCTAATGTGCGATCTATTCTACTTGTGGATAGCAAGGACAATCGATGTTCAAGAATATGCCATGTCCCAACAACATAACAAAAAATGTACATCAAAGTCCATGCTTTTCTAGACTTGGATAGATCTATGCATATGTAATCATGCACTCTTGAATCTTCGACACCTTGGACTCCTTTGCTTGTTCCTCCAATCCAAAGCAAGTTCTCTCTCTCTCTCTCTCTCTCTCTCTCTCTCTCTCTCTCTCTCTCTCTCTCTCTCTCTCGTGTGTGTGTGTGTGTGTGTGTATGTGTGTGGAGCCCCAAGAGGAACACCAAGGAAAAGGGAATTCTCTTGCAAGAAAATCTATCTTGTAACATCAACAAGCTTTTATTTCATTCTTTTGATCATCAAAACAAAGAAAACAACAATTCTTCACGCAGCATCATAGTAGATTTCTCCCATGGATTTGATAGAATCAACCATATTCTCCAACATCTTCACAAAATCCATCAATAGAACAAAGAACACAAAGGAATACACCATCTTTGAATGGAAATACATCACATATTATTCATCTTCAATATCTTCATAATTCTCTCTCTCAATCTCTCATATATAGTTACACTGTTTCGATAGATTTGACTATCTCTGACTCTCTCTCTCTCTCTCTCTCTCCATCAATAGTACATCATATCCTCACTACAATACTCTCATAATAATCCTTCTTAGGTCGTGGATGCACCTCCCAAGAGGTATGTCTGATATGAAGAGTCATCAGAGCCACTACAATGTCTTTTCACAGCTCACTACTGTCACTGTCACTTAGTCTTCTCTTCAGTCTTCAGCAGCTGTTTCTTCCACCTGTTTTAGCTCTTTTGAACTTAGATTCATCCTTTCCAAAGGTTAGAAAACTTTCCCAAAGTCACACATACATTCTACAGAACACCTACAGAAGGTCTACAGAACAGTCACAGTACAAACCAGAACAGCTACAGTACAGTTACAGAATAGAGACAGAAGCTCTACAAAAGATCTACAGAAGGTTACAGAAGGTCATCAAAACTTCATAACTTATACTCAAACCATTCCAAACTATCAAAAACTATTCAATAGGCTTCCAAAATATCTCAATCTTCATCAATCATCAATCCATGCTTCATACAGAAGACAATCAGAACAAAACAGAAGGTATACAGAACTAATCAGAACCTATCAGAACATCACAGAACCTCATATCTCCACTGAGAATTATCATGAACTTCCAAAACATAATCAATATCATCCAAAACACTCTCAAACACTTCCATTAATAACCATACATCACTCTAAATCCACCAAAAGTCAATCATTCAGACCTCAAAAACAACAAAAATCAATCAAAAATTCAGTATTTTTCCACTCTCAACATATCCCCACACTTAGAAAGGAAGCGTCCTCACGACCTAAGGAAAAGAAGAATATAAGTTCACTAAAGAGTTCAATTTTGGATCTTTATTCAGATCTTCAATAATCTTGCCAAAACACGATCCCAACTTATCACCTATATCTGATAGAAAAAACTACTAAAGGAAAACTTCATTATTCATTAACTCATCTGATTAATCATTTAAAAACCAAAAGAAATTTGTAAAGGATATAAGAGGTTCTCTTCAGCTTTCCACCATAGGCTTTTCATCGACCAACAATCTTTTGAAAATAGCTCTCGAACAAATATTCGCAACCAACACGAACTCATCACATACAATTAAAACAACACATACACTAACACTAACACAACCATCTGAATGACACCTCCAAAAAGAGATATATCATTAAGAAGCTTCCAAAATACATTGCAAAGGCATCAATGAAGATGATCCCTTTTAAAAGCTTGGTGGTTTCGGAATCGATCCATGGAGAAGGATTCATCTACAAATGTCTTGGGAGGATTCTGAAAAAACTACAAGCGGCACATCCTTTCGAGCAAAACAAGGTATTTGCTAGGGAGACATAAGGCGTGAAAATACAGGACATCCAACTGGTGGGAGTCAACATTCACATTGACATTCATACAAAGTTTTGGAATGGCCTTTTGATCATTATGGGAATGCCTATGCATGTATGCTAGATACCAAGCAAAATGAGCTGTCAATCTCACTGAAGGATCCAGAGACTGTGAATATTGGTGAGTAAAATGAAGATAGTTCTGGTATGCTTGACTGGCAGTTGTCCAATCTCCTGGAATTATTGGCCAGTTTATCTGAGGTCCTGTAAGAGAATCATTGGAGCTCCATCCCCTTCTTCTAGAAATCTGATGATCAAACCTGTCATATTCACTAACCGATTGAGGGGGTTGAGAGATAGAAGTGGCAGGAGATGGAAGTGGAATAAGTAAAAGTGGATGAAGAGATGGGTAGGCAAAATCATAAAAGGAGGAATAATTTAAAGAAGGAGTGGCTGAAAATTTTAGGGAATCACTTAGGAAGGGTGTTAATTGATAAATAGAAAAGGTAGAAGGTACATGAATGGATGGAGAAGGACATGGTGGAGAAGGGAAAAATACTCTATCCTCGAGAAAAGAGCAGTATGTAAATATGGGAATTTGAAGAAAAGATAGAGGTTGGAAAAGAAAGGGTAAGATGGTTGTGGAATTGGTTTGATAGAGGGAAAGATATATATCATAACGGTGAGCCATTTGTTGGTAATACAGTAGGGTAGGAACAGAAGGACCTAAGATAGATCTTCTCTGATAGGCATCAAAAAAGGTAGAATCAAATGGATTATTTTTTAAAAGATAAGCTAAGAGATCCACCCTCAGTTGGTTAGTGCTCTGTACATAGGTAGGGGCTGTGTTCTGTCGTTGATTCAGGACCACAGAATCAATCATGGAATGCCAGGAATTATCAGGGCAAGTAGTCACTTTGGAGGAGTAACTCTGAAACATGACATCTATTCGCAACTCCAAATGGTTGACATACAAAATAACTTGTAAAACTACATTTCCCACATACCAGGCCATTTCCACTTCATCTGGAATCAACAAGTCTCCTCGGAGATACATATATGACATCAACATGGTATTGGTCGTGACAGAATCTTCAAACACCATACGGACCACCTCTGTCAGCAACTCAGGAGACCAAGCCCCACTCCAACCATCCTCTGGAAGAGGAAGATCCATCGTGGAAAGCTTCATGTAAAAGGCCAACTTCTGTAATTGATAGTGGACAAAGAAAGAATGGTCCGGAGGAACATATTCCTGGAATTGCTCAAATGTAGACCATAGCAGATCCATCCTGGACTGCAATCTTTCCACTTTATCTTGGAAGAGAGGACACAAGGTAGCATGTTTCTGAAGAACTGCCAAGTCCTGTTGTGAGAGAGAGGGATCAAGGGAACATTAGGGCTTCGAGGAATAGATCGTGACTTTGCCAGTTGATCTTGCAACTGCTTGATTTGGGAAGCTTGTGATTCCACTGTGTCATGAGCAGTCTGTAAGGCTGAGAGTTTTGCATCTAAAAGAGTCTGAAACTCTTGAGCTTCTTTGGACATTCTCTCCTTCTCCTCTAAGATTTTAGTGACCTCTGACTGAGCTTCTGTTAACTGAATCTTTAAAGAAGATATCTCATCTCTTTGGGTTTCAATCAGTTGGGTTTGTTGCGCCATCTGCTTGAACAAATCTGTCAGGGTATCCTTAGCAGAGGCTAACTCGGATGTTGCCTTATGCAACTGGTCCTTAGACTGCATCAGTTCTTCATAAAAGGAAGCGTACAGATGTTGAACACAGGCTGTCACTGATAGTTCAATGGAACTCTGAATGTCTTTACATAGGAAAGGAATGGCATCTCCCGAGACTAGACTGTTCAGTGATGAGGGGACTGATATATCCAACGAACCTTCTCGATGTGCTCTGAACAGGTTGTTACATGTGAGATAAGCAGGGAGATCACTACTAGAGGTAGCAGGAATGGGCACGGAAGGAAGAACTAAAGGAGCTTTTTCTGTTACCCGCTTCAAGCGTTTACGCTGTATGACCAGGGAAGGTGGAGAATCCAAATCCTCTATATCAATTGGTTCTGACTCATCTGAAGGTGGAGGAGGAGGTACTGGATCAGATGGAGGAGGTGGAGGCACACTCTTCTGTAAACCTGAGTAGGTCAAGAAGGCATACAAGTACGATCCATAGGTGACATTGGTAACATTGCCCCTGGTGACTTTGACTAAATGTTGATCCATCTTAGTGAGTAGGTAAGTGCTCCAATCAATAGCCACTCCTTTTAACACCATCCTTGAAGCTATAAAGAGCTCTTTGGACAAGTAATGGGATGGCGTTTTTGCAGGCATAAACCTGTCTTGGAAGAACTGACAGACCAACTTCCACACAGGATCAGTGATCATGGAAAAAGAAACTCCTGAAGAGTTGATCACCTTCTTAACATCCAAAATTTCCCTGGTCTGTTTTTGTAACAGCTTCAAAATCTCTTCGTTAGAGAAAAGCTGGCGAGTTGTAACAAAGGGTTCACCTTTGTAGGGAAGAGACAGAGCCTTCTCTAGGCCTCGAGGTGTCAAAGTCATGGAAGTACCCTGTACCAGTCCCGACTTCTTGCTGTAGGAGGCCAGAAACTCATCACACATCGATGGATCCTTTGGAAGCAATGGAAAGGAGGCAGCCACGAAAGTTGCAAGTCCCGCCTTCGTGAGAGGCTCAAAAGTGAGTAGGGAAGAGTAATCCCTACTGACTAGTGGGACATACTGGATAGGGGGAGGAGAGTGAGGCGCCATTCAGATGGTAAACATACACCACAACACAGATAGTCACAAAGAATGCCTGCAAAACAACCAAAAGACGATAAAAAAGGAATCAATCCAAAACAAGGACACTTATACAAATATAGACGTAACTAACCCAAGTACCACCCCAAACAATACACAGCCTAGAAAAATTTTGGCATGACCTCTACACATATGCGACCGAAAGCTTCATGCAATGCAACATGCAAGCACCCAAATCCTCGTATTAAGCAATAAAGAAAAAAAACTACACACCGCACCCGTAATCATAACACATGGACAAATCAGACTATCATAAAAAACGGACATCAAGACTGGACCATAACTTGACCATCAGTGTCAACTAATAGACTTTTACGCACCCATCCCACGAAGTGAGCTCATTAAAAAGGGAAAATAAGTGCAGTGAGGGGGAATTAATTTAATGAAAGGTGCATTGGAATAAATTATTAACAATGGGTGACATTTTATTAGGTTATAAACCTTAATAAAAAAACGACGATTCCTTCTTAAAATGTTAATTACAAATTATTAAGTTGAAACGGTGCTTTGACGCAACCCGGACTTCGATGCCCAGACTGGGTCTCTAAATGCAAATTCCTTAATTAAAAATTAAGAGTGATGTGGAGCACTTTTTTGCCAACCCGTGCTCTTGTGACGGCTGGTTCATTTTTATTATAAATTAAAGTGCCTCTTAAGCGCACGTAGCGCGTGCAAAGTGAACGGCTGGTTGATTTTTATTATTATGAAATTGTGTGTGTAGCGCGAATGCGCATGGAAAATGTGGGTGAATAAAGAGTTCATTTTAACAATTAATTTGTGATTAAGGGGGAAATGAAAATAAATAAAGCACATAAAATAAATACCTGGAAGAGGTGTGTATGCAATGGCCTGAAGGCGCACGGAAGAGTCCCCCAAAAGGAATGAATCCAGTAAAAGAAAAGTAAAGACCACTAACTGAACAACAAAGATAACACCTTAGTGGATGTGTTGAGTTTGAGTATGATTTTTAATTTTATTATGATGTATTAGGATAGTTTTTGTTTTTTTAATTGTATATTGGGTTTGTTTGGTATTTTAGAGGGTATTATGTATGGTGATTGGAGTTATGTGTGTTTTTCTGGATTTGTTTTTTAATAAATTGTATGTGGTTGTGTATTTATTGTTTTTTTGTTTTTTTTTTTCAAAAGGAAGAATAATTAAAGATGGATATGGGATGAAGTAAAAAGAAAATTTCAGCCAGTTAGGAAATATCCACAATTTAGGGTATGAAAATAACATTGGGATTTTTATGGTGAAGTGGTGCATGTGTGGTGTTTGTTTGGTGTTTTTTTTTTGTTTTTTTTAAAATTATTTTTTTGTTAATTTGAAATAGGGGTACCGAATATAAAAATAGTTTAAAGTGAAAAATGAATGGAAAAATGTCAGGGGGGGCAATGGATAGAGTTGCATGAATGGTTCTTTGACTATCATAACAACCTCTTAATCTCCATTATGAATATTGAAGAATTAGACACTAAAAGGAGAGTGAATTTGATGATGTCTCCACCAAGTAAGGAAGCACATTGGATTTTTGAACAAAAAATCATCGACTCTTTGAGAACCTTCAACATCAAGCTAGGACTTCCACCCAAAATTATATGATGACATGGTACAACTAGAATTCAAATTATAGAACATGTGCGACCAATTCAAGAGGATAGTACCAAAAGTAGGAATCTTATAGTCATCTCATGACTTGCTACTCCAACAATCGTGGCCCACATGACTATGCAAACTCCAAAACTTGTTAGAATTTCCATCAACCAAGCCATGTGGCCTACTACTATCCAACATGACAACAATCCACCCAACCCAACCCCACCACGGGCCTTCCTCAATTCAAAGGGTCAAAGACTCAAACATGCCCCTCATAGACAAAGAATTGATGTCCCCTACATATCTTAGGGTCGAGCTCATTGCCAAAAGAGAGCTCATCATCATTGATTCTCTCATAGATGAAGTTTCAAATTACAATATCTTAACTTATCATGTATGGACTAAGATTAAAAAAACATAAACTCATTTTCCACAAATGTAGCTATCAGATGTTAGAGAGGATCTTTATAATTTCTCTTAGGAAAATGCAAAATTCTTATGATTGTAGAAACTAAGAACATACATGTTAAATTAGGCATGCTTCCAAATCGAGAAGATAATCACTATATTTGATAAAGCCAACCTTGTCTCTTTTCTAGGGAAGGGCAATAAGCATGTCTTAGAATCAAAGAAAAGCCATAGTGAGGATAGATAGAGAGTTTTGAAGAAACTACTCAAGTCACACAAGATGACAAGAGAGAATCATCCAATGAAAATCCTTGTAGAACCAAATAGAAGATCAAAGCTACTAGGAATACTAGAATAGCTTCTAAAGTTGTGGGGAAAAGAATCTCACTTAGAAGGAAGAGGAGATCTAGGTCAAAAAATCAAAAGTGTTTAAGGAGGATTTCCATAAAAGTTGTTGCAATGGGTTGCCAATATTACATGCTCAAGGCTATTATATAGGAAATCAATGGATTTGGTTGTCAAAACCACCTACACAGCCATCTCCATTGATCGTAACCAAAGTCCATCAAAATTAAAGAGAGAGAAAGATACCCAAATGCGTAAATCTAGGACAAGAACCAAATCTAATGGGGAGACAAAAGTAGACTGTTTAGCAATTAAGAAGTCATGCCTAATATACTGAAAGGCCAATTCTTGACTATCAACCAAAGACACCTAAGCCTACAATCATGGAAGTGCAATAGTTTGATACAGTTTGCTAATCCACACCTAGAATCTATGGTGTTTGAGAAGTCATCAATCGAAGAGGAGGAGAGTAAGAAGCATTTTCCTAGTGATGCTGCTGAAGCTGAAAGAGAAAGTCCAAGGGTATATTAGAGCTATCAAGTGTTGACAAGCAACAACCCAAAGAGGTTGCCGGTTCACCCAAATGGGCAAAGTCTCCCAAACCAAAAAAAAAAATCACCTAAGTGAAAACCAAAAATTAAGTAGGAGCAACTTATAATGAGGCCTAAAAATGCACCAAAAGAATCTTTGTCACCTAACTAGAAACCAAAAATTAAGCAGTAGTAGCTTATAATGTGGCTGCCCATTCCGAGAAAAAGGATCCACGAGGGGTAGCTATGGAAAAATCAAAAGATACATAGCCTCCCTTTGAGAGTGTTGTTAAAAAATGCAACTACGAATTCCAAGATCGAGACTACTTCCAATTAGTTTAGGAACCCAAGTGTGTGGTCATCTTTGAATGGCAAGATTGACCAATCCAATGAATTCACTATTCCTATTACAATCATAGTACCAAACCTATTACTCCTATTGGAGAACAAACGTCTAATGCTATAGCATCACAAAAGGATACAACATTTAGCATAGAGATCAAAATGAATCAGCAATTTACAAGGCTTATTCATCTTGGTCTGAAGTTCGATTGAATTTTAATCCTAAGCAGGTCAAACAATCTTTCAAGAAGCTAGATAAGATGTGGTAACAAGAAGATCAACTAGTAGATGAGAGCCCCCCAAGGGACTAGATAATACACACATTACTTACTTGGCCATATGTTCATATCAACCTTGGAGTCTCTACTAAAGAATATAAGAGGCACTTATAGAAAGACTATTGATATGGGTAGAGTAAAAATTCATTTGCTTGTGTTATCTCGCAATCATGGGAGAAATCATGAAGCACATGTCCAAAGGTAAACAAAAAGAGCTTCCCTTGACTCCCTCATTCCACATTGCATATTTTGAGACAAGTAGGGAGAAAGTTGAAGCCTTTGAATGGAAAGGATAAGAACAAATTGTGTTTGAGAAGAAATGGTATTCTAGCTAGGGATTAGCAATTCGAATCGGCAATTGATCAATTACCATTGCTGAGAAAACATGGGTGCTCTAGACTTCAATGCACAATCTAACATATGTAGCTCATATATCCTTGAGAGTGCTCATGATTGTCCATGATGTCAAACTTGCTAAACTAGTAAAGAACATCTCTTATGTGATGAACTCCTTTTGGAGGAGGAGCTACATGTGGCTAGAAGATTGGGACAAGCAAGCATGGTATTTGATGCAATTGCCTATGCATTTTGGACTTACCCTAGACCTGCACATACTTGACTTCTTTAAATGGTTTTACCCAAGGCTGAGTGACACTGAACCTAATCCATCTTCTATTTTCACTCTTACACAACTCACATACTCATCCAATGATGTGAAGCAAAGTGATATGCCCAAAACCTCTCCAAACATGGATACAAGAAAAAAGAATAATATGCTTGAGCATCTAGATCATAAGCTAGGAACTGCATGGGGCACTAGCTCGAAACTAGTGCACCATTGACTCAACAACTATTAAGTCACACTCAACCAAAGCCTCTAGTTGAATGAAAACCTAACTTCATGGTCAAAAGTCTCAACAAAATGGCAAACAAAATAGCTTGAAATGAAAATAGATTAGAGGATGTATGCCTCAAAGAACTTAATGATAAATTGATTATACTTTCCCATGTCTACACCCAAGTCAATACTGGAATTCTAACTAAGGAACACATGGAATTCCTAGAGTGGCTAGTCTCATGAGAAGAGAAAGAAAACCTTAGCGGCACTGAGCACCTAAATGACTTTTGAAACTTATTCGTAATAAGGAAGATAAGAAATATCATCTCATTTCATATCCCATGATGCATTTTACCAAACAACCATTGAGGAATTGCAAATTGAAACAAAAAATAGGGGGATGAAGCCTTTTTGAAATGTATACACTATTTGAGCTTTGATGGTTGAAATCGAAAGTCAGCTAATGACTCGTTCATAATAGAGACAAGCTATATTGAAGTCCAAGAATGATCTAGCATATGTAGCTTTGACTTCCCTCTAAACACTTGCCCCCATATGAGGTATGGATTCAACCCCACATAACAATCTTAGACTACCCTCTTATTTGATAGAATCCTCATAGAATAAGAGCTACATATCGCTAGTAGACTAGACCAAGGAAGCACAATACTTGATATCATTATTTATGTGTTCAACCTAGTCAACACACCATTGCATTCTTGACATTCATGCTTCCTTGGAGTACAATTTGGATTTTTGTGAATGATTCATTCCAAAGGCAAAGTTGTAATGTATCATCATCCAATTAACTATTGCATATATGTAACTCACTTGTGTACATAGTTGTTTTATTTATTCCTTAGCTCAAAGTTTGTACCAATTGAAACCCCTCAACTTGGGAGAATGCTATATCTTGTGAGAAGGTAAGAGGTATGATCTTTTTGCCATTAATCAAATATTTCTCTTGGGCCTTCCTTGTGTGGACCTCCCACAATAGCTAAGGGGTGAGTATCTTACTCTACCATTGCAAGGGATGAGTTCCTTACTGCCTATATCAATTTTCATGGTGTAGTACTTTAGATTAATATTCAATTCATAGGATATGACAATCTTAGCCATGGCTTCCCTATTTTCTTGAGTCTATTTTGGTATTTCTTTAGATATGACAATCTTGACTGTGGCTTCCATATTTTCTTAAGTCTATTTTGGTATTTCTTTAGCTATGGAGTCTAGCTCTTTTACATCTTCTTTTCATTCATATCAAAGCAGTAGGTTAGATCATGTTTGTAGTCATTTTCAACCATGGATTTGGAATAGGACATAGGATTATAGTTAGATTCTAGTCACTGGGCTTGGTTAATTCCTATAAGCTTGGCTAGGCAAGTTCTACTATAGCAAACCATGATCATTTTGGAGGCTACTAATAAGATCTTGGAAGAAATGGCTCATGATGCCATTTTAGCAAATTGTGACTACTCTTGAGACTAATTTTGGTATAACTTGGACAAAAATGGGACTTAGTGAGTTTAGAGAAAACTAAAACTATGGTAACTTTTCAAAAAACCCTTACTTTTCCTTTCTTCTTTAGGCTTTTCTCATACTCTCATGGAATATTTCTTATCATATCTTCTTGACATTACGTCTACTACCTTGGAGGCCATCAAACCTTGATTCTAGGCAGCAACTGGAGTCCAACAAGAACCAATAAGGAGGCATTTGATGCCATGTGGACTACAATAAAGGCAATTGTACTGATCCCAGGGGCCAACTGCAACAAATGAGTGAGCATTTCATCTTATTTGAAGGTTGAAGAGAGCAACTACTCTTTGGTAATGATCATCTCAAGCCTTTACATCAAGCTAAAAAGGGTGTTTTACTTCCATTGAGTGACAACAGTGAAGATTGTTTATCATCTATATTTAACCTTCAAATATTGCTCTATACTCTTAAGCATAGTCTCTAACCATTTCTTGGAGCCATAATAAGCCCTATCTCTTGACATCTAAGCCTTCATCTCCCTTCTTTCATGTTATTTATGCTCTCTTGAAATGGTTAAAATAGGGCAGTATGAGTTTTTCTTCAAATCTTGCTAAAATTTGGAGCAATTAGTGATGAATCAAGCAAAGGATTGATTGACTTGAGCTTCAATAGCTCCCTTTAGCACTCATAAGAGGTACCATTGAATCCCATGGCTTAAAATAGGGCAGTATGAGTTTTTCTTCAATTCTTGCTAAAATTTGGAGCAATTAGTGATGGATCAAGCAAAGGATTGATTGACTTGAGCTTCAATAGCTCCCTTTAGCACTCATAAGAGATACCATTGAATCCCATGGCTTAAATTTCTCTTTTTATCCACTTAGCGTACTCTATTGTTGAAAAGAGGGATTAAGAGAGGTGGGCAGTATGAGTTTTTCTTCAAATCTTGCTAAAATTTGGAGCAATTAGTGATGGATCAAGCAAAGGATTGATTGACTTGAGCTTCAACAGCTCCCTTTAGCACTCATAAGAGGTACCATTGAATCCCATGGCTTAAATTTCTCTTTCTATCCACTTAGCCTACTCTATTGTTGAAAAGAGGGATTAAGAGAGGTCTATGATTAATTTCATCTTAGATAGCATATAGAACCAATCTTAGAATGCTTGAGCCTATGTTTTTAATCTCCCCTATATTGCCCGTGAAATTCTAGTGCTCAATTGATGCTATGCATTGATTCATTGCTATTATTTTATGCCTAATGCTGACCCTATTTGTTTGATTGATCACTGATGTGCCATAAGTAAAAAATAGACAAGATGGTGAGTGGGAAATATGTATAAAGCAATGGGTCATTGATAGAGGTTAAATCTTATCCATTCGCATTCTATTTTAGCCATTTTCCTATTCCCACTTGCATATCATTGAAAGATACAAAGTTGCTTTTTTAGCCCTACATATCAAACTTGTTTGCTCAGATTAGAATGTACCTATCATGTCATGATACCTACGAGGAAAAGCAGATGCTGGGTGAGATGTGAGATAAAAGAGAGGTGAGCCTCCCTCACATCAAGGATTCCCAAGGAGTGCACAACCTGATAGAAGTTTGCACATCCCCCAAGTCTCAGAGCCCATGTAGGTGCCCATCCCTACCATTTTATCCCTCACACAAGTGTAGCATTGTGGAGTGAAGATAGTATCATTGCAGTTGATTGGGGGCTATTTTGCATCCCTATAATGGAATCTCAAATTCCCCTTAGTTTATCACAGGTTTTGCAATTGGATTTTAGTATAAAAAAGTCAAACAAGGGATTTCAAATAGTTACAGGGATATTAGTGTAGGTGGTACAGGTTACATATAGGTACTTTGTAGTGTTCCATAAGGTTTAGCAAGGGAAAAAGCACTTATAGGTTGATTTCTAGGTGTGAACAAGGTCTAAACAAGTGCCTGCATAGCTCTAAATAGGATATTGAAATAAGTTCTAGAATAGGAAAATGTGATTCTAGTGGAATATAGTAACCATAGGTGGATATCGGATAGAGAATCTTGTTATGGAGGTTTCAAGCCAAAAATCACTCTATTTGGATATTTCAATCAAAAGTTATTGTGAATTTTGTGACTGTTGGTTACTGAACAACATAGATACAATGGCCAAAAACAAAAAGAAAGATCCTAGCTTGGACATAATATAAGAAGAGCTTGAGGACTTATGAGAATGACCATGATCCTATGCATGAGGCACTCAATCATGATCTTGAAAAAGGAGGCACGAGTGCTACTAATGGCCAAGGAGTAGAGGAGGTTAATGGTCAAAAGGCACAGCATTGACCATGAATTTTGATACCAAGATTGACAAGTTTCTTAAATTCCAATCTCAATCCAACAAGAGCCTTAATACCAAATTTGACAACATTATGACTTTACTAAGTGAAATGTTGGTTCCTACAACAAATCCCATTGTGCAAGTCTCACCTATCCACGAAAGTCCAACCCCTAGCACCAATGTTCTGCAAGCTGGAGTAAATTTCGAGGTTGGGGAGTCTTCCAAGTCCAAGGAATTCAATCGACCACATCAGTCTAAGTTTAAGCATAAAGGTTCCATCAATTAAAGATAAAATGATTGGTTTGAGGGAATACACGAGAGTGAAATGCAACATAAATATTATCATGGGTGTGACCCCTTTTACAAGTCCTTTTATGGACCACAACCTAATGCTCTTAGAAGAGTTAATTCTAACAACTAACATGCACATGAGGAAAGATATAAAGAAAGAAGATTATGCCATGGACATTCTAATGGGCAACAACACTCATTTGGCCAAGCAACACTCTCTTGGGAATAATCATACAAATGGAGGGCTTAACTCTTATGGGCACTAGCTACCACATGCTAATGTACATTCTTATGGTCCTCATGCTCAAGGAAACACTTCTAATAATTTTGGTCAACTGCCTATGCCAACTACTTATTTTGGGTAGCATTAAAGGAATAAACAATTCATTGGGATAGCCACCTAATGCTCATAGATCTTGGAGCAATGACATGAATAGACTACCTCATACGAGGATGTATAACAATGTACAAATATCATACATGGATAGTCACACCATTATGACAAGGAGAACAATGAGAAGATAAATATTCCTAATTTCAAAGGTAATAATCCCCCACCAATCAAACTTGAGGAGTGGCTTGATAAGCTAGAGATGTATTTTACTTTATATCCATGAGCTAAAGAAGAAAAAGTCTATTCTGTAGCCCTTCATTTAGAGGGGTATACCCATACATTGTGGTGGTATATGGCAAAACTAGGGCAAGTATTCTTGATGTGGGAAGCATTGAAGGGAGCCATGATTGAAGTTTTAATCTTACAAGTGTAAAATGAGAAATTGGAGAGGCATTGGTACTCTTTATAAAAAGGGGAAAATAAATTAGATATTATTCTAACCAATTTCTCAATTTATTAATGTATGTAGATGGAATTTGAGATAGAGAAAATCTTAACAAATATATCTTTGGTCTTGATCTGCATCCATATCTTCTGATGTTGGAGCTATGTAGCCCACTTCCATGCACATAGCCATTCAATATGTAGAAAGGTATAACAAAAAATATAGGTGCTTTTAGCCTAAAAAAGGGAGTACCGATTAGTCTAATCAACTTAAAAGAGGTGTACAATTGTTTGGATAGCCAAAATATGGAATTAGGACTAATGGGAGGCCATTAAATATCTACACTATATAGAAATTACACAACACAATAGACAAAATATGAGCAAGGAGTAGAGAACATGCAACAAATATGAGAAGAATAAAAACTACTTTAATCTCAAACAATTTAATACAAAGATGGCTATGTCCACCCATGCACTTCCACTATGAAGCTTCGATGGTGATGATCAAGACAGATGATAGGCAAAGAGCCAAGGGTAGTTGGAAGAACTTTGCCTAGTGAAAGATAGATTGATGATGGCTTTGGAGAGGTCTCCCTTTTATAGCTTGGGAAGATAGTCTAGTCAACCTATTTGACCATATTAAACCTTCCCTAGTTGGCCATGGAATATTGTAAAGAATATTCCTTTTATCATTGGGTTGGGGGCACAGTGCCCAAACCCCCATCAAGGGGGCCGATGGTCCCCCTTGAGACCCCCTAGCTAGGGGCTACTTCCATGGTCCTTGGATCCCAAAATAGGGGTCCTTGATAACTCCCACACCCCACAACTAGATGATGCATTGTGCCTCGAGTTGATACTAGCATAACCACTCTATCTAACCCAAATACTAGATCCATAAAGGTCACATTTTTGCCATCCGATCACATAGACCTCATTTGGCATAGAAGCCAGGACCCAACCAAGCCTCTTCTCATAATGGGGGCCTTACAACTTAGAGCACCTTACAAAGGCAAGGATCAATTTCTTTGGAAGAGCTAGAAGATAGTTCTTGATCTACTTTTGATCATAGAAGTGCAAAGATATATGACTTGGCATTGACCTCCTTCTGAATCTTCTTTAGGATAATTAGCTCCATGCTTTTTTCCTCAATACCATGTAATAAGACTCGCTAACCTTTCCACATAAATTCCATATGTTTCTTTTCTAGGTTCATTGGAAATTTTCTAAGGCACCTAAGCCAATCACAACCAAGCACTATATCAATAAGAACCATATCCAAAGCAATGAGATTAATGTGAGTGATACATGATGATGATAGAACAATAGGAACATGTGGACAAACTCAAGTGGCTAATCACATGAGCCCCATTAGTACTTGAACACACAAAGAAGACTCTGCCTCAAGAGGAAATGCTTTCAGTCCTTCAAGGGATTTAGAGTTCACAAAGCTATGATTTCTCCCTATATTTATGAGAATGTTAGCCACTCTTCCATTAATAAATCCCTTGATTCGAATTGTATTATCCCCCTTAGTTCCATGTGTCATGAGAGATAGAACACAATCTTAGAGAAAAGTGATCAGTATATGGTAACCACTTGAGTCAAATGGGAATCCATCCATAGGATCACAATACACATCATGGATGTCATCTTCATTTCCATCTATTTCTTCACAAATTGGTCCATCCTCATTTTGCATTACATTAATATGAGGCTCATCCTCTGGATCATCTTCAATGATGAGGGTCAGTCTTGCATTCTTTGCCTTACATTTTGATTTATGATCAGTTGTCCACTTTTTTCCCACATTTGAAACACGACCCTTTAGCAAACATGTCCTTCAACCTGTCATCTATAACATGCTTTCCTTGGGCAGTTAGCTAAAGATTTAGCACTAAAATCTATCCTCTTTTACTCAACTTTTCCATCAGCAATACATTTAAAATTTTACCCCTATTTTGATGCATATGATGTAGCAAATGTGGGCATCCTAATGTGTTACGTATTCTCAATGCCACACCCTTGTAAGGTGCCACTAATGATCTAGAGATGCTTTTTAGTCTCCTTCTTCTTTGTCACCAAAGCGTAAAGTAGATAATCCAATTGACTTGGATCCTAGTACTAAGATCATCAACAAACCACCTTATAGATTGTTGAAGTATAAACAATAAGAGATGGAAAGGCAAGTGAAGGGGTTATTGGATATGGGTTTCATTTAGCCAAGTCAATCCTTGCTTGCTTCACCAGTGCTTTAGGTCAAGAAGAAGGGCAGATCCTTTCATATGTGCATTGATTATAGGGATCTTAAAAAGTGCACAAATAAGAATAGATACCCAATCCCTTGCATAGATGATCTCGTCGATGAACTCAAAGAGGCCAAAGCGTGTACCAAGATTGATCTCTATTTAAGTTGTCACTTGATTTGGATGAAGGAAGGGGATGAGTACAAAATAGCTTTTCACACACACAGAGAGGTTTCATAGTAATGCCTTTCGAGTTATCTAATGCTCTTGCTACTTTCTAGGCTTTGATGAATAAAATATGATAGCACTCCTTTACAAAACAATCATTGTGTTTTTAAATGATATCTTGATTTATAGCAAGAATAGAGAGAACATTTTGCAACATGTTAGCAAAGTGTTTGAGCTCTTGAGATAGCATAGATTTTTTGCAAGACAGTCAAAGTGTAGTTTTATGGAAAATGAGTTGGATTACCATAGTGTTAGTGAATAAGGTATTATAGTGAATCTCAAGAAAGTTCAATGTATAAAGGATTAGCCTACTCCAACTGACACCACTGCTCTCCTTTTTCTACTGTTAGTTCATTAAGAACTATGCTTATGTAGTAGCACCTCTTATAGATAGGTTAAAGAAAAATGTATTTTTTTGGGATACTATAGCTGAGAAGAACTTCAATGAGCAGAAAACCCTACTCACTTCAGGACCTATCTTGTTTGTCTAGATTTTTCTAAAGAGTTTGCATTATGTGGTGATGCAAGTGGTTGTGGCATTAGGGCTACTTTAGTTCAGGGCCATGGAGTGATTGCCCATGAAAGACAAGCTGGATAAGAAAGAGAATAGCCAACATATTTATGAGTAGGAAATGCTAGCAATACTTCATCCCATCAAAAAATGGCATCATTATCTTTATGGTAGCCATTTCAAATTGAAAAGTGATCATAGGATCTTGAAATATTTCCTATTGCAGCCCACACTTTCTCCAAAGCAAAGAAGATGGTTAGCGACACTTCAAAATTATGATTTTGGGATCTTTTACATGGCTCGTAAGGATAATGTTGTGGCTGATGTGCTTTCACACATGTGGGCATGTTCGTTATCAACTATCTTCAATATCCATAAAGATTGGATAAATGACATCCAAGAAGAGGATTTGTTGGACTAACATGTAGCCATGATTATGTGGAAATTAAAGCAAGGAGATGGTGGAGAATTTTCCATTTATAAGTGGCATAATGGTCTTCTATTGTTCAAGTAAACTTACTTCCTTGTCTAACTTCAAGCAAAAGATTCTTCAAGAAATGTATTCTTCTCCAATGGTAGGGCATTTGGGCATTTTCAAGACATTAAATAAGGTCCATAAGAGTTTTTATTGGAAAGCACTTTGGATAGATGTGAAGGATTTTGTTTCTCAGTGCTTAGAGTGTCAACAAAACAAGGACTCTTCTCTTTTTTTTGGTGAATTATTATAGTCATTGTCCATTTCCACTGGAAAATGGACAAATATATCCATGAATTTCACCACATGACTCTAACTACTAAACATGGTTGGAATAGCATATTTGTTATTGTTGACCATTTGACAAAATCCACTCACTTCCTTCCCACGCCGACCCAATATACAACCAAATAGGTGGCAGAACAATTTATGGAGGGGGTTTTTAAATTGCAAGATATGTTCACAAAGATTGTCTTTGATCAAGATTCTAAGTTTATAGGTAGCTTTGTAAGAGTTCGTTTCACTCTATTGATATATCCTCACTCTTAGCATAGCCTACCATCCTCAAACAGATGGACAAACAAAGAGAGTAAATAAATGGCTTAAAGTTTATTTGAGACATTATTGCCATGATACATAGTCTAGTTGGGACCATTGGTTTCACCTTATTGAATTATGCTACAATAATACTCGTCACTTGAGCATTGGGATATCTTCTTTCAAGGCTTTCTATGGATATAAGGTCCAAGTACCTTCAACACTATTTCATGATGATGTCAATCCTCAAGCTAACGATGAACTTCAGTGTATGGGGTCCCTTATGAAGCAATTTAAGAAAATATTTGCAAGGCCCAAAGCATAATTAAGTCTTATGCATATGACAAGAGAAGGCACATGGAGTTCCAAGTGGAAGATTGGGTATTTTTAAAAGTACCAATGTCTCACTATGCATCACTCAAAGGAGGTCATAATAAATTAGCTCACCGTTTCTATGGTCCATATCACGTGCTTCAAAGTGTTGGGGATCTTGCTACCAACCTTCAACTACCCTCTACTACTTGTAACATGATGTATTTCATGGTTCTCAGCTGAAGCCACATGTTAGGCTTGAAATGCAAGTACTTGAAGGGTTGCCACCTATTGATGAGGATGGGTTAATCATTTATGAACCCAAAAATATAATCGTGAGAAGGTTCTTCGCAATCGTTCTCTTGTGGAATATCTCATCAAATGGAAAGTTTACCATCGAAGAATCTACTTTTGGTAGCCATCACTTATTTGGATAAATTTCGAAGGCTTCTTTAAGAAGATTCTTAATAGTATGACAAAAAAATAGCATTTTGTATCTTTGTGCTTTAGTTCTTTATGAGATTCTTTTGATTCTATCATTTTTCCCATTCAATCTTTGAGGATAAAGCTATTTCAGGATTGGATGGTTTGTAATAAAGGATAGGATTGGATAAATGAGACCATTATTAATTTATAAAGAGGACAATAATTGGAGGAGAGAGTGCAAATAGGGAGAATTATTCTAAGAGCACAAAAAGGGGGCATTAGTTCTAGTGTACTCACATTTTGCATGTTTTTCAAAAATCTAAGAATAACTCCTAGTTAGCATTAGAGCTATTATATCTTGTACTTTGTAGTAGCCATGGATTCATGGAGCTTTAGACTCATGCAAGCTCATCATTTTCGTATTCTATTTCGTGTTTTGCTCTAATATCAATGAAATAGAGGTCAACTTTATTGAATTAGACTAACACTTAATGCCTAGAAAATAAGATATGGAATAGGAAAATGATGAGCTTCCGTTAGTTTGAAGCTTCACGAATCCATGGATGTTGCAAAGTACAAGGAAAGTACAAGTTGTAACAACTAATGCTAACTAGGAGTTCTTCTTGGATTTTTGAAAAACGAGCAAAAGGTGAGTACGTTGCACTAAGGCTCCTTTTTATACTCCTACAATAATGCTCCCTATTTACACTCTCTTCTCCAATTATTGTCCTCTTTACAAATTAATAATGGTCTCATTTATCCAATGTTTTCCTTCATTGTAGATTGGGAGATGTGTCTACATTAGGAAGGCCAAGCCTGTAACATGACCACTAGTGTCATCCAGGACATGTCTTAGCAGTCCATCGGAAAGGGAGTCTAGAAAGCTCTGACCGGCACTCCCATGGAATGTTACGGGGTTTGCGATCTAGGGTTTTCCGTGTCTGCCACGTAGCGGAAGTATTCCGGCCGTTCCCACTTAGGATTGACTCGAATTAGGGTTTTCCTGATTGGTCATTTCCTAACAGCAACTAGCGTCGGACCCAAGCAAACTACTTTACGCAGAAATGCCAGGTCTGAAGCGGATTCACGCTGCACTTGGTTCAAGGAGAATGGGAAACGAGAGGGAGGCAAGCTCAACCTCTCTCCTTAAGGCATAGTCCCATTCCTTTCCCCTAAAACAACGTAAATCGGGTTCACTCTTAACTCTAGGTCAACGCTTTAGTTGTTCGTGTTCTTTGATGATCTTCCTGTTGTTCATCGCGATTTGAGAAAAGTTCCCAGCCAACAGGGACCACCCATCCGTAGGACGGACCTATGGCCTATCCTCCGCACTTTCCTCGGGTTGTTTTAGTTATTTAATTACCTAACACATTAGTTGGACATGTAACAACTAGCTTCTTTAATTAACCCATTAGGCACTGGTTCCTTCTCGTAATCTTATCACTTGACATAGAGAAACAATATCAGACAAGTTCCTTATTAACAGGTTATCATATTTATCTTTGAAAATACAAAAAGTCTAGCCTGTAGACTTTTCCACAATCCGCCCAAAGGCTATCCAGCAATCCACAGGGATCACTATTCCAAGTTTCCGCTCGTAGACTAGTATGCGAGCCTCGAGATCCAATCCCGAGTCACGTTAGCCTCTTGTGCAGGACCCGGAAGGTGAGGGATTTACAGCCAGAGCCCCCCTGGCACCCAAGCGTCCTCCTGCTCCAAGTAGCACTCAACGGAGAGACCTCTCGTGGGGGTTCGGTCCACGTTCCCGGCGCGGTCAACAACCCCCTTGGTTAGGGTCAGGCAAGCAGTCGAAGGTAATTGAAGCTGCCTCTCCCTTCAGGACTTTAACTGAAGTATAGATATCCATTTTATCTTTTAACTCATTGATCAAACAAAGCCAAACAGTGCTCTAAAATCTATAGTAAGCACAAACATTTCCATTGATCGTTTTTGTCGTTGGCAAATTGCTAAGGAATGAATCCTTCCTTTCGAATGCATCCAGCACTTGATCCGGGATGACTTGCAACTTGGCAAGATCCCCTATATCCGGGGTTAGGGCGTACCCTATTAACCCAACTTGGTCAAACCTTAAAGTTCATTGGGTACTTCAGTTTCTTGTCTTTAATCTCCAATTAATCTTCCTTACTCAAGAAGGATATCAAAGTATACATCCTCTTGCAAGATAACTTGCGTAAGGATCCACCATCCTCGTTGCGAGAATTTGGCCTTTCTTCTTGTGATCCAATTACAAGACCATATAACTCCGTACTTGCTGCGCAAGTGCCGCATCGTACTATGCGATAATGGAGTCATGAAACAATCTGTTTCAGGTTCTTTAAGCTGACGTCATTAGACCTAGGGTTTCCTAGCTTCATTTTTGTAAGAATCTCATGGACAAACCCTAGTTCCTTTTACGATTACGATTCATTAACCCTAGATTTAGGGAATGTGGGCAAGTATTTAAGGTATAGGCGTTTCTTGGAATTTAACTCATTCCCAACGGGTATTTCACAACATAGGTATTTTTAAGTTTATATCAATTTGGTTAACTCTAGAAGATAATTTCGAGATTACTTCCACATGATTCGTTGTTTATGCGTAACCCTAACTTATCGATTTGAGGTCAGGCATAGGTTAGGTTAATTTCAACTAATCTTCCCTTTTCTTTGCGAACAAAATTCATGCTAAATAAGCAACCTTTTTCTTGCTAATTTATGTAGTTAACAACGATAATTTCATAGAGTTTATGCATCGTAAGAGTCATTTCATGATTTGCACTTTCCATGATGATTCATTGCAAAAAGAATAGGGTTTAATAGTGCGAGATGCATTTTTATACCTTTAGGCTTAACCGAAGTATACTATTTTAATGGGTAATGATCTAGCTCATAATTCATTTCAATGCATAAAGCTATTTGCTAGAAATACGTTTATGCTTTATTTATTTTGCATGTTCCATTAAATGTATTAATGACTAAGTTCCTTCATCGTGAACAACTAGGACAAAATATATCCTATTTCTAACAATTAACCTTGCATGATTGAATTACAATGATATAAAATAAAAATTAAGAAGGAAAACCTGGGTTTGGGGTGAGATATCCACATGGATACCGGGAGATGACCCTCCCGCGGCTGCGCCTTGGACTTTCTTAGGAGGCATCGCAATTGTAGTTTTTCGGACATGGAAGTAGCTTTACAACTCCTCCTAGGAATTCCACCATCGCTCCCTTGCACCGCTCGTCGATAGTAATTTTTGGAAGGCTCCCTCCTTGGAAGTCAGGGAAATTCGGAAGGGTGTTCCAGAGTCTTCTACGACTAAGACCCATTGAAGCCATGGGGAAGATTTAATGGTCTTTTAATGACTCGTTCAAACGAGGAACGAAAAGGGATGGAAAAAACACAAGGTGCGGGAGAGAATTCTAAGAGGATATAGTAACTGTAAAGGTTATAAGTAAGGTCGAAGGACCCTTAGGTCAAACTTGGAGGAAAGGGGGTTTCAATACGCCACAACGGGAGGGGCTAGGGAAGGTTTAAATACGGAGGAAAGAGGGGCAGTTCCAAAGGCAAGGGATAGGGGTTTAAGGGTTAATACACGGGGGGGTGTGGTTGAGGATTTATAAAATACGAAAAAGGGCTTAAGGAAAGGGGGCTAAGTGACTTTTAAAAAGCACGGTGGTGTAATAAATGGGACCTTTAAGCCCACTCTTTTATAGGGGAAAATGGGGCTTATGATCCTTTAAAACACGAGGGGGGGAGTAGGGAGAATTTGGTGAGGCACAAGAAGGGGGGTGAAAGGGGGCTTAAGGGGTTTAAAACCCGGGGGGGGGGGGGGGGGGGGGGGGGGCTTAAGGGCCCCTTGGAAGCTTCCACGCCACATGGAAGAAGAAGCCCAACGGCGAGTAGGCATGCGACGAGGAGATGCGGGAGGGGAGCCTGATCTACTGCATAAGAGGGACCGCCCGAGTGCAGGTGGTGCTTCCCAACGGCGAGCAAGCGGCAGCGCTGGCTTTAATGGAGGCAGCTCCTCCCTCCTTCCCTTCTGCAATAGGACGGCACAATCCGATGGCAGCGGCCTTAGTTTTACCCTCCTCTCTCTTCCTCAGCGTTAGGATGGCCCCTCACTCCTCACGAATTTTGTATAATTCCTTCCTCAAACTGGTAGCATCCCGACTCGTCCCTCCTAGGCTTGTGTTCCCCCCTTTTTTTATAGGGGCCCCTACGCGACAGTAGTAGAGCAATTTTACTCCAGTGAGCTCCAAAGAGGAGCTTTCGTAAACCTTCTATTCCCCTCCCCCTCTAGCACGACTGTCGGCTGGGGGGAAATGAGGGGAATTAAAAAAAAAATCATTTATCCTTATATCATTATTTTCCTAATGGAGGTAGTTCATGCGGAAAACCTTGGAATTTAGAACGTTACATTCTCTCCCCCTTAGAGGAATTGAGATGTCCTCATCTCGAGATAAACTGGGGATATTGATGGTTGAAAGTGTCTTCATCTACCCAAGTGGCATCCTCTTCGGGATAATCTTTCCACTGGACGAGGCATTCTCTTAGGGTTCTGGATCTTAATTGTCTCTCCCTAACACCTAAGATCCTGTCAGGCCTTAGTTCAAGGACTCCTTAACTAGGCATTACAACTTGTTGGTCATCGAGTACATGGTTAGGATTAGGTACATATTTCTTCAATAAGCTAATATGGAATACATTATGAACCTTTAGGTTCTCAGGAAGTTGCAATTTATAAGCATTAGGTCCTAGGCATTTGAGGATTTTGTACGACCCACAATACCTTGGACTTAGCTTCTGTTATGAAGGAAAATACAACATTAATATTTGTACCTTGGATTAATTCCAGCCTTTGTAAATTTAGCCCTAGCCTATGTGTACATGTGTGAACAGCCCTTAAGTTTGGAAGAGGGTTAGAATAAAGGGACTAGAGGCCAAAGGCAAGACATCTTTTGATCATTCAATAATCTTGGCTTTACCATTTCTTGGAGTTAGCTTCTTCTTAGCCTATGAAGCACTCAGCCATGGCCGTCATGTATTCTTGAATCCCCAACCATTAATACATGATGAGGATGTCTTGGTGCAATAGATTTGTTAATTCTTTGTTGTAGCTTAGTTAATTTTCAATTTCAGTTAGATTTCATTCCATGGTTGATTGCTTTCATTACATTGGTATCAGAGCTGTAGCTTAGATCCTTGCAGAAGTCATTTTCAAGTACTAGATTCAGTTTCCTAGGCTAGAGAGAGCAAACCATAGTTGGAAATTTGAGTGACAGGACTTGACAGGACATGAAGGCTTCAAACCGGAGTTACATGTGAAAGTCTGCTACAAACAGGGATGAAGATGGTGATTCTTGGCATTACTAATGGAAGAATGGAGGGCTCCAGCTAAAATAGCAGGACGTGATCAAGATTTGAGCCAAATTTTGGGTAAGTGGACAAACTAATGGTTACAGGATTTAGAGGAAGGAAAAGTTAGAGTTACTTTTCATGAAACAAAGGGTTTCTTCTCTTTTCCTTCAAGCTGTCCACAAGAATCCATGGCCAAGACAACATCAGATCTTCTCCTTCTCACTTCTATCATGAGAATGTATTGGATGACCTTCTTCCCTGGTTCAAGAGCTTCAAGGGGAGTAGCTAATATAGCTACTTAGCTTCATCGTGGATTTCTGGTACATGAGTATGTACTCACGCTGTTTGCGCCGCCTGCACATACTCCCTTACTGCGTGGAAAAATTTCAGAGATATGATGTCTCTTAAGCATTGCTAATGATCTTCAAACCCTGGGCAAGAGATCTCTCACAAATTTCTTCAAGGTTCTTACTATTTTGGAGTTTTCCCTCTTCTTCAAAACCCTAGCTATGGCAGTTTGGAACATCATCAAAGATTCCTGAAATTTTTAAAGCAAATCATGGGGCTTTTGTGGGCAAAGCATCTCTGAAGCTTCCTCAACCATTTCCCCTCAAGAATCCATCAACATTGGACCGACATTGAAGGAGATTGAAGCCAATGGAGGTCTAGGTGTTCAATGGACAGCATAAAGCTTTTATGCCATTAAATTTTGGCATTCCCTCTCAAATTTCGGGATCTCTTGGACACATTGAAGCCCTCTCTATTACCTATTGCAACCTACTTCAAGTAGAGAAGGTAATCGGTCTTCATCAACCCTCATTTGGAGCATTCATGGAGTCATGGAGCTTTCATGGAATTAATGAAGCTGAAGCTTATCAAGGAAGGGATTATTCTTGAATATTGAAGATCTCTTGGACTGATTTTAGAAGGATTATCAAGCTCAACTCACCTATGTCAAGCATTATGGATTTAAGGTCATTCCATCAACAATGCTCTTCTCCAATCAATCAAATGAGGTACTCTAATCACTCTTAATTTCTCTTTACATCCAATTGCTGATCTCATTTCCAATTGCTGAAGAGAAATAAGAGGATTAATGAAGCTTTCATTCATAGCCTAATGCATTACATGAAGCCTATAGGTTATGTCAGTCATTGTCTTTACTAAACCTCTTCAATTTACTGAAATGGCCATCTCTAAATGTCTCAAACTCTTCCATAATGAATGAGCATTACCCATCTACTTTCATTCACTGAAATCAGTAATTTCTTGAGCTTCATTACTCAATCTTTATTGCCTAACCCTGACATGAAATTGATTGTCTATTTTGCCTCTTGATCATAAGAAAATCATTACCCAATTGGTAAGTGAGAAAAGCTTTGTAAGCAGTGAGTCACTGCTGAGGTAAATACCTCTCCATTTCTCATTTACATTTCAGCCTTTTCAATTCCAATCTTGCATATCATGAAAAGGGCAAATGAAAGGCAATTGTATTTCCTTCCTATTCCATGCATATCATACTGATTTTTAGAGCTAGAATTCACTTGCCATGTACTTGCCCACGAGGAAAAGTGGATGCCGGGCGAGTCGGTAGGACAAAAGAGAGGTGACCCTCCCCTACCGACGAGGACCCTGAAGGGGAGCGCAACCCGGCCCGAGAGGGAACTTTGCAAACCCCTCGGGTCTCGGATCCCACGTATTTTCAAGTTTAGGTGCAGGTACAAATCTCAAAGGCACTTGAAATCAGTCTACAGCATGAGTTATGGGCAGTGAGTTCTTGAGATTTTGGCAAATGTATGGTATGGCAAATGTATGAAGACATATGGTTACAGTAAAATGTATGCATCCCATGGTAAAGACACTATGGTTCAGCATTAAAGTTTGGAACAGAGTATGTATACATACCCTCATTAAAGATTGCAGTCTACTTTGAGTTAGACAGCCATTTTACTGGTTACAGAGGTCATTTTCAGTATGGGCAGACGTATGAGACTCTCCTACAAGGTTATGAAGTTGGTACATGCTTGGTATTGATGGTTCAAGCCATTAATTGACTAGAATAGGGTATTCACTGCCTGCAGGAATTTTCAGATAGCAACAGAAAATCCCTTACAGAAATTTCTATACTCATCCATTTTCTGCACTTGATAGATCGTTGGATAGAGGGCTCTTCAAGCTTTGAACAGAGCCAGAGACCTCGTAATTTGGAGCTCTAGAAGTAAAGATAATCAAGTTTTCTACTGCAGGAAATTCAGGACAGAAATCAACCCATGGCTAGGAATAAGAAGAGAGACCCTGTTTTGGATACTATCAATGAAGAATTGAAGGAATATCAATAGGAAAGGGATGAACATCAACAGGAAAGGGGTGAACATGACACTTCTCAAGATGCCATTTACCGAATGCATTATGAGAACGATGAAGTCGATGCAAGTTCCACCCACTCCCCTACCAATCAACCCATAGAGACGTCTCATATCTCAATGAATTCAAACAGTTTTCAACAATTGTCAAATGACATAAAGGATATGAAATCAGGTTTCGAGGGTATGAGGTTGGGTATTGACAAGCTTGTAGCACTTCTTGGTGAGAAAATGTTGCCTACAGCTGGTCTTAATATCCCACATCCTCATAGGGCTGAAGAACCACCTAAACCACCTACTCCTAAGGTGGTAGGTCAATTTGAAGTCGGAGAGTCATCTAAAGCTAAGGATTTTGTTCATCCCACTTCACTTCAGCCACAATTCCATCAACAAAAGGGTCACTTTCAGCCACATGGGCAGGATCTTCAAGAAAGAGTGCAAACAAACTCAAAGCATGATGAAGACATCCATGGGTGCAACTCTTTCTACAAACAATTTTACCCTCAAGCAAATGTTGATGGCTATGAGCAAGGGCATGTTAATTTAGCCCCAAACTCTTATGGGCAGCCACATGGACATGTGAATTCAGCCCCAAATGCTTCTGGACAGCCACAACATAATTTCTCTACTCAAGTGCAGCCCAATAGGCCAAGTCCCGTGTTAAATCATGGTTGGAATCAGCAAAATAATGGGCAGCAACCACCTTTCAACTCACCGATGCATGGACAACCTCCCAATGTGAGCAACACATACTTTCAGCCTCAAGGACATTGTTTCCAGCCACAAAGTCATGGTATGCATTATGGACAGCAAACTCCTTATGCACAAGGGCATGGAAATAATGAATATCCTAGGCAAGGACCTTTTGGCAATTCTTTTGGGCCACAACACCATAGTGGGCAGCAGCACCCTAATGGACAACCTCCTCAATACGAGAGAGTACAAGGAGAAAATAATTATCTCAAACTTCAAGGGAGAGAACCCTTCACCCACGGAGTTGGAGTGGTTTGACAAGTTAGAGATGTATTTTTCCCTTTACCCAAGGCCCGAGAATGCCAAAGTAAAATTTGCAGCCCTTCATCTAGAAGGCTATGCTCACACTTGGTGGAGATATATGGCGAGGATGGGACATGACTTCTTGTCTTGGGATGCATTGAAAAATGCTATGATTGAAGTCTTTGTTTCCCCTATTGAAAAAGAGCGGTTAGAGAAAAAGTGGTATGCACTTGAGCAACGTGGTCTCTCGGTTAGAGAGTACTCAAATCAGTTTTTGAACCTCTCGATGTATGTTCATGGGGTCTCCAATAGTGCCAAGTTGAATAAATACATATTTGGTTTGGAACCTATTCTTTCTTCTGAAGTTGGAGCCATGAATCCTACATCCCTACAAGCTGCCATTCAATTGGCTGAACGTTATGGACAGAAATACAAGGGTTTTCAGCCAAAAACAGGGCATTCTTTTCAGCCTACGCAGTTCCCAAGGACATCAGGCCATTATGGGCATGCTAAAACTGATTTTCAGCATATTGGGAAGCCATCAAATACTTTCAGCAATACCTACAGCAAGATACCCACTTTTCCTACTGTTTTTGGGTCAAGACAAAGCAGTAATTTCAGACCTAATGCTGAAAATAGATTTGATGGAAAGAGAACTGATATAAGTGCCAAAACTTCAGCCCCAACTCAAGGCAAACATGTATCGAATGACAAGCTCAAAGATATGTATGCTAAAGGACTATGCTACAAATGTGGAGAGAAATGGTCACCCGATCATAAGACCAAATGCAAGGCCAAAAATATGAAGATTAGCATGATCATCGAGGATGATTCCGATGTTGAATCTATTGAAGGAAGCTTGGCTCAGCTTGATGTCACAACAACTCAAGAAGAGGCGCATGAAAATGAAGAGAATGGCCATGATGAGTTCTATGATCCGATGGATGGGTTTCCTTTCGACCCGAGTGGTCATTATTTGGATGATTCATGGACTGATTTACATCCATCGCTATGTGCCATATCAAGTGATGCATGGAGTGGTTCAAGAGGGGATAATACCCTACGCCTTAAAGGTCAAATCAAGGGAAGGACCGCTCATATACTCATAGATACAGGAAGTACACATAGTTTCATTAATGCTAAGTCACTCAATGGGCTGAAATTGAATACGCATGAAATGCCTACATCACTCAAAATCCAAGTGGCAAATGGAAAATTTGAGAAGAGCAATCAATGCTGTCCAAATGTACCTATCACCCTTTCCCCATTGTGCACTACATCAGTAAGCCTAATTGCATTAGAAATGGGTCCCATTGATATAATACTTGGCTGCAACTGGCTGAAATCTTTGGGCAGATTTACCATGGATCTCAACAACATGGAAATGGAGTTTAAATGGTGTGGACAACAAGTAACACTACATGGAGCTGAAAAGAAAAGAATGGAGATGATCAGCCCCAAGAAGGTTAAGAAAGAGATAAATGCAAAGGCATGTATGTTCACCATTCTTCTTTCCAAGATTGAAGAGGATCAGCCCTCTTCTCCTACCAACAATATGGACCCATGTCTTTGTAAATTGCTGAAAGAATATGATGATATTTTTCAGCCACCTACCTCTCTTCCTCCCAAAAGAGAAGTGGATCATCCCATTGACTTGCTGCCCAATACAAAGCCCATCAACAAACCACCATATCGCCTCTCCAAAGTGGAAAGAGAAGAGGTAGAACGCCAAGTCAAAGAGCTTTTGGAAATGGGTCTCATTAAGGCAAGCCAATTACCTTTTGCTTCTCCAGTCCTTCTTGTGAAGAAGAAAGATGGCTCCTTTCGAATGTGCATTGATTACCACGATCTCAACAAGGTCACTATCAAGAATAGGTATCCAATACCTAGAATAGATGATCTCTTAGATGAATTGAAGGATGCCAAGGTGTTCTCAAAAATTGACTTGAGATCGGGATATCATCAAATACGCATGAAGGAAGGGGATGAATTCAAAACAGCCTTCAGGATGGAGAGGGGTCTTTATCAGTTTATGGTTATGCCTTTTGGGTTATCAAATGCTCCAGCCACATTCCAGTCTCTCATGAATAAGATACTTCAGCCATTACTCTTTAAAACAGTTTTGGTATTCTTTGATGACATTTTGATCTATAGCAAGAATAAAGAAGACTATTTGCAGCATGTAAAAGAGGTCTTTGACATATTGAGGATACACAAACTGTTTGCCAAGGCCACTAAATGCTCTTTTATGACAAAGGAAGTTGAGTACTTGGGTCATATAGTGGGAGAAGATGGAATCAAAGTGGATCCTAAGAAGGTTCAGTGCATTAAAGAATGGCCTACACCAACCAATGCCACTTCATTAAGAGGTTTCCTTGGTTTGTCATCTTTTTACCGACGGTTTATGAAGAACTATGCTCATGTTGCAGCTCCTCTTACCGATCGGCTGAAAAAAGAAGCCTTCTTTTGGGATGAGATCGCTGACAAGAGCTTTAATGAGCTGAAGCAATTGCTTGTTTCAGCACCCATACTAGTTTGCCCTGACTTCTCCAAGACTTTTACCATTTATGCAGATGCCAGTGGTAGAGGTTTGGGAGCAGTTTTGGTACAGGAGCATGGTGTCATTGCATTTGAGAGCAGAAAATTTGATGACAAAGAGAGAGAGATGCATGTTTATGAGCAGGAGATGCTTGCTATTTTACATGCAATCAAGAAATGGCACCACTACCTCTATGGGACACACTTCAAAGTCAAAAGCGATCATAGGGTCTTGAGATATTTTCTCTCGCAGCCCAATCTTTCTCCCAAGCAAAAGAGATGGTTGGCCACTTTGCAATCATATGATTTTGAAATATCATACATGGCTAGCAAGGATAATGTGGTGGCTGATGCGTTATCAAGAATGTGGGCATGCAGTCTATCTACTGTGTCTACCATCTATAAGGATTGGATTGAAGACATTCAAGAGGAATATGTGCTTGATGAGCATGCTGCCCATATTTTACAGAAATTACAGCAAGGGTGTGATGCTGAATTTCCTAATTTTAAAGTGCATAATGGCCTCTTATGGTTTAAGGGTAAAGTGTACTTGATTCCCAGCAGTAAATTCAAGTTGAAGGTGCTTCAAGAGATGCATTCATCGCCAATGGCTGGTCACTTGGGCCTTTTCAAGACGTTTGATAGAGTTCATCAAAGCTTTTATTGGAAAGGTCTATGGAAAGATGTTAAAGAGTATGTATCTCAGTGCTTGGAGTGTCAGCAAAATAAGGATTCCACTCTATTACCAGCCGGCTTACTTCAGCCTTTACCCATACCTACGGGCAAATGGACAGATATTTCCATGGATTTCATAACGGGATTGCCTACTACCAGTCATGGATGGAACAGTATCTATGTGGTAGTTGATAGATTGACCAAATCAGCCCACTTTATCCCAACTAAAGTCCAATATTCAGCAAGGCAAGTCACCGAGCAATTTATGGAAGGTGTGTTCAAACTACATGGTGTGCCTATGAGAATAGTATCAGACCGTGATTCGAAGTTTATGGGCAACTTCTGGAAAAGTCTATTCTCCTCTATGGGTACTTTCCTCACTCCTAGCACGGCCTATCACCCTCAGACTGATGGGCAAACGGAGAGAGTCAATCATTGGGTGGAAGTGTATCTTAGGCATTATTGTCATGACACACAAGCTTCATGGGATCGTTGGATCCACCTTGCTGAATTTTGCTATAATAACACCCATCACATGAGCATTGGGATGTCTCCGTTTGAAGCTCTTTATGGGTATAAAGTCCAACTTCCATCAGTTTTATTCCATGAAGACATCAACCCACAAGCAAAGGAAGAGTTGGACAGAACGGAGTTTCTCATGAGGCAATGCAAGGACAGCATAAGGAAAGCACAAGACGTAATGAAGGTCTATGCTGATGAGAAAAGAAGACATTTAGACTTCAAGGTTGGAGATTGGGTATTTCTCAAAGTGCCCAAGACGCATTATGCTTCATTAAAGGGTGGGAACAACAAGCTTGCTCATAGGTTTTATGGGCCATACTTGATTTTGGACAGAATTGGAGAGCTTGCTTATAAACTTCAGCTACCATCTTCCACTAGAATACATGATGTATTCCATATTTCACAACTGAAGAAGTATGTTGGGCCTGATGTACAAGTATTGGAAGAGTTACCACCATTGGATGAGGCAGTACTGATCATATATGAACCTAAAAGCATTATTGGAAAGAGAAAGAAAGTTCTCAGAAATCGTACTCTCATTGAGTATCTCATTAAGTGGAAGAATTTGCCCATTGAAGAATCTTCTTGGCAACCATCCACTTATGTCAGTAACTTTCCTTGGTTATTACAAGATGATATATGATGCAGTATGCAGTGACTGTGCAGAGACAGCTTGTTGTATGAAATTTCTGTAGACAATAAAACTGTCCTGACTTCATCAAAATTTGATTCTGATGTTATGGGGTGATGCTTGGGAGTGTATACTTCGTTTCTACACCTCATACGCCTTATTTGGACCAATATATCAAAAGTTATGGCAGTTTTAGTGAATCAGCCCTGTTTGGACAGCAGCCAGTTTTCTCACAGTTTGGCATGCAAAAAGGTCTTCTTTTCATGGACAGTGCTTTCTTATCATTGGGAAGATGAATGGGCATGATTACTATCATCCTTGACTTGGATTTAGTCCGTTACTTCTTGGTTTTGAGGACAAAACCATCTTCAGGACGGGATGGTTTGTCATGAAGGAAAATACAACATTAATATTTGCACCTTGGATTAATTCCAGCCTTTGTAAATTTAGCCCTAGCCTAAAGTACATGTGTGAACAGCCCTTAAGTTTGGAAGAGGGTTAGAATAAAAGGGACTAGAGGCCAAAGGCAAGACATCTTTTGATCATTCAATAATCTTAGCTTTACCATTTCTTGGAGTTAGCTTCTTCTTAGCCTATGAAGCACTCAGCCATGGCCGTCATGTATTCTTGAATCCCCAACCATTAATACATGATGAGGATGTCTTGGTGCAATAGATTTGTTAATTCTTTGTTGTAGCTTAGTTAATTTTCAATTTCAGTTAGATTTCATTCCATGGTTGATTCCTTTCATTACAGCTTCTTGCAATCTCCTAAGGATAGGGAACTCTTTTTAGGGCGTATGCGAATGAAGACCATGTCTCCTTCTTCGAAGACTCTATCTTGATGCTTCAAATCCGCGTATGCCTTCTGTCTATCATTGGCCGCTTGGATGTCCTGTCTTATTGACTTTATTTGGTCATCCATCTCTTGCAACATCTGCCTTGAAGCTTCAACCCTTAAGGTTAGATCTGAAAAGTTTAAGGGACTTCTGCAGTCATGACCATACAATGCTTGGAAAGGGGCCATCTGAATGCTTTGTTGGTAAGAAGCATTATAGGCGAATTCAACCAAAGGCAAGTATTGAATCCACCTTTTTGGTTCTCGACAGTAGTATGCCCTAAGCATATCCTGGATGACTTGATTTACTCGCTCTGTTTGGCCATCCGTTTGGGGATGGTAGGCGGTGCTAAAACAGAGTTGAGCCCCAATAGCATCAAAGATAGCTCTCCAGAAGTGTGACGTGAAGAGAGAATCACGATCACTAATGATTCTTCTGGGTAAACCATGTAGCTTGAATATTTCCTTGATAAACAATCTTGCAATGTCTGAGGCTTTATAGTTTGTCTTTACTGGAATAAGGTGTGCAACCTTAGTAAGCATGTCAACCACAACCAAGATGGAGTTGTATCCTCCCTGAACTTGGGGTAGGCCTACGACAAAATCCATACTGATGAATTCCCATTTCATTTGGGGAATGTCAAGTGGTTGCAGTTTCCCTGGCATCATGACATATTCGGCTTTGATACTTTGGCAAGATAAACACTCGGTGACATATTTGAGAACATCACCTTTGAGCCTCTCCCAATGGTAGCTCTTCCTAACTGCATTAAGAGTCTTAGCATAGCCAGGATGTCCTCCAAAAGGGGAATCATGAGCTTCCCACAATATCTTCTGCTTAATGAGTGGCTTGCTGGTATACACAGCCTTGTTCTATAGTAGACAAGTCCATTATTGATAGAAAATTCATGATACTTAGCATGTAGCTTTTGATTCTGATCCTTGATAGAGATTTCCCTTAGCATTGTTTGGTAGGCCGGATCGTGGCATGCTTCCTCTCTAGCTAACTCAAGTATAGGGTTGTTTGGCATAGATACTTTTCTAGCTAGAGATCTAGCTGTTGATGGATTCTGCAGGATTAGAGAATTAAGGAATGCCTTACGACTGAGTGCATCGGCAACTACATTCTCTTTTCCTGGTCGGTACTTGATTTCAAAGTCATACTCCTCCAACACTTCAATCCACTGATGTTGCCTCATGTTGAGCTCGTTCTGGGTAAAGATCCATTTGAGACTCTTATGGTCAGTTACTAGAGTAAACTTATTACCCAACAGGTAGTGTCTCCAAAGCTTTAGAGCATGGATGACAGCTAGCAATTCCAGATCATGCGTAGCATAATTCTTTTCATGACTCTTCAATTTCCTTGAAGAGTATGCTATTGGATGACCTTCCTGCATAAGTATACACCCCAAGGCAAGAATGGTAGCATCAGTTACTACCTCGAACTCCTTATTGAGGTCTGGAAGTTTTAGAATAGGTGCTGATACCAAACTTTGCTTCAATCTGTCGAAGTTATTTTGTTCGGGAGTTGACCATGCAATGGAAGTTTGCTTCTTCAGTAAGTCCGTCAGAGGTGCTGCAATCAAAGCATAATTTTTGATGAAGACCCTATACCATCCTGTCAATCCAAGAAAGCTGTGTATCTCTTTGACGGATGTTGATATTGGCTACTCAAGCACATATCTGACCTTGGTTCGGTCCACTGAGATTCCTTTTGCTGATACTATGAATCCCAGATATTCAATCTAACGCTTGAAGAATGCGCACTTCTTCATTTTAGCATACAGCTTATGTGACCTCATTGTCTCAAGGACAATTCGAAGTTGGGGTTCATGATCTTTTTCCTATTTAGAATAGACTAAAGTGTCGTCGAAGAAGACAAGCACGAAATCATCAAGATATGGCCTAAAGATATCCTGCATTGACCTATTGAAGGTGGCAGGTGCATTCGTAAGCCCGAATGACATAACTAGGAACTCAAATGCCCATATCTTGTATTGAAGGCCGTCTTTGGGATATCTTATTCCTTGATCCTTATCTGATAGTAACTTGACCTGAGATCAATCTTGGAGAAGATCTTCGCACCCTGAAGACGATCAAGAAGCTCATCTATTCTAGGAATAGGGTACTTGTTCTTGACTGTTGATTGATTCAACCCTCGGTAATCAATACATAGTCGAAGTGTCCCATCTTTCTTTTTCTGGAATAGTACTGGAGCTCCCCACGGTGAACTGCTAGGTCGGATGTAGCCCTGATCTAGTAGTTGCTTGAGTTGTTCTTTCAGCTCAATTGCTTCTGGTATGGACATTCTATAAGGTCTCTTTGCAATTGGCGCAGCTCTTGGTACTAACTTAATCTCATGATCCACTTCTCTTTGAGGCGGGAGTTCTGTCAACTCTTCAGGGAATATGTCTGTGTATTCCTTTAGCCAAGAAGGTCCTTCATTAGACTCTTGCTTCTAATCTAACTTGTTGAGTTCGATCAAGTAAACAGGTAATCCTTTTCTGACTCCTTTTATGATCCGAGATACTTTGGCCAATTGGATTCTTGGCACTCCAGCCTCACCTTGAGTTGTGACTAATTCCCTTTCAGAGTTTTGAAAGGAAACTTGACTCTTTCCACAGTGAATGTGGGCGTCGTTAGGCTTAAGTCAATCCATTCCGAGTAGACACTCATGAATACCTAAATTCATGACTCTGAATTTGACCGAAGTCTTCTTTCCTCCCAGAAAGAATTCCACCTTAGCAGTTTGCCTGGTATAAGTAACCTCATGACCATTTGCCAATTCCACAAGCAGGGTAGGTGCTTCTACTGTGGCTATTCCTAATCTTTTTGCACATGCTGGTGAGATAAAGGAATGTGTACTGCCACAATCAATCAAGGTCTTGAAACCTTTACCTTAGTAGTCTGATGGTGTCTGAATCACCGAGAACTGGCGATTCGGCCCTTTCTTGTGTAGAGCGGCATGGACTGTTGCCCTTTCAAACTCTGCTTCCATGGTCGGATCTTCTTCTTCTTCTTCTTCGCACATTTGCCTATTGGCAATGCAGGCGGTTCTTCCTCTACCTCGAGTAGCGACTCCTTGACTAAGGCCTGTTCCTTGGAAAGGTGCTTGGCGATGTCCTCCACCAAGATTGGCACATTGCCTCTTGAAGTGACCGAGTTCGTTGCAGTGGAAACAACGGAGGTTTCGACCATTACTTTGAGTAGGAACAAAGTTGTTGACGTTATTTGTCCTTACTTTCTTTCTTTGTCCCTGATTATGACCTTGAACTCTCTTCATTTGAGGTCTAAATGCTCCTCTGTTCGGGTCATTGTAAGACCAAGCTTTGTTACCCCTTGGTCTAGCCTGCACCTCCTGAATTATAGGCACTGCTCGAATGAGTGCATTCTGAAGATCTGATGGACGCATAGATTCGAGACGGGTATTGACTGGTGGATTTAAACCCGCACAAAATTCGGACACCTGCTGTGTCATGTCCATCTATGGGTGCATACTTAAGAAGTGAGACAAATTTAGAATAGTATGCATCAAGCGTGAGCCCCAGCTGTTTTAGCTCATAAAACTCATTCATTTTCTGTGTGCGATAAGCAAGTGGTAAATATCTTCCTTGCACAGCTTTCTTCAGCTTCTCCCAGGTAATGGATCCCTCTGTGATCCCTTGATCCTTGCACCATTGCTTCCACCAAAGCCTGGCTTTGCCGGTGAGCTTAGCTTGGCGAGCATAGCCTGATTGGCAGGTGTAGTACCGGCTGCTTCGAAGTAATCCTCCATGGATTCAATCCAAATTTCAGCGTCAGCTTGGACGAATCTGCCTCTCCCGTCAAACTCGGGTGGCTTAATCTGCTTGAGAAGGAACTTCTTCTCCTGGATCACAGCAGTACTTGATGTAGGAGGCGAATTAGGAACCTGTACCTGGGTAAAGGTTTTCTTAACGTTATTATATGATAATCGTCGTTGATTTATATTACATCTTTAATTCAGCTATCACGTAAACTTAACTTTTTATCAACTCTTATGCACAATTAGACATTGATAAAAAGAAGTCTTTATTTGTATTTATATGGCCATAGCCCTTTCAAATACAACATTTCTTGCGATGATAAGCCAACTATTACATTTAGTTTGGGGAGAACAATGTTGTATTACATTTATCTACAGGAACTGTATAATAGTAAGGTTTCGGGTCATGGATCTTCAGGAATCGGTAAGTCATTGGAAGTTCAAGATATCCTTTCCGTTGGAATCCATACTTCTCATGGCAGCCCAACACTTTAATCCTGTCGGCGGGGATTACACAGGTTACTTCCTCATATACATATGAGTTCATCTCAACCCTCCGACCTCGAATATGTAAAGTTGAGTTTACGTGAGCTTCTACAAAAATGAACAGCTTCACAACTTTCAGGTCTTCCAACCACTTGATCCTCTTTAGGTTGGCTTGTAGATAAGCAAACCAGTGGGCGGCTATATAGTAGATTCTTGAAGCACTCGTCCATCTTCGTTCCATGTACAAAGGTGATGGATTATAGATGTGCTCCAGGATATTCATCATCCCAACCCTTTGTCTATAATGCGGAGAATGCATTGTAGTCATAAACATAACTCGAAATACCAAGAACTTGTTCCACGCTTCATAATTCTACAAGACAACATTGAAGGTAAGGAAATGTTTGGACAACAACATTTGCTTTACTTCATCCTATTAAGATTTCATAAAAACAATTCCGTTGTTGGTCAGCTCTGATACCAACTGTAATGTGACCACTAGTGTCATCCAGGACACGTCTTAGCAGTCCATCGGAAAGGGAGTCTAGAAAGCTCCGCCCGGCACTCCCATGGAATGTTACAGGGTTTGCGATCTAGGGTTTTCCGGCCGTTCCCACTTAGAATCGACCTGAATTAGGGTTTTCCTGATTGGTCATTTCCTAACAGCAAATAGCGTCGAACCCAAGCAAACTACTTTACGCAAAAACGTCAGGTCTGAAGTGGATTCACGCTGCACTTGGTTCAAGGAGAATGGGAAATGAGAGGGAAGCAAGCTCAAACTCTCTACCTTAAGGCATAGTCCCATTCCCTAAAACAGCGTAAATCGGGTTCACTCTTAACTCTAGGTCAACACTTTAGTTGTTTGTGTTCTTTGACGATCTTGCTGCTATTAATTACGATTTGAGAAAAGTTTCTGGCCAACCGGGACCACCCATCCGTAGGATGGACCTACGCCCCATCCTCCGCACTTTCCTCGGGTTGTTTTAGTTATTTAATTACCTAACACATTAGTTGGACATGTAACAACCAGCTTCTTTAATTAACCTGTTAGGCACTGGTTCCTTCTCGTAATCTTATCACTTGACATAGAAAAACAATATCAGACAAGTTCCTTATTAACAGGTTATCATATTTATCTTTGAAAATACAAAAATTCCAGCCCGTAGGCTTTTCCACAATCCGCCCGAAGGCTATCCAGCAATCCACAGGGATCACTATTCCAAGTTTTTGCCCGTAGACTAGTATGCGGGCCTCGAGATCCAATCCCGAGTCACGTTAGCCTCTTGTGCACGACCCACAAGGTGAGGGATTTATAGCCAGGGCCCCCTTGGCACCCAAGCGTCCGCCTGCTCCAAGTAGCGCTCAACGGAGAGACCTCTTGCAGCGGGTTCCGTCCACGTTCCCGGCGCGGTCAACAACCCCCTTGGTTAGGGTCAGGCAGGCAATCGGGGGTAACTGAAGCTGCCTCTCCCTTCAGGACTTTAACCTGAAGTATAGATATCCATTTTATCTTTTAACTCATTGATCAAACAAAGCCAAACAGTGCTCTAAAATCTATAGCAAGCACAAACATTTCCATTGATCGTTTTTGTTGTTGGCAAACTGCTAAGAAATGAATCCTTCCTTTTGAATGCATCCAGCACTTGATCCGGGATGACTTGCAAATTGGCAAGATCCCCTATATCTGGGGTTAGGGCGTACCCTATTAACCCAACTTGGTCAAACCTTAAAGTTCATTGGGTACTTCAGTTTCTTGTCTTTAATCTCCAATTAATCTTCCTTACTCAAGAAGGATATCAAAGTATACATCCTCTTGCAAGATAACTTGCGTAAGGATCCACCATCCTCGTTGCGAGAATTTGGCCTTTCTTCTTGTGATCCAATTACAAGACCATATAACTCCGTACTTGCTGCGCAAGTGCCGCATCCTACTATGCGATAATGGAGTCACGAAACAATCTGTTTCAGGTTCTTTAAGCTGACGTCGTTAGACCTAGGGTTTCCTAGCTTCATTTTTGTAAGAATCTCATGGACAAACCCTAGTTCCTTTTACGATTACAATTCATTGACCCTACATTCAGGTAATGTGGGCAAGTATTTAAGGTGTAGGCGTTTCTTGGAATTTAACTCATTCCCAATGGGTATTTCACAGCATAGGTATTTTTAAGTTTATATCAATTTGGTTAACTCTAGAAGATAATTTCGAGATTACTTCCACATGATTCGTTGTTTATGCGTAACCCTAACTTATCAATTTGAGGTCAGGCATAGGTTAGGTTAATTTCAACTAATCTTCCCTTTTCTTTGTGAACAAAATTCATGCTAAATAAGCAACCTTTTTCTTGCTAATTTATGTAGTTAACAACGATAATTTCATAGAGTTTATGCATCGTAAGAGTCATTTCATGATTTGCACTTTCCATGATGATTCATTGCAAAAAGAATAGGGTTTAATAGTGCGAGATGCATTTTTATACCTTTAGGCTTAACCGAAGTATACTATTTTAATGGGTAATAATCTAGCTCATAATTCATTTCAATGCATAAAGCTATTTGCTAGAAATACGTTTATGCTTTATTTATTTTGCATGTTCCATTAAATGTATTAATGACTGAGTTCCTTCGTCATGAACAACTAGGGCAAAATATATCCTATTTCTAACAATTAACCTTGCATGATTGAATTACAACGATATAAAATAAAAATTAAGAAGGAAAACCTGGGTTTGGGGTGAGATATCCACATGGATACCGGGAGATGACTCTCCCGCGGCTGTGCCTTGGACTTTCTTAGGAGGCATCGCAATTGTAATTTTTCGGATGTGGAAGCAGCTTTACAACTCCTCCTAGGAATTCCACCATCGCTCCCTTGCACCACTCGTTGATAGTAGTTTTTGGAAGGCTCCCTCCTTGGAAGTCGGGGAAATTCGAAAGGGTGTTTCAGAGTCTTCTACGACTAAGACCCATTGAAGCTATGGGGAAGACTTAATGGTCTTTTAATGACTCGTTCAAACGAGAAACAAAAAGGGATGGAAAAAATACAAGGTGCGGGAGAGAATTCTAAGAGGATATAGTAACTGTAAAGGTTATAAGTAAGGTCGAAGGACCCTTAGGTCAAACTTGGAGGAAAGGGGGTTTCAATATGTCACAAGGGGAGGGGCTAGGGAAGGTTTAAATACGGAGGAAAGAGGGGTGGTTCCAAAGCCAAGGGATAGGGGTTTAAGGGTTAATACACGGGGGGGTGTGGTTGAGGATTTATAAAATACGAAAAAGGGCTTAAGGAAAGGGGGCTAAGTGACTTTTAAAAAGCACGGTGGTGTAATAAATGGGACCTTTAAGCCCACTCTTTATAGGGGAAAAAGGGGCTTATGATCCTTTAAAACATGAGGGGGGGGAGTAGGGAGAATTTGGTGAGGCACAAGAAGGGGGGTGAAAGGGGGCTTAAGGGGTTTAAAACCCGGGGGGGGGGGGGGGGGGGGGGGGGTGAAAAGGGGCTTAAGGGCCCCTTGGAAGCTTCCACGCCACGTGGAAGAAGAAGCCCAACGGTGAGCAGGCGTGCGATGAGGAGATGCTGGAGGGAAGCCTGATCTACTGCGTAAGAGGGACCGCCCGAGTGCAGGTGGTGCTTCCCAACGGCGAGCAAGCGATAGCGCTGGCTTTAATGGAGGCGGCTCCTCCCTCCTTCCCTTCTGCAACAGGACGGCACAATCCGATGGCAGCGGCCTTAGTTTTACCCTCCTCTCTCTTCCTCAGCGTTAGGATGGCCCCTCACTCCTCACGAATTTTGTCTAATTCCTTCCTCAAACTGGTAGCATCCTGACTCGTCCCTCCTAGGCTTGTGTTCCCCCCTTTTTTATAAGGGGAGGGAGGAACCTCTCCCTCCCCTACGCGGAAGTAGTAGAGCAATTTTACTCCAGTGAGCTCCAAAGAGGAGCTTTCGTAAACCTTCTATTCCCCTCCCCCTCCAGCACAACTGTCGGCTGGGGGAAAATGAGGGGAATAACAAAAATTTCATTTATCCTTATATCATTATTTTCGTAATGGAGGTAGTTCATGCGGAAAACCTTGGAATTTAGAACGTTACAAAGCCACTGAGGTCTATTCCACACTTGAGGACCCAATTGGTGAAGGGTTACTTGTGTAGTACAATGGCATGGTGTTTAGGGTAACATGTTTGCTAAATTCTCGGGATGCCCTACCATTGAGGACCCTATATAAGTTGTAGGGGGAAGGGCTAGGGGGTTGAAGATGGAGCTAGCTCATCAAAATCACTAGACACCCTTAACTTAAGGACCTCTAGGTGTTTTGCATGTGTAGGGTTTTTTCTTTTATTTTCCTTTTCTCTTTTTTTCTTTTTTTTGGGTGAAACAATAATTCATTTTCTTTGCCTTTGCCTTGAAATATTGGAAGTAGGGGATTTAGAGAGTTCTCCAAGAAAGCCTTGCTCTTCAAATAGCCAATGGAGTAGTGGGCAAGAAGGGGTAATTAGAGCTCATGAAATAGCTCTTATTCATATATTCTAACAAGTTTAGACAATAGGTGGGCAACATATTGGCATGAAGGATGAGTCGAGCCATTGTGTACCTGCTTATACCTATATTTAAGTCAAAGACTAGAGGATGGGGCCCTTCCTCCTTTGTGGCTCTCTTTTGGTTTGACATCACAATGAGTAACTTGAGATAGTTGCATGTAATGATGAAGGCCAAATTTGGGCAATTCAAGAAGTCATCCTAGAATCTTATGAATGATAGCACCAAATCCCATTCTTGGAATTTGAGATGGTCCTTTGGGTTTTTGGCTTTGATGTTGAAGATGAGGGGGAAATCATATCTATCATGGGCATCCAAGTTATAATCTACACCATGCCTATGATGGTAGCATAGGGCAGTGGGATTTCCTCTTTCCAAGGAAGCAATGCTACAAAATCCACCTGTGCTTTGTTGCTAGATCTAAGATAGCTTTCCTCCAAATAGGTTGCACCTCAAGCCCATGCACCTTCCTAGGTACCTCCAAGACCTTGTTGTGCCAATCCTCCTCCTTCTCCTCCTCTCCTACCACCACAAATTAGGGTTTTGTATTTTGTGGTCCAGTTAGAGATTTCCCAAGTTGTGACCTATCTCAATCACCTACTTCATAAGCCTTTGGGGAAGCATTATCTAGATTTTTTAGGGTAGGATAAAGGTAAAAGTCATAGGTACATCCTTTGATTCTCCCCTTATTAAAGCCAAAATTTCCTCTTTCCAACAAGAATAGCCACAAATTCTTTTTCTTTTAAGAATGGTACATCAGGCACATGTTGGGGTGATGCCTTGAGCTTTTTCTTCACTTCATCCAACTATGCCCTCCTCTGGTTGGGATCCTTGTTTATAGTGGAAGAGGTCGATTTGTCAAGGGAGTGTACAATGTGCAATGGTTCTAGGGGCGTGGATTCTAGGATGTTGGTCATATCCCACCCCCTCCCTCAAGTGGTGATAAGGTAGGATCTTCTATATTTAGGAATCCAAGGTTGGTTTGTTGATCCCTTGGACCCCTCTACCATGAGTTGTTGTGCCACCTCCTTCCTGGTGGGCATGTGCTCAGGTTACTGAGGTAATGGTCCCATGTTGTTATGTCTCACCTTCTGAACAATCTACAATTTTATTTTTAGACCATTAATTATATCCTCTTCATCTAGATTTGTGATGTCCAATAAGGTTTGAATGAATCTTTTTTGTTGTATCTTCATGATCATTTCAACCACATTGGCCCTATCGATGACTACATTTCTTTCATGACATGCTCTCATCAATCGATGGGCTAAGCCTTGGATGGTTTATGTACTTCATTCCTCCAATTTCTTCTTGGCTTGCTCTAGTCCTTTGTTTCTCCATCTTGTTAAGGCATATAAAGATGCAAGATGCTCCTTTTCTTAGATGTTGCAACTCCTCATTCTCCTTGGTTAGCTAATATATTCTCTTCTTGAGATGCTCTTGGTTATGATTTGCTTCTTCCCATTGCTTGACTACCTTGAGCAATCCTTCCTCCACTTGCACAACCTCCTCCTCTTCCCCCATTAATCATTTTATTTGACAAGCTTGCATGTGTAACTCTTCTTGTAGTAGGGCCATATATTGTAGGGCCATCAAGTGTTGTGGACTTCTAGCTTTTGTTTGTTCTCTTTCTCATTGTACAATTGTAGTATCTCCTCATGTTTCTGACCTTCATCACTTTTTTCCATCAAAGTAGCTAATTTCAACATGAGCTTATACAAATCCCTAGTGCTTTATTGTTGGTTAGCCAAAAATGCATATTTTTCTTTCTCTAGGGAAAGCACTACTTGTTTCCCTTCTTTGTTCTTCTAGTCCCTTTGCTCCTCTAGCATTTTCAAGAGGTCATCAAAGTCTTGAGAAAGACATTAAGTGAGATGAGGGATGTGGGTGGATGTGCCTTCTAACCTAGGTAACTTCTCACATCTTTCAATAACTCTGCCTCTTGTGTAGCCACTCTTTTTTACCATGTAACTATTGGCCTTCTATATTTCCCCATGATATTGTTGTGAATAAGGTCTCTAGCTAGTGGAACCTTGTAATGTGCCTGCCTATCGGATGTCCAAACACGTTTTAGTGGTCCATCGAGAAATGAATCTAAGCGTCACCCCCCAGCACTCTCAGGGAATGTTCTGGGGTTTGTCGCGTAGGGTTTCCTGAGACGAACCCACTACGATCGACATGAAATTTGGGTTCCCAGGGCTAATGCCTCCTAACAGCGTCAGGTTTTGGACATCCTACTTTACGGAGAGATACCCAATCTGAAGGAGATCCATACTGCACTTGGTTCAAAGATAATGGGAAATGAGATGGATGCGCTGCTCGACCTCTCTGCCCATAGGGCATAGTCCCATTCCGGTCTTCTAAAATGGCATGAAACAAGGTTCTAACCTAATAATTCCTAAAGGTCAAATGTCGGTAAAAACCTTGTCAAAAGCCTCCCAGTTTTTCGAGACCACCCTGCCGTAGGACAAACCTGTAGGGGATTCCGCCCACTCTCTTCCCTTGATAGCTTTAGTTTTCCAATTAGGTCCTACCACATTTATGTGTGAAATTCAAAATCACCTTCATTAATTAAGCCTTTTAGGGAATATGGTTTGTTCATGTAATTTACAGCACACACACGAAAACGAAACAAGCAGTCCCTTTGACAAACAAATTCCTTCACTTATCTTCAAGTTAATCTTTGTCTCTTGCCCATACAGGAGAATTATGTATCCCTTCTATTCAACAGAAGTACTTGGTCCAAATCACATGGCACCAAAATTCCCATCCTTTATCTAGAATAGGATCTTCCAACGTCCTAGAAGTTGGGCTCACGGTAGTCTACAATTCCGTTCCGGTCTAGGCAAGGGGTGTCCAGAGCTCCACTGACCCCAAGCGACCTAAGAGTGAGACACAACTTCCATGGTTGGCCTTTTCACCGCTTGACCTTCAGCTTGTGAATCGAGTAGTACTCTCTCGAGGTAATCTATGGTGCGATCTTGGAGATGGTCCACCCGTGTAAAATATCCTTCCTTAATTAATCCAATTAAGAATCAAGCATAATCAAGGCAATCAGCCTAAGTTCATCTTCTAGTGAAACATTCCTTTATTTCCCATGGCTACTTGTCATTACTAACCTTCGCCATGCTTTTACCATCAAACACAAGCACTTGGAATATGTATCCAAATCACAATGCAACAATCGGTTGATTGTAAAAAGCATTTAGGGTGTTGTCCAATCAATTGTATTTTTCCCAAACAATATAAGAATAGACGCGATAATAATTCCATCGCATATTCGCTCCCCCCCTTGGGATCAAAGAGTGATTCTATGCAAAATTTACTTAATACTTGTATGCACAATTCCTAATATTATTCTTTTTACGATTTTGCTATTCATAAACCCTGACCGATTGCTCTATCAATAAATAAGCCATACACAACTAAGTGCAATTAACTTCCCTCGATACATGCACTTTGCAAACTCCATCTTTTGAATATGTGAGAAGAGGCCTTTCCCTTCCCATGACCTATTCTCGTACATCATAGTATGGAGCCTCATGTATCTCATGCAAGAATCAAAACAAGCATATATCAATTTAGAAATACATTACTTACGACCGGAACCACGGTTAGATTGGTAGTGATGCCCTCACCTGAGGTTCCATTGCTTATTGAGGGATTGCCATCTGCGTGTAACATTTTTTGCTTGGGGGCCATGATCTTCTTCTCTTTTAAACACGACTCGCACAAGACTTCAGTAGCCACTTGCTCGAGAGGAGGGAAATTGGGGAACATCGGCTTGTGGGTTAGGGGATGAGCTTGGGGAAAAGGAAAAGAGAGAATGCGTGTAGCCACCCTCTAAGGAGGGGGAAAGGGAGGAACAACCCTCTCTCTCTCTCTCTCTCTCTCTCTCTCTCTCTCTCTCTCTCTCTCTCTCTCTCTCTCTCTCTCTCTCTCTCTCTCTCTCTCTCTCTCTCTCTCTCTCTCTCTCTCTCTCTCTCTCTCTCAGCCTCTCACATAGCCTCTTGGGGTCTCCTTCTGCTTCCTTGTGTCTCCCCATGCCTCATATTTATAATGAATTAGAGAAGAGGGGATGTGGCTAAGAACAAGAGTTCTTAATGGAGGGACTCTTGGAAAAATCAGTGATCTGATGCTTAACTCATAAATCTGATGGTTCTATTGGCTTCAAAATCTGATGGTTCTATTGGCTCCAAAAGGGGGGTAAAACACCAAGACACTTGGTTAGAAAGCTTTCTAATCACTCCCTCTTTCTCTCCCTGTTCGAAGTGCTATCTACTGCCTGTAGACTGCGATTGCGGCGTAGGCAATTTCGCCAATATCTCTCTTTATTTTTTTCTTTTTATAAAATCTCCAAAACTAACTAAAACAACACTTGTCTTTTCTTTTAAATAGCATCCAGTCCTAGAAATCTCCATATCTTTTTAGGATAATATCTAAAATATCTAGAATATGCTAGTTTTGCCCAAAATTTAATATTTTTAATTAAATAAAAATGGTTAGTTATTAATGTTAGCTAGTTTTTACCTTAGTTAGTCTTTAATTAGTAACCTTACTAACCTTTTAATTGACTAACTAACTTTCGAACTAACCAACTAACTTTTAATTGCATGGATAGATGGTTAGTTTGTTCCCTCGAAAGTTAGTTAGTTCCCTCTGTTAGGATAGATGGTTGTAGTGGTTGAGTGGTTGTTGAAGCCAATTTTTTTCTTGGAGATAGGTAGATGGTAGTGCCTAGATGGGCTACTTTCCCTTGCTATCCCCTTGCCTATGAGCATCTATGATGGTAGTCCTTCCACCCTTCTTAATGCTTTTGCTTGAGCCTACTTCAAGTAACAAAGGGTGAGGTGGGTCTATGGTAGCTAGCTCTTCAACTCTACTTTGTTGTTCCATTGATTTTTGAATAACCAATATGTAGTCTTCCACCTCTTTTCTCCTTAGCTCCTCTTTTTCTTTTTGGGGCTTAACTTGCCATTTGGCCTTTATTCTTTTGGAATTCTCCAAGGCTTCTTCTATAGCATCTCTTTCTTTAAATGATGTCTTCTCCTCCTTTCAACTTTCTTAGAAAATTCTTTCTTTTTTCTACCCTTGGTGGAGATCTTGCTCTTGTCCTTTTCCTATTTATCCTCCTAGGGTGTCTCTTCTAACTTTATCTTCTCAACGTTTTTCTTTTTATAGCCTCCAACTCAATTTACTAAGCCTTCTCAACTCTTTTCATTCTTTCCTCTTCTTTCATCCTCTATCTTTGGGTCTACACTCTTTTTCCTAGCTTGTGTAGTTTGTGAAGTTTTGTCTTCTTATAGCTAACCTTGTTTAGAGGATGCATTGGACATTCTCTTACAACACTGTTGAATGCTGAAATGACTTGTGTTTTTTGGTTGATTTTTGTTGTTTTTGTGGGCTGAATGGATGGTTTATACGATGATTGATTGGTTTGGAACTTTTTTGAGAGTGTTTTGGATAGGGTGGAATGGTTTTGATAAGCTCATGATGTTTTTCAGTAGAGATATGAGGCTTTGTGATGTTCTGTTGAGGTTCTTTTTGGTTATGATAGCTTCTGTTTTGCTTTTGTTTTGTTCTGTTTTTCTTCTGTATGGAAGGATGGAGTAATGATTGATGAATTTTGAGGTTGTTTGAAAGCTTATTGAATGGGTTTTGATGGTTTTGGTTGGCTTTAGTTGAGCTAGATGCTTTTTGTTGACCTTTTGTAATCTTCTATTGCCTATGTTCCTATTTTGTTCTATTTTGTATGCCTCTGTAAGTGTTCTATGGAATGTATGTGTGACTTTGAGAAAAATTTCCAACTTTGGGAAGAGGTGAATGCAAGTTCAAAAGAGCTTGAAAAAGTGGAAGAAGTAGCTACTAAATACTTGAATTAAAGATTGGAGTGAAGTGACAGTAGTGAACTATGAAGAGTCACTATAGTGGCTCTAGTGACCTTTCATATCAGAAACACCTCTTGGGAGGGGTATTCACGACCAAAGAAGGGTTATTGTGAGTGATTATTGAGTATTTTAGTGAGGAGATGATATACAAGAGAGAGAGAGAGAGAGAGAGAGAGAGAGAGAGAGAGAGAGAGAGAGAGAGAGAGAGAGAGAGAGAGAGAGAGAGAGAGAGAGAGAGAGAGAGCCAATTCTATGCAAGATAATCTATCTACCTATGAGAGATTGTGAGAGAAAGCTATGGAATCTTTGAAGATGAATCATATGTGATACTTTTCCATTCAAAGTGGTGATTATATTATTTTTTAATGTCTATTAATGAATTCTATGAAGAATATGAAGAGTATGATGGAGTTTATTAAAGTTAAAGCCATGGGAGAATTGTTTTTATGAAGCTGCGCGAAGATTTCTTGTTCGTGGTGTTCTTTTCTTTGTTGAGATCATGTCAAAAAAATATGATTGTTGATAGTACAAGATAGATTTTCTTATATTAGAAATCCAGTTTTCTTGGTGTCTTTCTTGAGGCGCCATGTTTTTGGTGCGTCGTTAGGGAAAACTGCCATCAACAAGGATCAAAAGAGGCTGAAAATGAAGGAAATGACATTGCCAAGTGGAGAAGAATTCAATGGATGCTTGCAAATTTCTTTCTACCATTGAAGAATTGGAGATTCTCATTGCCAAAGCCACTTTCTACAAGAGGTTCATCCCACAATGGCAGAAACATATTACCATCATGATGCATGCTCTATATGGTGGACTATTTCCTCTCCTTGTTGAAGCAACAAGGAGAGGAAATATTACCATCACGATGCAGGCTCTATATGGTGGACTATTTCCTCTCCTTGTTGAAGCAACAAGGCTCTATATGGTGGACTATTTCCTCTCCTTGTTGAAGCAACAAAGACGTGCATCTTGGTAGCAAATTGTTTGGGAAAAAACTCAAGTGCAGAAATAGAGAGAATGATCATCCATGGGAGATCTAGCATTCATTGAGAAGTTTCTAGACATCATCAAGTGGGAGATCGTGAAGAAGCTTCAGGAGCCGTGGTCAATGGAAGTTCACAAAAACAAGAAAAAAAAGAGTTGAAATTTGTCCGTGGATGCTCAATAGCAGGATATGTGGGACACATGGTGCACTGACAATGTCCAATTAGCAATCCACTGGAAGTTGGTAGTAGACAGAGTGTTCTACACAACATACACTGTTGAAACCATAAAAATTTGGCATTACTATGATGATGGCACCACAACGATCCTCAAAAGAATGAGTTTTGATACCTTCAGATTGGAATATCTTCCTCTTTGTAGTGGACTGAAAGTTGAATTCAAAGACATAGAAAAGAAGTAGAAGAAATGTTGGCAAGAGAGTCCTTCAGAGACTGAAGCCTTTCCTGATTTTGTTCTATTGAGCACAAACCAACTGGGTGGAGCTAACTCCATGATGAATGACACAATCAAGAGGCAAGCATTAGAATGACTCCATAAGTATGTGAGAAGAAAGAAGACAAAAATCAAAGTTGAGAACGAGCTTGCAGTAGAAGCCTCCCTTGACACCCTAGCTGCACTCTTTACAGAAGTCCCCATGGTGACTCAAGGTCCCCTTCCTAGTCAGATCCGTCCTGGAAATATTGATGGCAGGCCAACAAATGTAGTCCCATTGCTTGTTTTTAAGGGAGAGTACAATGAAGACCCTGATCTTCATGTAGCGAAGTTTATGGTAGCATGTGTGGCTAACAATGCCAGAACTCCTGAGCATTGGTTGGCAATATTCCCTGCCACTTTCAAAGGCATGCCGTTTCAGTGGTATGAGAGACAAGTAGCAGGAACTTTTGGAACATGGGACAACCTGAAGTTGGCCTTCCTCACTAAATTCAAGCATGAAGGTTTTGAAGAGAGTCAAGCCTATGTCTCGCAAATGGAATCCATACTAAAGAGATGTACTAACCATCACTTGGATGAGGCATCCAAAAGGGAGTTTTCCTTAGAGACCTATGACTAGAAGTTTGCAAGTTTATGGATTTGAGAACACTACTCAATCTGCAAGTTGAGTGGAAGGTGTAAGACTGTATTGATAAAATTGAAGCAAGGCTTCCAATGACCTCAAGAAGAGGAGTCTTACCTCTTCCCATGCTAGGGATGGTATACCCACCAAATGCAGTCCCTGGGATAGTTTCCTACCCCTATCCTTAAATGCAAATAGTACTGTAGTACGGTGCACCGAATCCAGAGTTGTTGTAGACGACAGTGTCTCAAATGATGGTTTAGCCACAATAGTAGTGGCCTTAAACAGTTTCCCCAATGGCGACTCAACAATAGTGGAATCCTACCAAGTGGAATCAACAATCTCCAATCTCAACAGGAGCTCCGAATCTAAACCAGAACAGAGGTCCCTCTAGATCAACCCAACCAGTGTATGCAGTGATCACAAAAGCTTCCCAAAACCCTACTACAAGTACTCCATGAGGTGAAAATTTGAAGGAATACCTGTCCAATTCAGTCGCAAGCATCAAGAAAGAGCTTATGGATGTAATTATAGAACATCTACAAATGTTGAAGGTAAATACTTTCAATGTAGCCACTCTTGCAAGTGGTGGAAGAGATGTGATGCATTCTAATACATGATGTGCAAAGTGCCATCAAGCAGGACATTTAGCCGTTGAATGTACCCAAAAACCAACCATTCCAGAAGCCTTCTATTCATACTATTTGAGAAAAAATCATACAGAGGATATCTGCTCTTTGAAGGAGATGTAGGAAAGAAGAAAAAAAGATGAGGAAGCAAGATTCAACTTGCTAGAATCTAAAATGACAACGCAAGACATTGGTGAACTAAAGCCTAGGGATTTCGGTCCCAATTTCGGCCCAAGGAGGTTTTCCTCTCAAAGTTACAAAGGATGATAGTCTGGTGATGGTCACACAGATTAGAGGTGGAGTGTTACCGATGTGAAAAAAAGGGACATATTTCACCAAATTGTCCAAACCCTAGAAGGTCTATGGACTACAAGTTATTATGCAGCCAATGCATAGGAGAAGGCCACATTGCAAAAGACTATCTAAGTCCCGTTCATGTGAAAGTTCATGCAAGCTCGATAGAAGGCCTATCATGATAGCTTCATCAAGTAGAAGGAGTTCAAGGAAGGTGATCTTGTCCTGGCCTATGATTTGTGATTTGGCAAGTTTCCAAGCAAGCTTCAACAACCATGGATGGGCCCCTATAAGGTACTTGTCGTCAACCCTAATGGCTTTGTCCAAGTCCAGACAGTCGATGATTTGGATAATCCCTTCCTGATTAATGGCTATTGCCTCAAGACGTATTACCGTCCCTGAGGATCCTGACAATCACCATCGATAGCCTCCTCATTCCTTGCGCGATGGTTGATGCATCTTAGCCTAATGCTCCTGATAGCCCTCTTTGTTGATCCTGATGATGTGGCTTCGTTCAGTTAGCCTCTCACACCCAACTTTTCCCCCTCCTTGGCTTCATTTTCGTCTCACGCATCAGAGGTGTCGAGGATGGTTTTGATACATGTCGTTCCTGTCATTCTCCTCTTTCAAAAGGAAAAAAGAAGAAAAAGAAAAAAATAAACCATATATCGGGTGATCATGGGAGAAAAGGACTTCAGTCCTCCCTATCATGTCGACCTATTCTTCGAGAAAAGGTGGAAACACCCCCTTGGGAGTAGGGCAAAAGAAAAGAAATGTTAAAGAAAAAAAAAATAAAAACACAACTATTGTGGGAGAAAAGGAAGAAATTCCTTGTCATAACAGGTCTTGTTCCAAGAAAAGGTGGCTACACACCCTTGGGTGGAAAGCTGGCTGTGGAAAAGGTGGTAACACCCCCGTAGTCTAGGAAAGTTGAATCTCTAGCATGCCTCTTGCAACATAAGTTCCAAAGCTGCCTCCTTTGGTGCGATGAATCCTGTAACTTCATCAAATGCTTTTGACTCCTCCATAACACATTGTCTCTCATATGCAATCCAAGTACCGGACCTGTTGGCTACCTCCCTGGGTATGCCTCTTGATCAACCAATCCATGTTGATATTATCAACTAGATGAAGCCGATCTTCATCGATAAACCTTGAATGATGTCAGCTTTCATCCTAATTGGATGGGGATATGAGTATGGGCTGCCCTCTGAAATCATCAATAGAGCGTGAGATAGAGAGTGAGGTGAGTGATCAGTCCTTGTCCTTTCTATCTAACAAAGAGGTGAGATGTGTGAATGGAGAGTTGCATGCACGGGATTGGCCTCTCAATGCATAAAGCACAAAATTATTCATGTGTACGGCACTATAAGGCTCACTGGCCTTCCTTCTCGCACCGTATGTCGGCACAGGGTGGGTTGCTTTGTTGCGCTATCAATTGCGCACAAGGCATCCAACCTTTGCACAAGTGGCAATGAGGATTCAATTAACGAGATGTGAGGAACTTGATTGCCCTCCTGTTATCATCAATAGAGCATGAGATAGAGGGGGGGCTGAGTGTGATTGATTTCCCCTTCATCACTTGAGAGGTGAGGATTGAGGGACATTCCGACACTTGGAGACAGGTACGTTCTTGTTTCTCTATACATACACTGGACATACCTCCTTCGCTATCACTCTACATCTCATTCTCTTTGATGTACTACACAATAAGGCTCCCTGGCCTTCCTTCTTGCACCTATGCCAAATGGGTTGGGACACACAGATGCGCTATCAATTGTGCACATCGGCATACTCATTCTGAACTATTCTCCTTGACAATCTTTAAACTGGATGTGAGCTATGGGTTTCAATCGTTATTCTTTGAGTGACATGAGCCATGGGGTGGAGTGCACGGTTGATAATGTGCTTTTTTCTCTCCTTTCTTCAAAGATTCACACACTCTCCCTTTATGGTGCCAATCTTTCTCTCTCCTCTCTCCTCTGTCTTTTGTGGAGAAATTATTGCTCTTTCTTTTGTGCATAAGAGTTGAAGCTATGGATGAAGATGATGAATTTGTTCATTATTAAGAGAGAGATTTATGGTTTCTTTTGAGTTTTGAGATTAATGGCAAAGCTATATGCATAGATTTTGTATGCTTTGTGCTCAGTTTCTGGTTATTTCTGTTCGTGTCCCACAAACTTCCACTAACATTTTTTCTTTTCATTGCCCTTCATTCTGATGCACAGATTTTTCCATATTAATTTTCAATTCTATTTTTGATTGTATTTTTCCCATTTTTTCCATGTGAACACACTCTACCATTTCCGAAACCGTGTTTGACCTTCCCTATCATGTCCAACATCTTGTTGCGAACATTTTTTGTGTTCACCTTGCAAGGTTTCAACTGCCAGATCTTTTCATATTAATTTTTCTTTCTAGTTTTGGGTGCGTTTTTTTATGATTTTTTCCATGTGAACGCATCCTATCCATGTTGGAATGGCATTCTCATTTGTCAGGCTTGTCAGGCACATTATTTTGCATACTTTTTCTTTCTTCTGTGTTTCATTTTGACAATCATGTTTTTGGAATTAAATTTTCTATGATTTTTCATTCTGAAATTCCACGTGTTTGTACGTGCAAATCCCTACTTCCGATTTTTCAGGCACGTTGACATGTCCTTCCCGTCGTCCTCCCCCCATACATGCTCACGTACATCCTCTCGATCCCCAAAACACAAAATTTTTTACCCTCTCCCCATGCACACACACGGGACGAAGGCACCCACGGTCATTTCATTTTACATTTCAATAACAAACACAAAAAATAACAAACGCAAAAAAAAAACCTATACCACAAAAAAAAACAAAACACCAAACAACACAAAAAAACAAACAACAATACATAATGAATTTTATTTAAAGAAAACCCCACCCCAACATGCACACATCCACACACCTACCCCCTTTTTTTAGACCTTCCTCCTCGAGTCTCTTACCCCTCGTTAGAACGCTTCCCTCACTAGGCCCCTTACATACCCCCCCCCCCCCCCCCCCCCCCCTTTCTTTCCCCTAACCGTTCTCCTTCTTCCCTGGGCACCATCCTCTCCTCTCTTCCCTCCCTTCTCCTCCCTCCCTCCCTCCCTCCCTCCTCCTCTCGCAGATGGTGCCATGCTAGAGGCCGCTACCACAATTGCCGCAGCGCCTTTCTTGTGCCTCGTAGCCGTTGATGTTGTGCCTGCCTTGTCGCCGAACTTGGTGCCATTTGGACGCCCAGTGACTGGCCGCTACATAGCCACTACCTCGATGCCTAAACGCTTGCCATCATCATTTCCTTGGATGCTCGCTATCATCTAGACACACATCGCCGCCCGACGACCGCTATTGGAGATTGATGATCACCACCGCATTGAATGCATCATCGCCCGTGCCGCTAGTGATTGCCGATGCCACCCTCCCATTCCGCCTGTCGTTGCCGCAACCTCCCTTCATCTCATCTCCTCCTCCTCATCCCTCTCCTCCCAACCACCCCCTCCCCTCCCCTCCGCTCTCCCGCCCACCCTTTTTTTTTCAAAAAAAAATCAATAAACACAACACGTTTACAACAAACCAAATTAAATTTACATTAAAAAATTCCACATTAAATTTAACTTAAAAAAACCCCCAACCATTTACAACATTTAAAAACATAAACATAAACACTTCACACAAATTTCCAAAGAAACCAAACATAATAATCATACAAACTGCACACCCAAAGGCTTCCCTCTCTTTATTTATTTAAAAACAAACAACACCATTTAAATTTACAAAACAAAACAACCGCACAATTTAAATTTAAATTTTGGCTAAAATTACAAAATTCATTCAACATTCGCAAACACTAAATTTAATTTTTAACAAAAAAAACAACACAAAAAAAAAACCACAAAATTCTTGAAAAATCTCACACAAATTCCTTCATGATTTTGGTCCCCATCCCACACCTATAAACATTTACATAACCAATGTGCACATAAATTTTTTTTTGTAACACTATCATTTATCACGTAAAAAATGCTTTAGAAATTTGTGAAAAATTACAAAAAATTAATGTTCAAATTCTTGAAAATTCAAGACACTTCTTTTTCCTATTTTCAATATTTGAATCACCATTTGATTCTTAACAATCACAAAAAAAAACACATACACACACAAAAAATAAAAACAAAAAACAAAACAAAACTACAAACAAAAACAAAATAACCAAACTCAATTTACACCTTCACAACACTAACACATCCAAACAACAACCAAACCAACAACAAACATCATTAAGCCCTTACAAGAAAAATAAAACAATAAATAAATACAACTAATACACTCAACTAACACATGATATATCCATTTAACAATTTTGTCATGTCCCCTATCTTTTTCTTTTGTACCATGGTGTTTGTATTTGGTTTTTTCGTACTTGATAGGAGGTCGACTATTACCTAGTTGCTCTACTGTTTTCACTTGTGGATTTTTCTCTCCTAACGGATTGTTTGGAGGAGGGATTGCACACTTCCAACCTTGTGGGTGTCCACACACCGCCAGTTTCTTTTTTTTTTCCCCTCTCTCACGTGCACAATAACATATGTAATTGTAAATAGTAATAACCCGATCGTTGCACCCAAAACATTAACACAATGCACTTTCCTAAATTTATAACTAGAATGAACCCGACCGTTAATTGTAAAATGAACCCCCACCTTTGCACGAGCACTTTGGCACAATCACCCACCTAATTTTCTAAAATTAATCCATAGTGCACGTGCATACACACTGCAGACACATTCATCTTGGTAATTAAAAATGAACCCCCAAAGTCACGCATGCATTCGCTTTGCGCCAAAGATCATGTAAGTTCTAACAATGAACTACATTTTTTAGAGACCCCTAGTCCAGTCAGTCAAATCAATCTGAGTGGGGTTGGGATGCGAATTCGATTCACCATGCATTAAGTGCTTAATTACTAATGAATTACAACTTAATTTCTCATTAGTTAAAAGGAATTTGGTAGGGATCACCCGCTCACTTCAACGCACCCTAGGTTTATGCCTTACATTTATGGGGATTGGGATTTTTCTTGGTCAAGGATAAGATCTTGTCTATCCATATTTATTGATGGTCATAGTCTATGGTGGATTAGTCTTGATTTGTGTATTATGTTTGGGATACGTTTTGTTTGAGTTCCTATTCTTTTTGAGTGCTTGTTATGGGGTTTCTGGATGCCTGATTGTCTGCATCACATGAAGCTTTCGGTCGCATGAGTGCATAGGTCTTGTCAAATTTTTACGTAGGATGAGGATTGCTTAGGAAAGTCCGGTCTGGTCCTGTTTGTTCCTCTACTTCTTTTTCTTGATATTTTTAATGGTGGTGGCTTGTTTGGGTTTTACAAGAATTTTCCTTTTTTTCTTGGTTGAGTGTTTGTGTGTGGATATCTTGTGTAGTCTAAATGGCATCTTCCTCTACTCCTATGATTGTGATCTAGCATGTGCCATTGCTAGTGCATGACTATTCCCTTCTCTTGAAGGTGGATTGTATTCATCGTGCCGGTCTTCGTTCATTTGTATAGCACTTAATTTTCCATCAGTGGACAACATGCTCTGCTACTCTTTCATGGCATCATACAAAAAACAATCGGGTTTGGTCTATACTGATGCTTCTGCCTATCCACTGCCAATATTAGTGAAGTGTTATGTCTGCCTCTTTCAACTTTCTTTGTACCTAGTGGCAATCAATTGTTGACTGCCGAGGAGATCCTTTCACTTCTTTAGAAGGAGACATCTACCCCTTTGGTGTCCAACAAAGTTATTACTAGCTCTAGGGTTTCTGTTGCTCATATGTCTTCTCCCGTGTGGAACAACTCTACCACTTCCTCCAAGATAGATTCATGTTCGAAAAGCCTGCTTCCAAATGTCTATCCAAGGAGCTTTTCATTGCATCTATTTGAATCTTTGAGGGAGACAAGTTTAATTGGGCCACCTTCATGCTGGCCAAGATGGATCAACATTTTCAGAGAGTTAGAAAGGGTCCAGGTAGTAATGTTTTTTATGGTGTCTTTCTTCAAAAAATTATTACTCTTGCCCCTCCTCTTGGTGGTGTGCCAGTGGCTGCTCTTGCTCCTCTTCCAAATCAGCTGCCAGTTGTTTTTTCTTTGCCTCCATTATAACCAAATTCAGATTCGGAGGATGAGCCCCCTCCCAAGTTTTCTGGAACTAAATGTAGACGTACCATAGGGCTGCCTAGTCCCTCTTCAGTCTCAGTTGTAGATCCTCTTGTACATGACACTACCCCTCGTGTTTCTAGCAGTTCCATCCCTTCATTCCTACCTTGTCCTAATTTATTTGCTACCCAAAGGGATGGACAACTAGATAAGTAGATTCCCTCTTCTTTACAGACGATTCTCATTGGCCCTCTACTTTCCGAGTTGATTTTTTGTGTCCACTCTACATTGGAGGCTTCCCTTACTTCATGTTTTCAGTCTATTTACATGGGGGTTTATAATTCATTGCAAGAAAAATTTGATTCCCTGACTAGTTAGTTGAGTAAAGCTTTGGAGGACTTGGTATCTAAAAAAGCTATCCACAGCGGCATTAATAAATAGATGACTAAAATTGCTTTGATGGATTTCCCCTAGAAAGCCCAAATCAAGGAGTTAGAAACTAAAGTAGCTACCTTGGAAGCTGAGAATGTTTCTTTAACTAAATAAAAGAATGCAGCTCTTGAGGATATGACAGAGCTAGCTCGTAAGTTGGGTACTTGTGAGGGTGAATTGCAGCATTCCCAAGACACTCTTGACTCCCATAAGAAGCTTATTGAAGAGCTTAACCAGAAAATTGCTACTCTCTCTCTTCCTCTTCTAGCTCCTATAGTTTCTTCTGTCTTATCTTTTAAAGAGGAGCTTGACCAATTACAGCAGAAGGCTAAGTTGTGTGATGGGTTTTCTACTAAGATAGAACGCCTTCAATAATGAATGAACTGTGTGTAGGATGTCTTTACTCGCTATGCAGAATTGGTGTCACCTCCCCCTCCTTCTAGATTAAGTATAATTAGTAGAAGATTTCCTTGTACATTTCCTTGAGCAATGTGGACTTGGAACCTCCAGAGGATGGGTGGTCAAATCTATGGTCTGTAGATTTGCTAAGAGCCATCTTTGATAGATTCACGGATGAGCTAGTTTCACATGTAACCCAGTTATTGTCTTTTATGTATCTCTGAGAAGATTTGCAAAGGATCTGAATGTTTATGTGGTGGATGTGATTTTGCAAGACATCATATATGTTCATTCAATGGAGCTCTTGTTAGTAGAAAGCTTGAAGACTTATCATCAATAGATGTCCTGGTGTAGAGGGCATGCTTGGCATTCGCCTTTGGAGGATGATGCTTTAGAACCTCATCGTTTACGGAGTGTCTTTCATTAGTCTGATATCTAGTCATTGCAACCTCAATTGTTAATCTATGTGTTGATCATCCATTGTTTACTGATTCCTTTTTCCAGGCCCTTAATTTTTGTTCTTCTATTTACCTATTGGATCCTACTGATCTTCTTTCATATTCTCTCATGTCCTATCACTTTCCGTTGTATGTTTCCCTTCTTTCTTCTAGCTCTGATACTATTCCTCTTTTATCCTTCACTCCTTCTGGATCCCCTCATATTCCTATTTTTACTATCTATCCTTTTATTGATGATCCTACATCGTCTCCTACCCCTTTTGAACCTTCTCTTATAGTTCCTCATATTCCTTCTATTTTCTTAGTGGAATCCTTTCAAACGTTTTTTATGAATTCTCTGTCTTTTCCATCTTCCTTATCCATTCACTTGCCTTCCTTTTATGATTTGTCTTATCCACCTTTGCAATGTTCCCCTCTTATTCCATTACCATCTCCATTTGATTATATTAACCTTCCTCCCCAATTAGTGCTGGATACACCTAGATATGACAATGACATTCTTCGTCGAAGGCAATGAATGTTGCATGATTCTTTGACATGAACTGTGTTTAACTGTTGGCCTTTTATTCAAGGGTCTTGGGAGACATTTGCCACATGTTTGACTGCATGTTCATTTTGAGGGTACCTTTGTATGCCTTGTTGCTCACTTTTGTTGGTGTCTTGCTTTTATGCATTAGCAGTCTCATCTGAATGCTTGGAAGAGTATCCCAAAGTTAATAATAAATCCAAATGTGGACGTGACTGCTATCACTCAAATGGATGTCCTATATTACTTTGCACAAGCTTTCCCTATCAGGTTCATTATCTTTCTGAAAAGGATGTGTTCTTTACAGTTCCTCCAGAATGTGCCTTAGTATTTTGTAGATGAGAGTAAAGCTCTGGCGTGTCTCAAGCTTAGCATGCCATTTAAAAAGAAAAATATTTGTCCTACTTCAAAGTGATGCCTTTTCTTGGTTGTATCATCTTTTCTTGATGGAAAAACTTTTTCTTTACTCTCCTTTTTTTGGGGGCATGTGTCATTCAGACTACCTGGTATTATGTCTATATGAGTTTTGTGTATGTTCTGTGATGTATGTGTGGTGCATTATCCTTCTTACATGGAGTTGAAGATGAGGATGGACCTGTTTGAGAAGTTGATGGATGGTGGTTTGTGATTTTATTTGATCGATGGATGGAAGAAACCTCTTATATCCTTTATAAGTTTGTCATGATTTTTTATTGTTCATAAGATGTGTTAATGGATAAAGGGTTTTCCTTTCATTGTACTCTTTATTAGATATAGGTAATAAGTTAGGGTCCTGGTTGGATGGTTTATGGAATATGCTAAAGAAGATCAAGTTGAGCTCTTTGATGAACTTGTATTCTCTTTTTCTTAGGTTGTGAGGACGCTCCCTTATTAAGTATGGGGATATAATGAATGTTGAAATGACACGTGTTTTTTGGTTGATTTTTGTTGTTTTTGTGGGCTAAATGGATGGTTTTATATGATGATTGATTGGTTTAGAAGTGGTTTGAGAGTGTTTTGGATAGGGTGGAATGGTTTTGATAAGCTCATGATGTTTTTCAGTAGAGATATGAGGCTCTATGATGTTCTGTTAGGCTCCATTCAAAATGGTGCATTATCTTGTGTTTTCGATGTCTATCAATGAATTCTATGAAGAATATGAAGAGTGTGATGGATTTTATTAAAGTTAAAGCAGTGGGAGAATTATTTTTATGAAGTTGCATGAAGATTTCTTGTTCATGGTGTTCTTTTCTTTGTTGAGATCATATCAAATATGAAAAAGATGATTGTTGATAGTACAAGATAGATTTTCTTGTAGTAGAAAGCCCGTTTTCTTGGTGTCTCTCTTGGGGCTCCAAACACTCCTTATGGGTGGCTAGCCTCCTTTGCATTTCTTCATATTGATTCCTTGCCAACACGACCTTGTTTTGGGTTTGTGCCGTTGGTGCTCCCTTATTAGTGCATGTTATGATTTTCTTCACTATGTTATGATCCTTAAGGGATTTGTCGATGATGATTGTAAGCACTCCTTCCAAAACCCACTAGTGCTACCTCTCTTGATGCTTTTTGTCTTGTTGGTTTCTTCCTTCTTGCTATCACATCATCAGAGTCTTTTAGGTTTTGATTGTTGACTCCTAGGGCTTTGGTTGTGTAACGTGTCCCCCTGTCCACTTTTCCAATTTCGAACTTTGATAAAGGAACTCTATGCATGGATGCATCATTCTTTCATGACCAGATGCCAATGAATATATCATTGATTTAATCCTTCCTTTACCGCTTAACTCAATCTAAATAATAACTATTCATTTGCATGCGAATTGCATAATATATATTTTTGTCAAAGATCATAAATCTTTTCCTTTCATTGCAACTATTTAGACATCATTTAATGCCCGTCTACAATTATCTTATACACAAGTCACAACCAGGAATTTATTACATAAGTGCATTATGTGTCATAAGCCCTATCCTTTGCGAGATGCAACAAGGATGCCTTTGCACAATTTCATCTTTTAACTTATGCAACATACGTTCAAAAATGTGACTACCCTTGACCATGGAAATGCAAGCAAATGCAAGTACTCGTCATGCAACTAAACTTTGTAAATCGAACGAGTATATAAATTTTTCTATGCATTTAAGTTTCCTATGTGAATTAAAAAATGCTTTGTGCATCCTTCCCATGTGGGGATATTTTTTGGAACCTAGGCATTCAAAATCGGGGCGTTGTCCACTCTCATACTTTGGGTGGAAGCTCTCGCGTGTGCTCCTCTCAACTCTTGCTTAGGAGCCATCGACGAAGTAAATTTCGTCTCAGCGAACTTCCCCTTGGCACCCCTTATGAGTTTCGAAGTTGCTACTGCCCAAGATCTCCTTTCCTGCACAGGAATCGGGCCTTGCAAGACACAGTCTAAAAAAAACTGGGAGGCACGGGTGAAGTTGGCCTAGAGAATCTTCAATAGAAGCTTCTCAAGCTTCTGGAAGAAACAGAGATGACGTGTGTTGGTGAGGATGATTGGAGTGATGATGGTGAGGATGACGATGGAGATGATGATGGTGATGATGGTGATGGGGGTGGCAGTAGCCATGCGGTGTGGCGTAGACAGGCGGTGGCAGCAGTCTGACGGCGCCCAAAAAGTGGATTCAATATTTGCCACTGGTTGAGTTTTCCTACAATGCTTCTTACCAACAAAGCATTCAGATGACCCCTTTTCAAGCATTGTATGGGCACGATTGTCGTACTCCTTTAAGCTTTTCGAATCCAACCTTGAGGGTTGAAGCTTCAAAGCAGATGCTGGAAGACATGGATGACCAAATCAAATCAATAAGACAGGACATCCAAGCCGCCAAGGATAGATAGAAGGCTTACACGGACCCAAAACGGCAAGATAGATCCTTCGTTGAAGGTGATATGGTCTTCGTTCGCGTACGTCCAAAGAAGAGTTCCCTATCCTTGGGTGAATGCAAAAAGCTAAGTTCAAGGTATTGTGGACCCTACAAGATTCTCAAGTGCCTAGGGCCTAATGCTTACATACTTTAGCTCCCTGAAAACCTAAAACTTCATAATGTATTCCATATCATCCTATTGAAAAAGTATATGCCTAACCCTAGTCATGTGCTTGATGATCAACAAATTGTAATGCCTAGCCAAGGAGTCCTTGAACTACGGCTTGACAGAACCTTAGATGTTAGGGAGAGGCATTTGAGATCTAGGACCTTGAGAGAATACCTCATCCAGTGGAAAGATTACCCCGAAGAGGATGCCACTTGGATGGATCAAAGTACTCTCAACCAACAATACCCCATTTCTTGAGAGTCGAACATAACCTGCAATAAAAGTTGTGCACTCCCTAAGGGGTGTGTCTGCTCGGCGTGTAGTGTGTGGTGCTCGTGGCAGTGGAACTGGGAGATGGGTCTAACCTTGGGTAAGCCCTTGGTAATGTCCCACACTTGAGGACCCAGTTCGTGCTTCGTTGGAGGTGCGGTGCGAGTCTTAGGGTGACAGGTCTGAAAGTCCTGCCCTTGATGTGCCCTAAGCGTGAAGTGGGGGAGGGGGCTAGGGAGAACCCTACGTGCAGTGATTGTGGTGCTTCTTCTTCTTCTTCTTCTTGTTTTTAAAAAAAAATGATACATAGGCCTAATTATCTTGATTGGAATGAGGAGGAGAAGGGGGTCGGATAGACTTGCTCAAAAACTGGCAACTCTGCATGTAATCTTTCAGATTCATGCTTACATGAAGGGAGGTGGTGGAGAGGAAGGGGTGGTTGCATCTAGTAAATTGCCTGTCGTTCATGTCTTCTAGGAGGGCTAGTCAAAAAGAGGGAAGGAGACTAGCCCTCATCATGAGACGAGCCATGGCGCAGTTATCTATAGCGTTAGGTTCAAAGAATAGGGGAGGCAGGCCGCGCTCTTGTGGAGTCGGGTCCTGCTTAAGAAGTAGCCTAAGTAACCTAAGATAATTACAAGTGGTTATAAAAGCGGGGTCAGGACATGAGGAGAAGTCCGCAAGGAAGCGCATTATAGACTCGTCTAGGCTTTCTGCGGTAAAAAGAAGAGCGTGCTCAAAGGATACTACAGTGGAGTTATAAATAATGGAAAAGTCATACCGCCCGTGGAGGGTGGCATCAAAATCTACCCCTACTCTTCGAGGGTACGCCATGTAGGTAGGGTCGTTCCACTCGAATGGCATGGTATTACAAAATGCCATCCATGCGAGCATGCTTATGTCGCATACTCGCCTCCTCCATAGGGGTTGGCTCTTGTAGTTTTGTACAGTGTGGGGGATTTCAAAAACCTTATCTTGCTAGTAGTCGGCCACTTCTGTGCCCCAAGAGGTTGGGGTCTTTTCCCGCTCTTCTAGCCATTTTTTCCCCAACCGGCCACCGATCATGATCACCTTGTCCATCACTTTGAGAGGCAGGACCCTCCGCAGACTGCTGGGTAGGAGGAAACTGAAGGGGAATGGATCCTTTCCTAGTTCCTGTACCTGCCACACCACCAGTTCTGCATGGAATCCTGCGGGAAGATCATCTGGGCATGGAGGGAGAGGTGCGGATGGTAGCACGAGTGGCTTGGCTCTCAGTTTCTATCTGGCCTCCTCCACCAGCTTTTTGCATCTTTCTTTAGAGATGGCTTTTCTTTCTGCAACTGGGTCTTCTTGTGGCGGGTCTTGGGTCTGCGGCGAGGGGGGTTGTGGGACTACGTCTTCCTTGAATTGATTCACATCGATTTCTAGCTCTGCTTCTTCCCCCTGCCGTTCTGCGTGTGCTGCTTCTTCCTCGAATCCGAGGGCGTCTATCTCCTGGGGGGTTAGGCCGGCTAGCATTGGGTATTTTCGCTGTTCATCCAAACTCAGCCTAACCTCCGCAGGTAATGGTGGCATCTGTAGTCCAGTGTGTAGGGATCTTCTTGCCATGCCGAGCTTTCTTTGCATTGCCTCCAGTGGCTCTCTTTGCGTTGCGTGCGTGGCATCCAGGTAAGTGTCGAGGAAGGCCTTCTATTGAGTGCTGAAGGCCACTTGGGCTGCCTCCGCCTTGCTCTCCGCGATGATTTTCTCCTTTTCTGTTAGAGCAAGGCGCCACGCCAGTGTCTTCACCCTCTTTTCGTTGTGCGCAGCCCACTCCTCTACCCTTTTGTTCATTACTTCAAAGCCCCCTCCCTGTCTTAAGGTCAGCATCATGATTTTCTACTCATAATCCTCTAGTTCCCTGACTAGCCTCTATTGTTCTCCTCTTTCAGAGGTCAGCTGATCTGTCAAGCCCTTGAGTTCCTCCTGCTGCTCCTCCATGCCTTGTTTTCTTTCTTCGTCCCTGGCATTCAGCTCCATCACGAGTGCATCAATCTGAGCAGATTGCGCAGTAAGCTCCTGGTACTGCACTATTAAGAGCTTGTGCTCTCTAAATTAGCCGGTGGCGTCATCATTGTGTGAATGGGCGAGGTTGAGGTTTCGACTTTTTGCTTTTTGGGCTCTTGCCTGGACTCTGCATCCGTGGCTGGCCTCTTCTATCCTGTGGCCGTAGTCTCCGTGCTCTACCCCTGGCCCATCTCCTTGTTGATGAAATACTACATCCACGCCACGAAGTTTGACACATCTGCACTAGTCGGGACATCGTTGTGTGAATGGGCGAGGTTGAGGCTTCGACTTTTTGCTTTTTGGTCTCTTGCCTGGACTCTGCATCCGTGGCTGGCCTCTTCTGTCCTGTGGCCGTAGTCTCCGTGCTCTGCCCCTGGCCCATCTCCTTATTGATGAAATACTGCATCCACACCACGAAGTTTGACACATCTGCGCTAGTTGGGATGCTAGGGGTGATGGTGGTGAGTTCCGCGGAAGGCACCAGGAGGGTAGGGATCGGATGGAGCGGGGCCTTGCCCTTGCCTTCAGGGACTAGAGGTGGCACGAACTTTGGCACCTATGTGCTAGACCTTGGCCCCTCTTCTCTGCGCGGGCTCAGGTTCCTTAGTTCATCTGCTCGGCACTGTTGTTCAATGGACCGGCGGGTGGCCTCCGCCAGGTCCTCTTCCTCATTTCTTCGTAGCTCCTCCTCTTCCTCATCCAGTTTTCTCTTTCTTTCTTCCTCTCTTTTTTTCTGCTCCTTCTTTTTCCCTTTCTGTTCTCTTTCCCTCCTTTTCTCCTCTTCAGCTTCTTGTTTTGACGCCTCCTTTGCTTTTTGTAACTCCTCTTTTTCCCTCTCCTCCTCCTTTCTCTTTGTTCTCTCTCTCTCCTTTGCTTCTCTCAGGGATTACTTCTTCGCCCTTTCCAAGTCTTCCTTTTCCTTCTTCCTGCCCCTCCCCTTCTTCTTCTGTTTCCGTTCTTTCGGTGGACCTATCTTTGTCCTGGCGAGGAGGCAACCTCTCCGGCGTTTCTCCTTCTCCCTCCTGTGCCTCCTGTGCTTCCTTTACTGCCTCCTGAATGAGTGCAGTCAAGACTCCTCCGTATCCGATGAAAGAGGCCTTGGAGGAGGCTTTCTTCCTTTCCGTAACCTTAGAAGCTGGAGATTCTCCTCCTGTTGGTGCATTTCCCAGGGCTAGCGCCTTGGCCACTTGATCAATCGTCTTCCGCACGTACCCATTCCAATCCACCTCGTCTAGGATGTGGGCTGCTACATTCTCCACCACTGGCATGCTAATTCGATGCATTAAGGAATTGTAACATTGACTGGAGAAGAGCACGTGCACCAACTTGGCCTGCAACCTGGCTTCTGTGTCAGGGATGTCCTGGATGCTTATGCCTTCGTTCGTGAGCACCTCTTCCTTCTTCATTTTCAGCAAGGCATAAACATCCCTTTTTTGTCTCCTTTCTGTCCTTGGTACCAATCCCAAAGCCTTTTCCACCAAGGCTGGATCCAACCGGACTTGCACTTGCTTTGCACCCTCTCCTCGGCCCACTGTTACAACACCACCTTCTTGGTCTGGGTTGTATGTTCTCAGGAATTCTACGCATTTTAAATGATCCAGCTCTTGCGAGAATTTTTCAATATACTTTGTAAGGTTGCATTGTTCCACTACCCTCCTGGCTGCTTCCTCCTTGGCGACCACGACTTCAATGTTGTGGATGGTTCGGAACTTGAGCTGGCCGAAGGCGTGGTTCTCTAGATGGATGCGATACTGCTCCCTTTCCTCGTCTGTGGACGGGAGTTGATGGGCGCGGTCTTGCTGTGACATATTCTGCTCCTGCCATAATTCGTAACTTTCGTTAGCATTTTCCACATATCACTTTGCTATTTATGTGAGAATAAAAACCCTTGAATGAATTTTTTAGGAAGCCATTTTTTCCATACTATATGCTTATGCTTTTCACTACCTTTACTTTATTGTACCCCCTTTTTATTCATTTCCTATCTGATTCTTTTCACTTTCACCACATACCCACATACCCCCTCCCATTCCGGCTTAGAAAAGAATCCTTCCTAGGATTGGGGGTTAAAAGGTGAGGGGCTTTGGACCTGTTGGGGTAGGAGTTATGTGTGAAGAAGCCATGTGTAGAATTTTGGATTGTATTCCAGTTGAGCATGACAATCAAGAGCAGACGGTTGGATGGAGACTTGGGAGATGTAGGTCAAGACATCGTGAAAGAGATCTCCAATATTAAGGCGGCTGGCAACATGTAATTCCTCTTCCGTGAGGAATTGGTCAATGTAGGGGTGAGCGAGCACATGATCGTCTAAATGCCAATTGCGGGTGATGGCCAAAACCCTAAACTTGATAGATGCCACATAAGTAGGGTCATATTCGATGGTTTTAACTGCCCTACGTTGCTCAGCATTGATCATTATCCGGCAACCTTTTTTCTCCCATTGGATTCTCAGACCAAACCACTGCTGCAAGAACGTGGAAGGCGAGCTTGCCATCTGCGTGAGCTCTTGCAACTCGTGTTCAGGAATAGAACGAGGAGACTTACGATATGAAGTGATTAGTCTTCTGAGGGCAGCTTGCTCCTTTGAGATTTCGTCGTTTGCTACTATCAGCAATTTTGGGGAATTTAGTGGTCATAAGTTCATATTTTTCCCAAGTGCATGGTAATGCACGAACATCCAAAGCAAGTGTTTTGTCGAGAAGGCCTAGGTCTAGCCTCTCATAACTTCTAGCGAATGTAGTGAAAGTTTCATCCAACATCTTAATGCAGGTTATTAAGTCATCCCCAGAAGTCGCGACGAGGTCTTTAGCCAAGGAGAGGAAAGGTCGTATCACGTAGAAAGATTTAAGACCTGCTGGTGGGGATGGTGCAACTGGACTGGATAGTGGTGACTCCATCATTGGTGTCACAGGTTGGGCTTTGCACTCCGAAGCACTTTGAGGTGCTGTAGGAAGATCTGGGGGCATGGGAGTTGTGCTGGGTTTTGAGTGAGCAGTCATAGGGGTTTTTAAGTTCTCTGGATTAGGTAAGTTTAAGGCTTGTGGTGTTTGCTTTGGTCGATAGATGAGCTGGGGCTTACTAGCCACAGCTGGCAATGGTTTGCTGACTATGCCCTGGGCACCACGTGTGCAAGCCTCCCTCACTGGGGTGAGATTGCTTATAGATGAGCTTTTTAACTGGCCATTTTTAGGCACCCAAATCCAAGGGTTGCCCTCGTAGTATCCTTGTGCTCGCAAGAGATCTTTGGGGATCCATCGCGGCGTGGTTGTGTGTCTACGTCGATAGCGTCTAGATTGCCTCTTAGGCCGTGATGGGCTGATGATTTTGGCGTTTAGGATCACGTTTGGGTGGTCTACCCGGATGTGGTCTTTGCCATTTTGGCACCCATATAAGCTTGGACTCCTTGGCCTTGTGAGCACTCTTGGTGGGTTTGGGCCTGGGGTCGAGGGCCTGGCACGAGGCCGTAGTTTTCTTTTGTTTAGACTTGGGTTGGAGCGTGGTCGTAGGGGTTTCTACCGGTGGCTTCGTAATGGTGGAGGAATTATGACAGCCCTTGTTGAAAGTCGTCACTATACGCACATTGCTTATAGCAAGATGAATGCGGTTTAGGTTGTAATCCACATTACAGTTCGTTTGCTTCTTGAAAAAGCGACCTCCTTTAGTGTCAAGAAACACATGGAAGAAAGCTGGTAAACTTTCAGACTCGATGGAAATGACTACCTTGCACTTCCCTAGGAGTGAATAAGCAGTACCCCCAAATGGGGTGAGTTTGACATTAGTGGGCTGTAGTTTTGGTTGACCAATGCATGTCCAATGGTCATGCGTCAAGATGTTGTAGTCGGCCCCTTCATCAATCAAGGCATCGAAAGAATACATCACTCCTGCTGCGACTGTGATTCGTAGATACGCCGGTGCCACTACTTCTTCGTCCTGATCTATAAGGTCGGTTATAGTAGCCATGTAGACATTCATTGGGGGTTCTAGCATGGGTGGCTCATGTAATGGATGGGAAGGAGGATAGTACTTCTTTATGCGGCTGCCATTAAAAAAGCCTATTCCTTCACCTTCAAGTGTCTCCAACTCAACATTCCCTGTTCTACCAATCATGCGTACTCTGAAAGGCCCTAGCCCCCGAAACTTCATCTTCCGTTTATGTCCTTTTATAGAGTATAACAAAACAAGGTCCCCTTGTTCAAAGTCTCGCTGTTTGACATGCTTGTTAAACCACATCTTTCGTCAAGCCTTCTCACAAATCAGAGAGTGAGTGGCGAGGAGTCTGGTCTTCGTTAGGCGCTCTAGCTCCACTAAGCGATTGGTCCAAGCCTCTCTTCCCTCCCAATGCTCCTGGACTGCTAGCCTTAAGCTAGGGATGAAGAATTCTAAGGGTAAAATGGCTTCAGTTCCGTATGTCAGCCTAAAAGGCGTCTGTCCTATAGTCGTTTTATAAGCTGTGCGATAGGCCCGCAAGGCCGCCATTAGCTTGTTGTCCCAGTCACTTCTTGAAGTAGACACGACCTTTGTAAGCACGTTGACTAAGATTTTATTTGTGGATTCAGCTTGGCCATTAGCCTGAGGGTAATAGGGAGAGGACTTTCGGTGAATTATTAGGAAGGTAGAGAGCAAGTGGGAAATCACCTCATTAATGAAGTGGGTGCCTTGGTCGCTTACAAGTTCGATTGGACAGCCAAACTGTGAAATGACCTGCTCCCACAAGAACTTTGCAGTGGTTCTAGAATCATTCTTCCTCGTGGCTCATGGCTCTGCCCACTTCGTTAGATAATCGGTTGCCACTATGATGTAGCGAGCTTGGGAATATTGTGCCGCAAGACTGATAGGTCCAATAAAATCGATGCCCCATTTTTCAAAGGGTTGTCGGGCTATGACAGGGGTCAACTCCATCTTGTCTTTCCACACCGGCACTTTGGTCCTTTGGCACTCATCACAGTGCTTTACGAATTTAGCTGCATTGCGGAAAAGGGTGGGCTACCATAGTTGGAATTGTAGCACCTTTCGGGCTGTTGTGTCCCCACTAAAGTGTCCTCCAGCGATTCCGCCATGTGTTTCTTTCAATGCATCGTGCATCTCGTGCTCACATACGCATCTGTGCAATAAACCGTCTTGTCCCAACCTGTAGAGTTGGCCAGCTATCAGTTGGTATGGCTGAATTTTCAGGATAAGTCTTCTCAGCCTGGCCTTCTCAATGGGTCGCTCAGATAGTCCGTTTTCTAGTACTTGCACTATGTCATTGGCCCAATACGACGTCAGATCAGCTTTAAATAATTCTCTCTCGCTAGACAGGTTAAAGAGATAAGCATCCAATAAATCGTTAGGTATGCCTTGTCAAGCAGCTTCTCCTGTGGGTATGCGGGACACGTGGTCAGCCATGTAATGCTGCATTCCTTTGCGTACAACCACAGAGAAGTCAAACTCTAGTAGAAGGAGTAACCATCTAGTTATGCGTCCTGTAGCGCAAGGCTTGTTCAAAGATATAGCAAGGCTTGATGGTCAACAAAGAAGACAAAGGGAGTGGCCAATAGGTAATGCCTAAATTTCTTTACCGAAAATACCATGGCCAACCCCTCCCTTTCTGTCGTGGAATAGTTCATCTCGGTCTCTGTGAGCTGCCTGCTGGCAAAACTCACCAGGTAATCTAAGTTATGTTCACCAGGCTGGCATAACACAGCTCCAATAGCGAACTTAGAGGCGTCTATGTGTACATGAAACGTTATGTTCCAGTCTGGGGCTCGTAAGATTGGTGCAGTCGTAAGAGCCTTTTTCAATGCCTCATATGCGCGTTGGCATTCCTCCGTCCACTTGAACACTATCAACAGCTTGTACAATGGTCTAGCAATTAGTGCGTAATTTAGTACAAAGCATCGATAATATCCAATGTGTCCTAAGAAGCACTGAACTCCCTTGTAGTTATCGGGTGGCGGTAAGTCAACAATGACTCTGACTTTGGAAAAGTCAGTGGCAATGCCGTTCCTTGACACTACGTGCCCTAAGATGCATCCGTGTTTCACCCAGAACTGGCACTTTAAGGGGTTCAACAAGAGGTGGTACAACCTACACCTTTCAAAGATATCTCTCAATTTCTCTAAGTGTTCGGCCCAACTAGAGTGTAAGCATAAGTCGTCTACAAACACTTCCAGTTCGCGCCTAAGCATGTCCTTGAAGATAGTGCACATTAGGCATTGAAAAGTTGCAGGTGCGTTCATTAGCCCAAAAGGCATGACAATGTAGGCGAATACACCCCATTCCGTGGCAAAGGCAGTCTTGTGCCTGTCGTCAGGGTGCACTTGCACTTGATTATAGCCCGAGAAACCATCCAGAAAACTATAGGTTTATTTACCTGCTACCCTCTCAAGCATGTGCTCGGTGTAAGGTAAAGGATAGTTATCCCTCTTTGTAGTGGCATTCACTTTCTTGTAGTTCACGCACACTCGGATTTTTCCATTTTTCTTCATGACAATCACGATAGGTGATACCCAGTCCGTGTGCTCGATCTCATATATGAATCCTACCCTCATGAGTTTATCAATCTCCTCTTTTACTGCATGGGCATGTTTGGGATTCATGGGGTAAGGTCATTGTTTCGTTGGCACTGCATCAGGGACCATTGGGATATTATGAGTCACAACCCTAGGGTTGACTCCCTTAAGTTCGTCCAGGCAAACACCTCAATGTACTCTTGCAAGAGCGCAACGAGTTTGGTCTCCTCACCCTCCGTCAAGTTATCTGCAATGAACACCGGTCTTGGCTTTTCACCTTCCCCAGCCAAGTTAACTTCCTTGACTTTGGCGGGTCCCTCGATTGGTTCACTAGTTTGGCCTTGTCTTTTCGCACCTAGCATAATCACCACTCTGTCACCCTTTTTAAATTTTGTAAACCGTTTGGGTAGATCCTGTAGTTTCTTCTGCCTTTCTGCTTCTGAGTCCTTTGCTTGCTTCCTGGTCCCCTCTTTTAGCCTCTTGCGCCTCAGGTGGACTGGCAAGTCTCCCTTGGTGCATTTGACCTTAGAAGGTTGCGGTATCTCGGGATCACTCTCACTGCTGACTTCGGACTCTGAGTTAAACTTGCATCCCTCACTTAAGGAAGGTGTTTCCCCAGGGGGTTCTGTAGGTGCATCCGTCTTGAGCACTGGGATTACCCATGGTTGTGCTACTCCGGCTTGCTCGTAATCCATGGCTCCTATACATTCTAGCCAGGATCTGTCACACTCCATTCACATGACTCCTTTTTCGTTCTGACTGGTCCTTCCTTTCCTAGGCCTCGAGTCTGCCCTGATTTGTTCTATCGCTTTTCCTTCCGTGTCGTACTCTATTGTATCTACCTCTTCTTCACTCTCCTCTCCCGTAGAGCAACAGTCCTCATACTTCTCATCATCAAAGTCCTGTCCTTCTGACTGCTCATCATCACCCAAGTTTTCCTCTCCAGTCTCCGTGTCATCAGTAAACTAAAGCCCAGTTATATAACAAATTCAGGTCGTGGACCTTGGTCCATTTCCATTCTGGCTTAGCTAATAGATCACATAGAGGTTTTAAGTTAGTAGCCAGGTTGCCTTTTAGTTTATTGGTCAGATACTCTACGATTTCTTGAAGCTCTAGTTTGTTGCTGGGGATATGGAACGAGGCTGGTTTGCCTGGGTTGAGTGAGCTTCCTGCCATCATGCAGAGTGGCACAAGTGGCTCCTCAATTGGCATGGTTGCGGCCTTAGCTGCCTACCGATATAGTTCTTCCTCATCCGAGATTGGTAGGTCAATGGTTGCCAAAACGTGCATCCAATCCCTCTCATCCTCAGGGTAAGGAATATATTTATTGAGTGATCCATAGGGTTTGGTCGTCTGAGTACCACCTTTCAGTATAGCTGAGATGGCATCTAGGTCAACAGAGGTAACCATTGCCCCAGTCCTCAATGACACGCGCATTCCTCATCCAAGGTCGGCCTAATAGTATGTCGTAATCCACTCCCTTCATGACAATGAAGTTTACTGAAAATTGCACACCGGCAATCTTTACTGGCCAATTCTTTAAGACCCCGAATGGTCTTACCTTCATTCCATTTGCTAACGTGACGTTAAACCTCGCAGTCTCTATAGGAGGGTTTCCCCATGCCTCTAAGACTGCATGGTTTAGTACGCTAACACCTGTGCCTATGTCTACAATTCCTTTTCGCGTCATATCTCCTAAGGCTAGGACGGGCAAAACAGCGTGCATTTCAGTGCCTTCCCAAAAAGCATTGATGTGCAAAGACTTAGAATTTGAGTGTAAAGTTAGACTTGGGATCTATGTAACTGCATCATGATCTTGCGGATTAGCACCCGCAAGTCCTGTGTGTCCCTCCATCAAGTCTTTTAACTCCTGCCACAAGGAATGATTTTGCCTAAGCAAATCTTCCAAGCTTAGAGTTACTAGAGTAGACAACAAGGTTGTGAGGAGGTTACTGGGCTCTTGTCTTCCCCTGAGGCTAGCATTTCTAGGCCATGCCTTCTGTCTGCCCTTGCAAGTTTCCCCCTGGCCTTGCTACTGAGTTGCTCCCAGTGGTGCAGGTATGCTCGTAGCTTGTGGTTTTGAAGGTGAGATTGGTGTGCTCACGCTGGAGAAATCGTCAATAGGATCTTCTAATATGGGTTCAGCATCCTTGAGGTGCTTTTGGGCATCCTTCACCCACTCCTTGACCTTGGCTATAGCCTCTAGCTTCCGTTTGGGGTGGGGATATTCCCCTACCTTGGCACTCCCTAGCTCGGCTGTCTTAGGAGCTGAGGTCTCCGCCTCTGCGTCTGTGACCTTCTTTCCCGTCACTAACGTAGTCGCTTCCTCGATTTTAAGAGTTATCTTTGCATCGGTTCTCTTTTTCCGTCTCCTCTGGCTTTTCTTTCCTATTGAGCTTGCGTCAAGGTTACTTGGCCCTGGCAAGGAGATGCCTGCCTGTTTTGTTTGAGCTCGCGTCATAGCATGTAGTGGGATGGGCGTATCCTCACTCCCAAAGGTTTCCACTCCAAAGAGCCCCAAATGCACCGATGGCATGTTGGCAGAGCTAGTTGGTGGCTTCCACCTAGGACAGTCAGGAAACAGATGTGTGATTCCACACTCTGTGCATCGGAGATCCGCTTTGTCCTTGTTAGCTTGTTCTCGTTCTGGGCAGTGTGATGAAATGTGGCCTAGGTGGCCGCAAGTCTAGCATGTGACTGGATCCTGGCTGGGCCCTCTAAAGCCTCTACCTCTTCCTCTTCCTAAAGCCATCACCAGCACTGGCCGATAGTCCATCAGGACTGGGTTGCCCTCCTCGTCATAGGATATGTACGGGTTGACATATGTTTCTTCCTCATTAGGCTCCTCCACAAAGTGAATAGGAGCACTGCTAGATGGGTGGGTTACAAAAGGCCCTGGTGGCTTGGGTATACCAGTTGGGTTCATCTCCAGCCTAGGCACAGCAGGTCTTGAGTCAGTCAGTGCTGGAAGAGCTAACTGGGCTCCCCTCCCAAAGAAATTGGGTAGCCTATTACCTAAGTATGGAGGGTTGTACTGCTATGCATATGGGAATCTCCTCGGCATTCTGCAATGCACTGCATCACGTCCTCCTTCTCCCTTTGACTGATATTCATCAACCTAACGATGAGGTTATCTGAATACCCAGCCTCCGAAAACCTCTTGATGAATAGGCCCTTAAGGTGAGCAAAGTTCGTACATTCTGCGTCATCCAGACTAGAATACCAGGTCCTCCTCTTATCGCCTAAGCACAGGCCGAAAGCTTGAGCTCGCTGTGCAGGGTCAGTAAGACCATTTGCCTCACATACTTGCTCGAACTGCTCCATGAAGCTGTACGGGTCACTGCTAGGTTCGTATCTAGCTAGTTGTTTTGCTACTATCGGGATTCTAGCCTGCCCTTTAGCCCCTTGCGTGACTCCCAATCCTGATAGTAGCACGATGGCTAGGGCAGTAGCGCTCTGCTCAACGAACGTGTTGTCCAAGAGTCGCTTTGCTACCAGTTTGCTCAATGTCATGTCAGCCTCTGCTGCCCGTTCCCTCTCTACATTCGGTCTAGATTTGGCCGCTCTAGCTAGGTCTAGCACTCGTCTAGCCTCATACATATCTACGTCTTGCTGCAGCCTTCTAGCCCTTTGCTCATGGTTGTAGGCAATTATGCCTTCCAGCGCTCTCTTGATAGCTCTTCTCTCTTCTTCTAGGTTAGCTACCACTTCCTCTACAGGTCTGCCCTGGATCACGGTCCTGGTGAGTAGATCGTAGTCGTGGACCAGTTCTTGGACTGAGGTTGAAAATTCTCCTAAGTCTAATTGGTCCTCTTCTCGTTCACCTCTTGATCCCGACATTGTCTCTGCTTCCAGCTCCACAAGGTTGTCAATCAATCCAAGCAGCTTCGGCAGCGTCCAATCCTCTATATTGTTGCTTTCCGTGTCTTCATGCCTTCTCCAGGTCCTACTAGTAGGGCACTCAGGCACCTATCTAAGTCTTGGGGTCTTCTCCTACTAGTGGGTTCCTTAAGCGATTTATCTGAGTGAGTTCCTTTGATTATTGAATACAAACCTCAATTTATGGTCACTCGGTGAGTATGTTGTTTCTCATGCACTTGTGACCAATCAGGCTTTCAGCTTTCTTAAGTGTACTTCAAGTGCGGAAATTCAATGTGAGTGCTGCAAGCAATTCCCCAGCATCTTACTCACTCTCGCTCATTTTGGGCCTGATAGGCTTGTAGGTCCATTTTCTGGCTGTTTAGTCAGGGTTTAGGGTTTCCTTATACGTTGCCTTGTTCGCTTTCGGTCGATCAGGTTTTACAGATCAGCGGCTCACATTCGAGTCCTTGGGTCCCTCAACTGCTTCGACAAATTGCGCTAATGCGTATTTGTCGGGTCGGGTTAAATTTCTGACAGATTTGACAAAAAATTGCACTCGGACCAACTGGTCCAAATTGCAGGGTCCGAGTGGGTCACTCGGACGGGCCGAGGCGCAGGGTCAAGGGCCGAATCTTCGGATTTGACTCGGACAGTTTTTATTCAGACTGGCTGAATGGCAGGTTCGGACAGGGTAATTCGGACGAGCTGAACGACGCTTGGCCAAGGGCCGAATCCCGGGTGTGGCCGAGTTCCAAATTTGGGACTCAAAAGAGTCGCTCGGACGGGCCAAATGGCGGATGTGCCACGTGGCAAAGAGCTTTGACTTGGACGGCCGAGTGGGTTGACTCGGACAGTTGCCCCGGACAGGCCGGGTCCGAGGGCCGACTAGGGTTTCGGGCCAAGTGGCCGAATGGTAAGGGGCCGAGGGCCGATTTTGGGACTCGGCCCAGAAGCGACCTCTCAGATGGGCCGAACGCGGCGCGACGGAAACAATGCAATGTCGATCTCGCTCAATTCTTTGGATTTACTCAATCATACCAAGCACAACCCTCCAGATCCTATCTAGGGGGATAGAGGAAGGGATTCATATACCTGAACGGGTCGGTAAGTGCGTCAGTGATGGGATCGAATCACACGGGCTGGGGCTCTCTAGCTCTCTCTCTCTCTCTCTCTCTCACTGAAATGGCACAAATGAGCTCTCTTTTGGCCTCCTGGCTCTTATATTCCTTCCCAAATGTGGCGTTGACGCCCCCCAATCGCTCTTTTGTCGATCTTAGGCCTCATTAGTGAGCATTTTGCGCATTTTGCACGATTTTTCCCTGTTTTGCCCTATTTTGAAACAATAAACCCTACCCTTTTCTGGTTCGATTTCCTAACTCTAACCTACACTAAATGCAACGAAGATCGAAGGCAAAAAACTAAAATAGATCCTCCATGCTTTCCAATCATCAAACAACCAAAATATCCCAAAATACTTACTTGTCTTGAAGATTGAAAACACCCAACTTCCTACCTATCTCAAGCTCCATTTTGAAGATGAGTATCCTACTTCGATGTTCGATGTGAGGCGCGCAAGTGCTCAAGCTTGAATCCGAAGGTTGCGGCAACGGAACCAAAATGTGGGAGCTTTCGCTCAACTGCCAAGACCCACAGACCGCTTATTGTTTCAAGCGTTCCAAGTGAGCTCTAATGGCTATCTCTCACCTAGTCGACGCGCCGTCGATCCTACGAATGTAGTGAGCTTACCTTAATGCTCGATCGAGTACCCTCCTCTCTCTTGCACTCCGGTAGCTCCAGGATTCTTGATGCTAGCTCAAGCATCCTCAAGCCTCCTCCATCTCCAAGCTCCATCCTCCATAGCCGCGCGCGCAAGAGAAGAAAAGAGAAGAGAAGAGAAGAGGAGAAGAGGAGATGGTGAAGAGCTTCACCCTCTTGATCCCTCACTCTCACACACACTCACTCCCTCACACTCTCACACTCCCTCTCTCAAGAGCACACACAAGCAAGAAGGAGAGAAGATGAGAGGAAGAAGAAGACTCTTTTTGCCACACAACAAAGAATGAGCTTCTCATTCACTTTTCAACTTTATATACAAAGCCCTAAATCCTTTTTGGGCGGTCATCCCCTTTTCCCTCTTTTACATGGCCGGCCGTAGCCTAGGCCCTTTTTCCCATTTCCCACCATTCTAATTTATCATATTCCCAACTAATGTGTACACTTTGCACAGGAGCGAGCCTGGCACTCTTTTACAAAGATTCGGGGGGTTCTTCTGTATTTTAATTCTTTTGTTGCCTCGGGTCGACACCGAAGCTTCCTGAGGGTCGTGCCCGAACATTTGAATTTTTCAGGCACTGGCTCCCGGTCAAGGCACCTTTTTCTGCTTTTATCCTGCGCCTTTTTTGCTTTTTCCATTTTCCGCTCCTCTGTGCTGCAGAAACACGGTAACAAGCATAAATTAGGACTCTAACTCTATTGATTCTAGGTCATTGCTACCTCACTGTCAATTCCTTCGAGAAAAGTTCCCGGCCAACCAGGACCACCCTTCCGTAGGACGGACCTAGAGTTCGTCCACCGCACTTTCCTCGGGTTGCTTAGTTATCTAATTACCTACCACATTTAGTTTGACAAGAAAGAATAGCTTCCTTAATTAACCAATTAATCACTAGTTCCTTCACGTAACTTAGGCACTGACATAGAAAAACAATGTCAAGAAAGTTTATTTTTCAACATTTGATCTTTATTTATCATAGTCTTTGGAATACATCAAATTATCATAGTCTTTGGAATACATCAAATAACCTGCCCGAAGGCTATCCCAGCAATCCACAGGGATCGCTATTCCAAGTTCCACCCATTGACTAGTATACGGGCCTCGAGATCCTATCTCGAGTCATGTTGGCCTCTTGTGAAGGTTCTAGAGGCAAGGAATTTACGGCCAGAGCCTCCCTTGGCACCCAAGCATCCTCGTGCTCCAAGCAGCACCCACAGAGAGACCTCTCGTGGCGGGTTCAGTCCACATACCCGGTGCAGCTAACAACCCCTTGGATAGGGTCAGGCAGACAGTCGGAGGTAACTGATACTGTCTCTCCCTCCAGGCTTTTAACCTGAAGCATTAGTTGTTTTTTCTGAATTAGTTGCTTGAGCAAAGAAATACAAACAGTGCACCTAAGTGTACAATCACGAGTATTCCAGTGGTTGTTCGTACGACAAACTGCTAAGGTGTAATTCCTTCTCCCCAAATACTTCTAGCATTCGTTCGTGGATCATTCGCGACTTGGCAAGATCCCAAGGATTTTGTAGGTTGAGTTGCTTGTTTACCCTTTTTCCTTGGGTTAGGATTTATACCCTGTTTACCCAAATTGTCACTACCTTAGGTTTCCTTATATTATAGTCAATAAATCCTGGACAATCCCGTCGCCCTAACTTGGTTGGTCAATTGTTTTCTTGGCAATTCATAACTACCCTAGCTTGACAAATCAGTCTCCAAGGAAGAGTGTTGTAGCAGGATGACTACTCAATTCCTTGGAAATTTGACTTGTAATTAGAACTCGCCAAACTCGGTCTAAGGTGTAGCAGTACTATTTTGTGATTTAGACGCAAGGGCATATGACATTGCAGCTTGTTGCATGAGATAGGTGTTAATACCTAACTTGTGGGATTATATCTCTCATCATACGGTATTTCTTGATCAAGAATATCTTTGATCAAAATATAGGGTCTAGGAGTCCTATTGGCCCAAACCAAAACCCTAACCCTACTAGGCTGATAAACGTTTTGGCCCTAGGGTCCCTAAATTCCTTACGAAAGTCCATCATTTGGTCATCTGATCCTTAAGGTGAGAACCCTAGATCATTCTTACACGGGCGATTTGATAACCTTAACATTTCGTGAATGTGGGTAGAACTTTTAAGATCGAAAATATTAAATCAGTATCCCAAGTGCGATACTAAGCAAAATTTTATCATAGCTTAACCCTATCTAGCACATTGAGGTGACCGTCATATGCTAACTAATCATACCTTTATGAATTTCATGTAAGCTACTCAATTACACGCGAATTACTTAGTTGATCTAACCAACCCACGATTAAAGATGATCTTCCCTTTAAAGATGCAAATACTTTCTTCTAAACTTGCAAGTACTTTCCCTAAAGGATGTAAGTAACTGCAAGATATGTGAGATGTATCATTCCATGCAATTTCAAGACCATAGACCTTTTTGCCTTTATGCAACTATAGGATCTACAGTGATCTTTCTTTTCCTTGTCATATACTATAATGACTGACATTCAGAGCTAACTCTTATAAACCCTACGTTGATGCATCAAATTCAAAGCTTTGGTATTTTAATGAAGATGCATCCTTTTCCAATTTTGAACTTTGATAAAGGAACTCTATGCATGGATGCATCATTCTTTCATGACCAGACGCCAATGAATACATCATTGATTTAATCCTTCCTTTACCGCTTAACTCAACCTAAATAGTAACTATTCATTTGCATGCGAATTTCATAATATATATTTTTGTCAAAGATCATAAATATTTTCCTTTCATTGCAACTATTTAGACATAATTTAATGCATGTCTACAATTATCTTATACACGAGTCACAACCAGGAATTTATTACATAAGTGCATTATGTGTCATAAGCCCTATCCTTTGCGAGATGCAACAAGGACGCCTTCGCACAATTTCATCTTTTAACTTATGCAACATACGCTAAAAAATGTGACTACGGTTGACCATGCAAAAGCAAGCAAATGCAAGTACTCGCCACGCAACTAAACTTTGTAAATCGAACGAGTATATAAATTTTTCTATGCATTTAAGTTTTCTAGGTGAATTAAAACATGCTTTGTGCATCCTTCCCATGCAGGGATATTTTTCAGAACTTGGGCATTCAAAATCAGGGCGTTGTCCACTCTCGTACTTTGGGTGGAAGCTCTAGTGTGCGCTCCTCTCGACTTTTGTTTGGAGGCATTGACGAAGTAAATTTCATCTCAGCGAACTCCCCCTTGGCACCCCTTACGAGTTTGGAAGTTGCTACTGCCCGAGATCTCCTTTCCTGCATAAGAATCGGGCCTTGCAAGACATGGTCTAAAAAAAAACCGAGAGGCACGGGTGAACTTGGCCTAGAGAAGCTTCAATAGAAGCTTCTTAAGCTTCTGGAAGAAACAGAGATGACGTGTGTTGGTGAGGATGATTGGAGTGATGATAGTGAGGATGACGATGGAGATGATGATGATGATGATGATGATGGCGATGGGGGCAGCAGCAGCCAGGCGGCATGGCGTAGATAGGCAACGGCAGCAGTCTGACGGCGGTAGCAATTCGATGGCGGGCAGCACACACGATGCCCCCTCCAAGCTTGCGAGGGGGGGTTTTATAGGGTGAAGGTGGGGGGGGGGGGGGGTGGGTGGCCACACAAGTGGCAGACTGCATGCCCTCCTCCCCATGCCCCTCCACAAGCTCCAACACATACTCCCTCTCCCCGCCATGCAACGGGTGAAGGGGAGGGAGTTTTATAAAAATATTTGCAAATAATTCATTATCCTTTTTCCCTTGAAGGGGGAGTTCCCGCAGTGGGTTACGGTTTTGAGCCATGGTTTCCTATGCACAACGCGGGGCTGGTGTTTGTTAGTGCACGAGGATGGAGCACTTAGCCCAAAGTTTTTTTGTTGTGGGAGATTACTTTGAATCGCTTTTGCATGGGATCTAGGGTCTTTAATATTTTGCTGTGGAATTATTACATGTTGCAATATGTATGGTGTTCCTAGTATAGGCATTGAGATCCAGCTTCTTGATGTTTCAAGTCACAATGCCTCAAGAAATCGCACATGGATCTTGTTCATGGTAGAGTTGCACTAGGTATTGGAGAATAGTATGTGCATTAGCTTCGCTTGCATTTTCAACCTTGGGTTAGGAATTACCTCAATTTATGCTCCATCATTGCCCATTTCCTATTTGGACAATTTAAACCTTGTGCTCACATCCATTTTTTGATTGGGAACCTTCTCCAAGCGCTCTGTAAGTTAAGATCGTTTTGCACTATGTCTACACATAAGGGTAGCTTTATAGGCTATAGGCCTTCACTTATATTAATTGTGATTGTGGCAACTTTTTTGATGTGGTTATAGTTGTTCAAGCATTCCTACACCTAGGATGGTTCACTTTTCCTTCAAATTTCTAGGTACACTTCTCAAGTGTGCACAACTTCACTAACTCGGCTTATGATTCTCTTGGTACTACTTAGGTTCTAAATTTGTATGTATCTTATGTTCCTATTCCTCCAAACATCCGAGTTTAAGCTATACATGGTCTATTTGTCCTTTATGAAGGTTATTTGGGGCTTGCCTAGTCTCTCATGGACGACCTTGTCACACTAATTTTGGCCATTCTCCTAGAGTATCCATAAATAGAAATCAATAATAAAAAATTTTGCATCCTTTGAGTACTTTAGTTAAGATGCAAGTGCATTCAATAATGCACAAGTTTTTGAAAAGTTTTTACTCATTTGATGCATAGAATCTTGAAAATTTTGACACTTTTCCATTCTTGACATTTTTTCATTCCTCATTGCCCCCTCCCTTCCTCTTTCAAAAAGATGTGCGATGCCTCCTAGTGTTGCAAAAGGTTAGGATTTGGCAGGGAGATCTTCCATGGTGCAAGTGTTCTATTTGCTCTCTCTTTTTTCTTGGTGAAATAAGAAATTAAATGGAGACAGCATGAATGCATAATGCCTAGATAAATAGTAATTATGTACACGATGGTTGTACCTAAGTGGTGATTGGTGGGCCTCCCTGCAATAACCAATCATAAAATGAGGGTTGTATTTCCATTGATGCATAATAGTCCATGTCATAGAGTTTGATGCCCATGTGTGTATTGTAGATGAGAACATTGGTGAGAGATCCCCTAAACTTATGTGACTAGTAACTTGTACCTCCTCCTCACTTAAAAGGTATTCCAAGTAGGGTGTAACATAATGTGATCTTCTAAGGATCAATTCCAAGTTAGAGCGATTACTTGGTTTCCATTGCGCCTATTGGGAGAACCACTTTTGCAAAAAGGGGGACTTGGACTTGGCTAAGTGATCTAATTCATCTAGGTCTTCATGTGTGCTCTCTATGCCATTGCATTTAAAGGAGCTGATCAAATGCCCTTTGAGAGCTTGTTCCCTAGTTGCCCAAGTAGCTATTAGTTCTTCTGAGATGATAGGGTGTTTAGTGAAAATTCAAAATTCTCCCATGATCATGGAAGGGTCTTTATAGTTGTGGTAGTATCTTCATTCAGAAGGCCTAGTCCAAGTGTTCATAGCTGTGAGCATATAGGGCAAAAGTGTTATCAAGGCATCAAATGCTATTGATAATGCTTTAGCCTGTGTTAGTAGCCATGTCCAAAGTGAGTTCTATTATGGATGGTCTGTGCTATGAAGGCTACAATCCTGGAGGTGATTTGGGTTTAATACAACATACCACTAATTACTATCAACTAATCTTGAGTGAGGATTTTCTCAAATAGGTCATTCTTCTTACTTAGGATTGGTCATGTTCATGGAGGTGTCATGATCACTGGTGCTAGTTGATGGTTGTAATTTAGGTGAATGTTAGCTTCGAGATCCATTTGTAAGTGGAGTTGGCAAGGACTTAAATGCACTAGCACTTAAGACTAGCTTCTTGGTGTTCTTTTGTTGTTCTCAATGGAGTGTGTTGCTAAGATTTGTAGTCTTCATTTTCTTGGGTTCCATTTATTATCATTTTAGGTAAGTAGTAATAAATGGCAGTGGTTGATGGGGCTTCTAATTCTCTTGCTGGGTTGGTTGTGGTGAAGGTGCCGCACTGTGGTTTGGACTTTGGATCACCCAAATGTAGTGTTGAAGTCATTGTTGCACCTTTGTTCTACTAGAGGGAAGCACATGGTTGAGAACATTGGAAGGTTCATATTTTGTTTCATTTTGAATATATTTGTTGTTCTTTTGTTTGGGTAGTGGTAGTGATGTAGTCAATCCCCCAATCACCATCGAGGCCATGGTTTTGGTTGTTCCAAAATTAGATACTCTGAAATTATTTGGTAGCCAAATCCACCTATTACCTTCATATAGTACTCGTGCATGCAATAGGATTTGGGAACCCATTGCAACTTAGCATTCATTCATTTTCTATAATTCTAGCTTCTAGCCCTTGGTTTGTGGTAAGTGGGTCTAGGTATGGGCTTTGTAGTAGGTTGAGTTTTATAGTCTTGGATTTGTTCTTGGGGACCCATTTTTTTGTGTTGGGTTTAGTCTTGCCTAACTTACTCAGTAGTTCATGTTTGTTCTTATGTGCTTTTTGTATTTTACTTAGTAGAATTTTACCCCCCTCCGTTAGAGTTGTTACACAGTGAGGACATTGATGGCATTGCTAGCTTCACAAAAGTTGGCTTACCCTTGCTGAAAGTTGTGAATATTCTCACATTTGTTAGGGTAAGATGGATATGTTGGGCATCATAATTCATTACATTGTGTTTGATGTTTCAATGTTCTTCTTAACATTGTTTCTTTCCTAAAACTCTTAACATTTGGAAGTACATAAAAGATCCCCAGAATGCTTTCAGTCTTGATGGTCACCACTACCTTGCATTTCCCTTGTAAGAAATAGAGTGCACCCTTGTATGGATTTACTTTAGCTATTGTTGGGATTATTAGTTAGATTGTCTTATTTCTATCCAATGTTGGTAGGTGAGAATATTGTGATATGCTCCTTCATCAATTAGGGCATCAATGATGTGGTCCTTACTTTGCTATGATTTTTAGCCTTAAATAGGTGGATGGTATTGGATCCTCATCTTTGTAATCGATCTCTGAATGGCAACAACACACATAGCAATGAGTGGTAGTAAAATAGGAGGCTCATGTAACGAGTGAGCAAGTGGGTAATAATTGTTAATTTGGCTTCCATTGAAGAACTTGATCCCCTCACCCTCTAATGTTTCCAACTCCACATTGCTTGTTCTATTGATCTAGCATATGTGCAAAGGCCCAAGACCTCTAAATTTTATTTTCTATTTGTGACTTGAGATGGAGCCAAGCAATACAAGGTCACTCTTTTTGAAATCCCTTTGTTTGACGTGTTTGTCAAACCTGGTCTTTCATTGTGCTTATTTGTAGATCAATGCATGTGTGGCAGTCAATTATGTTTTCGAGAGACATTCTAATTCCACTAGGTGGTTGGTCTAGGCTTCCTTTCCTTCCTAGTGTTCTTGAATGGCAATGCGGACAAAAATTCAATTAGTAGGATTGCTTTTGTTCCATAAATATGTTTGAAGGGATTCTACCTTGTGGCTGTTTTGTAGGCCATATGATATGCCCACAAAGCCACCATCAATTTGTTACCCCAATCTCACTACAGGGCTGAGGCTGTCTTTGTCAGTACATTAACTAAGGCTTTTTCATCACTCTCACTTGACATTAGCTTGTGCATAGTATGGTGATGATTTTTGGTGGATTACTAGGATCGTAGATAGTAAATGAGTGATGACTTTGTTTATGAAGTGGGTTCCTTAGTCACTTAGAACTTCAATGGGGCAGCCAAATCTGGAGATTAATTGCTCCCAAAGGAACTTTGTTGTTATTCTAGCATTATTTTTTCTAGTTTCTTGTGCATTACCCCACTTTGTGAGATAGTCAATAGCCACAATTATGTATTTGGATTGAGAGTATTAGGTTGTGGGAGTGATTGGACCAATGAATTCAATACCCCATTTCTCAAATGGTTGGTGCAGTATTACTGGTGTTAGCTCCATTTTCCTCCGAATAGGCATTGTTGTATGCTAGCACTAGTTGAAATGTTTGACAAACTTAGCTACATCGTGGAAGAGCGTGGGCCACCACAATTGAGATTGAAGAACTTTCCTTGCAATTGTGCTTCCTCTGAAATGTCCTCCTATGATTCCCCCATGTGCTTCCATGAGCACACCAAGGATTTCATTTTCACAGATGCATCTTCTCAATAGTCCACCTTGTTCTAATTGATAAAGTTAACTAATTGATTGATATGGTTGAACTTGAGAATGAGTCGTCTAAGTTGAGACTTCACAATTGGATGGTTTGAGATTCCTTTTTCAAGAATCTGGACTATGTCATCTGCCCATAAGGTATAAGGCCTACTTTATACAACTCTTCTTCTCTAGAGACATTAGATAGATGAGCATCAGGCAAGTCGTTCATGATGCCCTTTTCCATTGGATCCCTAGTAGTTATTCAAGACATATGGTCTACCATATAGTGTTGTTTGCCCTTGCAAAACACTAGTGAAAAATCAAATTCTAGCAAAAACCGTAGCCTTTTGGTATTTTTTGCATTGCACATGGTTTGTTAACAACATATAGCAATGCCTAGTGATCTATATAGAAGGTGAATGGTGTTGCTAGAAGATAATGTCTAAATTTCTTAACCGCAAACACAATTTCCAACCTTTTCTCTCTTTGTTGTGTAGAACAGTTCATTTCTGCATTAGGGGATTGCCTACTTGTGAAACTCACAAGAAAATCCCTATTATGCTCTCCAGAGCCTGGCATAACACTGCTCCCATAGCAAACTTGGATGCATCAATATGCACATGGAAGGTTACTAACTAGTATGGGGTACATAAAATTGTTGTACTAGTGAGAGCATTCGTCAAGTTTTCATATGCCTACTAGTATTCTTCGGTCCAATCAAAGAAAATCAATAATTTATGTGAGAATTGAGAAATTAATACATAATTCAGCCTAAATCAATGCAATAATAATCTATGGAAAAAATAGGGCAAGTATTTTTCACTTGGGAAGCATTGAAAAGAGCCATGATTGAAGTTTTCATCTCATCATTGGAAAAGGAGAAGTTGGAAAGGCATTGGCACTCTTTACAACAAAGGGGCCATAAGTTTTTACAAAGTATGCCAACCAATTCCTCAACTTATCAATGTATATAGATGGAAATTTAGATTTAGCAAAGCTAAGTAAACATATCTTTGGTCTTGATCTAGCTCTACCCTCTGAAGTTGGAGCTATGAATCCTACCTTTGAACATGATGCCATTCAATATGTAGAAAGATATAGCTAGAAATATAGGAGTGTTTAGCCTAAAATAGGGGGTATCTGTTTTATCAACCTACAAGAGGTATGCAATCATTTGGACAACCAAGAGATGGAACTAGAATTGATGGAAAGCCACTAAATACCTACAACAACAAGATTTCTACATTCCTACAGCATACAATGCAAAGCCAAAATTTCAAATCAATTGCTGATGGGAAAGTTAATCAAAAGAGAATTGATTTGTAGTGCCAAAGCTTCACTCAACAATACCTCAGGGAAACATATTATAAATGGCACACTGAAGGACATGTTTGCTAAATGATTATGTTTCAAATGTGGAGAAAAGTGGACAACTGATCATAAATCTAAGTATAAGGCGAAGAATGCAAGAGTGAGTATGATCATTGAAGATGATTCAAAAGATGAGCCACATGCTACTATCATGCAAAATGAGGATGGAACAATTTATGAAGAAGTGGATGGAAATGAAGATGATAGCTATGATGAGCATTATGATCCTATGGATGGATTCCTATTTGTGGTTACTACGTACATGATCTTTGGACTGATCATTCTTCTCCAAGTTTGTGTTCCATCTCTCATGATGTATGGACTGGTTCTAAGGGAGACAATACACTTCAACTCAAGGGTTTCATTAATGGGAAATTTACTCATATCCTCATAGATACTAGGAGTGCTCATAGTTTTGTGAATACTAAATCCCTTGAAGGGGTGAAATTATTTCTTATTTAGATGGAATCTTCCTTAAGTGTTTTGGTAGCTAATGGAGCTCATGAGATCAACCATAGAGTTTGTCCACATAGTCTTATTGTTTTATCCTCAGCATGTATCAGTCACATTAATCTCATTGCTTTGGAAATGGGTGCTATTGATATAATACTTAGATGTGATTGGCTTAGATGCTTTGGAAAGTTGTCAATGGACCTAGAGAAGAAATAGATGGAGTTCATGTGGAAAGGACAGTAAGTAGTATTGCATGGTATTGAAAATAAAAGCATGGAGCTAATTACCCTAAATAATATTTGGAAGAAGATCAATGCTAAGTCATGTATCTTTGCACTTATGTTGTCCAAAGTGGATGAAGAACAGTCTTCTAGCTCTTCCAAAGACATGGAACCTTACCTAAGCTATTGGAAGAGTATAAAGATGTTTTTCAGCCTCCTTCTTTGCCACCAAAACATGAAGTGGATTATTTGATTGACTTGGCTAGTGAAACCAATTCTATCAATAAACCACCTTACAATTTGTCCAAGTGTGAAAGAGAAGAGGTGGAAAAGTAGGTGAAAGAGCTTTTGGATATGGGTTTCATTCAAGCACATTTGCTTCACCATTGATGTTAGTCAAGAAGAAGGATGGATCCTTCTGTACGTGCATTGATTATAGGGTTCTCAATAAGTGCACCATAAATATTTGATATAGCATCCATCACATAGATAATCTCTTCAATGAACTCAAAGATGCTAAAATGTTCACCAAGTATGATCTTTATTCAGGTTATGATCAAATTTGAATGAAGGAAGGGGATGTGTATAAGACAACTTTTGCACTGAGAGGGTCTCTACCATTTCTTAGTGATGCCTTCTAGATTATCTAATACTCATGCTACTTTCCAAGCTTTGATGAATAAAATACTACAGCCTTTCCTTTACAAAACAATCCTTGTATTTTTTAATGATATCTTGATTTATAACAAAAACAAGAAGGATCACTTGCACCATGTCCAAGAAGTATTTGAGCTCTTGAGACAACATAGATTATTTGCAAAAGAGTCAAAGTACACTTTAATGGCGAAGGCGGTGGAGCATTTAGGCCATATTGTTAATAAGTAGGATATTAGAAGTGCAGTGCATAAAGGATTGTCCCACGTTAACCAACACTACTTCATTGTAGGGATTTCTTGGACTCTTTTCTTTCTACTGCCAGTTTATTTTAAAAAGTATGCCCATGTTACAACACCTCTTGCTAGCAGGTTTTAAAAAGAAGCCTTCTTTTGGACAGTATAGCAAAGAGGAGCTTCAATGAGCTAAAATCCTTAGTTATTTCAGCACCTATCTTGGTTTGTCCAAACTTTTCCAACGAGTTTACCATATTTGTTTATGCAAGTGGTCAAGGCAATCAGACTATTTTAGTTTAGGGCCATGGAATGATTTCTTATGAGAGTCAAAAGTTGGATAAAAATGAGAGGAGCCTACACATTTATGCTCAGGAAATGTTAGCAATACTCCATGCTATCAAGAAGTGGCACCATTATCTTTATGGTAGTCATTTCAAAGTGAAAAATGATAATCGGGTATTGAAATACTTCCGATCGTAGCCTACACTCTCTCCAAAGCAAAAAAGATGGTTGGCCACACTATAAATTTATGATTTTGAGATCTCTTACATGGCTGGAAAGGATAATGTTGTGGCGGCTGATGCACTCTCATGCATGTGAGCATGCTCATTATCAACCATGTCCACTATCTACAAAGACTGGATAAATGACATCCAAGAAGAGTACTTGTTGCCAACATGTAGCCACGATTATGCAAAAATTATAATAAGGAGATGATGGAGATTTTCCAATTATAAGTGGCATAACGGTCTTCTATGGTTCAAAGGTCAAGTACACTTGACTCCCTTGTCTAACTTCAAATAAAATATTCTTCAAGAAATGCATTCTTCTCCAATGGTGGGGCATTTAGGCCTTTTGAAGATATTTGATAAGGTTCATAAGAGTTTTTATTGGAAAGCACTTTGGATATAGAGTATCAATAAAACAAGGAATCTTTTCTTTTGCTTGGTGGATTATTACAGCTATTGCCAATAAACATGGTTGGAATAGTATCTTTGTGATTGTTGACCATCTTACAAAATTTGCCCACTTCCTTTCCACTAGGATGCAATATTCAACCAAGCAAAGCAATTTATGGAGGGGGTTTTTAGTTGCATGGTATGCCCCTGAAGATTATTTTCAATAGAGACTCCAAGTTTATGGGCAAATTTTGGAAGAGTTTCCTTAACTCTATGGCCATAGTCCTCACTCCTAGCATTTCTACCATCTGCAAAGAAATGGATAGACAAAGAGAGTGAGTAAATGGCTTGAAGTTTATTTGAGACACCACTGCTATGATACATAGTTCAGTTGTGACCCTTGGCTTCACCTTGTTGAGTTTTGCTATAATAATATTCATCACTTGAGTATTGAAATGTCACCCATTGAGGCTCTTTATGGATATAAGGTCCAAACAACTTCAACACTATTTCATGACAATGTCAATCCTGAAGCTAAAGATGAACTTGTGCACATGAAGTCTCTTATGAGACAATGTCAATAAAATATTCAAAAGGCCCAAGGCATAATTAATTCTTATGTGGATGATAAGAGAAATCATGTGGAGTTCCAAGTGGGAGATTGGGCCTTTTTAAAAGTACCTATGTCTTGTTATGCATCACTCAAAGGAAGTCACAATAAGTTAGTCCACTGTTTCTATGGTCCATACCAAGTGCTTCAAAGGGTTGCAAACCTTGCTTATAACTTTGACTATTCTCTACTACTTGTATACATGATTTCTTTCATGTTTTTTAGCCGAAGCACTATTTTGGACCTGAAATTCAAGTGCTTGAGGAGTTGCCACCCATTAATGAGGATGTGTTAATCATTTATGAACTCAAAAAGATAAATGACAAGCATGAGAAAGTTCTTCGCAAACAACCATTCTCTCGAAGAATATCTCATCAAATGGAAGGGTTTACCATCAAAATAATCTACTTGGCAACCATCCACTTGTTTGGATAAGTTTCCATGACTTTTTTAGGAAAACTCTTGACAGAAGGACAAAAAAAACAACATTGTATGTAATAAACTTCTACATTGGAAATAATTGGCCTAACTTCATCAAACTTAAGTTTTTATGGTCTAGATTCATAATATGGAGTGTCTTCTATCTTTAGACACCTCATTTGTCTCATTTGGAGAAGTATATCCAAAGTTATTTCAGGGCCCATTACTAAATTAGAAGGAAGATTATTACTTAGATAGAGTGTGTGATTGAGAGCGTACCCTTGGGAGTATAAAAGAGCCTTTGATGCCATTGTAATCACTTTTGGCCTATTTGACAATTTGCTAAGTATAATTAGCTTAGCTCTATTTTTAGCGTTAGATATCTCTTATATTTCTTGTAGCAACCATGGCTCCATCATGTCATGGATTAATGGAAGAATTTCTCCATAGTATGGCTATGTTTAACATTTTATATTCAATTTCCATGTTTCTTAACATTAATTGTTAGATTAATTTTAGTTAGCATAGTCCGATAGGAGAAGCTTGTGGATCCTATCAAAGAGTATGACTTGGTCAAAGACTTAGACACCTTTAAACCAAACCTAACATTCTAACATTTGTTGCTAATGATGTCCCCCAACTGCTAATGAAAGAAATTTAAAAGCATATTGACAAGAAGACATGGGCTAAGGATTGCCCCCATAGTTGCTCTAAGTCCAATAAAGCCCCAGAGCGTGTGAAAGAAGTGGATGTAGCTAATACTTTCTTGGATCTTGGTAACCCCAAAGATTGGTGTTTGGATTAAAGGATGTTTTATTGCGGATGCATTGATTGATGGAGGTTCATCAATGAACACAATAATGGATGTAACAATGAAGGATCTAGGCCTACAAGGTATGTAGCCTACACAGTGGCTTATTAGACTAGCAGACCTTAGCAGAATTAGGCCTTTGGGCATTCTCCCATATGTGAAGACAACTCTCGCATGACGAGACTATTGGCTGACCTATTTGGTGGTAAAACCAAATTCCTATGGGACCTCATACCCTCTACTCCTTGGAAGACTATGGCTTTTTGAAGCCAGAGTACAAACGGATTGGGGTTCAAAGGAACCCTGACCCTAGGCAAAGAACCCAACAAGGTGGTAGTAAATTTGTATGGATCGCAAAAGGGTAATGGATCCACCTATATTACAGTCTTAACAGACTCCTCCAACAAAGATATAGATAGTATGTCAGCAAACAACAGATGAAGAAGCTGTCAAACAAATCTATTCTAAGAAACAAAGGCATAGTCCTTGATAGTAGGCATTGTAATCCGACTAAAAAAAGAAGCAAAGTCTTTGTTTGATGGGTGAATATCTACTGCTTGAACCAAAAATGACTTCTAAAAATACTTCTGACAATGAGATAGAGGTATGGATGTATTGTTCCCCCTATTACATGGCCATAACACAACCAAGGATAGAGGCAGAAGAAAAAGTATAAGATATAATAGAGAATCTATTTTTTTTAGTATAGAGTCCCTACAAAGACAGAGCCAGAGTCTGAAGAGGATGATGATGAAATTCAAGATGCAATTTACGAAAGCAAGGTGGAGGAATCAATTCAATCAGAAGAGGATAGGAATGAGGAGGAAGTCTCAGAGGCTTCAAAAACTGAAGCTCCTATGATGATGGATAGAATGACTCTAATACCCTTTAGACTGGTAAATGAATCACATCATATGCAAAACCTCTATAAGAAATGGATCAAGCAGAATAAGTATTCTTGTAGCAATGGCTCTTGTTGTCCTAATTTACCCTTCTTAAGAAATGATGATTATCATGCACCCTGCCAACAAACACTCCGACTACCCAAACAAAACTCAGATGATTCCTATTATGTGACATTCCTAGATGCATCCTCGAAAGATGAGTCCTCGAGACAAGACACAATTAACTCTCCCATTAAATTTGAAACAACCATGATAACATTTCAGCATTTCAAAGAGCTAGCCGAGTCCCCATGGAAAGAAGAAGTCACTTCTAGCAGAGCATTAGATGAGGAGGCCACTCCCTTTGAGGAGTCAGATCTGTACCCAAAAGTAGTCCGTGGGACCTTTATCCGCAAAGTGGAAGCAGAAAAACAATTAACTTTTGTGGATAGAGATGGCATTGAGTGTCATCTAAAGGTGGGTATCATTCTTCAAGAAGAGAAGCTATCAATCCATGACCTACTATTATAGGAGAACTTGGACATGTTTTCATCATTGTATAAATGTCTAAAGGGGATCGACCCCACCATGTCAACATCACATCGACCTAGAGCCTAATGCCAAACCTGTGAGGCAAAGACAGAGGCACATGAATCCAAATTACTCAGATCTAGTGAAAGCCAAATTGTTGAAGCTCCTTGAAGCTAAGTTTATATATCCAAGGCCAATAATGAATGGGTTTCGCCAATCGTGGTAATATCCAAGAAGAATGGAAAGCTGTGAATATGTGTGGACTTCCACAAGCTGAATTTTAAGACAAAGAATGATCATTTGCCTATTCCTTTCATAAACCAACTCTTAGACATAGTGGTAGGACATGAGCTCTATTTCTTACTAGATGGATTCAGTGGATATAATCAAGTCCAACTAGCAACAGAGGTTCAATCCAAAACAACCTTCATAACAGAATGGGGGACTTGTGCTTACAGAGTGATGCCATTTGGGCTCTGTAACGCTCTTGCTATCTTTCAAAGGGTGATGATGGCCGCATTCCAAAACCACCTACATGATTTCATTGAGATAGACCACCTAGATGATTTTTGTGTTTACAGCCTAATCCGTGAGCATTGGGGTTATCTAATACTTGGAGCAGTGCTTTGATTGATTCCATGAGTATGGGATCTCCCTTAACCCCGACAAATGTATCTTCGGAGTCTCTTTTGGAGTTCTTCTGGGCTACATTATCTCTGCACAAGGGATAGCAATAGACCTCATGAAGATTGAGAAGATTGCAACTCTAACAACACCATCCAACCTCAAACAATTGAGGGGATTTCTTGGCTATGTGGGCTATTATAGGTGGTTCATTGCACATTTTGCAAAAAAGGCATCCCCCTTGCATAAACTCCTGAGGAAAGATGTAAAGTTTACTTGGAATACTAATTGTGAAGAAGCCTTCAATACCTTGAAGTAGTGTTTGATTGAAGCACCCATCATGCAACCTCTTGATTGGATGAAGGAATTCCATGTGTATAGTGATGCATCTGTTGAAGGTTAGGTATAAGCTCCTCAAAGCTAGATCAGCCCATGTACTATGCAAGTCGTAAGGTCATTGATTGGGAAAGGAACTACACAGTGATAGAGTTAGAATGGATGACAATGGTGTTTGACTTGGAGAAGTTTTGACACTACCTGCTGTCAATGCACTTCAAATTTTATATGGACCATGAGGCACTATCCTTCCTAATGAATAAGATATATGTTAAAGGAATAATGATGAGCTATCTTATTCTGTTCCAAGAGTTTGATTTTGAAGTGGTTACTAAGCTCGATCACTCCCATGTATTGACTGATTATCTATTGCGGATCCCTCAGATTGAAGATGAGGAGAAAGATGATCTAGACCTCCCTGATGCTTCCTTGTTTTTTGTCAAAGTAGTAATTCCATGGTATGCAGACATTGCCAACCTCCTAGCTACACAACACTACCCCCCCCCCCCCCCCCAAGGCATATTTAGCAAAGCAAAGAAGAAGCTTCTACTTCTGAAGAGATGCATTGTAGGAGATGAGATTGGGATCGTGTTGAAAGCATGTCATGACGAGCCATGTGGCGAATACTTTGTAGGAGAAGTAGCAACTAGAAAGGCCCTATTCATAGGTTATTGATGGCCTTCACTGCATAAAGATGTCTGTGATTATTGCAAACGTTGTGATACTTGTCAGTGGGATGGGAAAGCCTACCAAAACTAGTGCTATGCCACTATAACCCATCCTTCCTCTAAGCCATTTGAGAAGTGAGGCATTGATTTCGTAAGCCCAATCAATCCGCCAACCAGAAGAAATCAAAACAATCAGTATATCTTGGTATGTACAGACTACGTGGCAAAGTGGTGTGAAGCCAAAACTCTCAAACAAGATGATGGTAATAGTGTGTCCATGTTTCTATACGAGAATATCATCACTCACTTTGGTAATCCCTTGGAGTTGGTAAGTGACAAAGGCACTCACTTTCTAAACAAGATTATGGAAGAGATGACCGAAATTACAAGATATACCATCGCAAGTCCACACCCCACTATCCTAGAGCCAATGGCTAAGTCAAAGTTACCAATCGTATCTTTTGCTCAATCGTGAAAAGGATGATTGCTTCACATCATTGTGATTGGGACAATCGAGTTACAGAGGCCCTCTACGTGTACAGAACTTCTCGTAAGGCAGCTACAGGACAGATACATTTTCAGCTGGTGTATGGCATAGAAGCGGTCTTCCCTGTCGAGTTAGAGTTACCCTCTTTGTGCATGGCTATGAGCAAGCGCTTGGGAGATAGTGAGTCACTACAACACTACCTTCTACACTTGGAATGTTTGAATAAAATATGTCAAATGTCCTTATAGTGTATGAAAGCCACACAAGATCGATGAAATGCTTACCATGACAGCTTTATCAAGCATAAAGAATTCATGGAAGGTAACCTAGTCCTTGCCTATGATTTGAGATTTGGCAAGTTTCTAGGAAACCTCCAATAGTGCTAGATGGGCCCCTATAAGGTACTTGCTGTCAACTCTAATGGCTTTGTTCAGATATATCCCTTTGATGCCTTTGAAGATCTCTTCCTAATCAATGGCTATTGCCTAAAGAAGTATATCCCTCCCTGGGGATCCTGACAATCATAGCTGGCACACATTCTTCCACCACTAAGACGTCACTCACTTTTTCCTCTAATGTTATTTATTGATTGTCTTCATTCTGATACTATTGAGGTGAATGACACTTTCTATCCTCTCAGCTCCTCCTCTTGCCCCTACTCTACTACCTTCTCATCTAATCCTGCTAAGGTGGCATGGACAGTTCTAATAAGTAATGTTCTAGCCCTATGAAAAAGAAAAAATCGGTTATGAGAAAAAAGGACTTCGGTTCTTGCCATGCCGACCTACTCTTTGAGAAGATGTGAAAATACCCTCAAGAGTAGGGAAGAAGAAAACAAAAAAAAAGAGAAAAAGAAAAAAAAACGATTATGGGAGAAAAGGAAGAAATTCCCCGTCATAATAGGCCTCACTCCAAGAAAAGGTGGCAAACACCCTTTGTTGGCCAAAATGGATCAACATTTTCAGAGAGTTAGAAAGGGTCCAGGTAGTAATGTTTTTTATGGTGTCTTTCTTCAAAAAGTTATTACTTTTGCCCCTCCTCTTGGTGGTGTGCCAGTGGCTGCTCTTGCTCCTCTTCCAAAGCAGCCGCCAGTTGTTTTTTCTTTGCCTCCATTATAACCAAATTCAGATTCGGAGGATGAGCCCCCTCCCAAGTTTTCTAGAAATAAATGTAGACGAACCATAGGGCCGCCTAGTCCCTCTTCAGTCTCAGTTGTAGATCCTCTTGTACAGGACACTACCCCTCGTGTTACAAGGAAGTCTATACCAAATTTGATAATTAATCCTAATGAAGATGTCCCAATGGCTCAAATGGATGTGCTCTATTATTTCGCCCAAGCCTTCTCCACCAAATTCATTATATTTTTGAAAAGGATGTGATGTTTGTAATTCCTTCAAAATGTACCTCTCCATTTTGTGGATGAAAGCAAAACCCTGAATGCCTCAAACTTAGTATGCAGTTCAAGAAGAAGTATCTTCATCATAGCAAACATGCGAACTAGTTTTGAGATGTATCTTCTTCTTCTTTTTCATGATTAATGGAATCTCTTATGATTGTCTTTCATTATTGAGGGAAGTTTCCATTCATACTCTTTTGTATTTGTGATTGTGAATGTTATATTCTATGTTTTGTGGTGATGTGCGTTATGTGGTATGAGTGTATTATCCTTGTCATGGGGAGTTGGAGATGACAATGATGATAATTGGACAAGATGTTGCTTAATGGTGGATTGGTTATGAATCTTTGTAAGTGGACAAATGAATAACCTCTCATACCCTTTAATAGTTTTTTTTTTGTCAAATAAGGATTGCTTCATGTTAGTATGGATTTTCCTTTCATATGTTTTTATTTAGATCCAGGTTATTTTAAGGAATGGATGGAGTTGTGATTGGTTGCTGCCTAGCAGATGCTTACTGACGAAGATAAAGTGATGAGCTAGTATTTTGAGCTTTTATTTTCTTTTTCTAAGGTCATAATGATGACACTCCTTGCTTAAGCATGGGGATATGTTGAGGGCTAAAATGACTTATTTTTTGGGTTGATTTTTGTTTGTGAGCTAAATGGTTGATTTTGAGGATTTATTGATTAATTTTTATTACATTGGAAGTGTTTTGGAATGTGTTGGGATGGGTTGAGTCTGTTTGAGAAGCTCGTGATGGTTTTGGTTGAGATATGATGTGCTGATCAATTCTGTAATGTGTCTGTTTGGTTCTGATAGGGTCTGTTTTGATCTGAATTCTTTCTATTTGTGAGGTTGGGATTTTGAATGAGTCTTTTGAGAAATTATTGAGAATATTTTGAATGGTTTGAAGTGGTTTTGGTTTGAACTATATGGTGTTTATGCCTTATGTTGACCCTCTATAGTAGTGTTCTGTAGAGCCTTTGACTATGTTTTGTAAGCTTTTGTTTGCTTTTGTATGTGTTCTGATGGATGGATTTTTAGCCTGGGGAATTTTTTTCAATCTTGGAAGAGGAAGAATATAAGCTTGAAATAGCTTGAAGAAGCAAAAGAAGTAGTTGAAGAAGAGTTGAAGTGAAAACTACAGTGACAGTAGTGAGCTTTCAAAGGACACTATAGTGGCTCTGGTGACTCTTCATATTAGGCATACCTCTTGGGAGGGGTATCCATGACCAAGAGAGAGTTATTGAGGATTATTGATTGGTATTTCAATGTACTATTTAGTGAGGGTATGTGTGAGAGAGATCAAGTATGAGAGATAGTGGTTCTTATGCTAAAAAACATTGTATCTATATGAGAGATTGAGAGAAGAATGTGAAGACATTGAAGATGAATACTATGTGATGAAATTCCATTCAAAGTGGAGCATTCTTTTGTGTTTTTGTGGTTCTTTTATAGATTCTAAGAAGAATATGAAGAATGTGATCAATTTTGTTAAAGGTAAAGATGTGGGAGATTCTTTCTCTAATGTTGCGTGCATATTTATTATGCCCGGTGTTCCTTTTCCTGTTCTGGTTACATAAAGGATGACAAACATGCTTATTGATGAATACAATATAGATTTTCTTGCAATAAGATCCCTATTTCCTTGGTGTTCTCTTGAGAGCTCCATTTTTTAGAACATCCTTTTTTCTCTTCTTCTTTGTGCTTTCTTGTAAGTTTTCATGGAGGAAATCTCTTCTATCTCTTCTTCTACGCATCTATCACTCCAATGCTTCTCTTAGCATTGTTCCTCTTTCCATTTGAAGTCCAACCATAACCATCATGTTGAGTTTTCATGCTAAATGAAGGGTACCAAGTCCAATGAAAATTGTGCCAAATTTTTGCAAATTTCAACAACCATATGACTTATTGCTTGGCCATGATTTTATGATGGAAGAGCTTATATGCTCTATCTACATTCTCTATCTACAGCATGGCGAGATTATATGTCAACTAAGGACCTTTGTCACTATAATTTCCATTCCATCATACTTTTGAGACCCTAAAGCTTCCAAGTTAATAGAAAACCATTTCAAGCTTTAAGCTTTAAGCTTTCCACAAGCTTGCTTCAATGGGCCATCATTACTCAAGGATAAGATAATGGAGTCATACTTGAGCTCATTTATTCTTGATTGAATCTCTTTTCTTCTTCAAATCCTTATTCATTAGGGAAACCATTAAAGTTTCTTGAAAGCTCAAGGATTCTTAAAGATTTCTTCAATTCATAGTCTCAAGATTACTTTATACCACACATAGCAAGTCTTTATGCTAAGATTTAGTATTTTCCCTCTTCTCTTGAGCCAAATTCTTCTTCCAAGCTCTATCGACAATAGGAAAACTCATAAATCTTCATAGAATCTTGAAGATAATTGACAAAATCTTTCAATATTCCACCAAAGAGTTTATCAGAGTAGTTATACTTCAAGCTTTTGGCAAGAATCATAGCATGGAAGAAATCTTGGGGTCATGAAGTTATTATGGAACTCTCATTTGAGGATTTTGTATCCAAAACTTTGGCCTCTCATTCCTTAGCATTGAGATACATTGAAGGGGCTATTCAAGAAGGGAGATACGCCAACACTTGAGCTTCTATTGCATTGTATTTGTGTGGAATCAAGCATCAAGCCTAGTACAAGCTTGTGAAGAGGTATTCTCTTGATTCTTGATCTCTCCTGCATCAATCATTTGTTGGGCCTTGATCCAATTGCTAATGAGATTCAATAATTGATCCTTTCATTGGATTAGAAGCTATTCCCTTTGTTAGAATGCATTCTTTAGTCAAATAGATAGCTTAGTTTCTTCTTGCTCTTGTTAGGAAATTCCATTATAGTTGAGCTTTTCACTCTAATCCATAACCCCAATTGGCCTATTGTGCTTGATTAGTGATAGATAAAATGCACTATCAAAAGGATAAGTGGCAATACAATGAGTCATTGTTTTCCCACCATAGTATTCCCTTTGCCTATAATTTAACCTCTCCATTCCATTCCTACTACATCTTCTAAAAGGTTGAAAGCCTATTTTCTAATCTCCATGTTTGATTAGTTTATTATTGAGCTGCCATGTTGATTTCCCAACAATAGTGTAATTTTCCTCTATAGTAAGGTCATTTAGCTCAATCATTGGAGAATTAGTGATAAATATAGAGACCATAAGTTGCATGTCTAAATAGTGTATATGGTTGAGAGTTCATTGGGAAAAGCCTTGGATTGATAAGGGGATAGTTTATAGGTTATTTCAATAAGTACAAGTTTGAATTTGTTCAAATTTGGGGCAAAAATGGTGGTTCTAAATTGGGACTAGGATTAGCTAGCTAGTCTTAGTCCCTAACTTTCATTTGAGCCATCATACCATTTTTAATAGGACCTTGCCATTGTGGACATCATTGGGATAGCTTGACAAGGTCTATAATTTTTGTTAATTCCACTGTGTTTGTAATACAAATTTCAAGGTTATAAAATATCATTTATCCTCATATAATAAGCTTTGTTTGAAGCTATTATATGCATTGATTGAAGTTCAAATACGGGAGATATCATCAATTTATTGCCAAGCAATCTAAACATTGCATACTATTCTTCATGGCATATAATGGGAAATCATGTAGATAAGGTTAATGCATATCTTTGTTCCAATGATTAAGAACAATTTTCCAATGAAATCAAGCATATCCTTCATTCGAGCTCATGGAAACAAACCTTTTCTTAGAGTAGAATAAAAGTTGAAGCCATCTATGATATCACTGGCCACCTACCCATATCCACTTGCATTATCCTATATAGAGCCCACTGATTCTTCATTTGTGACAAGCTTGAATATCAATCTGAGAGTGTCAATCTCAACACACTAGTGAGGATGTGAGAGTGAGCTTATTCAATTTGTATCTACTTAATTGTTGAGACCTAAAACGGGCCTGACACTGGCTCTAGGCACTAGCCAGGCCTCTACTACTCACCTCAAACCACCCCACACGGCCTTGCGGTTAGAAGCGTCTAAGGGGTATACTACCCTAACATCTGATACAAAACACTTGCGTTTGTACAATTTGTAGTCCAATGGATAATCCTTTCCCACACTCCTCAGAGGGAGTCCCCAAACATATTGGTGTTATCCACCACGTAAGCACATATAAAGGGAGCACCCCTCAGCTAATTACTGAAGCTCCACTACAACTCTCCTATACCTCAGGGATTGGCCCCAAGATGCGCCGTAAACACATAGAACACATTCAAAACAAGCTCCACTCTTTTGATTGATCAATCGAGGAGATAATAGATAGTCCTCACTGAATATTTTTCAAAAACTGGACCACTAACCCTACAGCTTAGGGTACCTCACACTCTCAAGGTAGGCCATCACTCATAAAAACAAGTGCTATGCATCCACCAGGATGATATCATATGGTGTGTGTGCAATGCAATTGTGTATGACTACCGTGCTCAAACAAGTTTATTCATTAACAATCAACATTGTGAAAGTGTAAAAGCAATTCTTTTCATGTCTTTCTTCTAAATTGTGATTGTTGCATTAATTAAGGCTAGTACCGAGCCTTCTCATACTACTAGACTCCTTTAATTTTAGAAAACAACGTACCCTACATGACATGCATTATAAAACATCAGAATTTAGCATACTTTAAACACTCAACAACCCCCTTCTCCCTACCATTTAGAGTTATGTATTCGTTGGTAGGTTTAAGACGTATTTTTCATGTATTTTTCTTTCACAAAAGCAATAAAAACCCACTTTAACCTAGAGATAGGGATGAACTGAGATTGAACCTCATGCTTCAACTCTACCATACATTCACAAACACAAATCTTATTTTTTCCTATTTTTCAAATGCAAAAACTTATTTTTTATTTTTCTTTATTTTTTATTTATTTATAGATATTTAATAATATTTACTGATTTACTGGTTTAGATTAATCGATCTTACTAAGAATGATTTTCTTATCATATTTCAACCCATAGGAACATCATACGCACAACAAAACCCCCAAACATGCATAATTTCCCTTAAACTGCATAGTCGTGGGTTTTATGTGTTTGCATAAAATTATTGTACGACTGATTTTTCTTGATTACTTCAACATGGCTAATAAATTAGAGCATTGGAAGCCAAAGATAATCATTTCCAATCATTTCCAACCAAAATTTATCATAAAACGATGAAATCTACGACTTACTCATGAAATCGCACCTTATGACGTATGTATTTTGTAATTGGAGGCCCGCTCCTCAATAGCTATTGACAATCCTTCCAACCCCGATTTATGCTCTACACTCCCGCATCATCAAACGATCAAAATCTTTCATCTCAGTCCACCCCCTTCTCTCATACATTAATCCATAGAAACATGCAATAAGAGGAGAGAGGAGAGAGAAAGACTAAAATCAGATCTCTTTATTTAGTGCATCAATTTTGATCATTCTTGTGGCAATATAGGGTGAAGAAATCTCATGGCCTTCTTACTTTCTCCTGATTCAACTGATCCAAAAATGATAAAAATTTGGGAGGCACCAAAAAAACCAGCACCTCCCCCCCCTCCCCGACATTTCATAAACTTGTGGTTCATCAATTTCTACACTAAACCAAGCTTATTAAGCTTTAAACATAATAACTAGTTCAAATTTTTGCATGTTCACACTTGGCAAAGCAGTTTTTTTTCAAACGAAGGCCTGCACGAACTTTGATTCAAGATCCAACTAGACGGTCGACTTCGTGGCATCAAAATCTATAAAGTTTGCCTCTATTATACACTTTTCGGCTCTCGGATCACATAGTTGCTTTACAATGCCAAATCTTGCGGGGATTAAATGGGGAGTCAAACGGACTCTGATTGATGAACCAAGACTTGCATTGGGTTCCACGCATCGAACTCCATCTAGGCAAACTCCAACTCATTAATCCGCAACTATTTCGCTTGGCATGAAAATCTAATTTGTTACGGCCTCCCATGCTCTTTTTTGTTTCAAAATGGGCTCTAAAAATCCACTCTCACTGGCGACGGGATAGGGCAGCTCAACCCATCAAACTAAACGAACTAATCTTCACAAACAATAACCATAGCACAAAACAAAATAGCCACTCCAACACAAATTGGCAAAGAGAACTATCAAAGAGGTCATTCTAATGGTGGCCCTGAACTACCTACGTAACTTAGGATAATTGGACCAAAAACTCCTACTATAGGCGAGGACTCCTATAGCTTGGTCATCACAAATGTTCTTTTAACACATTGTTCTTTCAGAGTTTCCATAATCGAACATGTAAAAAGGAGAGAGCCAAGCATAGAGTGACCTAAGGAGAACTGGGCATCAGTCTCAAGTCCTGACTCGGTACCCAAGAACCTACCAAGCTCTCGCAAGGCAACACTTAATCCTTTTCTTTTCCGCTCACTTTTATTTTTGCTCCAACCTTCCTTGTTTCTTTATTTTGGCTAAATGCTACCCCAAGGAAGACAAGGCATTGGCCCTGGGTCTGACTACCTCATCCCACCCCAGAAACCTACCAAGCCCTCATAAGGCGATAATCAACTCCTTATAGAAATTTCCCTTTTTTTCTTTTCCATTTTAGGGGTTAGAACCCCTTTTTACACTGTCGAGACCTAAAACGGGCCCAACATTGGCTATAAGCACTAGTCGGGCCTCTCTATACTCAAAGAACACACCCCCTCAACCTTGTAGCGAGAAGCGTATAAGGAACATACTGCCCTAACCTTTATCATATATTTTGCATTTTTTTTGGATTATAGTCCAACGGTTAAGCCTTCTTCACAATCCTTAGAGGAAGTCCCTACACATAGATCGGTATAAAATACCTCGTAAAGCACGAACAAAAGGAGGCACCCTAACTAAATTCCATGGCCCCACTGCGGCTCTCCTCCTACACCTCGAGGATTGGCCCCTCGATGTGCCATTAACACAAATAACATAGGCATTACAAACTCCACTCTTATTTTAAAATGTTCCAAGAGATGAGATATTTCCTCACTTAATAATTTCCTAAGGAACCCGAACATCTAAACCTATAGCTTAGGTATCTCACAACTCAATGTGGGTTATATGTATAAGAAACCAATTGCAATGCATCCAGAAATTACACCATGTGATATGTGCAATGCATTTATGAATGGCCATAGTGCTCAAACATTTTATGTTTCATAAATCAGCATACTGAAGTGCAACAAACATTTATTTCCAACCATGATTCCAGCCTATACCTCATGTTGCATTGCTAAGGGTTAGCATCGAGCCTTCTCTTGTTGATTGACCCCTTTGAACTTAATTTATAAATGTCCTATATGGTATGCACAATCATATTGATCATCATTTCAAATTTTCTCAACAACTAATTAACATCAAAACCCCTCTTTCCCCCTATCATTTAGGTTACGCATCGTTAATAGGTGTAAAGAGTGGTTTTTTCACGTGTTTTTCTTGTAAAAAACTGTAAAAATGGACTTTAATATGAAGACAAGGCTGAGCTGAGGCTTATCCCTCATGCTCCAGCCATGCCATATATTTGCAAATATAAAGCATATTTTTTTCTTAATTTTTTAATGTAAAAAACTAATTTTCCTATTTTTTCATTATTTTTCTTCATTATTTCAATAAAATTTTTGCTTTTTTTAATTTATGAGTCGGGACTTATCAAAATCATTGAGAGTTGATTATATATTCATTTCTACTCCATATGAACCCAAAAATCACAACAAAACCCCTAAATTTTATCATTTCTATGAAAACTGCATAATTGCGGGTTTTGTGTGTTTTGAAAAGGCCGCATTTCTCCAAACTATCCTAATCCAAGAATATCAATGGGCTATATGCTACTGTACAATAGGTGCAAAGCTAAAGGGCAAACTGCAAAAGATTATCCTAGTCCAACCCCTGCAACTGAAAGTGTCACTGATAGTAGCCAACATGAGGTTCAAGAGTCATAGTTCTAAAGGAAAAGAATCCCCCAAAAAAACCTATGAAATTCAAACTACTAATAGAACCTGGGAATAGTTTAGTACAAAATAGTACAACATAGAGCACTCGAGTGCGATATAGGATTCTAAGGATAGTCTAGGAGCTAGACAATGAATGACTAAATTTTTTGGTTTTCTTCAATATTTTTTATAAATTTCAGCATTATCAATCAAAGGCATCCATTTATAAACAATTTCATCAAGCATCTTTCATGAAACAAATGAAATGATTGCTTACGCATAGATCCGATTTTGGAGGCGCATATTTAATGGTTGGGAGGCCATTGATCCTCTCTTCAACTCTGATCTATGATCTCCTTCATTATGCTTCCATTATTCAATCAGCTTCTTGCATCCATCCCCTTTCCCTTCTCTCATAGAATCACACATGTGAACAGCCATCAAGAGGAGAGAGGAGAGAGGAGAGAGAAAGACCAGTTTTTCAATTTCTTCACTGGGCAACCATTTTTTGATTAGCAAGTGGTAAAGAGGAGTGAAAAATTGGAGAAGATGATTGCCATGATCTATTGTATGGGTTGCTTACAGGCTGCAACCCCCCTCCTCCTCACAAATCGTCACAAGGGGACGACCGTTTTTTACACACCGCTTCAAAAAACACCCCCCCGCCCCCACAAAAAATTTTGGGGCCACGGGCCCTCTAAGGCCCATACCCAACTTTTTTCTCTTTAAATGTCCATTTCAACCTTTGAATTGCGGCTTCCCATATCTCTTCTGTCCGGTGCCCGATTCCAACTCTGGAAAATCTTGCCTGTTTGACTTGACATCTCGAATGGCTAGGAAGTGCTCTCTCTTCAATCCGATCGTCAAAAAAATTACTAAAAATCCACAACCACCGTAACGGCTAAAGTTTTGCATTTCCGTCTGCCTTGGTCTCTAAAAATTGTCGAACCTTCATGTTCTGCTTCCATCGGCTTGAAATTCTCGCATAAAATTTTGCATTAATCCGCTTCTTTTTTACACTTTTTGGATCTTTAAAAGCTGCTCTCATTGGTGACTACATGATAGGGTGACTCATCTCGTCAAATCCCATGAACTGAGCTACACAAACAACACCCAAAGAAAGTATCAAGCTACCACAAAAAATATACTCAACAAAGCACAAGAATAGCTCTCACCCTATCCTCTAATAGAATCAAGGCATGAGAATCCACGAGCGATAGGCCCAACATAATCTGATAGAAATGCAGAGTGAGTCGCTAACCAACTACTTTAACACGAGCTAGCTAAAAAGCCTATCAAAAAGGTCATCCTAGTGGTGGTCTGAACTACCTACCTAACTTAGGACAACTGGACTAGAACCTCCTACTAGGAGAGGACTCCTATAGCCTGGTCATCATATTTTTCTTGTAACACATTTACCTCCCAAGGTTTCCATACTCATGCATGTAAAAAGGAGGGAACTAAGCATAGAGTGACCCAAGGAGAACAAGGCATCGGCCTCAGGTGCTAACTCAGTGCCCAAGAACCTACCAAGCTCTCGCAATGCGACACTTAATCCTTTTCTTTCGCTCACTTTTATTTTTTCTCCAACCTTCCTTATTTTTTCCTTTTTTTTTTTACTAGCTACTACTGTAGGAAGACAAGGTATCGAACCTAGGTCTAGACTTGTCCCTAGGTACCTACCAAGCCTCCACAAGGCGATAATCAACTACTTGTAGAATTGTTTTTTCTGTTTTCCTATTGAGGGGTTAAAACCCCCTTTTACACACCTCTGTAAATTTTTCTATAGATATATTCAGCATTTGCTCTTCTTTGCTATTTTTGCAAGCTTCTCTAAGTGCCTCACACTAGCAAGTACTCCTAGGACAGCTACCTAGCAAGCAAGAAGGACAGGTCACAAGGACTACCTTCTATCACAGGTCTTTAATGCCTAACAATGTCCTAACAGGAGGTATACGACTACTCAAATCTTCCCCAGATATACCTAACCAAACCCTAGGACTTCATGCCTTGATTGCCAATCCCCACAAATGAAAGGAAAATAACCCCCACATACACATATAACATTGTTAGCTTAAGGGAAAAAATAAGAAGGCGACGATACCACCTCGAATGGCCACAAGAAGCTCTTGTGCAACAAAGACTCCCTCCATGCACTTCATCCAACATGTGTGATGCAATCAATAAAATAGAAAGCCATTAAACATACTTGCACCAAACTAACATGTGGCCCTCTTGGCCTAAAGAGATATAACATTTCACAACCAATAGAATGACCCTCTTGGCCTTATGAAATAAAACATTTTACTACCATTCAACACAATGCACTATTGAAATGATCCCATGGTCCTAACGTTACTCACCTAAGCACAAAATCGACCAAGGATAAGGCCTCTTAGGCCCTACACTAAGTGTGTCAACTTATTAGCTAACCCCCCTACATAAATAGCAAGGGGTATCCAACGAATATGACGATACACAATCCTATGCGTCCATTATAGAGGAGGAAGGTGCTCACTTGCTACCTAACTCATAACCCAAACTAACCATCGGCATTTGAAATATGATGTGTCAGTAAGAAGACCCCAAAGTAATCTAGGGCTAATGTTAGGAGCTAATTGTAGGAGCTCCCCTAGACCACAATTGAAAAATACTCTTCTATGAAAGCATAGTTAGTCAGGGAATCCGCAAAGCAATTCCATTGTTGAGGAACTAATTGACAAGTCACCGTCTCAAAGATATGCAACATATCCAAGGCTGCACGATGATACATCCGTAAGATGGGATCCCACACACTATAGGTCCCATTTAGTTGATTGATTACTAACTATGAGTCACCTTTAGCCAAGAATTAGCAAATACCACCACATCGGACTATATACATTGGGGATCTTCAATGACCATACCAATGCTCGCATTTTTAGCGAGCCCTCTAGAAGCTCCATTAAAATGCAAAGTATAAAACTGGGCTTCATTGATAGGCCACGCTATACTAATCAGCTCAGTCGTACTTATGATAATCAAAATCAAGCCGAGAGAGAGAATGTATAGCAGGCACAATCCCCCTTCTTTGCTGAACTCGATAGGAATGCTAGTCAAAAGTCGTTGACAATGGTGGTAGTAGACCTTAATCTCCCACATAAAGGATCCATCTTGCCACTCAGTAATCTGATACCCTTTGCTCCACCAGATCACTCAACCTTGGTGGTAATGTTGTCAAGGTAAGAATGCTCTAGATAGGGAATGATGCTTCCCATCTGCTCGTCGTGGTACCTACTGCACGTTAAAGTTGAATCCTAAAGAACCTACACATAGGCACCAAGCCCAACGTCAGCCCTTACACATAATAAGGCTTCAGCTTATTAAAGTTAAATTTAGTCTTAAACTCTACCCTCTGCAAATCTGCTAAAAGGGTTGTAGAGCCATTCTTTCCTAAACATACAATCTTGTATGGTACATCCCATTTGGGTTCTAATTTTCTTGGAAAGAGCTCCTGATGAGGATCATAATACAACACCAATTGACCTTTCACAAATTTGTAATTCTTAGCCTGAAGATCATGAAGGGTTTTCATTCTCATCTTCCCTACTTCTTGATGTAGTAAAGCTTGCAACCGAATCTCATCAAGATGTACCAGAGACGTATGCCATTTTTGTAACGCTTCTTCCTCTCCCAATGAATGATTGAGGGCAAAACGCATAGTGGGGAGCTCTATTTCTAATGGCAAAACGCACTCCTCCCCATACACTAGCTTGTTTTCCGATACTATCATGGAGGTAATTTTGTTATTAAACTAGATCTTCAAAAGTGTAAGGAGGATGGAAATTTTATCCCCAAAAATCCATCTATTGGTGGGGTGAAGGCTAGAAGGTTCCTAGGCTTTCATGGAAAGCTTGATAAGATTAACTCTAGAAATGGGAGTTCAACCATTAAATATAATCAATGGAAATCCCTACATAATGGAGTTATGGAATCGTGCTAATAATGGATAGACTCAGAACAAAAAAGCCAAATTTTGAAAAAAAACTAGATAAAATATTCTTCTATTGTGATATAATTGATTAAAAAGATTATGATCTCAAAAACTTCAAAGAAAAATTAAACCTTTTCAAAAAGGCAATGACAAAAGCTTGGGGTAAACAACACTTCACTCACTATATGATAAGAAGTTCTTATGTTTATATGGTAAGAAGTTCTTATGTTTGCATTATCAAGAAAGAACAAAATACTTTAGGCACACAAGACATGAAGGAGGAAGAGTCAAAGCAAACAGTCAATTGTAGGTCTTTCAATGATATTATCTATAAATTTGGCATAAATTCAAGCTTAAATATACAACCACATCATACAATACATCATCCTTGCCAAAAACCATACAAATGGTTACACAAAAAAGGAGAGAGGGATATCAAAGCTCTTGTGCAATGTAAACTAAACAAAGAGAAGGCAATCAAGGGTTTTAAGAAACCCTTGATTCTTGAAGATCTTTCAATATGTCTCTGTTGTAGAGGAATCCTTGGATTCATTCCACTCAATAAGGCCTCTACATTTCAAAAACTCTTACTTTCTATAGCCTAGGAGAAGCTTCAAATATATTGCATCTCTCACATGGCTAAGTAAATAGGAGATAAGGACTCCAAAGTATCCATCTCTAGACCCACTATAACCAGGCATGTAGCCAAAAACCCTTATGCCTTCTTCCTTCTCTACTAAAATTATCTTCTCAACTCTATTGAAAAATTCGGATCCAATGACTTTGTAAATAGCTTTTGAAGCCATCATTAGCGAACTTAGAGATCTTGAGAATCTATTGTGATAAATTGCAATAGTTTGATGATTTAAGCTTCCAATATAGTGGCCAGTTCTTGACTTGTTTCAAGCTTCAGTGCCCTAGAGCCCTTGTCTCTTCCAATAAAGTTATCATGATGTTCAATTTCAATTTGTATAAGAAAGAGAAAAGATTTCCTCATGCTTCATTCCACTCAAACAGACAGGTAAAAGATAGAAGGTTCGTCAATGGCAACAGTCTTTCCACCATTGCATTGATAAATCTTCGATAATATTCCAATGATGACCAAAAGTTGTGCACCTCTTTTCGAGTACGTGACGGGCTCATAGAGACTATAACCTTTATCTTTTCAGGTTCAATTGCAATACCAACTGAACTAACTACATTTCCAAGTAACAACCCATAAAGTATTCCAAGTATACACTTTCTAGGGTTAAGAGCAATGCAGAACTGTCTACAATGCTCAAAACATTTCCTCAAAATAATCAATTGTCGCTCCCTTGTGATGGCTGCCCCTAGATCATCAATAAAGAATTTTAACTCCTCTGGGGAGATATCACCAAAGGACTTATCAGTTGTTTGTTTCCAAGACCCAAGCACATTACATAGACCAAAGGCCATCACATGATATGCAAAAGGTACCAAAGACAGTGATAAATGTCATTTTTGTAAAATAGCTAGTTCTCACAACAAACAAAATAACTGGAAATTCATGAAATGCACTATACTTGCAAAGAAATACAAGAGATACACCATGTTTGCAAGGAAGCCATAGCCAAGGTAGCTAGGCATGAAATTATACTGCCATGAAAGGTTGAGAATCATAGATGAATGCTGCAACATGAATACTCACCTCATGTCAAGGTGGGACATGGTATATACCCCATATCTTGGTGGCTAAGAGCATGCACCCTCTTAGTTGGTGGGAGGAAGGAACCTCAAAGCATCTATTGCTTGAAAAGGGCAAAAATATCCTTCACATGTTGCATCTCCACGTTTTATACTTAACCCTAGCCTACCCTAGACTAAGGTAACTTATGCTTTATTACAAGCCATCCTGGCCTAAAAGAGCTTTGTCCTCAAAGCTAAATAGGGAACAAATTACAAGGATGATTACAAGGATAGCTTGAAGTATTTGGAATCATGTTGAAATAAAGCTCCATGTTGATGATTACAAGGATAGCTTGAAGTATTTGGAATCATGTTGAAATAAATCTCCATGTTGATGAAGATCAAAGAGGTTGATGAAGAAGGACCATATAAATGGAACAAACTACTGTAAACTGTCCAAAACAAGCTGTAGTACAAAATTAGCCATATCTTGAGCTAGAAGTGGTAGATTTCCATGTGTGATATATAGAAATGTAGAGGACAACATGTAGTATCCATCCATGCCTTCAAAATAGAATTTTGATTATTATAAGACAATTTAGCTTCTCACATAAATTTAATACAGCAAATTGTTTACTGCCATGTTTATGAACTGTCCTCTTGCTTAAGCCATGGAAATTATAAGCTATCTCCGCTATCTTGAAAGGAGACTCAAAGGTTAGGAACTCTTACGAGCTACTAACAAAGTATATCCCTTGCCTTGAGGACGAGCGGGATTGGATGCGTGTGCTTGCCACCATCAACCTATCATTCTCAGATGATGAAGAGAATTATAAGCAGGCTGCAAGGATAGTTGGTGAGTTTTGTGAGAAGTCACATCCTCTCAACTTCCAAAGGGTAAGACCCTACCCTTATTAGTACCACTTTGTATGATGACCAAGAGCCCTAGCTGATAGCCAACACCTATCCCTTTCCACATTCTATCTAACAAACTCAAACTCTAGGGGATTCTTGAATACTTGACAAGAGAGCTAGCAAGTAAACCAACTACCAATCTCAAACCCCTCAAGGATCTCATGGACGAGCCAAAGTGGTAGTGGACCAAAGGGCACAACTTGAACCTAATGTACAATTGGGCACTGATCATGAACAAGAAGAGGGTTGAGACTAGAAGCCTAGGAGATGATGAGCAGTCAAAAGATAACAATTCGTATGACAAGTATGAAGACTGCTACTCTACAGATGAGGAAAGTGAGAAAGAGACCAAGACAATAGAGTATGGCACGGATGACAAAGTGATTGAACAAATACAAGTAGACTCCGAGCCATGGAAAGCCAATGTCTTTAGAATCGAAAGAGGAGTCTTCATAACAAAATGCAACTGTACTTGGTTGGACCACCTAGGGGTGATAGACTACGAGCAAGTTGGATTAGTTCAACCAAGTACCACACCACTCCTTGGTACAAAAATCAGCCTCAAAGTTGCAACACTAGGGGAAACTCCTTCTAGAAAAGGTTGTGAGTTTAACTCCGAGTCGGAAATGAGCTCTGAGAGCAACCCAAAAGAAGTGTCCTGAATACCTAAGGCCAAACGCATCAAAGGGGACTTGCCAATCCACCTAGCGCACAAGTAGTTGAAGGAGGACAAGAGGAAGCAACCAAGGGGATTGGAAACTGAAGAGAAATGGAAGCCCCAAGACCTATCTAAGTGCTTCATAAAGTTCAAAAAAGGCGACAGGGTAGTGATCTTGTTAGGAGCTAAGAGGCAATGATAGGCAAATGAACCAATGGAAGGGCCTGCTAAGGTCAAGGAAGCCAACTTGGCAAGGGGAGGGGAAAAACCTCAACCTATTTTCATAGCTAACAACCTGATGAAGCAAGAGGAGGCTGATCTCATTATTCTCCTACGAGAGTACATAGATGTATTTGCTTGGTCCTTAGATGAACTCAAAGGAGTCAATCCAAGGGCTGTGACCCATAACATCCCAATGACTCCTAATGCAACACCTGTTAAATAGCTGCCATACCCGATGAATCCAAAGCATGCATACGCTGTCAAGGAGGAGATAGATAAGCGATTGAAGGCCAAGTTCATCCAGGAAATCGAGCACACAGAGTGGGTATCACCCATAGTGATTTCCCTGAAGAAGAACATAAAAATTTGACTATGCATAAACTATAAAAAGGTTAATTCTGCAATAAAGAGAGATAACTATCCACTACCCTACAGTGAGCACATACTCGAGAAAGTAGTGAGAAGAGAGGCCTAGAGTTTCCTAGACGGTTCTCAATTTATATCCAGGTGTAGGTGCATCCTGACGATAGGCATAAAACAACATGTGCAATGGAATGGGGCACGTTTGCCTATATAGTCATGCCATTTGGGTTGACGAATGCACTAGCTACCTTTCAACACCTCATGTGTACCATCTTCAAAGACATGCTTAGGCAAGAATTGGAGGTGTTTCTTGACAATCTATGCATTCACTCCAGTTGGAGGGAGCACCTAGATAAACTTCATGTAGTCTTTGAGTGGTTTAGGTTGTATAACCTCTCCTTGAACCCCTTGAAGTGTTAGTTCTGGGTGAAACATGGATGTATCCTAGGGCACATGGTATCATTGACTTCTCCAAAGCCAGAGCCATTGTCAATTTACCACCACCCATGAACTATAAGGGAATTCAGTGCTTCCTGAGACACATAGGGTACTGTTGGTGATTCGTTTTGAACTATGCATTGATCGTTAGGCCCCTTTACAAGTTGTTGATCGTATTCAAGTGGACCGAGGAATGCCAACATGCCTACCAAGAACTAAAAAAGACTCTCATGACCACACCAATTCTACGAGCCCCAGATTGAAACATAACATTTCATGAGCACATTGATGCCTCAAAATTTGTCGTGGGAGCTCTTTTGTGCCAACCTGGTGAACATAATCTCAATTATCTTGTGAGGTTTGCTAGCAGACAACTCATGGATATAGAGATGAATTACTTCACAATGGAAAGGGTGTTGAAAGATATGACAAATGATGTATGCTCCAGGAAGAGATGTCTTGTATCCCACATGCATAGTGAGGAGAGTGGAGAAAGGTCAGAGACTATATAATGATGTACTTGGTTTACTTTTCAATGCAATGTCATAGTACTTTTGTCCTTCAATCAAGTGTCTATGTCATTGACTTACACACAAGATTTTGTTTATGAGTCCAAGCCTCAATCTTGGAACCTAATTCACTTGTGTGACAGTTGGTCTTGTCTGTGTCCATCTTCCATCCTCCATAGCTCATGCCATGCTCTAGATCCACATCTTTTGACATGGTATCAGAGCTCAGCTGAGCATGGCCCAACTTAATCTAGCTATCCTCTATGCTCTCTTGAGCTTTCTTAACTTCAATCCAACTCAATGCTAGCTTATCATCTCATTTTCAGCTCTACCTTCATTCTAGCTTTCATGGCTGCCATAGCCAGAACAGTACCTACCCTACTTTGAGCAGCTAGATCTTCTAAAGGAGGCCATATCTTTTCAAAATTTATTCTAAGAACATCTTCATTAGCTTAGGGGCTAACTCCCTATCACTTCAAATTCCAACATTGAGATCCAGTTACCCTGACATTACACAAATTCAAGCTCGCTGACAAATCTGCACCCTGTTCTGGTCACACCGTTTGGGCTCCCGATATGCAATGTGATTCTTCCTAAAAGCATGGGGTAAAGGAAGGCTACCATATGGACTATCTTCACCTCAAGTTGCATGAAAAATGGTTCCGTGTATGAGTTACATGACCTTAGAAATCAATCACCTATCTGCAACCCTAACTATGGAAGCCATAGCCAATCTCACTCAAGTTCATCCCCACTTCATTTTCCCACTCCTCTTAGCTCGCTGACCCAATGCCACTCTAATTTGAGTGTAAACGTAGTTCCCAGCAAGAGCAACACTTCAAATCAACAAACAAGAAGCAAATCAAGCACCGACATTTAACACTAAGCTCAAAGAATAGTATCCATTGATACTCAACTAGTGTCAGTTTGACACTGATCTTCTTGTGTCTCTTGACACATTGAACTACAACTATAAAAGGTAGCACTTCAATGACTATGAATATTAACAAATTCAAAAGTCTAAAAACTCAACTTGCCACTCTGAAGAAGACAATAGATAAAGATGAAGTCGGTGTTGTACTCCTTGCTAGTGTAAACCAAGATCCTTATGAAAATCATCTCTACTCTCAACAATGTACCTAATTTGTCATAGAAGGACATTGAGCACTCTCCACTTGATGAAGAAACTAAACATAAAAATAAAGGTGCAAAGGGAGCTATCTCAACACAGAAACATAGTCTATTGACCAAAGGAAATTATGGAGCAAAGGGCCGAGGCCGAGGATTCAACTCTAATAAAAAAGATTGAATGACATGTCATTACTGTGGTAAGACTGGCCATATAGCCAGTGAATGTTTCCACTGTAAAAGAGCACAATAGGTGTAGAATGGTAACCATCATAAAAATCAGTTCATGAATGACGAAGATGAAGAAGATGCTTCCGCCATCAACAACAACTCTAACAGATTGTTTTGAAGAAATTAACTTTCCCATAGTTGATCTTATGTTTTTCCATAGAGAATTTTGTTTCCCTTAGTGAATTTGCTTGTAAAACAAAACCCTTGCTAAAGATGTAAAGTTTCAAGCTTTATCTTGACTAGGCTACCTATGAGCTAGTCTCCTAGGCCATGTGATCATGTAGGGGGCAACAAGTGTAGGAACTCATCATTTGAGGGGGGTGTTGAAAGATATGACTGATGATGTATCCTCCATAGCTCATGCCATGCTCTAGATCCATGTCTTTTGACAAAGGGAAGGCCTAGCAATGGTATTCGTTGTAAACAAGTTTCGTCATTACCTTTTGGCTACGTCTCCTTTGTCTTCTTTGTTAACCATCAAACCTTGCTTTATCTAATGAACAAACCTTGCACTATAGGGTGCATAGCTAGGTGGTTACTTATGCTTCTAGAATTTAACTTCTCTATGGTTGTGTGCAAGGGTAAGTAGCATTACATGGTATACCATATGTCCCGCATACCCTGTTGAGAAATGACAAATGATGTATACTCTAGGAAGATCGTGAATCCCATATGCACAGTGAGGAGAGTGGAACAACCCAACTTCTATAAAGCATTGTACTTTAAGTGAACGCACCCTACGTTCAGCGAAATCCCCATCTACCTTTATAGCCCTGTTCGTCCCCCTGAACTATCCAATTTTCCTTTTTACCTACCCTTGTTCCGATGCACGGTTTTTGAGTTATTAATTTTTAAGGATTTTGCGTAAATTAGACCGTTTTCCATGTGAACGCGTATTTCTTGCTTTGCAACCATGATCTGACATCATCGCCCTGACAACCACTTTCCCCTTGACATTTTTCCTTTTTACTCAGTGTCCTTCTGCTGCACGATTTGTCCAATATTAATTTTTGCGGTTTTTCGGGACCTTTTCGTGCGTCTTTTTGATATTTTTCCATGTGAACCTACCTTGTTTGCACCGGAACTCCAATTTGACTTGACAGTCGTGTCCACGCACCTTTCCCTACAGTTTTTCTTTTTTCTCCCCCCTATTCCGACTTCTAAATTTTTAATTATTAAATTTTCAAAGTGTTTATACGTGTCTTTTTGGTGTTTTTTACATGTGAATGCCTTTGAACCCTACCGGAATTGTGTTTTAACATGACAGCCCTGTGCCACCCCATCCCCCGCACATTTGTCATTTTTGCTGCCCTCTATTCCGGTGAACCGATCTTCTGTTATTAATTTTCGACCGTATCTGCATGTGTCCTTTTTATGTTTTTCCCATGTGAACGCGTCCTCTCACGGTCGAAACTGTGTTTTAACATGATAGGGTTATTGGGCGCGTTCTTTTGCACATTTTTCCTTCTTTCTGCCCTGCATTCCAGCGAGCGGATTTTCCAAAATTAATCCCTGTATGTATTTTCAGGGCCGTTTTTTGTGTTTTTTGCATGTGCACGTCCTTTATTCCCCCCGGAACCCCCGTTGACCTTTTTCCCTATCTTTCCCCTGCCGTCTGGTACATTTTTTCTTTTTACATCATTTCGTTTCGACGATTGGATTGTGAGATATTAATTTTTCTTTATTTGGACGTGTTTCGCGCGACTCGTCTCACGCGTGAACGCCCGCATTTTTGGTTTTACACGCCTTGCCATGCCCGATCACGTACGCGTACCCCGTGGTGACGTCCTGATGCCGTTCCGATCCCGCTGCTGTAAATTTTTTTACCCCGCCTTGCGCATGCGCACGGGACGGGGGCACACCTTTCTTTTAATTCCTTTATTTATTATTTTAACACACAGAAACAAAATTTTTATTATTTTTCAAAAAAAAAATCTTTATTATTTAAAAAATTATAATTTTACCCCCCTCCCGCATCCGTTCCAACCATAACCCCCCCCTTTCCTCTTCTCTCTCTCTTCTCTCTCTCTCTTCTTGTTCTTTTTTTTCTCTCTCCTCCCCCTCCCTCTCTCTCCCCGTAACTCCCTCCCTTCCCTCCCCTCCTCCCTCCACCCTCCTCCTCTGCTCTCTCCCGCTCCCTCTTCTCCTTCTCCCCATTCATCCTCTCCATCCTCCTTCTTCTCCCTCCCTTCTCTCCCCTCTCCACCCTCCGCCTGGCATTCTGGCCGCTGCCTGTCCGCAGCCATCGCCGCCTGTTGGAGTTGCGCCCGCGTTGCTCCCTCTGCCACCCGCCTGGTGCGGCATTGACGCCCGTTGCCCCGACTCTAGCGCCCGCCGCCTGGGCTCTGACCCGCTGCCGGATTGGCCGTCGCCGCTGTTGACGCCCGCCGCCGTCTGGGCTCTGAACCGCCGCCCCGCCTCTAGTGCCCGCCGCTTGGGCTCTGAACCGCTGCCAGGCCCTCCTCGGCCTCTCCCGCCACCCTGCTGCCTTCTTCCTCCTCCTCCTCCTCCTCCTCCTCCTCCTTCCCACTAACTTAAGGTTAGTTCGACTAACCTTATTTTTTTTACTTAATTAACTTTAATTACTCACACTAATCATAATTAGCTTAAACTAACCCTCATTTAGTTAGGCTAACCCTAACTAGGTTACACTAACCCTAGGTTCCTTAACCCTACCTAGGTTAAACTAACCCTAATGTAGTTAGTCTAACCCCCTAGGTTCAACTAACCCTAGTTAGGTTAGTTAACCCCCCCAATTAACTAACCCCCTAGTTAGTTTAACTTAACTATGGTTCGCTTACTAACCCCCTAGTTAGTTTCACTCAACTATAGTTAGTTTACTAAGCCCCTAGTTAGTTTAACTCAACTATTGTTAGTTTACTAACCCCCTAGTTAGTTTCACCCAATTGTAGTTAGGTTAACCCCCCCTAATCCACTAACCCCACTTTGGTTAGACTAACCCCACTCTGGTTAGGTTAACTCCCCCTAGGTCAAACTAACCCTAATTTAGTTAGACTAACCCTAACCCTAGGTTTCACTAACCCTACTTAGGTTAGTTAACCCCCTTAGGTTAGTCTCCACTGACTTGCCTTAGTTTACTTACCTGATTTTGCCTAACCCAGACTAACCTAGTTCCATTTGACTAACCTGACCTCACCTAGCTTAACTTATATGACTTACCCTGACTTCCATGCCTTAGCTGACTTAATTTGACCTTACTTACCAAACTCAGCTGATTTTCCTGATTTAACTGATTTACTTAATTTATAAATTCATTTCCATTCAAAAAAAATTCCAAAAAAATTCTAAAAATTCCCTTCACTTTTTGTAAATTTTTGGAAAATTTTCAACTGAAATTTCAACCCCCAAAATTACAGAAAATTAAATATTTTCCAATTTATTCAAAATTACCTACACAAATACAAAAAATTCATTTCAAATTAGTAAAAAATACATAAATTTTTTTGAAAAATTCTAGAAAATTCCACCCACTCCCTGACATTTTTCCATTCATTTTTCACTTTAAACTATTTTTATATTCGGTACCCCTATTTCAAATTAACAAAAAAATAATTTAAAAAAAACAAAAAAAAAAACACCAAACAAACACCACACAAACACCACTTCACCATAAAAATCCCCATGTTATTTTCATACCCTAAATTGTGGATATTTCCTAACTGGCTGAAATTTTCTTTTTACTTCATCCCATATCCATCTTTAATTATTCTTCCTTTTGAAAAAAAAACAAAAAAAACAATAAATACACAACCATATACAATTTATTAAAAAACAAATCCAGAAAAACACACATAACTCCAATCACCATACATAATACTCTCTAAAATACCAAACAAACCCAATATACAATTAAAAAAACAAAAACTATCCTAATACATCATAATAAAATTAAAAATCATACTCAAACTCAACACATCCACTAAGGTGTTGTCTTTGTTGTTCAGTTAGTGGTCTTTACTTTTCTTTTACTGGATTCATTCCTTTTGGGGGACTCTTCCGTGCGCCTTCAGGCCATTGCATACACACCTCTTCCAGGTATTTATTTTATGTGCTTTATTTATTTTCATTTTTCTCTTAATCACAAATTAATTATTAAAATGAACTCTTTATTCACCCACATTTTCCATGCGCATTCGCGCTACACACACAATTTCATAATAATAAAAATCAACCAGCCGTTCACTTTGCACGCGCTACGTGCGCTTAAGAGGCACTTTAATTTATAATAAAAATGAACCAGCCGTCACAAGAGCACGGGCTGGCAAAAAAGTGCTCCACATCACTCTTATTTTTTAATTAAGGAATTTGCATTTAGAGACCCAGTCTGGGCATCGAAGTTCGGGTTGCGTCAAAGCACCGTTTCAACTTAATAATTTGTAATTAACATTTTAAGAAGGAATCGTCGTTTTCTTATTAAGGTTTATAACCTAATAAAATGTCACCCATTGTTAATAAATTATTCCAATGCACCTTTCATTAAATTAATTCCCCCTCACTGCACTTATTTTCCCTTTTTAATGAACTCGCTTCGTGGGATGGGCACGTAAAAGTCTATTAGTTGACACTGATGGTCAAGTTATGGTCCAGTCTTGATGTCCGTTTTTTATGATAGTCTGATTTATCCATGTGTTACGATTACGGGTACGGTGTGTAGTTTTTTTCTTTATTGCCTAATACGAGGATTTGGGTGCTTGCATGTTGCATCGCATGAAGCTTTCGGTCGCATATGTGTAGAGGTCATGCCAAAATTTTTCTAGGCTGTGTATTGTCTGGGGTGGTACTTGGGTTAGTTATGTCTATATTTGTATAAGTGTCCTTGTTTTGGATTGATTCCTTTTTTATCGTCTTTTGGTTGTCTTACTGGCATTCTTTGTGACTATCTGTGTTGTGGTGTGTGTTTACCATCTGAATGGCGCCTCACTCTCCTCCCCCTATCCAGTATGTCCCACTAGTCAGTAGGGATTACTCTTCCCTACTCACTTTTGAGCCTCTCACGAAGGCGGGACTTGCAACTTTCGTGGCTGCCTCCTTTCCATTGCTTCCAAAGGATCCATCGATGTGTGATGAGTTTCTGGCCTCCTACAGCAAAAAGTCGGGACTGGTACAGGGTAATTCCATGACTTTGACACCTCGAGGCCTAGGGAAGGCTCTGTCTCTTCCCTACAAAGGTGAATCCTTTGTTACAACTCGCCAGCTTTTCTCAAACGAAGAGATTTTGAAGCTGTTACAAAAACAGACCAGGGAAATTCTGAATGTTAAGAAGGTGATCAACTCTTAAGGAGTTTCTTTTTCCATGATCATCACTGATCGTGTGTGAAAGTTGGTCTGTCTGTTCCTCCAAGACAGGTTTATAACTGCAAAAACGCCATTCCATTACTTGTCCAAAGAGCTCTTTACAGCTTCAAGGATGGTGTTAAAAGGAGTGGCTATTGATTGGAGTACTTACCTACTCACTAAGATAGATCAACATTTCATCAAAGTTACCAGGGGCAATGTTGCCAATGTCACCTATGGATCGTACTTGTATGCCTTCTTGACCTACTCAGGTTTACAGAAGAGTGTGCCTCCACCTCCTCCATCTGATCCAGTACCTCCTCCTCCACCTTCAGATGGGTCAGAACCAATTGATATAGAGGATTTGGATTCTCCGTCTCCCCTGGTCATACAACGTAAACGCTTGAAGCGGGTAGCAGAAAAAGCTCCTTCAATTCTTCCTTCCGTGCCCATTCCTGCTACCTCTAGTAGTGATCTCCCTACTTATCTCACATGTAACAACTTGTTCAGAGCACATCGAGAAGGTTCGTTGGATATATCAGACCCCTCTCACTGAACAGTCTAGTCTCGGGAGATGCCATTCCTTTCCTATGTAAAGACATTTAGAGTTCCATTGAACTGTCAGTGACAGCCTGTGTTCAACATCTGTACGCTTCCTTTTATGAAGAATTGATGCAGTCTAAGGATCAGTTGCATAAGGCAACATCCGAGTTAGCCTCTGCTAAGGATACCCTGACAGATTTGTTCAAGCAGATGGCGCAATAAACCCAACTGATTGAAACCCAAAGAGATGATATATCTTCTTTAAAGATTCAGTTAATAGAAGCTCAGTCAGAGGTCACTAAAATCTCAGAGGAGAAGGAGAGAATGTCCAAAGAAGCTCAAGAGTTTCAAACTCTTTTAGATGCAAAACTCTCAGCCTTACAAACTGCTCATGACACAGTGGAATCACAAGCTTCCCAAATCAAGCAGTTGCAAGATCAACTGGCAAAGTCACGGTCTGTTCCTCCAAGCCCTAATGTTCCCTTGATCCCTTCTTTCTCACAGCAGGACTTGGCAGTTCTTGAGAGACACGCTACCTTGTGTCCTCTCTTCCAAGATAAAGTGGAAAGATTGCAGTCCAGGATGGATCTGCTATGGTCTACATTTGAGCAATTCCAGGAATATGTTCCTCCGGACCATTCTTTCTTTGTCCACTATCAATTACAGAAATTGGCCTTCTACATGAAGCTTTCCACGATGGATCTTCCTCTTCCAGAGGATGGTTGGAGTGGGGCTTGGTCTCCTGAGTTGCTGACAGAGGTGGTCCGTATGGTGTTTGAAGATTCTGTCACGACCAATATCATGTTAATGTCATATATGTATCTCCGAGGAGACTTGTTGATTCCAGATGAAGTGGATATGGCCTGGTATATGGGAGACATGGTTTTACAAGCTGTTTTGTATGTCAACCATTTGGAGTTGCGAATAGATGACATGTTTCAGAGTTACTCCTCCAAAGCAGCTATTTGCCTTGATAATTCCTAGCATTCCATGATTGATTATGTGGTCCTGAATCAATGACAGAACACAGCCCCTACCTATGTACAGAGCACTAACCAACTGAGGGTGGATCTCTTAGCTTATCTTTTCAAAAATAATCCATTTGATTTTACTTTTTTTGATGCCTATCAGAGAAGATCTATCTTAGGTCCTTCTGTTCCTACCCTACTGTATTACCAACAAATGGCTCACCGTTATGATATATATATTTCCCTCTATCAAACCAATTCCACAACCATCTTACCCCTTCTTTTCCAATCTCAATCTTTTCCTCAAATTCCCATATTTACATACTGCTCTTTTCTCGAGGATAGAGTATTTTTCCCTTCTCCACCATGTCCTTCTCCATCCATTCATGTACCTTCTACCTTTCCTATTTATCAATTAACACCTTTCCTAAGTGATTCCCTAAAATTTTCAGCCACTCCTTCTTTAAATTATTCCTCCTTTTATGATTTTGCCTACCCATCTCTTCATCCACTTTTACTTATTCCACTTCCATCTCCTGCCACTTCTATCTCTCAACCCCCTCAATCAGTTAGTGAATATGACGGGTTTGATCATCGGATTTCCAGAAGAAGGGGATGGAGCTCCAATGATTCTCTTACAGGACCTCAGATAAACTGGCCAATAATTCCAGGAGATTGGACAATTGCTAGTCAAGCATACCAGAACTATCTTCATTTTGCTCATCAATATTCATAGTCTCTGGATCCTTCGGTGAGATTGACAGCTCATTTTGCTTGGTATCTAGCATACATGCATATGCATTCCCATAATGATCAAAAGGCCATTCCAAAACTTTGTATGAATGTCAATGTGAATATTGACTCCCACCAGTTGGATGTCTTGTATTTTCACGCCTTATGTCTCCCTAGCAGATACCTTGTTTTGCTCGAAAGGATGTGCTGCTTGCAGTTTTTTCAGAATCCTCCCAAGACATTTGTAGATGAATCCTTCTCCATGGATCGATTCTGAAACTACCAAGCTTTTAAAAGGGATCATCTTCATTGATGCCTTTGTAATGTATTTTGGAAGCTTCTTAATGATAGATCTCTTTTTGGAGGTGTCATTCAGATGGTTGTGTTAGTGTTAGTGTATGTGTTGTTTTAATTGTATGTGATGAGTTCGTGTTGGTTGCGAATATTTGTTCGAGTGTTAGTGTTAGTGTATGTGTTGTTTTAATTGTATGTGATGAGTTCGTGTTGGTTTGCGAATATTTGTTCGAGAGCTATTTTCAAAAGATTGTTGGTCTATGAAAAGCCTATGGTGGAAAGCTGAAGAGAACCTCTTATATCCTTTACAAATTTGTTTTGGTTTTTAAATGATTAATCAGATGAGTTAATGAATAATGAAGTTTTCCTTTAGTAGTTTTTTCTATCAGATATAGGTGATAAGTTGGGGTCGTGTTTTGGCAAGATTATTGAAGATCTGAAGGAAGATCCAAAATTGAGCTCTTTAGTAAACTTATATTCTTATTTTCCTTAGGTCGCGAGGACGCTTCCTTTCTAAGTGTGGGGATATGTTGAGAGTGGAAAAAGACTGAATTTTTGACTGATTTTTGTCGTTTTTGAGGTCTGAATGATTGACTTTTGGTGGATTTAAAGTGATGTATGGTTATTAATGGAAGTGTTTGAGAGTGTTTTGGATGATATTGATTATGATTTGAAAGTTCATGATGATTCTTAGTGGAGATATAAGGTTTTGTGATGTTCTGATAGGTTCTGATTGGTTCTGTATACCTTCTGTTTTGTTCCGATTGTCTTCTATATGAAGCATAGATTGATGATTGATGAAGATTGAGATCTTTTGGAAGCCTATTGAATAGTTTTTGATAGTTTGGAATGGTTTGAGTATAAGTTACGAAGTTTTGATGACCTTCTGTAACCTTCTGTAGATCTTTTGTAGAGCTTCTGTCTCTGTTCTGTAACTGTACTGTAGCTGTTCTGGTACTGTACTATGACTGTTCTGTAGACCTTCTGTAGGTGTTCTGTAGAATGTATGTGTGACTTTGGGAAAGTTTTCTAACCTTTGGAAAGGATGAATCTAAGTTCAAAAGAGCTAAAACAGGTGGAAGAAACAGCTGCTAAAGACTAAAGAGAAGACTAAGTGACAGTGACAGTAGTGAGCTGTGAAAAGACACTGTAGTGGCTCTGGTGACTCTTCATATCAGACATACCTCTTGGGAGGTGCATCCACGACCTAAGAAAGATTATTGAGGGTTATTATGAGAGCATTGTAGTGAGGATATGATGTACTATTGATGGAGAGAGAGACAGAGAGAGTCAGAGATAGTCAAATCTATCGAAACAATGTAATTGTATATGAGAGATTGAGAGAGAGAATTATGAAGATATTGAAGATGAATAATATGTGATGTATTTCCATTCAAAGATGGTGTATTCCTTTGTGTTCTTTGTTCTATTGATGGATTTTGTGAAGGTGTTGGAGAATATGGTTGATTCTATCAAATCCATGGGAGAAATCTTCTATGATGCTGCGTGAAGAATTGCTGTTTTCTTTGTTTTGATGATCAAAAGAATGAAATAAAAGCTTGTTGATGTTACAAGATAGATTTTCTTGTAAGAGAATTCCCTTTTCCTTGGTGTTCCTCTTGGGGCTCCACACACACACACACGAGAGAGAGAGAGAGAGAGAGAGAGAGAGAGAGAGAGAGAGAGAGAGAGAGAGAGAGAGAGAGAGAGAGAGAGAGAGAGAGAGAGAGAGAACTTGCTTTGGATTGGAGGAACAAGCAAAGGAGTTCATTATCTTATGCTACATTCATAGCAAAACTGAGTCGATGGTTAGATGAGGTTATTGAGATGCCATGGTGAGGATACTTTAAGAGGTGAGAGACTCCAAGGTGTCGAAGATTCAAGAGTGCATGATTACATATGCATAGATCTATCCAAGTCCAGAAAAGCATGGGCTTTGATGTACATTTTTTGTTATGTTGTTGGGACATGGCATATTCTTGAACATCGATTGCCCTTGCTATCCACAAGTAGAATAGATCGCACATTAGCAAGATGGGGATTCTTGTTAGGATATGTAGGTTGGTAGAAACCTTGTGAGACATACAATAAAAATGGCACATTTGGAAGCAACCAAATCATAAAAGGTTGTAGAATAGATTGATATATTGAAATTGTAGTTAGATTAGAAATTTTGTCTTCTTTCAAGCTGAAAAGAAAAGTAAAAAATACTAAAAATAGAAACACCCACTTCCCTAGTATAGTTAGACTCAATGTGGTTGAAATGAGTAGGCATGAGGCAAAAGATCCTACGTGTCATGAGATAGATGTACTTCAATACATATATGATTTTTGCTATAGTCTAGTTGGAATGGGTAATTTTTACATGATTATGAGCAATGGATGACATGATAATAGCATTGGAAGATAGTTATCGAGATGGTGGTCGAGTGACTGGCTAGTCAATGACATGATATAAGACATTATGTGGATAAATTTGGATTCAAAGATCACTATAAATTACTATTTGTTTATTGAATATTTTCTAATTTTGGCTAATTTAGTGGTAATTCGACACAACCAAGTGTGTTGGATAAGTATTGCAATAAACTAGCTAGGTTGGAGCATAACTAGCTAATCTATTATAAGCTAACCATGCTTTTTATGTGTGAATATATGTGTCCAAAATGATTTTGCAGCCAAAGAAGGTCAAGACCTACTATACTTGGAGTTTTGGAGGGAATTATGCACGAAGAATATGTGGTAATATTGCATTGGGTACTTGTAGTGTGATCATAGAGCTTGACTAGCTCATATCTTACCAACATTCCTTAGATTGTTTGGGGATTAAAAGAGCCATATTGATTGAGGAGTTGTGTGGCCATGATGTACGAGTTTCTAGACTAAATATTTACTGTTTTTTTTTTTTTTGGGCTGAATTGATTGAATCTTTATTGACAATAGCTAGACACCCTATCGAGGGCTTCTTAGACTAATTAGGGACCTAGTTTTGGACAAATAGTACATGGTTTGATTCTTTGGAATTCCAATTGTACTTGTATGGCATTGGGTAAGAAACTTTAAAATCTTTAACCCACAATTTGTACTAGAACTAGAATTGATTATGACACATTCATATCCTTGATTGCACATCATTGTAGTTTAGCAGTGTTCTCCAGGACCTTGCTTAGCACAGAAATTCGATCACTTGATGCTCATGGGTTTTTAATAGGAAAGAACTCAAAATTATGTAATCTTTTAATTGAAATATTTAGTGTTTCTATGAGTTTTGCTATTCCATACATCCACTAAGTCAGGGGCTATTAAGTTGGAGGCTACCTTGAGTCCTCAAGTCGCCACCCCAAGTATTGAATTTGTTGAATCACCCCGAGTCCTCCCTTTGCATGCCACTTAGAGCATACAAAGGGTGGACTTACAAGCGCAAGGACATTGTATGCTCCTATGTGCAATTTATGTATTTGTATGTCAGTACCTTGCAAGGCCTAGAGGGCTAGATTATGATTTTGTAAACCTTAAAATAGATTTAATAGAACAGGAGTTGGAAAATAGTAGGACAAAAGCAAGATATTCATGCAAAGAAAGAAAGAGCCTCAAAAGGGGATGCATTTTAACGATTTCTGAGCACAAAAATGTTGCTACAAATCCATAAAACATGCATGGGGGAGATGCTCACCCATGCATGGGGGGAGATTGTGCTCAATCTTGTGTTGTGCATGCTCTCTGTATTTTCTTCTCTCTTGCAATTAGGCGTTCTTTCAATTTTCTTGTTAATAACTAATAATTCTTAGTGTATGACGAAGGTCCTCAACACACAGGCATGCTCACACACATAGGTGTACACTCACAAACATAGGCACACACTCGTTGACATAGCACACTCCTGCACACAAACCTAGGCATGCATACATAGGCTGTGTGAGAAGGAAATTGAAAAAATTAAAATGTTACTTTCATAGCCTGAAAAGTTGTGCCCAGGCATTGCTGCTGACCAATAGCAGGTCTTACACGTGGTGAACTGGAAGTGAACCTCACTAGACAAGCATCTCACGGATGGCAGAGAAAGGTTTGTGGTTGTGAACCAGATTGCGCACTCCAGCACATGTGAACGAGTGGGTTGGATATGAAGTTTGCTAACCCCACCGTGGTGTGGTGGGAACAGGTCCGTAATAATCTTGTTTCTTACTCGAGTGGTTTTGCTGAGTTGAATGGGGTGGTGGATACCGGTTATTGGGTGGGAGATATAGCTAGAAAATCGCTCCGTGGCCAAATGTTCCGCCTTTTCCGCGCATGCATGGACGACGTTGCGCAGAGATCCCACATGCGCAAAGGGCCGCTGAAGCCCGCTAGAGAAGGAAAATGGTAGGGTATATGAGGGCTTCTCGTGAGCGTGGTCTGTTAGGAAGCTGCGTGTTGGGCACAGAGCGAACTATTCTTTCGCCTTTTACTAAAGAATACTGTGTGCCCGGCACAGACAAGCAGCATATCCCAATTTTTGGAGTGCCCCCTCACTAGTTCTGGGGGGGCGTTACAACGTCGAATGCTAAAGTAGTTGCTCTCCTTGGGACACCAGCAGCGCTCCCGCGCTCTCCTTGCAATTCTGCTTCTGTCCACGTCATTCAGGAAGCGGTGTGTAGTACCTGCGCAGGCGCGCCTGTTTCCGGCGGGGATTTACGGGGCTGACGTCCTCACAACACGCTCCGTGCCTTCCGATAGGACCGGACGCCAATTCTGCGCTCTCCGGCTGCTTGCGATTAACATCTCTTGACGCGCACGCGCCGACCAGCGCGCTTCCCTGAGGCTGTGCGATCGACGGTTGCCTACCCTTCGGATGGAGAGCCGAGCCGGGAAATGTGCTACCCTCTCTCGGCACGATGACCCCCTAGGGGTGTGACACACGATCCGATTCTCTAAGGCAAAGGCTATGCGAAAGGTGAAAGGGATACTCAGCAGACCCGGGGGCATGCCGCATAAAACGGAGTTCACCGGAGACTCCATATAAGCCCACGTGCCCGATATTTTTGCAAAATCAATCCCCTTTTTAAATGACCCATGGACTACAAGACTCGTTGAATCGGAAACACCTCGCCTACAAAGGCCTTTCTTCTAGCCACACCACCCTTGATTGTGGACAAGGGTTGAAGAAAGCCTTAGTTTGATAACCAAACCGTTGGTAATTGAGAAACTTCATAGGTGACGTAGCATGAAAAGCACGTGCATTAGAGAAAATGGCACCCAAACATGCCCGATCGTCGAAAATTCTCAAAGTAATGCGTGGCATACGATAGCAAGAATGTGCAACATACAAACTTTTAAGGTGACCCTAGTACCGTTATATTTGGTCAAAGTGGTAGAAAATTGAAGTTCCTTTTGGGGTATACTTCAACAAAGAAAATTATGGAATGTAAAGTTGAAGGCCCGTGAAGGAGGAGGAGGAGGAGGAGTTCGATCTCCATAGGCAATTCTACAATGAACCCCGGTAAACAAGGAAGGAAAAAAAGTTGAAAATAAGAGTAGGTTAAGTAATAGAACTTGGCCATTATGATGCGCAGCAAATGCCACCAACCTATCTTATAGTTACATTAAGTAGGACGTGAGAATTCGCTGTGGAAATCTCATGTAGGGGTTATTGCTTTTGACCACCAAGATAAATCCACGTAGGGGTTAAGCATACTCATTGATAGGAACGCAGAGACGTGAAGAGTGTTAAAACTAAAGCGTTCCTATGCTATTTTATGTTTTACTTGGCTTTGAGGATGTTATGAAAGAGACGTTTCTTAGCGTGCAATTCAAGGTACAAATGCGACTCCAACATGGACTGAAGGCCTGTGAAGGAGGAGGAGGAGTTCGTTCCCCATAGGCAATTCTACAATGAACCCCAGTAAACAAGGAAGGAGAAAAAGTTGAAAATAAGAGTAGGTTAAGTAATAGAACTTGACCATTACGATGCGCAACAAATGCCACCAACCTATCTTATAGTTACATTAAGTGGGACGTGAGAATTCGCCGTGGAAATCTCACGTAGGGGTTAGTGCTTTTGACCACCAAGATAAATCCATGGAGGGGTTAAGCATACTCATTGATAGGAACGCAGAGACGTGAAGAGTGTTAAAACTAAAGCGTTCCTACCCTATTTTATGTTCTACCTGGCTTTGAGGATGTTATGAAAGAGACGTTTCTTGGCATGCAATTCAAGGTACAAATGCGACTCCAACATATGGACTGAAGGCCTGTGAAGGAGGAGGAGGAGTTCGTTCCCCATAGGCAATTCTACAATGAACCCCAGTAAACAAGGAAGGAGAAAAAGCTGAAAATAAGAGTAGGTTAAGTAATAGAACTTGACCATTACGATGCGCAACAAATGCCACCAACCTATCTTATAGTTACATTAAGTGTGACGTGAGAATTTGCCGTGGAAATCTCATGTAGGGGTTAGTGCTTTTGACCACCAAGATAAATCCATGGAGGGGTTAAGCATACTCATTGATAGGAACGCAGAGACGTGAAGAGTGTTAAAACTAAAGCATTCCTACCCTATTTTATGTTCTACCTGGCTTTGAGGATGTTATGAAAGAGACGTTTCTTGGCATGCAATTCAAGGTACAAATGCGACTCCAACATGGACTAAAGGCCTGTGAAGGAGGAGGAGGAGTTCGTTCCCCATAGGCAATTCTACAATGAACCCCAGTAAACAAGGAAGGAGAAAAAGCTGAAAATAAGAGTAGGTTAAGTGATAGAACTTGACCATTACGATGCGCAACAAATGCCACCAACCTATCTTATAGTTACATTAAGTGGGACGTGAGAATTCACCGTGGAAATCTCATGTAGGGGTTAGTGCTTTTGACCACCAAGATAAATCCACGGAGGGGTTAAGCATACTCATTGATAGGAACGCAGAGACGTGAAGAGTGTTAAAACTAAAGCGTTCCTATGCTATTTTATGTTTTACCTGGCTTTGAGGATGTTATGAAAGAGACGTTTCTTGGCATGCAATTCAAGGTACAAATGCAACTCTGTAATGAAAGCAATCAACTATGGAATGAAATCTAACTGAAATTGAAAATTAACTAAGCTACAACAAAGAATTAACAAATCTATTGCACCAAGACATCCTCATCATGTATTAATGGTTGGGGATTCAAGAATACATGACGGCCATGGCTGAGTGCTTCATAGGCTAGAAGAAGCTAACTCCAAGAAAATGGTAAAGCCAAGATTATTGAATGATCAAAAGATGTCTTGCCTTTGGCCTCTAGTCCCTTTTATTCTAACCCTCTTCCAAACTTAAGGGCTGTTCACACATGTACACATAGGCTAAAGCTAAATTTACAAAGGCTGGAATTAATCCAAGGTGCAAATATTAATGTTGTATTTTTCCTTCATGACAAACCATCCCTTCCTGAAGATGGTTTTGTCCTCAAAACCAAGAAGTAATGGCCTAAATCCAAGTCAAGAATGGTAGTAATCATGCCCATTCATCTTCCAAATGATAAGAAAGCACTGTCCATGAAAAGAAGACCTTTTTGCATGCCAAACTGTGAGAAAACTGGCTGCTGTCCAAACAGGGCTGATTCACTAAAACTACCATAACTTTTGATATATTGGTCCAAATGAAGAGTATGAGGTGTAGAAACGAAGTATTCACTCCTAAGCATCACTCCATAACATCAGAATCAAATTTTGATGAAGTCAGGACAGTTTTATTGTCTGCAGAAATTTCATACAGCAAGCTGTCTCTACACAGTCACTGCATACTGCATCATATATCATCCTTGTAGGCAATACTCCAAATAAAGATATGAAGTACCCCCGGGATCAAAAGGAAATCCCTCAAAAATAATAGTCATAATCATGGGTACCTGTCCAAGAATCATGCATATCATCTATACCTCCCGGGTCAAATGGGAAACCATCCAAGAACTCATGATTGCCATCATGAATGCCTGGATCATAGGGAAACGATGCATTCAAATCATATGACATATCAGCACCATATTCAAAATCATATACATGAGAATCCGAAGAAACGCCATTAGGTAGTTGCAGTCCTTGATCAACTATGGGCTGATGTAGATCAACCATGGAATCATAAGAATCATGACCAAGGATGGGTTTATGTATCTCATCAACATGATTATCCCAAGGTAGCTCATCATCATATGGATATGCATTCTCATCCATTTCTGCAACTAACTCTCCTTGTGAACCATCATCACATATCTTTGCATCCTCATGTTCTTCCTTATCGATTAAACTCTCTTCTTCATTTTGATCTTCATCTTCTTCACTATCTTCATTCTGAAATTCCTGCTCTTGGTCTTCTATTTGATCATTCTCTTGTATATCTTCTTCATTGTCATCATCATCTTGAGTGTTGTCTTCTTCATCAGCTTCTTCATTTTTCTCTATGATGTTAACCTCTTCGGTTTGCATTGTATACATTCTTGCATTAGTATCCATAGGCTGACCATAATGAATTCCTGCATTACATGGTTCGTGCTGCCCATCGTCAACTAGATGTTGTTGGAAACAAGATACATGATATTCATTCCTATAAGATTGCTCTTGGAAGCATTCAGGACAACTACATTTAACACTGCAATGCTGCCCATAAACATAGGCATCCCCATAGGAATGATCATCAGCATGCTGTCCACAGTATTTTGGAGTAGGTTCCAAAGATGAAGCATGATCTTCATATGCATACGTCCCTCCAAAATATCCTTGCTACTGCCCAAATGCATCAAGCTGCTGGCCATGAGCATTTGTATGATTACTCTCATGATCAAATCTGCCATAGACAAAACCACCTTGTTGTTGGCCAAAACCATTTGGATAAGGATCACCTTGATCATCTTGGCATGAGGTATGGCATCCATATTGCCCAAAAGAACTTCTAAGACTTTTCCCATTTGAAGAAAAAAAAACATAAGATCCATAGTCGCTATATCCATGAACTGGAGCATCATGGGAAACACATCCATAAGCATTAGTGCCATTCTCTCTTTCATGAGATATACCATATGTATAAGCATCATGTTGAACATTTGACACTTCTGCAATGCTCCTATCAATGATGGATACGAGCTCTTTAACTTTCAACTTCATTTCCCTTACATCTCTGACCAAACTGTTCACTGTAACCATGCTGTTGTGATTATCCCTATGCACTGTTTTGGCCATATCTTGAAGAATACTCATTTAGTTGATTGGAGAAGAGCATTATTGATGGAATGACCTTCAATCCATAATGCTTGACATAGGTGAGCTGAGCTTGATAATCCGTCTAAAATCAGTCCAAGAGATCTTCAATATTCAAGGATAATCCCTTCCTTGATAAGCTTCAGCTTCATTAATCCCATGAAAGCTCCATGACTCCATGAATGCTCCAAATGAGGGTTGATGAAGACCAATTACCTTCTCTACTTGAAGTAGGTTGCAATAGGTAATAGAGAGGGCTTCAATGTGTCCAAGAGATCCCGAAATTTGAGAGGGAATGCAAAAATTTAATGGCATAAAAGCTTCATGCTGTACATTGAACACCTAGACCTCCATTGGCTTCAATCTCTTCAATGTCGGTCCAATGTTGATGGATTCTTGAGGGGAAATGGTTGAGGAAGCTTCAGAGATGCTTTGCCAAAGACTAGAACGAGGGTATGCATATGCTCCAATTGTACCTGATTATGCAGAAGTTCTAGTCTTCTTGAGCCTTCTCGGGTATCTTTGGCACGCTCTGCCCTTGGAGGTCGAAGTGTCTTGCCAACTACTGCAGGTACTCTCCCCCTCAAGAAGATAATAATTAATTAGGGAGATACTCTCCCCCTCCATTTGATCTCAAAACTTGACTTTCAAGCTTATTTTTGTTTCAACAATAGCCTTGAAAGTTTAAAGTGCTAAAAAACATCACTCTTTTTCTTCATGAAATACACCCACAACTTTGTTGAACAATCATCAATAAACGTGATAAAGTATTTGTTGCCACTAAGAGATATATTTTGCATAGGCACCAAAACATTTGTTTGCACAACATCAAGTATATTCTTGCTCACATCTCTATCATGGGAAAAAGGTTGTCTTGCTTACTTATCAAACTAACATGCTTCACACACTTTATGAAATTTTACAACTCTAAAAGCTAGCAACTTTGTAACCAATCCTTCAAATTGTATTAATTTCAACCTTTGCATATTTGCATGCCCAATATCTTTGTGCCATATTTAGTTGCATTCATAGCACGAATTTTAGCATCTAAAGAAAACATGCAATCAACTCTACTTCCTTCTGTGACCAACCTATACTTATCATTAAAATCTTCTACAAAACATCCTTTTGTATTAAACCAAACGTACAACCCTTGCTCTACTATATCTGACCAATAGATATTAAAATTCTTTATGATGGATGGCATATGTAATACATCTGAGAGACTCTTTGTTTGATAATCATACACGGACAATGAAACTTTTTTAATATGTGAAATTGGGTGGTACAAATCATCATCCAAGGACAATGAAACTTTTTTAATACATGATGACGGGAGCACACATGATTTTGTTTATGCAAAATTGGTCAAAGAATTGAATTTACATACTGTTTCAACTCATTATCACATTAAGACTGCATTCTTAGGTACTAGATACAATGGTACACAATAAGTTCATGACTTAGAAATTAAAATTGGCGATTATGTTGAGCGCATAAATTTTTTGGTTGTGCCTTTGTAATCTAGTGACATTATCTTCGGATTGCCTTGGCATCATAAATATAATCCTAATATAGATTATTCCATGCATTCAATGAAGATTCATTCTAATGGGAAACAAATCACATTACATGGTACGCGCACTTTTGATAATTTTCCATTACTTAGTCACACACAGGCTAAACGTGCATTAAGAAAAGATAGCAAATCATACTTAATATGGGTGAATGAAATTGAAGCTAAGGAAAATGAGATGCATCTTGGCACACACAATTTCTTTTACAATTTAAAGATTATTTTGCTGCTGACTTACCACCTACACGTCCTGAAGATCATAAAATAGACTTAATTCCAAGTTCACAACCACCATGTAAAGCACCTTATTGACATAATCAAATTGAACAGAAAGAAATTCAAACCCAAGTTGAAGAATTGTTAACCCGAGGACTCATTAGGCCCATTAGTTTTCCTTTTGGTGCACCTGTCCTATTAGTTAAAAAGAAAAATAACACTTATAGGATGTGCATTGATTATTGTGCCCTAAATAAGATCACTGTCAAGAATAGATATCCGATCCCTAGGGTAGACGACCTCATGGATAAACTACAAGGGGCCATAATATTTAGCAAGATAAATCTTACATCTGGATATCATCAAGTATGATTGGATACACCTGATATTTTCAAAACTGCATTTAGAACTCAATTTGGTCATTATGAATTCCTTGTTATGCGTTTTGGTTTAACTAATGCACCAGCCACATTTAATTGTATGATGAATCGCATATTTTTGAAGCATCAGCATTGTGTCATTGTTTTCTTTGATGACATATTGGTTTTCAGTAAGGATGGGAACGAGCATTATGAAAATTTATCCTTGGTTTTTAAATTATTGAAAGAGAATCAATTATATGCTAATCCTGAAAAGAGTGATTTTTTCCAAACCCACACAGAATACTTAGGACATATTGTTTCATCTGACGATATTAAAGTTGATCCTAAAAAGATAGAATCAATTTTGAATTGGCCGATACCTAAAAATGTGCATGACTTACGTTCTTTCTTAGGTCTTGCTAGCTTTTACAGAAAATTTGTGAGAAAATTTTCATTGCTTGAATTTCCTTTGACAAAATTATTAAAGAAAGGTATTGTGTATCATTGGTCTGATAATAAGCAAAATTCTTTTAATTTATTGAAACATGCCTTAACACATGCCCCTATATTGCAATTACCTGATTTTAATAGACATTTCCTTCTAGTAGTCACTGATGCTAGTGGATTTGAAATAGGAGCTGTCCTTATGCAAGATTCACATCCCATAGCTTTCTCTAGCTGCAAACTTAAACCATCTGAACTCAAGTATTCTATCTATGATAAGGAATTGCTAGATGTAGTACAAGCTTTACGTCAATGGAAACACTATTTAATGGGATCTGAATCTATGAAAACGCTCCTTTGTTAGAAGAAGAAATTGAAATCCTTGAATCCGAAACTATTCTAGACACTGACTTTATGACTACTAGAACTGGCCGTAGATATTCTAGATATTTGGTAAAGTTTAAAAAACATCATGTTGAAGAGGCCCAATGGATGCACGCCCACGACTAAGTGCTTACCCCTCACTGCTCACTCGTATTAAATTAAGGTTAGGATAGAGTTTCAACCTATTTATTTATTTTGTAGCAGAAGACTACTAGGTATTCACTTTTGTCGGTTTAATTTTATTATTTTCTAACAATTGTGAATGCTTTAGTTGATGTGTAGAGTAGGCGGCGGTGGCATTGGAAAGCACTGGGCGATAGCGTGTATTCAAATTACCTAGAAGAAATTATCATTTTTGATGGGCACACACCTTATCATTAAAGGTGTGGCGCTAATATTTATTTAGGAGCACTTATTTATTGAAGCGCTTGACAAATATTTATTATTTTGTATGGGCATGGGCGCACGGTTTAAATATTTTATTATTGGACATTGTATTTGGGCACAGCTCGATGCCCAACCGCTTTATTCTTTATTTGAACAAAAGCAAACACAAAAGATAAAGCACGCTTATTGTAAAATTGGGCTATTTTTGAGCTTTGAGATGAATAAATTTATATATACATGCCTTGTGAAGCGCTCACATAAGGCATAGGGGGAGATTGTACCCAATTTGTCTCTTTTCTTCATGTCATGCAAGTCTATCTTCTTGCTTTTTGAGCTTAAGTAGAGTTCTTTTGTTCTTGGGGACCTTCTGGCACTTGCTACGTACGCATCAAGCATCTGATTTGCATACCATCAACTCTCATAGCAGAGCAATTTGAAATTTTGCTCTACCCTACTTCTAGTGCCTTCACAAGCACTATCCAAGAGAAAGAGCGGGAGAATGTGAGAGCTTCTTACCTATTGCTTACTTTCTCAAATCCTTGCTTCTTCTCCTTCATCTCAACCTCCAAAACTAGCCTCTATCAGAATGGTGTAGCTCTGATGCAATGTCACAAATTGTGTGGTTGAGGGCCTTACTTAAGCTGCTATGCTGAACATCCACAATATACACAAGAAGAGGCTCACTCAGTACACAAAGAGAGACGGAGGCCAAAACATTTTCTTGCTAAATTTTTCTTCTTTTTTCACACACTTTTCAATGTACATAAAGTATAGATAATGTACAACATAAAGGAAAGTGGTTTACTAAGTCAAATAGTGCATAACAGTTTATACTAATCGAGGTGGCACTATAACTATGCCAGTTCTAGATAGGTGTAACAAACCAAATATAATAAGTGACAAGTCAATGGCCATGTAAGTGTTATAATGACCATCAACATGCTAAGTGTAGATGTGCTAGCTCTTCTAATTAGCCAGTCCATCATCAACGTCTACACGTGTTGAGCTTGCTATCTCAACCATCAATATAGTTGAAAATTTGTTGGGACATAAAGTGGGCACCCTTCATTCTAATTAGGGGAGGGAATATATGTCTAAGGAATTTAATGCATATTTAGCTAAGTCTAGGATAAAACACTAATGTGCAGTGTCATATACAATACGACAAAATATTGTAGAGCTGAGAAATAAAATAGATCACTCATGGAGATGACATGACACACGATAAAGTGTCAATCTTTGTCGCATAGTTTCTAGCTTGAAGCTATTTTATATGCATCTTATGTACTTAACATGTGTGTCACACTAAGACCTTGTAGTCTATTACTTTGTATGAGGCTTGACATAGCAAAAAGTAATCAATGGGTAACTTGCGTGTTTTGGGTTGCTTGGCTAATGCTTAAATTGGTACTAGTGTAACAATGCAAAAAGTTGGACGAGAAGGCTATGAAATGTATTTTTATTGGGCACAGTAATGAGGCAAATGTTATAAATTATACCATCCATAAAGTAAGTGTATCTTAGTCAATTGTGATGTTATCTTTTTCGAAGATGCTATTCATCATTTACTTTCATGTAGAAAAGAGATAGACACACACTCATAGCATATCTATGACACTTTGTTGCCTCTTTTTAGTGGTGGGTGTAGTCACATGTAGTACTGAATGATGTAGCTTTTTAGCCAATGCATGTTTCTCATGATAACACAAATCAACATGTTTTTGATGCCAATGTGAATGATACACTTCTTGAAGAGAGTAGAGATTGAGCAGTCCACAACTATGCCAAAGTGAATTGATACAAACATTGCATGATAGTAAGTTGGATGCATTGTTGGATAGTCATACTTGTTTGGGCTCTCATAGTGCCTCTTATGTATCAAATTGTTATGCATTGGCTATTTCTACTGTGTGTGATGAGGATAAGTTTGTGTTTTTCAAAGAGAAAAAGTTTAGAAAATTGGATGGCTACTATGCAATCTGAGTATGATACTATTGTTAAAAATGTTGTTTGGTTCTTATGGGATTTTCCCTCTTGGCAAGAAGGCCATTGGCACCAAGTGGGTTTATGAGTTCAAGCACAAAAAATATGGTGGTGTTCATCACTAGAAGGTTAGACTTGTGGAAAAGAGTTATGCTCAGAAGAAGGGCATTGAATTTGATGAGAACTTTACTCTCACTTGCTATATGACAGCTAGTCATAACATATATGCATTAGTATCTCATAGTGGTTGGAATGTACATTAGTTGAACATCAAAATTGCATTTTTTAATGGTGATTTACATGAGGGAGTGTATGTTTTTTAGCATTGTGGTTTTATGCATAAGGAGAAAGAAAAAAAAGTGTGCAGATTGAAAAAGGCTTTGTTTATTTTAAAACATGCACCTTAGGCTTGGTATGAGAAGACACACGCCTTAGGCTTGGTATGATAAGACACACACCTTGTGGTACAAAAAAAAAACACGCACCTTAGGCTTGGTATGAGAAGACATAACATATTTGATTGCATGTGGTTTTCAAAATAGTCCAACTAAGAGCACCTTATATGTCAAATATGAGGGTGGTGTACCTTAGATCATTGTGGCTTATGTCGATGAGATGTTGCCTTCATGACATTGGAGATTGCTTTGATGTCTTTCTCTATCAACAAGCTATTTGATGCTTGATTTATGTATACATTACAAGGCTTGACATTCAATTTGCAGTCTCATAGATGAGCAAGTTTATGCATAGCCCAAACATTAAGTATTGTAGGTAATGAAATGGATCTTTCAGTACTTGAGTGGTACTTGGTACCTTGGGTTGCTTTATCCCAAGGGGAGATCATTACCACCAGATTTATATGCTTTTTGGGATTCTAACTGGGCTTTTGCTATGACACTCCTATATCTACAAGTGGTTTTTGATGCATGCTTGGAAACTTGTACATATCATGGTTGAGCAAGAAGCAACCCATTGTGGCCACTTCTAGTTGTGAAGCTAAGCATAGGCTAGCTTTCACAGCTACAGTTGAGTGCATTTGGCTCATAAGCTTTTTGACTGATTTGGGAGTTGGATAGTTGTGGGAGCTTCCCACTAAACCGCCAACATCCATTAGACTACTTATAGCTTCAAGTGTTTCAAGCCAAGTGCAATGGCTACCTTTGACATGGTTGTGTGCTCTCCGATACCTATGAGTGTAGTGAGATTACCTCCATGCTCGATGGAGTTGCCTCCTCCCTCAAGCACTATGGTAGATCCACGATCCAAGGTGCAAGATCAAGCAAGCTCGATCCTCAAGCTCCAAGCTCCATGCTCCATTGTCGCACGCAAGACAGGAGGAGAGAAGAGAAGAGAAGAATAAGAGAGGAAAAGATGGAGAGCTTGTCCATTGCGGTCCCTCTCCCTCACACACTCACTCCCTCACTCCCTCACATTCCCTCTCTCAAGCTCAAGCTCAAGCAAGCAAGAACAACAAGAAGAAGAGAAGAGTTAGTTTTGGCTACACATAAGAATGAGCTTCTTCATTCACTTTTTGCCTTTTATACAAGGCCTAATCCCTTTTGGCCACCCATCCCTTTTTTTACATGATCGGCCATTTTAGCCTAGGTCCTCTTTTTCTATTCCCTTCCTATTTACATTGTGCCTTCACTCATGCCCATCTACATTTACAAATTGCATAGGAGGGAGACTGGCACTCTCTTACAAAAATTCAGGGCCCGCCTTTGCATTTAAAATGCACATTTCCTTTTTTGCACTTGCTTTGAACTTTTAAGATTGTCCTTGCGCTTTTGGCCTTTTTTCCTCCTATTTCTTCAGTTTGGGGACTGCCTTTTTCCACTTTGCTAGTGTCTTTTTAATTTTCTTTTGCTTTCTTTGCAATGGGGTTAACATTACCCCCTCCTAGTCGAGTGCCAATCCCATGGCACTTGCTAGCACTTGTTGATGAGGGCTTGGGTGGTTAAATGGTTGCCATGTAGGTCAATGATGGAGCTTTGTGGTAGTTGGGCATGGAGAAGAGGCATTACAAAATGGATGTGGGACTATGGAGACCGAGAGTAGGTTGAGTGGGTGATAGGAGCCTCCAAATTCGGTGGTTGGTGTCGCAGAATGTTAAACATATGTAAAAAGGAAGAGGAAGTGCACTACTTGTGGGTGTGCCTACCTCAATGTGCAGTGCATGGTATCTGTGCCAGTGAAAATGGGAGTTGGGGTCAAACCTCAAGGAAGCCTTTGGTGTTGTCCTACACTTGAGGACCCGGTTTGTGTACAAGGGGAGGTGTTGTGGGTGTGACTTGGGGAGACATGTCTAACTGTATGCAAGCACAAACTCCCTAGGTGTGTCTTGCTCTTGATATGCCCTAAGTATGAAGTGGGGGGATATGGAGGGCTAGGGGGTTAGGCACGATTGACCAAGGCCATCGGACGTATCTAACTTGAGAACAACTGGGTGCAGTGGTTGTGGCACTCTGATATTACATGAGAAAGCTCTTTGTTTATTTCTTCTTGCTCTATGTGGGCTTTTTCTTCGTTGTATTATTTTTTGGGGAGCTACATTGGGAGGGAGTACACTAAACCTCCTCCTGATGCTCTTCAGTAGTTACATTTCAGGGCAAGCCTAAGAGATTTACTAAGAAATGCATGTCTTTTCATGTAACCCTTATGGTTAATCCTTACATTGAGAGGAATAGTAGAGAGGAAATGATGATTACATTTTGAGAACCTGCTATCACTCATATCTTCCAAAAGCTCATGCAAAAAGCTGATAAGAGAGCGGCCCTTAACATTAGGTGGGTCATTGTAGTATTGTCTATCCCTACGTTGATATCAAAAGAGAGGGGTGGGAAGCACTCTTCTTGGGCTATTGGTTTTTTAAAGTAGAAGTTGCAAGAGGTGGAGATAATTACAAGTGGTAAGGAAAGCAGGGTCGGGGCATGCCATGAACTCATCCAAAAAGTGGGTAATGGAGGGTTTGAGGTCTTGTGCTCCAAAGGTAATGCATTATTCAAGAGTGGTGGCATTGATGTTGTAGATCAAAGGGAAATCATACCTACCATGCTTTCCTCTATCAAAATCCACACTGTGGCACCTTGGGTAAGCCATGTAGGTGGGCTCATCCCTTTCATATGGTAGTGTGTTGCAAAAAGCCATCCATGGCTCAAAATTGGTGTCCCAAATCCTTCAGTGCTATTTAGGTTGGGCTTCATAGCCTTTGACCTTTCTTGGCTCTTTCATGACCTTATCCTCCTAGTACCTCATAGTCTCTCTTCTCCATAACATGGGCTTTCTAGCCCTCTCGTCTAGCCACCGCTTCCCTAGCCTCTTTGCGACCTAGATGGCTCCTTCAACCACTTGAGGGGGTAGCACTCGATTCAAGGAAGAAGGGTAGAAAAATTCAAGTTCAAATGGGCTACACCCATTCTTCCATTGCTCCCAATGGTTCTGTTCCAGTGCCCAATTGATAGGCATTTGTTCCTCAATTTGCGGCATCTAGACATCGGGCAACTCTGTGGTTTGGTGTTATACTTTCTCCTCATGTGTTTAGCCATCTCTTGACTTTTTATTTTGGCCTCGATGATTCTTTCTGTGGTGGTAGGATCTTCTTCTTCTTGGCCTTGTACTTTGGTTGATGGATGTGGGGGAGGGCTCTGTTCACTAGGTTGTGCTTTTGTGTCGGTAGGTTGCTCAAAATATCAGACCCTTCGTCCCTTGGTGGTTCTGCTTGGGCTATTGTGGGTGGCTACTCTCGGTGCTCTTGTTATCTAATTTTGGGTTGTTCTAACTCCTCTGTCAAGAGCCCTATTTGCATCAAAAGTTGCCTCTGTTGTGCTAGGATTGGGCTAGTGCTAGTTCTTGGGGTGTGCTCTTGGAGTTCATATTTAATGGCTCTCCTTTTGAGACCTCTAGCTTCCTCTTTAGCCCTTCCACAGGGTCATCATCCCCAGCCTGAGTTACATGAAGTATTGTATTGAGGAAGGTATGTTACTAGACTTATAGCCTTGCCTTCACTGCTTTGATCTTGCTTCCACCATGATTGTCCTACCTTCTGCTAGGGCAAGGAATTCAACCAGGTCCTTGACTCTTCCAAGGTTCCTCTCTTTCCCCAAGCCTCGGCCTTCTCCTCCATCTTGCCTTGACTCAGCCTAGCTCTTATGACAACATTGTCACCACCTCTTTTTGTTCTTTCTAGATTGATAACATCTTCTTCTTGTCCTATTTGTGGTGATTCAACTCTTCTTTTAGTCATTTCTACTCTTGGATGGTCCCGAGGAGTCGGTTCTCCACCTCTAGTAGCTTCTTAGCTGATTCTTGTCCTTTTGGGCCCTAATCTCTTGCAATTCCTTTAGTATTTGTTCCTTTTGCCTCCTCTCCTTTTGGAATTTTTCATGGGCTTGTGTCTTTACCCTCTTCAGCTCCTTGGTGAGCTCCTCTCCTAGGGTCTTTAATTGTTCAAATTGCTCCTCCATATCCTTTTGCCCTTGTATGAGGCTTGAGAAGTCCGTTTCTAGCCCCGTTTCTCCCTCTACCTTGTCCACTTCTAGCTCTTTTGCACTTTCTTATTCCTTCTCCACCTCCATTTTCTTTCTTGCTTCTAATTCCTTCTTTTTTAGGTTGTTCACATGCCTCTGATAGATGGTTATTTGCTTTGTCTTCTCTAGTTGGTAGATAGCAAATGTGTCCTTTTCCACCTCCAATAGCGCCATGGTAGCCTTTTTGTCTTCCTTCATCTTTTCAAGTTGGCCTAGGAGCTCCTACTCATATTCATCGAAGTGTATTTTTTTTACCACTTGCTCTTTCATCACCATGCTTTCTAAGTTCTGAATGCTTCTAAACTTAAGCTGATTAAAGGCCCTTGTTTTCATTGTTAGACTGTATTTGTCCTACTCTTCTTTTGTAAATGGGAGCTTGCTTCCTCTGTCATGCCCCTCCATCTCGAGTTCCTATCATGATGTAATAGCTCAATATTAGTTTACTTAAAAATATTTTTTGCAAAAAGATGAGGGGGTTGTGAATATATGCTATGAAAAGATGAAGTACTCAAGTACATAATGAAAATTTTTGCTTCAAGTAGTCCACATAGTTCAACCCAGAATTCCATGAAGATTTTCCTTAAGTACAATTTGACTTTTATAAACCCTTTTTAATTTTTAAAGTTTTGTTTAAGGTTTAAGTCATGTATTCGTTTCCACCTTACCCCTCCCCTACGAGAGTGATGAAAATCCTTCCTAGGATTGGAGTATGAAGGGTTAAGGGCATGATGCGCATGCGTTCTCTTCGTTACTTCATCACGAGCCAATCATAGAAGTTTGGGTTATATTCCAAGTGGGCGTGATGGTCCATGTCATGAGGTCTAATACCTACGTGTGTAATGTAGGTCAAGACATCAGTGAGGAAGTCATTGGAGTTCATCCTGCTAGCGATATGCAGTTCTTCCTCAGTTAGGATTCGATCGAAATAGGGGTGGGCCATGACATGGTCCTCTAATGGTTGATTAGGATGGATGGACAATACTCTGAACGAGGTAGGAGCCACATAGATTGGGTCATACTCAGAGGTTTTGATTGCCCGTCTCTGCTCCACATTGGTCATAATTTGGTGGTCCTCTTGTTCCCATTGAAGAGAAACACATCAAAATAAAGGAGAAAGGGAAATGGAGGAGGAACAGCACCAAGGGAGGGGTGACAGTGGACGGGTGGGTGGGGAAGGGACCCTAGGAGTGTAACAGAAAGTCATGGCATACATGCATGATCAAAGTGAGGCATATGCAGGGTGGTATGCAATGTAGACGCGCATGGACACATCTCCACACTTAAAACCTTAACGGGTAAGGTTGACTGAGCAACATGGACCTAATACCACACGATAGACCAACCGCTAACGTCCCCACACTTAAAACATGACCGTCACTGACAACAAAAAGTATAGAGTTAGAAAACTTGGCCCATGTTGTCGAGAATCAAGGTTGACTGTCGATGGCACGTCCACTGTCGTTGTCGGCTGTAGGAGGTACCAAGGTATCTTCACAGCACACGTCCTTCGTGGCAGGGACCACGCGGCAACACCCAGGGAGGTAGCTGATGGATGAATAGCGTCGAGTCGGTGTCACTGATGAAGGAGAGTCACTCAGCTTACAGCACTCAGATGGGATGAGAGAACAATCACTCGCCCCATTACGGACATCACTCGATGAATAATGATTGAAACCCATATCTCACACCCGGTTTAGGAATTGACAAGGGGGATGATGCAGAGGGAGTATTCCAAGGTGCACAGTTGATGGTGTATCAGTGCGTCCAACCGGTCTGGCGTAGGTGCAAGGAGAAAGGCGAGGGAGCCTTGTAGTACAGTGTATAAAGCAGAATGATGTGTCCTGTGTTGATGGCAGAAACCCAGCCCATGGGTGCATAGGAAAACGGGAACGTACCTGACTCCAAAGGTCGTAACGTCCCTCAATCCACACCTCTCGGTAATTGATTGAAGAAACTCCAGTCACACTCAGCCCACCCTTTGTCTCACGCTCTGTTGAAAGATACAGAGGGCAACCATCTCCTGAAACCCGTTGATGTAATCCTCACGGTCACTTGTGCAAAGGTTGTATGCCTTGTGCGCATTTGATGGTGCAACTGTGCATCCCGCCCTGTGCCGGCATACGGTGCGAGAAGGAAGGCCAGGGAGCCTTATGGTGCAGTGCACAGAAACAGATCGTGCTTTGTGCATTGAGAGGCCCATCCCATGCGTGCAACACTTCATTCACACTTCTCACCTCTCATTTGATTTGAAAGGAAAAGATTGGTCACTCATCCCACCCTTTGTCTCACTCTCTGTTGATAGTTACAGAGGGCAACCATACTCACTTCCCCATTCGGTTAGGATGAAAGCTCACGTCACTCGATTGTTTGTCGATGAAGATCGCGTCGTCAATTGTTGAAGAGGCGTACCTAGGGAGGTAGCCATCAGATCGAACGTTGTGTTACATAAGAACATGGCGTCTGCTAGAGGACTGTCAAACGCTCTGCAGAAAGGCACAGGACACAGCATACCAAGGGAGGCAGCTTCGGAACTGGATCCTGGGGATGTCAATTGATAAATCCACTTTCTGGACTGTTGGGTGTTGCCACCTTTTCCACAGCCAGCTTCCCGTCCAAGAGTGTTAACCACCTTTTCTTGGAACGAGGCCTGCTATAACAGGGAATTTCTTCATTTTCTCCCATAATAGTTTTTTTTTGTTTTTCTTTTCTTGTTTTTTTCTTTTTTTTCTTGTTTTGTTGTTGTTTTTTTTTCTCCTATTCCCGAGGGTGTCTACACATTTTCTCGAAGAATAGGTCGGCATGACAGGGATCGAAGTCCTTTTCTCCCATGACTGATATGTATATTTTTTTCCTTTATTTCGAATTAAGCAAGGGAATGGTAGAAATACCATTTGTCAGAACCAACCTTGCCACTGCCGCTCGTGGAAAATAGAGGATAAGAGATCAGGGCTGAAAGGTGGGGCTGAGGGGACAGAGGGTTGTGTCCACCTCATCAGGAGTGGCTGAAGAACGGCTATCAGAAGTAGCATCATAAGAATGACAGTGCCACGCCAATGGGGGAAAGGATTAGGTGACCGTGATTATCAAGATCCCCAAGGAGGGAAGTACTTCTTCAGGCGATATCCATTGATTAGGAAGGGATCATCAGAGGCATCAATGGTCTGCACCTGAACAGAGCCATTAGGGTTGACAGCAAGTACCTTATATGGGCCCATCCACTGCTATTGGAGCTTTCCAGGAAACTTTCCAAATCGTGAATCATAGGCTAGGACCAAATCACCTTCTTTGAACTCCTTGTGCTTGATGAAGCTATCATGGTAAGGCTTACGTCGAGCTTGCGTAGCTTCCATGCACTGTAGAGCCATCCTGTGAGTTTTGTCCAAACATTCCAAGTGCAGGAGACGGCATTGCAGTGAATCATTATCCCCTAAGCGCTCTTTGATAGCCACTCACAAAGAGGGCAATTCCATTTCAATAGGGAAAACAGCTTCTGTACCATACACCAGCTGAAAGGGTGTCTGTCCTGTAGCTGCTTTATGGGAGGTTCTGTACACCCAGAGGGCCTCTATAAGTCGATCATCCCAATCACAACGATGTGCGGCAATCGTTCTTGTCAGAATCGAGCAGAGGATGCAATTGGTGACTTCGACTTGGCCGTTGGCTCTGGGGTAATAAGGAGTGGACTTGCGATGGCGGATCTTATATAGCTCTGTCAACTCTTCCATGACTTTATTAATGAAATGAGTGCCTCTGTCACTTACCAGCTCTAGGGGACTGCCAAAACAGGTGATGATATTCTTGTACATGAACATGGCCATGCTGTTACCATCGTCCCGCTTTAGGGCTTTAGCTTCACACCACTTTGTGACATAATCCGTACATACCAAGATGTATATGTTCTGTTTCCTTTTGGTGGGAGGATCGATTGGGCCAATGAAGTCGATGCCCCACTTCTCGAACGGCTTCAAAGGAAGGATAGGTTGCACTAGCATGGCACTTGTTTTGGTGGGTTTCCCCATTCGCTGACAAGCATCATATCTTTTACAGTAATCATATGTATCCTTGTGGAGGGTCGGCCACCAGTAACCTGCTAGCAGAGCCTTCCTGGCTATAGCTTCTCCTGCAAAGTGGCCTCCACATGGATCGTCATGGCAAGCCTTCAGAACAATCCCAATCTCATCTCCTGCAACACATCTTCTGAGCACTTCATCTTTGCCTTTCTTGTACAGTGCACTGCCTAACAGGGTGTAGGGGCTGATTCTAACATAAGCTTCTTCCTTTCCTGACTAGAAATAACAGGAGGGTATTGTTGGGTTGCTAGCAGATTGGCAATGTCTGCATACCAGGGGGTTACAGTTTCTACCAGGAATAGGGAAGCATCAAGGAGGTCTGGATCATCCTGCTCCTCGTCTGCAGTCTGTGGGATACATGACAGATGATCAGCTGGAACATGGGAATGACCAGGTTTGGTAATCACCTCAAAGTTGAACTCCTGGAATAGAAGGAGCCATCTCATCATTCGTCCTTTTACGTCTGCTTTGTTCATCAGAAAGGACAGGGCCTCGTGATCCACAAATAACTTGAAGTGTGTGGACAATAGATAGTATCGAAACTTCTCCAGTGCAAACACCATTGCCAAGCACTCTAGCTCAGTCATTGTATAGTTTCGCTCTCGATCAGTGACTTTTCGGCTTGCATAATAGATCGGTTGATCTAATTTGGAGGGGCCCTTTTGACATAGGATAGCACCTAGCCCTTCAACTAATGCATCTGTGTGCACATGGAACTCCTTCGTCCAATCAGGAGGCTGTAAAATAGGTGCCTCAATCAAGCATTGTTTTAGGGTATTAAAGGCTTCTTCACAGTCATCCGTCCAAAGGAAATCAGCTTCTTTCCTTAGGAGCTTGTGCAGAGGGGCTACCTTCGTTGCAAAATGTGCAATAAATCTTCTGTAATAGCCCACATGGCCAAGAAATCCTCTCAATTGTTTGAGGTTTGTCTGTGCTGTTAAGGCGGCAATCTTTTCAACCTTTGCCGGGTCTATTGATATCCCTTGTGCAGAGACAATATGGCCCAATAGAACTCCTGAGGAGACACCAAAGACACATTTGTCGGGGTTGAGAGAAATCCCATACTCTCGGCATCTGTCAAAACATTGCTCTAGGTGTCCCCAGTGCTCACGGATCAAACTATAGACACAGAAGTCATCAAGGTACACCTCAATGAAATCATCTAGATAGTTCTGGAAGGCTGCCATCATTACTCGTTGGAAGGTGGCAGGAGCATTACAGAGCCCGAATGGCATCACTCTGTAGGCATAGGTCCCCCATTCTGTGGTGAAGGTTGTTTTAGATTGGTCCTCTTCTGCGATTTGGACTTGGTTATATCTGCTGAATCCATCCAAGAGGGAATACAACTCATGGCCTGCCACTGTGTCCAACAGTTGATCTATAAAAGGGATAGGGAAATGATCCTTCTTCGTCTTCGAATTGAGCTTTCGGAAGTCAATACATATTCCGAGCTTCCCGTTCTTCTTGGATACTACCACAATGGGCGAAACCCATTCATTGTTAGCCACGGGATAGATGAACTCTGCTTCAAGGAGTTTCAATAATTCGGCCTTCACCAGAGCAGAGTAATTAGGATTCATCTGTCTTTGTCTTTGCCTTACAGGTTTGGTATCGGGCTCTAGGTCAATGTGATGTTGACATACTATAGGATCAATCCCCTTTAGGTCTTTGTAGGACCAAGCGAACGCATGTAAGTTCTCCTTTAGTAGGTCGTGAAGGACCACTAATTCCTCTTCTGGAAGATTGAGACCCACTTTCAGGTGACGTTTAGTACCCTCAGCATCCAAGAATATTACTTGTCTTTCACCTTCCACTTCGCGGATAAATGTCCCACGGATTGCTTCTGGGTAGAGGTCTGACTCCTTCAAGAGAGTCATATCCTCGTCTGATGTTCCACTAGAACCAGTGTCCTCCTTCTGAACAGATGTCTCATTTGTCTGTTTAAATTGCTGAAAGGGTATCAGAGCCTTATTTGCTTTTGTTTGAGTGGTGACCTCTTTAGGACTCAAGGCTTCATCTTCAGAGGACGCGTCCAGGAATGTCACATAGCACGGACCTGCTAGAGGCTGTGACTTTGAGGGCTTGGGCTTCTGTTGGCAGGGGGCATCATCATCATCTTCTCTTTGGACTGAACAGTCAGGGCGACAGGAGCCATTGGTGAACTTAATTTTTACGCCTTTAATCCATTGCTTATACAGATTCTGCATACTTTGGGGTCCATTGACCAACCCAAATGGAACCATGGTCATTCCATCCAGTACCCTGAGATATTCGGCCTCTGAGGTCTCTATAGGAACATCAACCAGATCATCCTCTATCAAAGGAAATTCTTCATCTGCACTTTCATAGCCTACTTCATTTTCTTCCTCATCAGTTTCATTCTCATCTTCTGGAGGCTCTGCCTCGGCCTCTGTAGAGGCTCTGTAGGAGAAGAACAGATCGTCTGCCTCTGCATCTGCTTCTGTCACCAGTTTTGACTCTACTTCTGGTTCTGGTTCTGGCTTTATATCTGTTACTGTCTCTGTAACTGTCCCTGTATCCGCTCTGTCTCTGTTCTTAGATGCTTTGTATCTGCTCTGTCTCTGTACTGTCTCTGATCTATAACTGTACTGTCTCTGTACCGACTCTGCTCTGTCTCTGCGACTGTCATGTAACGGTTTGACTCTACTTTGGTCTGCCAATCTGATAAGCCACTGTGTGGGTTGAATTCCTTGCAACCCTAAGTCCTTCATTGTGACATCCGTCATTATGTTTACTGATGAGCCTCCATCAATCAATGCATCTGAAATGAAGCATCTTTCTATCCATACACTAATCTCTGGGGTTCCAGGATCTAAAAAGGCATTAGCCACATCTACTTCCTTTACAGGCTCCGAGGCATTATTGGTCTTGATCGTTGTTGAAGGAGCGATCCTTAATCCACACCTTCGTGTCAAGATGCTTTTGAATCTCTTTCGGCAGCTGGAAGACAGCATCAGCAACTGCCGGTATGTTAAGTTTGGTTTAAAAGTATCTAGGTCTTTGACCAAGTCATAATCTTTAATAGGATCCACAGGCTTCTCCAGCCGGCTGGGGAATGGGGCTACACCCATTTTCATCTTTCCTTTTTCTTCTAACAATTGCAACATCGGCACTTCTTCTGTTTTCGGAAGTGCTTCTGTATCATCTATCTCTTGGGCCTCTAGTCCTGTCTCTAGGACTGTCTCTGTATCCTTCTGTGGCATTGTGGTGCTCTGTACTGTACTATACTGTTCTGTACTGCTCTGTCCCTCTGTAGGTAGGTTGAACTTCACAGTCTTGGCAGGAGAGTCATTTCCATTCTGAACCACTAGTTTCTTCTTCTTGGTGCGCGTCACAGCGGCAACTTCCACCTCGACCAAATTGGAAGCAGGTTCTTGTACCTTCTGTTGGCTATTAGTGACATTGGCCTTTACAGGGGCTGGACTGGGACAGTCCTTTGCAATGTGGCCTTCTCCTTTGCATCGATTGCATAAGGGCTTGTAATCCACTGATCGTCTCGGGTTTGGGCAATTTGGTGAAATGTGTCCCTTTTCTCCGCATCTGTAACACTCCACCTCAGATCTTTGACCACCGCCAGACTGTCGTCCTCTGTAACTTTGAGAGAGAAACCTCCTTGGACCAAAATTAGGACCAAACTCTCTAGGCTTGGGTCCAATATCCTGTATTGTCATTTTGGATTCTAGCAAGTTGAATCTTGCATTTTCATCCTTCTGTCTTCGTTTATGCATCTCTTTCAGAGAGCAGATATCCTCTGTATGGTTCTTCCGCAAACAGTAAGAACAGAAGGCTCCAGGAATGGTTGGTTTTCGGGTACATTCAGTGGCTAAATGTCCTGCTTGATGACACTTTCCACACCAAGTATTTGACTGCATCACATCTTTTCCAGCTCCTGCAGAAGTGGATATATTGGCGGTATTCACCTTCAACGTCTGTAACTACTCTGTAATCACATCCAGAAGCTCTTTCTTGATACTTGCAACTGAGTTGGATAAGTAGTCCTTCAGATTTTCACCTCCTGCAGTACTTGTTGTAGGGCTTTGGGAAGCTTATGTAATTACTGCATAAACTGGTTGGGTAGATCCAGAAGGTCCTCGGTTCTGGCTCTGATTCAGAGCTTCGGTTGAGACTTGGGGTTGTGGATTTCAGTTGGTAGGATTCCACTGTTGTTGAGTCGCCATTGGAGGAACTGTTTGAGGCCACTGTTGTTGTGGTTGAACCATCATCTGAGGCACTGTCATCTGCGGTGACCACACTGGATCAGGTGCACTATACTGTGGCATTGTTTGCATCTGGGGATAGGGGTAGGGAATTGTCCCTGGGACCGCATTTGATGGGTATACCATTCTAGGCATAGGAGGAGGTAAGACTCCTCTTCCTGGAGTCATTGACAACCTTGCTTCAACTTCGTCATACAATCTTGCACCTTCCACTGAAGCTTGCAGATTGACTAGTCTTCTCAATTCCACGAACTTGCGAACTTCTGGTTGTAGTCCCCTGAGAAACACTCCTTTCTGGATACCTTCATCCAAATGATGGTTAGTCCATCTCTTCAGGATGGATTCCATTCGCGAGACATAAGCTTCTACTCTTTCTCCAGAGGACTGACTTAGGTTCATGAACTCCTCTTGCATCCGCTCTTCAAAACCTTCTCGCCTGAATTTAGTGAGGAAGGCCAACTTTAGGACGTCCCATGTGCCAAAAGTGCCTGCTGCTTGTCTCTCATACCACTGAAACGCCGCGCCCTTGAAAGTGGCGGGGAATATTGCTAACCAATGCTCAGGGGTTCTGCCATTGTTAGCCACACATGCTACCATAAACTCTGCTACATGAAGATCAGGGTCTTCATTGTACTCTCCCTTAAAAACTGGCAATGGGACTACATTTGCTAGCCTATCATCAATATTTCCAGGACGAATCTGACTAGGAAGGGGACCTTGAATCGCCATGGGGACTTCTGTAAAGAGTGCTTTTAGGGCATCAAAGGAAGCTTCTGCTGCGAGCTTGTTCTCAGCTTTGATTTTTGCCTTCTCTCTTCTCACGTACCTCTGGACTCGTTCTAACGTTGCCTCTTTATTGCGTCATTCATCAGGGGGTTGGCTTCAACCAGTTGGTCTGGACTCAACAGGATAGTATCCGAGAGGGCTTTAGTCTCTGATAGATTCTCTGGCCAACATCTCCTTTACTTCCTTCTTTTCAACATCTCTGAATTCAGCTTTCAAACCACTACAGAGGGGAAGATATTCTGTTCTAAAAGTATCAAAACTCATTCTTCTTAGGATCGTTGTTGCGTCATTATAATAATGTCAGCTTCTGAGGGTTTCAACAGTGTATGTTGTGAAAAACACTCTGTCTACCAACTTCCAGTGGGTTGCTAATTGAACAAATAGAAGATTATCAGTGCACCAAGCATCCCATGTATCTTGCTGTTGAGCATCCACGAACAAATTCCAACTTTTTTCCTTCTTGTCTTCGTGAACCTCTATAGACCAAGACTCCTGAAGCTTCTTCATAATCTCCCATTTGATGATGTCTGGAAACTTCTCAATGAATGTCAAATCTTCCATGGATGGTCATTCTCTCTATTTCTACTCTTCAGTTTGTTCCCAAACAGTTTGCCACCAAGATGCAAGTTTCTGCTGCTTCAACAGGAAGAGGAAATAGCCCACCACATAGAGTGTGCATCATGATGGTGATATGTTTCCGCCATTGTGGGATGAACTTCTTGTGGAAAGTGGCTTTGATTATGAGAAATTCCAACTCTTCAGTGAAAGAAGGAACTTTACAAACATCCATTGAATTCTTCTCTTCTTGGCAATGCCATTTCCTTCATTTTCAGCCTCTTCTGGTGCTTGTTGATGGCAAGGTTTCCCCGGCTGTGCACCAAAAACATGGAGCCCCAAGAGGAACACCAAGGAAAAGGGAATTATCTTGCAAGAAAATCTATCTTGTAACATCAACAAGCTTTTATTTCATTCTTTTGATCATCAAAACAAAGAAAACAACAATTCTTCACGCAGCATCATAGTAGATTTCTCCCACGGATTTGATAGAATCAACCATATTCTCCAACATCTTCACAAAATGTATCAATAGAACAAAGAACACAAAGGAATACACCATCTTTGAATGGAAATACATCACATATTATTCATCTTCAATATCTTCATAATTCTCTCTCTCAATCTCTCATATACAGTTACACTGTTTCGATAGATTTGACTATCTCTGACTCTCTCTCTCTCTCTCTCTCCATCAATAGTACATCATATCCTCACTACAATACTATCATAATAACCCTCAATAATCCTTCTTAGGTCGTGGGTACACCTCCCAAGAGGTATGTCTGATATGAAGAGTCACCAGAGCCACTATAGTGTCTTTTCACAGCTCACTACCGTCACTGTCACTTAGTCTTCTCTTCATTCTTCAATAGCTGTTTCTTCCACCTGTTTTAGCTCTTTTGAACTTAGATTCATCCTTTCCAAAGGTTAGAAAACTTTCCCAAAGCCACACATACATTCTACAGAACACCTACAGAAGGTCTACAGAACAGTCACAGTACAGTACCAGAACAGCTACAATACAGTTACAGAACAGAGACAGAAGCTCTACAGAAGATCTACAAAAGGTTACAGAAGGTCATCAAAACTTCATAAATTATACTCAAACCATTCCAAACTATCAAAAACTATTCAATAGGCTTCCAAAAGATCTCAATCTTCATCAATCATCAATCCATGCTTCATACAGAAGACAATCAGAACAAAACAGAAGCTATACAGAAGGTATACATAACCAATTAGAACCTATCAGAACATCACAGAACCTCATATCTCCACTGAGAATCATCATGAACTTCCAAAACATAATCAATATCATCCAAAACACTCTCAAACACTTCCATTAACAACCATACATCACTCTAAATCCACCAAAAGTCAATCATTCAGACCTCAAAAACAACAAAAATCAGTCAAAAATTCAGTCTTTTTCCACTCTCAACTGTGTGTGTATGTGTGTGTGTGTGTGTGATACAAAGCAATGGATAGAAACTGAGGTAAATGAGAATTCAATCCAGTAGATAGAAGGCAACCCTATCCTCACAATGGCTCCAAGAAGTGATGGTGCCCTCTCCTTCCACTTGTGAGATCACAAAAGAATTGATATTGATGGAGAAGGTAGAGTAGAGATATAACATCTTTACTTAGTAGCCACTAGAATGCATTTATTTCATTTTTTTTCCACCTTAAATATAGTTTGGATTTTTTTAATGTATGGGTGAGCCTCTTACTCTTGGGCACCATGTGAGAGTATTTTGACTTTTCCAACCTTTATGTCTTAGCCCATCAAAGTGTGCCACTTTTTAATCCCATCAACACACACACACACACACACACACATACACACACACACACACTTGGTGCCTTTATGTATGTACAATGTTTAAATTGCAAATTGCAACAAGGAAGTGAGCTTCGTGCTCAAGAGTGATTTTAGAATAATTGTTGGGGGGTCCTAGGTATTACATTTAATTCTCCCAATTGTCATGGAGTGCTTGACACCTCTTACAATTTTGGCTCGCCATCACTCATGGCTTTGGTTTTTATTGCTATGGATGCACTCAATATACTTTTAAACAGAAATAGCAAAAAAGGCGCAGGAAAAAAGCAGAAAAAGGCGCCTTGACCGGGAGCCAGTCCTTGAAAATTTCAAATGTTTGGGCACAACCCTCAGGAAGCTTCGGTGTCGGCCCGAGGCAACAAAAGAATTAAAATGCGAAAGTGCCCCCCGAATCTTTGTAAAAGAGTGCCAGGCTCGCTCCTGTGTAAAGTGTACGCATTAGTTGGGAATAGGATAAATTAGAATGGTGGGAAATGGGAAAAAGGGCCTAGGCTACGGCCGTCCATGTAAAAGAGGGAAAAGGGATGACCGCCCAAAAAGGATTTAGGGCTTTGTATATAAAGTTGAAAAGTGAATGAGAAGCTCATTCTTTGTTGTGTGGCAAAAAGAGTCTTCTTCTTCCTCTCATCTTCTCTCCTTCTTGCTTGTGTGTGCTCTTGAGAGAGGGAGTGTGAGAGTGCGAGGGAGTGAGTGTGTGTGAGAGTGAGGGATCAAGAGGGTGAAGCTTTTCACCATCTCCTCTTCTCCTCTTCTCTTCTCTTCTCTTTTCTTCTCTTGCATGCACAGCTATGGAGGATGGAGCTTGGAGATGGAGGAGGCTTGAGGATGCTTGAGCTAGCATCAAGAATCGTGGAGCTACCAGAGTGAAGAGAGAGGAGGGTACTCGATCGAGCATCAAGGTAAGCTCACTACATTCATAGGATCGATGCTGCATCGGCTAGGTGAGAGATAGCCATTAGAGCTCGCTTGGAACGCTTGAGCGGTTGAGCAAAAGCTCCCACATTTTGGTTCCATTGTCGGGACCTTCGGATTCAAGCTTGAGCACTTGCGTGCCTGACATCGAGCATCGAGGTAGGGTACTCATCCCCGGAACGGAGCTTGAGATAGGTAGGAAGTTGGGTGTTTTTAATCTTCAAGACAAGTAAGTATTTTGGGATATTTTGGTTGTTTGATGATTGGAAAGCATGGAGGATCTATTTCAGTTTTTTGCCTTCGCCTTCGTTGCATTTAGCGTAGGTTAGAGTTAGGAAATCGAACCGGAAAAGGGTAGGGTTTACTGTTTCAAAACAGGGCAAAACAGGGAAAAATCGTGCAAAATGCACAAAATGCTCGCTAATGAGGCCTAAGATCAACAAGAGAGCGATTGGGGACGTCAACGCCACATTTGGGAAGGCATATAAGAGCCAGGAGGCCAAAAGAGAGCTCATTTGTGCCATTTCAATGAGAGAGAGAGAGAGAGAGAGAGAGAGAGCTAGAGAGCCCCAGCCCATGTGATTCGATCGCATCACCGATGCACTTACCGACCCGTTCAGGTATATGAATCCCTTCCTCTATCCCCCTAGATAGGATCTAGAGGGTTGTGCTTGGTATGACTGAGTAAATCCCAAGAATCGAGTGAGATCGACATTGTGCTGTTTCCATCACGCCGCGTTCGGCCCGTCTGAGCGGTCGCTTCTGGGCCGAGTCCCAGAATCAGCCCTCGGCCCCTTACCATTCAGCCACTCGGCACAAAACCCTAGTCGGCCCTCGGACCGCCGTCCGAGGCAACTGTCCGAGTCAACCCACTTGGCTGTCCGAGTCAAAGCTCTTTGCCACGTGGCACATGCACCATTCGGCCCGTCTGAGCGACCCGTCCAAGTCCCAAATTCGAAACTCGACCACACCCGAGATTCGGCCCTCGGCCAAGCGCCGTTCGGCCCATCCGAATTACCCTGTCCGAACCTGCCATTCGGCCCGTCCGAATAAAAACCGTCTGAGTTAAATCCGGAGATTCGGCCCTTGACCCTGTGCCTCGGCCCGTCCAAGTGACCCACTCAGATCCTGCAATTTGGACCAGTTGGTCCGAGTGTAACTTTTTGTCAAATCTATCAGAAATTTGACCCGACCTGGCAAATACGCATTAGCGCAATTTGTCGAAACCCTTCAGGCGCTCAGAACTTGATTCTGGCACACGGGATAAGAGAAATTGTAGTACACAACTGCTTAGCGGTTAGCAGTACACAGTTGAGGGACCCAAGGACTCGGATGCGAGCCACTGAACCGTAAAACCTGATCGACCGAAAGCGAATGAGGCAACGTACAAGGAAACCCTAAACCCTAACTAAATGGCCAGAAAATGGACCTACAAGCCTATCAGGCCCAAAATGAGCGAGAGTGAGTAAGACGCCAGAGAATTTCTTGCGGCACTCACATTGAATTTTCGCACTTGAAGTATACTTAAGAAATCTGAAAGCCTAATTGGGCACAAGTGCACGAGAAACAACACACTCACCGAGTGACCATAAATTGAGGTTTGTATTCAATAATCAAAGGAACTCACTCAGATAAATTGCTTAAGGAAGCCACTAGTAGGAGAAGACCCCAAGACTTAGATAGGTGCCTGAGTGCCCTACTAGTAGGACCTGGAGAAGGCACGAAGACACGAAAAGCAACAATATAGAGGATTGGACGCTGCCGCCGGAGCTGCTTGGATTGATTGAAAACCTCGTGGAGCTGGAAGCAGAGACAATGTCAGGATCAAGAGGCGAACGAGGAGAGGACCAATTAGAATTAGGAGAATTTCCAACCTCAGTCCAAGAACTGGTCCACGACTACGATCTACTCACCAGGACCGTGATCCAAGGCAGACCTATAGAGAAAGTGGTAGCTAACTTGGAAAAAGAGAGAAGAGCTATCAAGAGAGCACTAGAAGGCATAATTTCCTACAACCATGAGCAAAGGGCTAGAAGGCTGCAGCAAGACGTAGATATGTACGAGGCTAGACGAGTGCTAGACCTAGCTAGAGCGGCCAAATCTGGACCGAATGTAGAGCGGGAACGAGCAGCAGAGGCTGACATGACATTGAGCGAACTGGTAGCAAAGCGGCTCTTGGACAACACGTCCGTTGAGCAGAGCGCTACTGCCCTAGCCACCGTGCTACTATCGGGATTGGGAGTCACGCAAGGGGCTAAAGGGCAGGCTAGAATCCCCATAGTAGAAAAACAACTAGCTAGATATGAACCTAGCAGTGGCCCGTACAGCTTCATGGAGCAGTTCGAGCAAGTATGTGAGGCAAATGGTCTTATTGACCCTGCACAACGAGCTCAACCTTTTGGCCTGTGCTTAGGCGATAAGGGGAGGACCTGGTATTCTAGTCTGGATGACGTAGAACGTACAAACTTTGCTCGCCTTAAGGGCCTATTCATCAAGAGGTTTTCAGAGGCTGGGTATTCGGATAACCTCATTGTTAGGTTGATGAATATCAGACAAAGGGAGAAGGAGGACGTTAGGGATTACGTCACTCAGGTGCGTAGCCTCTACAAGAGAATTCCTGCCAATGAGCGACCTACCGAGAGGGCAGTGTCTACAGTGTTCATGAACGGGATTTGGAGCGAGGAGCTCTACAAGGCTTTGGCCAGTAACTCCACCTTGCAATGAGACGTGCTAGCTAGAATTTTCGAGGAAGCAATATGTGTAGATGATCAACTCAGGGAACGCAGCATGAGGACTACCAACCAAGAAAGTGCAAGCTAGAGGGACCTTGAGAGATCAACCACTTCGGGGGGAAAAGCAACTGCTAGTGTGCAGGATAAGGGAAAGAGTATAGACCACGACCAAGGGATGGCAGAGATGAGAATGGAGATTACATGGTTGCAAGAGCTCATGAGGAAGCCTATGAGATCGCATGTACAATGTATATACTACGGCGGCAATCACCTCCCAGTCGAGCGCCAAGATCCTAGATCTCCGCCGTGCTCAAATTGCGGTAGATTCGGGCATGATGCAGTGCATTGCAGAATGCCGAGGAGATTCCCATATGCATAGCAGTACAACCCTCCATACTTAGGTAATAGGCTACCCAATTTCTTTGGGAGGGGAGCCCAGTTAGCTCTTCCAGCACCGACTGACTCAAGACCTACCGTGCCTAGGCCGGAAATGAACCCAACTGGTATACCCAGGCCACCAGGGCCTTTTGTAACCCACCCATCTAGTGATGCTCCTATTCACTTTGTGGAGGAGCCTAATGAGGAAGAAACATATGTCAACCCGTACATATCCTATGACGAGGAGGGCAACCCAGTCCTGATGGACTATCGGCCAGTGCCGGTGATGGCTTTAGGAAGAGGAAGAGGTAGAGGCTTTGGAGGGCCCAGCCAGGATCCAGTCACATGCTGGACTTGCGGCCACCCAGGCCACATTTCATCACACTACACAGAATGAGAACAAGCTAACAAGGACAAAGCGGATCTCTGATGCACAGAGTGTGGAATCACACATCTGTTTCCTGACTGTCCTAGGCGGAAGCCACCAACCAGCTCTGCCAACATGCCATCGGTGCCTTTGGGACTCTTTGGAGTGGAAACCTTTGGGAGTGAGGATACGCCCATCCCACTACATGCTATGACGCGAGCTTAAACAAAATAGGCAGGTATCTCCTTGCCAGGGCCAAGTAAACTTGACGCAACCTCAATAGGGAAGAAAAGCCGGAGGAGACGAAAAAAGAGAACCGATGCAAAGATAACTCTTAAAACCGAGGAAGCGACTACGTTAGTGATGGGAAAGTAGGTCATAGACGCAGAGGCGGAGACCTCAGCTCCTAAGACAGCCGAGCTAGGGAGTGCCAAGGTAGGGGAATATCCCCACCCCAAACGGCAGCTCGAGGCTATAGACAAGGTCAAGGAGTGGGTCAAGGACGTCCAAAAGTACCTCAAGGATACTGAACCCATATTAGAACATCCTATTGACGATTTCTCCAGTGTGAGCACACCAGTCTCACCTTCAAAACCACAAGCTGTGAGCATACCTGCACCACTGGGAGCAACTCAATAGCAAGGCCAGGGGGAAACCTGCCAAGGCAGATAGAACGCATGGCCTAGAAATGCTAGCCTCAGGGGAAGATAAGAGCCCAATAACCTCCTCACAACCTTGTTGTCTACTCCAGTAACTCTAAGCTTGGAAGATCTGCTTAGGCAAAATCATTCCTTGTGGCAAGAGTTAAAAGACTTGATGGAGAGACACACAGGACTTTCGGGTGCTGATCTGCAAGATCATGATGCAGTTACACAGATCCCAAGTCTAGCTCTACACTCAAATTCTAAGTCTTTGCACATCGATGCTTTTTGGGAAGGCACTGAAATGCACGCAGTTTTGCCCGTCCTAGCCTTAGGAGATATGATATGAAAAGGAATTGTAGACACAGGTGCAGGTGTTAGCGTACTAAACCATGCAGTCTTAGAGGCATGGGGAAACCCTCTTGTAGAGACTGCCAGGTTTAACGTCACGTTAGCAAATGGAATGAAGGTAAGACCATTCGGGGTCTTAAAGAATTGGCCAATAAAGATTGCCGGTGTGCAATTTTCAGTAAACTTCATTGTCATGAAGGGAGTGGATTACGACATACTATTAGGCCGACCTTGGATGAGGAATGCATGTGTCATTGAGGACTGGGGCAATGGTTTGATTTTCCTAGGGAACAGAACTAGTGTAGTAAGGGTAGAGATGGACACTTGGAAGACGATCTCTGTTGACCTAGATGCTATCTCAGCTATGCTGAAAGGCGGTACTCAGATGACCAAACCCTATGGATCACTCACTAAATATATTCCTTACCCTCAGGATGAGAGGGATTGGATGCACGTTTTGGCAACCATTGACCTACCAATCTCGGATGAGGAAGAACTATATCGGCAGGCAATTAAGGCCGCAACCATGCCAATTGAGGAGCCACTTGTGCCACTCTGCATGATGGCAGGAAGCTCACTCAACCCAGGCAAACCAGCCTCATTCCATATCCCCAGCAACAAACTAAAGCTTCAGGAAATCGTAGAGTATCTGACCAATAAACTAAAAGGCAACCTGGCTGCTAACTTAAAACCTCTACGTGATTTATTAGCTAAGCCAGAATGGAAATGGACCAAGGTCCATGACCTGAATTTGTTATATAACTGGGCTTTAGTTACTGATGACACGGAGACTGGAGAGGAAAGCTTGGGTGATGATGAGCAGTCAGAAGGACAGGACTTTGATGATGAGGAGTATGAGGACTGTTGCTCTACGGGAGAGGAGAGTGAAGAAGAGGTAGATACAATAGAGTACGACATAGAAGAAAAAGCGATAGAACAAATCAGGGCAGACTCGAGGCCTAGGAAAGGAAGGACCAGTCAGAACGAAAAAGGAGTCATATGAATGGAGTGTGACAGATCCTGGCTAGAACACATAGGAGCCATGGATTACGAGCAAGCCGAAGTAGCACAACCATGGGTAATCCCAGTGCTCAAGACGGATGCACCTACGGAACTACGGCCCCCTGGGGAAACACCTTCCTCAAGTGAGGGATGCAAGTTTAACTCAGAGTGTGAAGTCAGGATTGAGAGTGATCCCGAGATACCGCAACCTTCTAAGGTCAAACGCACCAAGGGAGACTTGCCAGTCCACCTGAGGCGTAGGAGGCTAAAAGAGGGGACTAGGAAGCAAGCAAAGGACTCAGAAGCAGAAAGGCAAAAGAAACCGCAGGATCTACCCAAACGGTTTACAAAATTTAAAAAGGGTGACAGAGTGGTGATTATGCTAGGTGCGAAAAGACAAGGCCAAACTAGTGAACCAATCGAGGGACCCGCCAAAGTCAAGGAAGTTAACTTGGCTGGGGAAGGTGAAAAGCCAAGACCGGTGTTCATTGCAGATGACTTGACAGAGGATGAGGAGACCAAACTCGTTGCACTTTTGCAAGAGTACATTGACGTGTTTGCCTGGATATTGGACAAACTTAAGGGAGTCAATCCTAGGGTTGTGACTCATAATATCCCAATGGTCCCTGATGCAGTGCCAACGAAACAACGACCTTACCCCATGAATCCCAAACACGCCCATGCAGTAAAAGAGGAGATTGATAAACTCATGAGGGTAGGATTCATATATGAGATTAAGCACACGGACTGGGTATCACCTATCGTGATTGTCATGAAGAAAAATGGAAAAATTCGAGTGTGCGTGAACTACAAGAAAGTGAATGCTGCTACAAAGAGGGATAACTATCCTTTACCTTACACCGAGCACATGCTTGAGAGGGTAGCAAGTAAAGAAGCCTACAGTTTTCTGGATGGTTTCTCGGGCTATAATCAAGTGCAAGTGCACCCCAACGACAGGCACAAGACTGCATTTGCCATGGAATGGGGTGTATTCGCCTACATTGTCATGCCTTTTGGGCTAATGAACGCACCTGCAACTTTTCAACGCCTAATGTGCACTATCTTCAAGGACATGCTTAGGCGCGAACTGGAAGTGTTTGTAGACGACTTATGCTTACACTCTAGTTGGGCCGAACACTTAGAGAAATTGAGAGATGTCTTTGAAAGGTATAGGTTGTACCACCTCTCCTTGAACCCCTTAAAGTGCCATTTCTGGGTGAAACACGGATGCATCTTAGGGCACGTAGTGTCAAGGAACGGCATTGCCACTGACTTTTCCAAAGTCAGAGTCATTGTTGACTTACCGCCACCTGATAACTACAAGGGAGTTCAGTGCTTCTTAGGACACACTAGATATTATCGACGCTTTGTACTAAATTACGCACTAATTGCTAGACCATTGTACAAGCTGTTGATAGTGTTCGAGTGGACGGAGAAATGCCAGCGCACATATGAGGCATTGAAAAAGGCTCTTACGATTGCACCAATCTTATGAGCCCCATACTGGAACATAACGTTTCATGTACACATAGAGGCCTCTAAGTTCGCTATTGGAGCTGTGCTATGCCAGCCTGGTGAACATAACTTAGATTACCCTATGATTTTTGCCAGTAGGCAGCTCATAGAGACCGAGATGAACTATTCCACGACAAAAAGGGAGGGGTTGGCCATGGTATTTGCGGTAAAGAAATTTAGGCATTACCTATTGGCCACTCCCTTTGTCTTCTTTGTTGACCATCAAGCCTTGCGCTATGGGACGCATAGCTAGATGGTTACTCCTTCTACTGGAGTTTGACTTCTCTGTGGTTGTACGCAAAGGAAAGCAGCATTACATGGCTGACCACATGTCCCGCATACCCACAGGAGAAGCCGCTGGACAAGACATACCTTGACGATTTACCGGATAAAAAACTCATCTCTTTAACCTGTCTAGCGAGAGAGAATTATTTAAAGTTGATCTGACGCCGTATTGGGCTGATTGCATAGTGCAAGTACTAGAAAATGGACTACCTGAGCGACCCATTGAGAAGGCCAGGCTGAGAAGACTTATCCTGAAAATTCAGCCATACCAACTGATAGCCGGCTAACTCTACAGGTTGGGACAAGACGGTTTATTGCGCAGATGCATATGTGAGCATGAGATGCATGATGCATTGAAAGAAGCACATGGCGAAATCGCTGGAGGACAATTTAGCGGGGATACAACAGCCGGAAAGGTGCTACAATCCCAACTATGGTGGCCCACCCTTTTCTGCGATGCAGCTAAATTCGTAAAGCACTGTGATGAGTGCCAAAGGACCAAAGTGCCGGTGCGGAAAGACAAGATGGAGTTGACCCCTGTCATAGCCCGACAACCCTTTGAAAAATGGGGCATCGATTTTATTGGACCTATCAGTCCTGCGGCACAATATTCCCAAGCTCACTACATCATAGTGGCAACCGATTATCTAACGAAGTGGGCAGAGGTACAAGCCACGAGGAAGAATGATGCTAGAACCACTGCAAAGTTCTTGTGGGAGCAGGTCATTTCATGGTTTGGCTACCCAATCGAACTTGTAAGCGACCAAGGCACCCACTTCATTAATGAGGTGATTTCCCACTTGCTCTCTACCTTCTTAATAATTCACTGGAAGTCCTCTCCCTATTACCCTCAGGCTAATGGCCAAGCCGAATCCACAAATAAAATCTTAGTCAATGTGCTTACAAAGGTCGTGTCTACTTCAAGAAGTGACTGGGACAACAAGCTAATGGCGGCCTTGTGGGCCTATCACACAGCTTATAAAACGGCTATAGGACAGACGCCTTTTAGGCTAACGTACGGAACTGAAGCCATTTTACCCTTAGAATTCTTCATCCCTAGCTTAAGGCTAGCAGTCCAGGAGAGTTGGGAGGGAAGAGAGGCTTGGACCAATCGCTTAGTGGAGCTAGAGCGCCTAACAGAGACCCGACTCTTTGCCACTCACTCTCTGATTTGTGAGAAGGCTCGACGAAAGATGTGGTTTGACAAGCATGTCAAACAACGAAACTTTGAACAAGGGGACCTTGTTCTGTTATACTCTGTAAAAGGACATAAATGGAAGATGAAGTTTCGGGGGCTAGGGCCTTTCAGAGTACACATGATTGATAGAACAGGGAATGTTGAGTTGGAGACACTTGAAGGTGAAGGAATAGGCTTTTTTAATGGCAGCCGCATAAAGAAGTACTATCCTCCTTCCCATCCATTACATGAGCCACCCATGCTAGAACCCCCAATGAACATCTGCATGGCTACTATAACCGACCTTACAGATCAGGACGAAGAAGCAGTGGCACCGGCATATCTACGGATCACAGTCGCAGCTGGAGCGATGTATTCTTTCGATGCCTTGATTGATGAAGGGGCCGACTACAACATCTTGATGCATGACCATTGGACACGCATTGGTCAACCGAAACTACAGCCCACTAATGCCAAACTCATCCCGTTTGGGGGTACTGCTTATTCACTCCTAGGGAAGTGCAAGGTAGTCATTTCCATCGAGTCTGAAAGTTTACCAGCTTTCTTCCATGTGTTGCTTGACAGTAAAGGAGCCGGTAATGTGTCACTATTGGGTCGCACTTTCAAGAAGCAAACGAACTGTAATGTGGATTACAACCTAAACCGCATTCATCTTGCTATAGGCAATGTGCGTATAGTGACGACTTTCAGCAAGGGCTGTCATAATTCCTCCACCATTACGAAGCCACCGATAGAAACCCCTACGACCACGCTCCAGCCCAAGTCTAAACTAAAGAAAACTATGGCCTTGTGCCAGGCCCTCGACCCCAGGCCCAAACCCACCAAGAGTGCTCATAAGGCCAAGGAGTCCAAGCTCATATGGGTGCCAAAACGACAAAGACCACATCCGGGTAGACCACCCAAATGTGATCCTAAACGCCAAAATCATCAGCCACCCATCACGGCCTAAGAGGCAGTCTAGACGCTATCGACGTAGACACACAACCATGCTGCGATGGATCCCCAAAGATCTCTTGCGAGCATAAGGATACTACGAGGGCAACCCTTGGATTTGGGTACCTAAAATTGGCCAGTTAAAAAGCTCATCTACAAGCAATCTCACCCCAGTGAGGGAGGCTTGCACACGTGGTGCCCAGGGCATAGTCAGCAAACCATCGCCAGCTATGGCTAGTAAGCCCCAGCTCATCTATCGACCAAAGCAAGCGCCACAAGCCTTAAACTTACCTAATCCAGAGAACTTAAAAACCCCTATGACTGCTCACTCAGAACCCAGCACAACTCCCATGCCCCCAGAGCTTCCTACAGCACCTCAAAGTGCTTCGGAGTGCAAAGCCCAACCTGTGACACCAATGATGGAGTCACCACTATCCAGTCCAGTTGCACCATCCCCAACAGTAGGTCTTAAACCTTCCTACGCGATACGACCTTTCCTCTCCTTGGCTAAAGACCTCGCCGCGACTTTTGGGGATGACTTAATAACCTGCATCAAGATGTTGGACAAAACTTTCACTACATTTGCTAGAAGTTATGAGAGGCTAGACCTAGGCCTTCTCGACAAAAGACTTGCTTCGGATGTTCGTGCATTACCATGCACTTGGGAAGAATACGAACTTATGACCACTAAATTCCCCAAAATTGCTGCTGAACTGATAGCAAACGACGAAATCTCAAAGGAGCAAGCTGCTCTCAGAAGACTAATCACTTCATATCATAAGCCACCTCATTTTGTTCCTGAACACGAGTTGCAAGAGCTCATGCAGATGGCAAGTTCGCCTTCCACGTTCTTGCAGCAGTGGTTTGCTCTGAGAATCCAATGGGAGAAAAAAGGTTGCCGGATAATGACCAATGCTGAGCAACGCATGGCAGTTAAAACCATCGAATATGACCCTACTTATGTGGCACCTATCTCGTTTAGGGTTTTGGCCATCACCCGCAATCGGCATTTAGACGACCATCTACTCGCTCACCCCTACATTGACCAATTCCTCACGAAAGAGGAATTACATGTTGCCAGCCGCCTTAATATTGGAGATCTCTTTCACGATGTCTTGACCTACATCTCCCAAGTCTCCATCCAACCATCTGCTCTTGATTGTCATGCTCAACTGGAATACAATCCAAAATTCTACACGTGGCTTCTTCACACGTAACTCCTACCCCAACAGGTCCAAAGCCCCTCACCTTTTAACCCCCAATCCTAGGAAGGATTCTTTTCTAAGCCGAAAGGGGAGGGGGTATGTGGGTATTGGTGAAAGTGAAAAGAATCAGATAGGAAATGAATAAAAAGGGGGTACAGTAAAGTAAAGGTAGTGAAAAGCATAAGCATATAGTATGGAAAAAATGGCTTCCTAAAAAATCCATTCAAGAGTTTTTATTCTCACGTGAACAGCAAAGTGATTTGTGGAAAATGCTAACGAAAGTTACGAATTATGGCAGGAGCAGAAAATGTTGCAGCAAGACCGCGCCCATCGACTCCCATTCACAGACGAGGAAAGGGAGCAGTATCGCATCCATCTAGAGAACCGCGCCTTCGGCCAGCTCAAGTTCTGAACCATCCACAACATCAAAGTCGTGGTGGCCAAGGAGGAAGCAGCCAGGATGGTAGTGGAACAGTGCAACCTTACAAAGTATATTGAAAAATTCTCGCAGGAGCCGGATCACTTAAAATGCGTAGAAATCCTCAGAACATACAACCCAGACCAAGAAGGTGGTGTTGTAACAGTGGGCCGAGGAGAGGGTGCAAAGCAAGTGCAAGTCCGGTTGCATCCAGCCTTGGTGGAAAAGGCTTTGGGATTGGTACCAAGGACAGAAAGGAGACAAAAAAGGGATGTTTATGCCTTGTTGAAAATGAAGAAGGAAGAGGTGCTCACGAACAATAGCATAAGTATCCAGGACATCCCTAACACAGAAGCCAGGTTGCAGGCCAAGTTGGTACCCATGCTCTTCTCCAGCCAATGTTACAATTCCTTAATGCATCGAATTAGCGTGCCAGTGCTGGAGAATGTAGTAGCCCACACCCTAGACGAGGTGGATTGGAATGGGTACGTGCGGAAGATGATTGATCAAGCAGCCAGGGCGCTAGCCCTAGGAAGTGCACCAACAGGAGGAGAATCTCCGGCTTCTAAGGTTACGGAAAGGAAGAAAGCCTCCTCCAAGGCCTCTTTCATCAGATACGGAGGAGTCTTGACTGCACTCATTCAGGAGGCAGTAAAGGAAGCATAGGAAGCACAGGAGGGAGAAGGAGAAATGCCGGAGAGGTCACCTCCTCGCCAGGACAAAGACAGGTCCACCGACAGAACTGAAACAGAAGAAGAAGGGGAGGGGCAGACTAGCAAAAAGACAATCAGGACAACAAAGAAGAAGGCGACGCAGAGGAAGAAGAAGAATGATGAAGGCAGGAAGAAGGAAAAGGAAGACTTGGAAAGGGCGAAGAAGGAATCCCTGAGAGAAGCAAAGGAGAGAGAGAGAACAAAGAGAAAGGAGGAGGAGAGGGAAAAAGAGGAGTTGCAGAAAGCAAAGGAGGCGTCAAAACAAGAAGCTAAAGAGGAGAAAAGGAGGGAAAGAGAACACAAAGGGAAAAAGAAGGAGGAGCAGAAAAAAAGAGAGGAGGAAAGGAAGAGAAAAGCGGATGAGGAAGAGGAGGAGCTACGAAGAAAGGAGGAAGAGGACCTGGCGAAGGCCACCCGCCGGTCCATTGAACAACAGTGCCGAGCAAATGAACTAAGGAACCTGAGCCCGCGCAGAGAAGAGGGGCCAAGGTCTAGCACACAGGTGCCAAAGTTTGTGCCACCTCCAGTCCCTGAAGGCAAGGGCAAGGCCCCGCTCCATCCGATCCCTACCCTCCTGGTGCCTTCCGCGGAACTCACCACCATCACCCCCAGCATCCCGACTAGCGTAGATGTGTTAAACTTCGTGGCGTGGATGTAGTATTTCATCAATAAGGAGATGGGCCAGGGGCAGAGCACAGAGACTACGGCCACAGGATAGAAAAGGCCAGCCACGGATGCAGAGTCCAGGCAAGAGCCCAAAAAGCAAAAAGTCAAAGCCTCAACCTCGCCCATTCACACAACGATGTCCCGACTAGCGCAAATGTGTCAAATTTCATGGCGTGGATGTAGTGTTTCATTAACAAGGAGATGGGCCAGGGGCAGAGCACGGAGACTACGGCCACTGGATAGAAGAGGCCAGCCACGGATGCAGAGTCCAGGCAAGAGCTCAAAAAGCAAAAAGTAGAAGCCTCAACCTCGCCCATTCACACAACGATGATGCCACTGGCTAATTACGACGAATACGTCGCCGAGCTACTCTCCCAATTGGAGAGAGCGAAGGAGGAACGCAAGATAGCCGTGGCTGAGTTGGTAGCCGAGAAGGAAACAGTGGCCGCCTTCCAGCTGGACAAGACAAGAATGATAGCCTTGCAGAAGTGCGAGTTTGCAGATCTGAGACAAGAACTGAAGGCTAGGGATGAGAGGGAGGAACACTAGAGGCAGCTGCTCGAAAATGAGACTCAAGAGTTAGTAAACATGCAAAGAGAGTACAAGCTCTTAATAGTGCAGTACCAGGAGCTTACTGCGCAATCTGCTCAGATTGATGAACTTGTGAGGGAGCTGAATGCCAGGGAAAAAAAAAGAAAACGAGGCATGGAGGAGCAGCAGGAGGAACTCAAGCGCCTGATAGATCAGCTGACCTCTAAAAGAGAGAACAAGAGAGGCTAGTTAGGGAACTAGAGGATTATGAGCAGAAAATCATGATGTTGACCTTAAGACAGGGAGAGGGCTTGGAAGTAATGAACAAAAGGGCAGAGGAGTGGGCTGCGCACGATAAAAAGAGGGTGAAGACACTGGCACGGTGCCTTGCTCTGACAGAAAAGGAGAAAATCATCGTGGAGAGAAAGGCGGAAGCAGCCCAAATGGCCTTCAACCCACTCAATAGAAGGCCTTCCTCGACACTATCCTGGACACCACGCACACAACGCAAGGAAAGCCATTGGAGGCAATGCAAAGAAAGCTCGGCATGGCAAGAAGAGACCTACACGCTGGACTACAGATGCCACCATTACCTGCAGAGGTTAGGTTGAGTTTGGATGAACAACGAAAATACCTAATGCTGGCCAGCCTAACCCCCCAGGAGATAGACGCCCTCGGATTCGAGGAAGAAGTAGCACATGCAGAACGGCAAGGGGAAGAAGCAGAGCTGGAAATCGATGTGAATCGATTCAGGGAAGACATAGTCCCACAACTCCCCTCGCCGCAGACCCAAGACCCGCCACAAGAAGACCTAGCTGTAGAAAGAAAAGCCATCTCTAAAGAAAGACACAAAAAGCTGGTGGAGGAGGCCAGACAAAAACTGAGAGCCAAGCCAGCCCTGCTACCGTCCACACCTCTCCCTCCATGCCCAGATGATCTTCCCGCAGGATTCCATGCAAAACTGGTGGTGTGGGAGGTACAGGAACTAGGAAAGGATCCATTCCCCTTCAGTTTCCTCCTACCCAACAGTCTACGGAGGGTCCTGCCTCTCAAAGTGATGGACGAGGTGATCGCGGTCGGTGGCCGATTGGGGAAAAAATGGCTGGAAGAGCGGGAAAAGACCCCAACCTCTTGGGGCACAGAAGCGGCCGACTACTGGCAAGATAAGGTTTTTGAAATCCCCCACATTGTACAAAACTACAAGAGCCAACCCCTGTGGAGGAGGCGAGTATGCGACATAAGCATGCTCGCCTGGATGGCATTTTGTAATACCCTGCCATTCGAGCGGAACGACCCTACCTACATGGTGTATCCTCGAAGGGTAGGGGTAGATTTTGATGCCACCCTCCACGGGCGGTATGACTTTTCCATTATTTATAACTCCACTATAGTATCCTTTGAGCACGCTCTTCTTTTTACCCCAGAAAGCCTAGACGAGTCTATGATGCGCTTCCTTGTGGACTTCTCCTCATGTCCTGACCCCGCTTTTATAACCACTTGTAATTATCTTAGGTTACTTAGGCTACTTCTTAAGCAGGACCCGACTCCACAAGAGCGCGGCTTGCCTCCCCTATTCTTTGACCCTAACGCTATAGATAACTGTGCCATGGCTCGTCTCATGATGAGGGCTAGTCTCCTTCCCTATTTTTTCCTAGCCCTCCTAGAAGACATGAACAATAGCCAATTTACTAGATGCAACCACCCCTTCCTCTCCACCACCTCCCTTCATGTACGCATGAATCTGAAATATTACATGCAGAGTCGCCAATTTTTGAGCAAGTCTATCTGACCCCCTTCTCCTCCTCATTCCGATCAAGACAATTAGGCCTATGTATCATTTTCTTTTTTTTTTAAAGAAGAAGAAGAAGAAGAAGAAGCACCACAGTCACTGCACTTAGGGTTCTCCCTAGCCCCCTCCCCCACTTCGCGCTTAGGGCACATCAAGGGCAAGACTTTCAGACCTGTCACCCTAAGACTCGCACCGCACCTCCAACGAAGCACGAACTGGGTCCTCAAGTGTGGGACGTTACCAAGGGCTTACCCAAGGTGAGACCCATCTCCCAGTTCCACTACCACGAGCACCACACACTACACGGCGAGCAGACACACCCCTTAGGGAGTGCACAACTTTTCTTGCAGGTTATGTTCGACTCTCAAGAAGTGGCTACCCACAGAAGAAGATCACCCACGGCACCCTTTAATGGCCCAAACTTCTTTTCATGTGCCGGCCTCCAACCATCTGCCTACTTCTGATGGCCACCATGATCGAACCAAGTCAAGGTAGAACTGCCATTGGCATAGATCTTGGAACCTCATCGTCCAAAGATCCATGCCCAATGCCTCAAGATCCACGGATCGCTTATTGATTCCACAAGCCTGAAGACCTTCAATTCAAAGCTGAAGACTTTCAACTCAAAGACAAGGATCTTCAATCAAAGCCACGGGTTTTCAAGACAAACAGTGTTCGGGGGGTTTCTCCAGAATAGATCCCTCCAATACCACCCTCCTAAGGGATTGCTTATTGCTTCAAGTGTTTCTGATACTCAAAAGACGACCGGCTACATAAGGGGCACCACAATAGTGTGACAGATACCGAGTCTCTTCATGGAGCCTAAAGCACACCGGAATCTTTCCTAGTCATTGTCCCCAACCTCCATCACCTATCATTCCCCCAACCACCCACCTACCTGTTCCGCCCAGCAACTGACCTAACTAGCCACTCCATCCCACCGCAATGCCATGGGACTGGCACTTGGCTAGGAGGGCGGTAATGTTACCGTGTTTCCGCAGCATAGAGGAGCGAAAAATGAAAAAAATGGAAATAGCAAAAAAGGCGCAAGATAAAAGCAGAAAAAGGCACCTTGACCGGGAGCCAGTCCCTGAAAAATTCAAATGTTCGGGCACGACCCTCAGGAAGCTTCGGTGTCGGCCCGAGGCAACAAAAGAATTAAAATGCGGAAGCACCCCCCGAATCTTTGTAAAAGAGTGCCAGGCTCGCTCCTGTGTAAAGTGTACGCATTAGTTGGGAATAGGATAAATTAGAATGGTGGGAAATGGGAAAAAGGGCCTAGGCTACGGCCGGCCATGTAAAAGAGGGAAAAGGGGATGACCCCCCAAAAAGGATTTAGGGCTTTGTATATAAAGTTGAAAAGTGAATGAGAAGCTCATTCTTTGTTGTGTGGCAAAAAGAGTCTTCTTCTTCCTCTCATCTTCTCTCCTTCTTGCTTGTGTGTGCTCTTGAGAAAGGAAGTGTGAGAGTGTGAGGGAGTGAGTGTGTGTGAGAGTGAGGGATCAAGAGGGTGAAGCTCTTCACCATCTCCTCTTCTCTTCTCTTCTCTTTTCTTCTCTTGCGGGCGCGGGTATGGAGGATGGAGCTTGGAGATGGAGGAGGCTTGAGGATGCTTGAGCTAGCATCAAGAATCGTGGAGCTACCGGAGTACAAGAGAGAGGAGGGTACTCAATCAAGCATCAAGGTAAGCTCATTACATTCGTAGGATCAACGGCGCGTCGACTAGGTGAGAGATAGCCATTAGAGCTCGCTTGGAACGCTTGAAACAATAAGCGGTCCGTGGGTCTTGGCGGTTGAGCGAAAGCTCCCACAATGCTGTTTTAGGGGAATGGAATGGGACTAGGCCTTACAGGTAGAGAGTTCGAGCTTCGCATCCCTCTCGTTTCCCATTCTCCTTGAACCAAGTACAGTATAAATCCGCTTCGACCCTGATGCTTCTGTGCAAAGTGGTTCATCTGGGGCTCGACGCTAGCTACTTCCTAGAAACTTGACTATTAGAAAAACCCTAATACAAGTCGGTCCTAAGTGGGAATGGCGAGTTGCTTCCGCTTTGTGACAGACTCGGGAAGACCTTGATCGCAAACCCCGTGACATTCCTTGTGAGTGCTGGGCGGCACTTTCTAGACCCTCTTCCTGATGGGCTGCTAAGACTATCCTATAAGTGGACAGGGGGACACGTTATAGTTAGTATCAAAGCGAACCAACGGGATCTAATATTTACAAGGAAACTTAATGAGGGGAAGTAGAGCAATGTTGCCATTAAGAACATTTCCTTACTTACTTATGGATGTTGGCCTGCAGAGTCGCGAAGCATGGAACAAATTCTTGGTGTTCCAGGTTATTTTTATGACTGCAATGCGTGCTTTGGATTATCGACGGAGGCTAGGCATGATGAATATTCTAGACCACATCTACAATCCTTCACCCCTGTGCATGGGACGGAGATGGATGTGTGAATCAGGGATATAGTATATAGCAGCCAACCGACTTGCGTACCTTCAAACCAACTTGAAGAGAATCAAGTGGATGGAGGATTTAAAGATCGTGAAGCTGTTTATCTTTGTCGAGGCTCATGCAAATGCGACCCTACATGTCGGCGATCGAAAGGTCAAGCAGATTAAGTATGTGTACGAGGAAGTGACTCGAATAATCCCTACCGACAGAATCAAGGTGCTAGGACGTTATGAGAAGAATGGGTATCAAAGGAAGGGATACCCCAAGCTTCCTATGACCTATCGATTCCTGAAAATCCATGACCCCGCTCCATATTATTACTCAGTCCGCGTAGCCAAATGTAACACAATCCTATTTTCCCCAAACTGATGTATTAGCTTGTTCTACCTTCCCAAAATAAATGTACTAAAAAGGGCTATGTCCACATAAATGAATAAGATTTTTATCACTGTCTGTCATGGCTGTAAGTGTTGGTAAAGGAGTTAAGTGATTAGGTCACTGGCTAAAAGCTGAACTAGGCATATTAGTGTAATGTGAGAAACGTTTAGCAAGTTTTTAACGTAAAGAATCTTATTGCCCAGGTGCAACCTCAAGTGTAGATTCGTAGTCCAACCCCTGCACTAAGTACATATGTAATTCAAGAGAAGAAGTTCCTCCTCAAACAAATCAAGCCACCTGAATTTGATGGTAAGGGAAGGACTGTTCAAACTGACGCCGAGGTTTGGATCGAGTCCATGGAGGGCTACTTCGAGGTAGTAGGAACTGCACCCGCTAACCAAGCAATGCTTGCCAAACTGAAGCTTATCGACGAAGCAAGACTTTGGTTGAAACAATGGTGCAGAGACCAAGGGATCTCGGAAGGGTCAGTTACCTAAGCTTAAAAAAGCTGTGCGAGGGAGGTATTTGCCACCTGCCTACCGCACACAGAAGATGAACGAATTCTATAAACTGAAGCAGCTTGGACTATCCCTTGATGCATATTATTCAAAGTTTGTCTCTCTCTTAAAGTATGTGCCTCAAATGGATATGACACAATAGGTGCCAAAGTTTTGTGCTGGGTTAAATCCACCCATAAACACCCGCTTGGAATCAATGCGCCCAACGGACCTACAAGATGCACTCATTCGAGCTATGCCAATAATACAGGAGGTGCAGACCAAGCCAAGGAATAACAGGACTTGGTCTTACAAGGATCAGAACAAGGGAATGTATAGGTCTCAGGCTAAGAGAGCGCAGGGCCAAAATCAGGGACAAAGGAAGAAATCTAGGGCCAGCACTATCAACAACTTCGTTCCTACACAAGGTAATGGCCGCAATCTCCGTTGCTTCCATTGCAATAAGCCTGGTCACTTTAAAAGGCAATGTCCCAAGCTTAGCAGATGACAATGCCAAGGGCCATTCCAAGAAGCCGTCCATGGCCAAGGAGCCACTGCCATGGCCAGAGAGAGAACCTCCAGTGTTGCCAACAAGGAGCTGGGTGATGAAGAAGATCCATCCATGGAAGCAGACATTGAGAGGACAACGGTTCATGCCACTCTTCACAAGAAAGGCCCGAATTTCCAATTCTTGGTGATTCAAACTCCATCGGATTATCAAGGTAAAAACTTCAAAACCTTGATTGATTCTGGCAGTACACATTCCTTCATTTCACCAGTCTGTGCAAAAAGATTAGGAATAGCCACAATAGATGCACCTACTTTACTTGTGGAATTAGAAAATGGCCGAGAAGTCTCTTGTATCAGGCAAACTACTAAGGTGAAATTCCTACTGGGTGGAAAGTCAACTTCGGTCGGATTCAGGGTAATGAACCTAGGTGCCCACGAATGTTTGCTCGGAATGGATTGGCTAATATCCAATGTTGCCCACATTCACTATGGAAAGGGTCAAGTATCCTTTCGAAATTCTGAAGGAGAACTAGTTACAACTCAAGGAGAGGCTAGTAAGCCAAAAATTCAGCTGGCAAAAGCAACACGGATAATAAAAGGAGTTAGGAAGGGCCTACCTGTCTATCTGATTAAACTAAATAAGCTAGATCAGAATCAGGAATCTAGGGAAGAACCTTCATGGTTAAAGGAATACGTAGACGTATTTCCTGTAGAGCTGACAGAACTTCCTCCTCAAAGGGAAGTTGATCACGAAATCAAGCTAGCACCAGGAGTTGCACTAGTTCGCAAAGAGACCATATAGGATGTCCATCCCGGAAGCGATTGAGCTGAAGGAGCAACTCAAGCAACTGTTAGACCAAGGCTACATCCATCCTAGCAGTTCACCATGGGGATCTCCAGTGCTGTTCCAGAAGAAGAAAGATGGAACGCTTTGGCTATGCATTGACTACAGAGGGTTGAATCAATCAACCATTAAAAACAAATACCCCATTCCAAGAATAGATGAACTTCTTGACGGTCTTCAAGGTGCGAAGATCTTCTCCAAGATAGATCTCGGGTCTGGATATTATCAGATAAGGATCAGGGATTAAGATATCTCGAAGACCACATTTAGCACAAGGTATGGACACTTTGAATTCCTAGTCATGTCATTCGGGCTAACAAATGCTCCTGCTACCTTCAACAGGTTAATGTACGATATCTTTAGGCCCTATCTTGATGACTTCGTACTCGTCTTCTTTGATGATACCCTAGTCTACTCCAAGCAGGGAAAAAATCATGAACCCTAGCTTCGCATTGTCCTTGAAACAATGAGGGCGCACAACCTTTATACCAAGAAGCAGAAGTGTGAATTTTTCAAGCGACAGATTGAATATCTGGGATTCATTGTATTAGTGGAAGGAATTTTAGTGGATCCCGGCCAAGGTCAGAGACGTTCTGGAGTGGCCAACACCAACTTCTGTCAAAGAAATACATAGTTTTCTTGGATTGACAGGATGGTACAGGGTCTTTATAAAAAACTATGCTTTGATTGCAGCGCCTCTGACTTATCTACTAAAGAAGCAAGTATCAATTGTATGGTCACCTGTTGAACAGACCAGCTTTGACAAACTAAAGCAAAGCTTGGTATCAGCACCCATCCTGAAACTTCCTGATCTTAGTAAGAAGTTTGAAGTGATAACTGATGCTAGCACACTTGTCTTAGGATGTGTGCTCTTACAAGAAGGTCACCCCGTAGCATACTCTTCAAGGAAACTGAAGAGCCATGAAAGGAACTATGCTACCCACAATCTAGAGCTGTTGGCTGTCATCCATGCTCTCAAACTTTCGAGACACCACTTGCTGGGTAACAAATTTGCCTTAGCGACGGGCCACAAAAGTCTTAAATGGATTTTCACCCAGAATGAGCTCAATATGAGGCAATGCCGATGAATTGAAGTACTGGAAGAATATGACTTCGAAATCAAATACCGGCCTGGAAAGGAGAATGTGGTTGCTGATGCACTCAGTCGCAAGGCATTTCTAAATTCTCTTATTTTGCAAGATCCATCAATAGCAAGATCTCTAGCCACAAAGGTATCCATGCCAAACAACCGAATTCTTGAGCTAGCTAGAGAAGAGGCATGTCATGACCCAACCTATCAGAAATTGCTAAGGGAGATCCCCATCAAATATCAAGACCCGAAGCTAGAAACGAAGTATCAAGAATTCTCTATCAATAGTGGACTTGTCTACTTTAGGACAAGATTATGTATCCCGACAAGCCACACTCAAGCAGAAGATACTTTGGGAAGCCCATAACTCCCCTTTCTCAGGACATCCTGGCTATGCCAAGACCCTTAATGTGGTTAGGAAGAGCTATTATTGGGATAGGCTCAAAGGTGACATTCTCAAATATGTCACGGAATGTTTGTCTTGTCAACGCATTAAGGCCAAACATGTCAAAATGCCAGGGAAATTGCAATCACTGGACATTCCCCAAATGAAATGGGAATTCATTAGTATGGACTTTGTTGTTGGCCTGCCCCAAGTTCAGGGAGGATACAACTCCATTATGGTCATGGTAGATATGCTCACCAAAGTTGCACATCTTATCCCTGTTAAGATAAACTATAAAGCCTCAGACATTGCAAGGTTATTCATCAAGGAAATATTCAAACTGCATGGGTTACCCATAAGAATCATTAGTGATCGTGACTCTCTCTTCACCTCACACTTCTGGAGGGCTATCTTTGAGGCCATTGGGACTCAACTCTGTTTCAGCACAGCTTACCATCCCCAAACTGACGGTCAAACAGAACTAGTCAACCAAGTCATTGAAGATATGCTTAGGGCACATTGCTGTCGCGAACCCAAAAAGTGGATTCAATATTTTCCATTGGTTGAGTTTTCCTACAATGCTTCTTACAAACAAAGCATTCAGATGACCCCTTTTCAAGCATTGTATGGGCACGATTGTCGTACTCCTTTAAGCTTTTTGAATCCAACCTTGAGGGTTGAAGCTTCAAAGCAGATGCTGGAAGACATGGATGACCAAATCAAATCAATAAGACAGGACATCCAAGCCACCAAGGACAGATAGAAGGCTTACGTGGACCCGAAATGGCAAGACAGATCCTTCGTTGAAGGTGATATGGTCTTCATTCGCGTACGTCCAAAGAAGAGTTCCCTATCCTTGGGTGAATGCAAAAAGCTAAGTCCAAGGTATTGTGGACCCTACAAGATTCTCAAGTGCCTAGGGCCTAATGCTTACAGACTTCAGCTCCCTGAAAACCTAAAACTTCATAATATATTCCATATCATCCTATTGAAAAAGTATATGCCTAACCCTAGTCACATGCTTGATGATCAACAAATTGTAATGCCCAGCCAAGGAGTCCTTGAACTACGGCCTGACAGAACCTTAGATGTTAGGGAGAGGCATTTGAGATCAAGGACCTTGAGAGAATACCTCATCGAGTGGAAAGATTACCTCGAAGAGGATGCCACTTGGATGGATGAAAGTACTCTCAACCAACAATACCCCCATATCTTCTCTAGATGAGGACATCTCGATTCCTCTAAGGGGGAGAGAATGTAATATTTCCAGAGCAAAATATTAAAGACCCTAGATCCCATGCAAAAGCGGTTCAAAGTAATCTCCCACAACAAAAAAACTTCTGGCTAAGTGCTCCATCCTCATGCACTAACAAACACCAGCCCCGCGTTGTGCATAGAAAACCATGGCTCAAAACCATAACCCACCGCGGGAACTCCCCCTTCAAGGGAAAAAGGATAATGAATTATTTGCAATTTTTTTCTAAAAACTCCCTCCCCTTCACCCGTTGCATGGCGAGGAGAAGGAGTCTGTGTTGGAGCTTGTGGAGGGGCATGGGGAGGAGGGCATGCAGTCTGCCACTTGTGTGGCCACCCCCCCCCACCTTCACCCTATAAAACCCCCCCTCCAAAACTTGGAGGGGCCATCATGTGTGCTGCCCGCTGTCGAGTTGCTACTGCTGTCAGACTGCTGCCATCGCCTGTCTACGCCACGCCGCATGGTTGCTGCCGCCCCCATCGCCATCATCACCATCATCATCTCCATCGTCATCCTCACCATCATCACTCCAATCATCCTCACCAACACATGTCATCTCTGTTTCTTCCAGAAGTTTGAGAAGCTTCTATTGAAGCTTCTTTAGGCCAAGTTCACCCGTGCCTCCCAGTTTTTTTTTAGACCGTGTCTTGCAAGGCCCGATTCCTGTGCAGGAAAGGAGATCTTGGGCAGTAGCAACTTCGAAACTCGTAAGGGGTGCCAAGGGGGAGTTTGCTGAGATGAAATTTACTTTGTCAATGGCTCCTAAGCAAAAGTTGAGAGGAGCACACGCGGGAGCTTCCACCCAAAGTACGAGAGTGGACAACGCCCCGATTTTGAATGCCCAGGTTTCGAAAAATATCCCCACATGGGAAGGATGCACAAAGCATTTTTTAATTCACATAGGAAACTTAAATGCATAGAAAATTTTATATACTCATTCGATTTACAAAGTTTAGTTGCGTGACGAGTACTTGCATTTGCTTGCATTTCCATGGTCAAGGGTAGTCACATTTTTGAACGTATGTTGCATAAGTTAAAAGATGAAATTGTGCGAAGGCATCCTTCTTGCATCTCGCAAAGGATAGGGCTTATGACACATAATGCACTTATGTAATAAATTCCTGGTTGTGACTTGTGTATAAGATAATTGTAGACGGGCATTAAATGATGTCTAAATAGTTCCAATGAAAGGAAAAGATTTATGATCTTTGACAAAAATATATATTATGCAATTTGCATGCAAATGAATAGTTACTATTTAAGTTGAGTTAAGCGGTAAAGGAAGGATTAAATCAATGATGTATTCATTGGTGTCTGGTCATGAAAGAATGATGCATCCATGCATAGAGTTCCTTTATCAAAGTTTGAAATTGGGAAAGGATGCATCTTCATTAAAATACCAAAGCTTTGAATTCGATGCATCAACGTAGGGTTTATAAGAGTTAGCTCTGAATGTTAGTCATTATAGTATAGGGCAAGGAAAAGAAAAATCACTATAGATCCTATAGTTGCATAAAGGCAAAAAGGTCTATGGTCTTGAAATTGCATGGAATGATACATCTCACACATCTTGCAGTTACTTACACCCTTTAGGGAAAGTACTTGCAAGTTTAGAAGAAAGTATTTGCATCTTTAAAGGGAATATCATCTTTAATTGTGGGTTGGTTAGATCAACTAAGTAATTCGTGTGTAATTGAGTAGCTTACATGAAATTCATAAAGGTATGATTAGTTAGCATATGACGATCACCTCAATGTGCTAGGTAGGGTTAAGCTATGATAAAATTCTGCTTAGTATCGCACTTGGGATACCGATTTAATATTTTTTATCTTAAAAGTTCTACCCACATTCATGAAATGTTAAGGTTATCAAATCACCCGTGTAAGAATGATCTAGGGTTCTCACCCTAAGGATCAGATGACCAAATGATGGACTTTCGTAAGGAATTTAGAGACCCTAGGGCCAAAACGTTTATCAGCCTAGTAGGGTTAGTGTTTTGGTTTGGGTCAATAGGACTCCCAAACCCTATATTTTGATCAAAGGTATTCTTGATCAAGAAATACCGTATGATGAGAGATATAATCCCACAAGTTAGGTATTGACACCTATCTTGTGCAACAAGCTGCAATGTCATATGCCCTTGCGTCTAAATCACAAAATAGTACTGCTACACCTTAGATCGAGTTTGGCAAGTTCTAGTTACAAGTCAAATTTCCAAGGAATTGAGTAGTCATCTTGCTACAACACTCTTCCTTGGAGACTGATTTGTCAAGCTAGGGTAGTTATGAATTGCCAAGAAAGCAATTGACCAACCAAGTTAGGGTGACGGGATTGTCCAGGATTTATTGACTATAATATAAGGAAACCTAACATAGTGACAATTTGGGTCAACAGGGTATAAACCCTAACCCAAGGAAAGAGGGAAAACAAGCAACCTCAGCTTACGAAACCCTTGGGATCTTGCTAAGTCACGAATGATCCAGGAACGAATGTTGGAAGTATTCGGGGAGAAGGAATTACACCATAGCAATTGGCCATACGAACGACCATTGGAATGCTCGTGATTGTACACTTAGGTGCACTGTTTGTACTTCTTTGCTCAAGGAACTAATTCAGGAAAAATAACTAATGCTTTAGGTTAAAAGCCTAGAGGGAGAGAGAGACAGTATCAGTTACCTCCGACTGTCTGCCTGACCCTATCCAAGGGGGTTGTTAGCTGCGCCAGGTACGTGGACCAAACCCACTGCGAGAGGTCTCTGTGTGGGTACTGCTTGGAGTAGGAGGACGCTTGGGTGCCAGGGGAGGCTCTAGCCGTAAATTCCTTGCCTCCGGATCCTACACAAGAGGCCAACGTGACTCGAGATGGGATCTCAAGGCCCGTATACTAGTCAACGGGCGGAAGTTGAAATAGCGATCCCTGTGGATTGCTGTGATAGCCTTCGGGCAGGTCATTTGATGTATTCCAAAGACTATGATAAATAAAGATCAAATGTTGAAAAAGGAACTTTCTTGAGATTGTTTTTCTGTGTCAATGCCTAAGTTACATGAAGGAACAAGCAGTGATTAATTGGTTAATTAAGAAAGCTATTTTTGCTTGTCAAACTAAATGTGGTAGGTAATTAGATAACTAAGCAACCCGAGGAAAGTGAGGTGGACGGCCATGTAACAAGGAGAACAATACATCCATGCTTCTATCTCACTATAAGAGGTGACTTTAGAAGTCAATTTGGGTTCAAGCAAGAGGTATTCACCCATTTACAAAGACTTTTCTTCATTCAGCAATTGGCTTATAATACCCCTATCAGGGACTATACCTCTATTTTCTTGGGAAAGATCTGTTTGACGGGTTCTTCGTCTCCTAATATACCATCTATTACTTCATTGGAGGAGTCTGTTACAACTTCGATGGAAGTGCATCCATTACCTTTTTGTGATCCATACAACTTCAACACCACTTTGTTAGGTCCTCTGCCTAGGGTTAGGGTTCCTTTGAAACCAATCCATCCTTGCTCTTTCTTTAAAAAGCCAAGGTCTTTCTAGCAGCAGAGGGTATGAGTTCACATAGGAATTTGGTTCGACTACCAAATATGTCAGCGCATTCCTTACAAGCCTAGATCCTTCGTTGTCACATCCGTCATTATGCTTATTGATGATCCTCCATCGATCAATGTATCAGCTATAAAGCATCATTCAATCCACATGCCAATCTATGGGGTTTCAAGATCCAGGAAGGCCTTAGCTACATTCACTTCCTTCATAAGCTCTGCAGCTTTGTTGGAATTGGTTGCTATTGAGGGAGCAATCCTTAAACCTATTCTCCTTGTCAGTATGCTTTTAAATTTCTTTTGATAGTTAGGAGACAACATCAACAACTATCGGAATGTTAGGTTTGGTTTAAAAGTCATATTCTTTGATAGGATCCACAAGCTTCTCCAATCGGCTAGGGAATGGGGCCACACCAACTTTTATCTTCCCTTTTTCTTATAGGAGTGGCAACATTTGCACTTCCTCTCCTTTGTGAGGTATTTCAGCATCCTCTATCTCGTGGACCTCTAGTCCTGTCTTTGTGGCTCTCTGTGGATTTGTAGTGCTTTGTACTACATTGTTCTACATTGCACTGTTCTGTTTCTCCCTAGGGAGGTTGAACTTCATTGTCTTGGCAGAGGGAATGTTCTCCTTTGGAATTGTGAGTTCTCCCTTATTTGCACACGTTATTGCAGCAACTTTCGATTCCACTGCATTGGAAGCATGTTCTTGGGTCTTTTGTTGGGTATCAGGAGTAGCTTTCACATGAACGGGACTTAGATAGTCTTTTGCAATGTGGCCTTCTCCTATGCATTGGCTGCATAATAACTTGTAGTCCATAGACCTTCTAGGGTTTGGACAATCTGGTGAAATATGTCCCTTTTTTCCACATCGGTAACACTCCACCTCTAATCTGTGTGGCCATCACCAGACTATCATCCTTTGTAACTTTGAGAGGAAAACCTCCTTGGGCCGAAATTGGGACCGAACTCCCTAGGCTTTAGTTCACCAATGTCTTGCGTTGTCATTTTAGATTCTAGCAAGTTGAATCTTGCTTCCTCATCTTTTTTTCTTCTTTCCTACATCTCCTTCAAAGAGCAAATATCCTCTGTATGATTTTTTCTCAAATAGTATGAATAGAAGGCTCCTGGAATGGTTGGTTTTTGGGTACATTCAACGGCTAAATGTCCTGCTTGATGGCACTTTGCACATCATGTATTAGAATGCATCACATCTCTTCCACCACTTGCAAGAGTGGCTACGTTGGAAGTATTTACCTTTAGCATTTGTAGATGTTCTGTAATTACATCCATAAGCTCTTTCTTGATGCTTGCGACTGAATTGAACAGGTATTCCTTCACATTTTCACCTCATGGAGTACTTGTAGTAGGGTTTTGGGAAGCTTTTGTGATCACTGCATACACCGGTTGGGTTGATCTAGAGGGACCTCTATTCTGGTTTTGATTCGTAGCTCCTGTTGAGATTGGAGATTGTTGATTCCACTTGGTAGGAGTTTTGATTCGGAGCTCCTGTTGAGATTGGAGATTGTTGATTCCACTTGGTAGGATTCCACTATTGTTGAGTCGCCATTGGGGGAACTATTTAAGGCCACTACTATTGTGGCTAAACCATCATTTGAGGCACTGTCATCTACGGCCACTCCGGATTCGGTGCACCGTACTACAATACTATTTGCATTTAAGAATAGGGGTAGGAAACTATCCCAAGGACTGCATTTGGTGGGTATACCATCCCTAGCATGGGAAGAGGTAAGACTCCTCTTCTTGAGGTCATTGGAAGCCTTGCTTCAATTTTATCAATACAGTATTGCACCTTCCACTCAACTTGCAGATTGACTAGTGTTCTCAAATCCATAAACTTGCAAACTTCTAGTCATAGGCTCTAAGGAAAACTCCCTTTTGGATGCCTCATCCAAGTGATGGTTAGTACATCTCTTTAGTATGGATTCCATTTGCGAGACATAGGCTTGACTTAGGTTCATGAGCTCCTCTTGCATCCGCTCTTCAAAACCTTCATGCTTGAATTTAGTGAGGAAGGCCAACTTCAGGTTGTCCCATGTTCCAAAAGTTCCTATTGCTTGTCTCTCATACCACTGAAATGACATGCCTTTGAAAGTGGCAGGGAATATTGCTAACCAATGCTCAGGGGTTCTGGCATCGTTAGCCACACATGCTACCATAAACTTCGCTACATGAAGATTAGGGTCTTCATTGTACTCTCCCTTAAAAATAAGCAATGGGACTATATTTGTTGGCATGCCATCAATATTTACAGGACGGATCTGACTAGGAAGGGGACCTTGAGTCGCCATGGGGACTTCTGTAAAGAGTGCAGCTAGGGTGTCAAGGGAGGCTTCTACTGCAAGCTCGTTCTCAACTTTGATTTTTGTCTTCTCTCTTCTCACATACTTATGGACTCATTGCCTCTTGATTGTGTCATTCATCATGGAGTTAGCTCCACCCAGTTGGTTTGTACTCAACAGAACAAAATCAGGAAAGGCTTCAGTCTCTCTGAAGGACTCTCTTGCCAACATTTCTTCTACTTATTTTCTATGTCTTTGAATTCAACTTTCAGTCCACTACAAAGAGGAAGATATTCCAATCTGAAGGTATCAAAACTCATTATTTTGAGGATCGTTGTGGTGCCATCATCATAGTCATGCCAAATTTTTATGGTTTCAACAATGTATGCTATGTAGAACACTTTGTTTACCAACTTCCAGTGGATTGCTAATTGGACATTGTCAGTGCACCATGTGTCATAGTTGGATGTAGTGAAGAAAAAGCTCAAGGCATCACCCCAACATGTGCCTGATGTACCATTCTTTAAAGAAAAAGAATTTGTGGCTATTCTTGTTGGAAAGAGGAAATTTTGGCTTTAATAAGGGGAGAATCAAAGGATGTACCTATGACTTTTGCCTTTATCCTACCCTAAAAAATCTAGATAATGCTTTCCCAAAGGCTTATGAAGTAGGTGATTGAGATAGGTCACAACTTGGGAAATCTCTAACTGGACCACAAAATACAAAACCTTAACTTGTGGTGGTAGGAGAGGAGGAGAAGGAGGAGGATTGGCACAACAAGGTCTTGGAGGTACCTAGGAAGGTGCATGGGCTTGAGGTGCAACCTGTTTGGAGGAAAGCTATCTTAGATCTAACAACAAAGCATAGGTGGATTTTGTAGCATTGCTTCCCTGGAAAGAGGAAATCCCATTGCCCTATGCTACCATCATAGGCATGGTGTAGATTATAACTTGGATGCCCACGATAGATATGATTTCCCCCTCATCTTCAACATCAAAGCCAAAATTTCAAAGGACCATCTCAAATTCCAAGAATGGGATTTGGTGCTATCATTCATAAGATTCTAGGATGACTTCTTGAATTGCCCAAATTTGGGCTTCATCATTACATGCAACTATCTCAAGTTACTCATTGTGATGTTAAACCAAAAGAGAGCCACAAAGGAGGAAGGGCCCCATCCTCTAGTCTTTGACTTAAATATAGGTATAAGCAGGTACACAATGGCTCGACTCATCCTTCATGCCAATATGTTGCCCACCTATTGTCTAAACTTGTTAGAATATATGAAGAAGAGCTATTTCATGAGCTGTAATTACCCCTTCTTGCCCAGTACTCCATTGGCTATTTGAAGAACAAGGCCTTCTTGGAGAACTCTCTAAATCCCCTACTTCCAATATTTCAAGGCAAAGGCGAAGAAAATGAATTATTGTTTCACCCAAAAAAAGAAAAGAAGAGAAAAGGAAAATAAAAGAAACAACCCTACACATGCAAAACACCTAGGGATCCTTAAGTTAAGGGTGTCTAGTAATTTTGATGAGCTAGCTCCATCTTCAACCCCCTAGCCCTTCCCCCTACAACTTATATAGGGTCCTCAATGGTAGGGCATCCCAAGAATTTAGCAAACATGTTACCCTAAACACCATGCAACTGTACTACAAAAGTAACCCTTCACCAATTGGGTCCTCAAGTGTGGAATAGACTTCAGTGGCTTTGTAACATTCTAAAGTCCAAGGTTTTCCACATGAACTACCTCCATTAGGAAAATAATGATATAAGGATAAATGAAAATTTTTTAATTCCCCTCATTTCCCCCAGCCGACAGTCGTGCTGGAGGGGGAGGGGAATAGAAGGTTTACGAAAGCTCCTCTGTGGAGCTCACTGGAGTGAAATTGCTCTGCTCTGTTGCAGCATAGGGGAGGGAGGAACCTCTCCCTCCCCCTATAAAAAAAGGGGGGAACACAAGCCTAGGAGGGACTAGCCGGGATGCCGCCAGTTTGAGGAAGAAATTAGACAAAATTCGTGAGGAGGGGCCATTCTAAACGGTGAGGAAGAGAGAGGAGGGTAAAACTAAGGCCGCTGCCGTCGGATTGTGCCGTCCTATTACAGAAGGGAAGGAGGGAGGAGCCGCCTCCATTAAAGCCAGTGTTGCCGCCTGCTCGCCGTTGGGAAGCACCACCTGCACACTCGGCCGGTCCCTCGTACGCAGTAGATCACGCTCCCCTCCCGCATCTCCTCGTCGCATGCCTGCTCGCCATTGGGCTTCTTCTTCCACGTGGCGTGGAAGCTTCCAAGGAGAGGAAGCTTCCAAGGGGCCCTTAAGCCCCTTTTCACCCCCCCCGTGTCCTAAAATTCCCCCCAAGACCCCCTTCCTATACCTTTTTCCTTTTCCCCCCTCCCCCCCCCGGCGGGTTTTAAACCTCTTAAGCCCCCTTTCACCCCCCTTCTTGTGCCTCACCAAATTCTCCCTACTCCCCCCCCTCGTGTTTTAAAGGATCATAAGCCCCTTTTTCCCCTATAAAGAGTGGGCTTAAAGGTCCCATTTATTACACCCCCGTGCTTTTTAAAAGTCACTTAGCCCCCTTTCCTTAAGCCCTTTTTCGTATTTTATAAATCCTCAACCACACCCCCCCATGTATTAACCCTTAGACCCCTATCCCTTGGCTTTGGAACCACCCCTCTTTCCTCTGTATTTAAACCTTCCCTAGCCCTCCCCTTGTGGTGTATTGAAACCCCCTTTCCTCCAAGTTTGACCTAAGGGTCCTTCGACCTTACTTATAACCTTTACGGTTACTATATCCTCTTAGAGTTCTCTCCCGCACCTTGTGTTTTTTCCATCCCTTTTCGTTTCTCGTTTGAACGAGTCATTAAAAGACCATTAAGTCTTCCCCATGGCTTCAATGGGTCTTAGTCGTAGAAGACTCTAAAATACCCTTTCAAATTTCCCCGACTTCCAAGGAGGGAGCCTTCCAAAAACTACTATTGACGGGCGGTGCAAGGGAGCGATGGTGGAATTCCTAGGAGGAGTTGTAAAGCTGCTTCCACGTCCGAAAAACTACAATTGTGATGCCTCCTAAGAAAGTCCAAGGCGCAGTCGCGGGAGGGTCATCTCCCGGTATCCATGTGGATATCTCACCCCAAACCCAGGTTTTCCTTCTTAATTTTTATTTTATATCGTTGTAATTCAATCATGCAAGGTTAATTGTTAGAAATAGGATATATTTTGTCCTAGTTGTTCACGACGAAGGAACTTAGTCATTAATACATTTAAACATGCAAAATAAATAAAGCATAAACGTATTTCTAGCAAATAGCTTTATGCATTGAAATGAATTATGAGCTAGATTATTACCCATTAAAATAGTATACTTTGGTGAAGCCTAAAGGTATAAAACTGCATCTTGCACTATTAAACCCTATTCTTTTTGCAATGAATCATCATGGAAAGTGCAAATCATGAAATGACTCTTACGATGCATAAACTCTATGAAATTATCGTTGTTGAATGTATAAATTAGCAAGAAAAAGGTTGCTTATTTAGCATGAATTTTGTTCGCAAAGAAAAGGGAAGATTAGTTGAAATTAACCTAACCTATGCCTGACCTCAAATTGATAAGTTAGGGTTACACATAAACAACGAATCATGTGGAAGTAATCTCGAAATTATCTTCTAGAGTTAACCAAATTGATATAAACTTAAAAATACCTATGCTGTGAAATACCCGTTGGGAATAAGTTAATTTCCAAGAAACGCCTATACCTTAAATACTTGTCCACATTCCCTGAATGTAGGGTCAATGAATTGTAATCGTAAAAGGAACTAGGGTTTGTCCCTGAGATTCTTACAAAAATGAAGCTAGGAAACCCTAGGTCTAACGACGTCAGCTTAAAGAACCTGAAACAGATTATTTCGTGACTCCATTATCACACAGTACGATGCGGCACTTGCGCAGCAAGTACGGAGTTATATGGTCTTGTAATTGGATCACAAGAAGAAAGGCCAAATTCTCGCAACGAGGATGGTGGATCCTTATGCAAGTTATCTTGCAAGAGGATGTATACTTTGATATCCTTCTTAAGTAAGGAAGATTAATTGGAGATTAAAGACCAGAAACTGAAGTACCCAATGAACTTTAAGGTTTGACCAAGTTGGGTTAATAGGGTATGCCCTAACCCAGGATATAGGGGATCTTGCCAAGTTACAAGTCATCCTGGATCGAGTGCTGGATGCATTCGAAAGGAAGGATTCGTTCCTTAGCAGTTTGCCAACAACAAAAATGATCAATGGAAATGTTTGTGCTTGCTATAGATTTTAGAGCACTATTTGGCTTTGTTTGATCAATGAGTTAAAAGATAAAATGGATATCTATACTTCAGGTTAAAGTCCTAAAGGGAGAGGCAGCTTCAGTTACCCCCGACTGCCTGCATAACCCTAACCAAGGGGGTTGTTGACCGCGCCGAGAACGTGGACCGAACTTGTCGTGAGAGGTCTCTCCGTTGAGTGCTACTTGGAGTAGGAGGACGCTTGGGTGCCAGGGGGCTCTGGCTGTAAATCCCTCGCCTTCTGGGTCCTGCACAAGAGGCTAACGTGACTCGGGATTGGATCTCGAGGCCCGCATACTAGTCTACGGGCAGAAACTTGGAATAGTGATCCTTGTGGATTGCTGGATAGCCTTCGGGCAGATTGTGGAAAAGCCTACAGGCTGGACTTTTTGTATTTTCAAAGATAAATATGATAACCTATTAATAAGGAACTTGTCTGATATTGTTTTTCTATGTCAAGTGATAAGATTACGTGAAGGACCCAATGCCTAACGGGTTAATTAAAGAAGCTGGTTGTTACATGTCCAACTAATGTGTTAGGTAATTAAATAACTAAAACAACCCGAGGAAAGTGCGGAGGATGGGCCATAGGTCCATCCTATGGATGGGTGGTCCCGGTTGGCCGGAAACTTTTCTCAAATCGCAATGAACAGCAGGAAGATCGTCAAAGAACACGAACAACTAAAGCGTTGACCTAGAGTTAAGAGTGGACCCGATTTACATTGTTTTAGGGGAACGGAATGGGACTATGCCTTAAGGCAAAGAGGTTGAGCTTGCCTCCCTCTCGTTTCCCATTCTCCTTGAACCAAGTGCAGCGTGAATCCGCTTCAGACCTAATGTTTCTGCGTAAAATAGTTCGCTTGGGTCTGACACTAGTTGCTGTTAGGAAATGACCAATCAGGAAAACCCTAATTCAGGTCGATCCTAAGTGGGAACGGCTGGAATACTTCCGCTATGTGGCAGATGCGGAAAACCCTAGATCGCAAACCCCGTAACATTCCATGGGAGTGCCGGGCGGATCTTTCTAGACTCCCTTTCTGATGGACTGCTAAGACGTGTCCTGGATGACATTACAATTGGTATCAGAGCCGACCAACAAGGGAATTATTTTTATGAAATCTTAATAGGATGAAGTAAAGCAAATGTTGCTATCCAAACATTTCCTTACCTTCAATGCTGTCTTGCAGAATTACGAAGCGTGGAACAAGTTCTTGGTATTTCGAGTTATGTTTATGACTGCAATGCATTCTCCGCATTATAGACAAAGGGTTGGGATGATGAACATCCTGGAGCAGATCTATAATCCATCACCATTGTACATGGAACGAAGATGGATGGGTGCTTCAGGAATCTACTATATAGCCGCCCACCGGTTTGCTTATCTACAAGCCAACCTAAAGAGGATCAAGTGGTTGGAAGACCTGAAAGTCGTGAAGCTGTTCATTTTTGTAGAAGCTCACGTAAACTCAACTTTACATATTCGAGGTCAGAGGGTTGAGATGAACTCATATGTATATGAGGAAGTAACCCGTGTAATCCCCGCCAACAGGATTAAAGTGTTGGGCCGCCATGAGAAATATGGATTCCAACAGAAAGGATATCCTGAACTTCCAATGATTACCGATTCCTGAAGATCCATGACCCGAAACCTTACTATTATACAATTCCTGTAGATAAATGTAATACAACGTTGTTCTCCCCAAACTAAATGTAATAGTTGGCTTATCATCGCAAGAAATTTTTTATTCAAAAGGGCTACGGCCATATAAATACAAATAAGGACTTCTTTTTATCAATGTCTAATTGTGCATAAGAGTTGATAAAAAGTTAAGTTTACATGATAGCTGAATTAAAGATGTAATATAAATCAACGACGATTATCATATAATAACATTAAGAAAACCTTTACCCAGGCACAACCCCAGGTACAGGTTCCTAATTCACCTCCTACATCAAGTACTGTTGTGATCCAGGAGAAGAAGTTCCTTCTCAAGCAGATTAAGCCACCCGATTTTGACGGGAGAGGCAGATTCGTCCAAGCTGACGCTGAAATTTGGATTGAATCCATGGAGGATTACTTCAAAGCAGCCAGTACTGCACCTGCCAATCAGGCTATGCTCGCCAAGCTAAAGCTCACCGGCGAAGCGAGGCTTTGGTGGAAGCAATGGTGCAAGGATCAAGGGATCACAGAGGGATCCGTTACCTGGGAGAAGCTGAAGAAAGCTGTGCAAGGAAGATATTTACCACCTGCTTATCGCACGCAGAAAATGAATGAGTTCTACGAGCTAAAACAGCTGGGGCTCACGATTGATGCATACTATTCTAAATTTGTCTCACTTCTTAAGTATGCACCGCAGATGGACATGACACAGCAGGTGTCCAAATTTTGTGCGGGTTTAAATCCACCAGTCACAATACCCGTCTCAAATCTATGCGTCCATCAGATCTTCAGGATGCACTCATTCGAGCGGCACCTATAATTCAGGAGGTGCAGGCTAGACCAAGGGGTAACAAAGCTTGGTCTTACAATGACCCAAACAGAGGAGCATTTAGACCTCAAATGAAGAGAGTTCAAGGTCATAATCAGGGACAAAGAAAGAAAGCAAGGACAAATAACGTCAACAACTTTGTTCCTACTCAAAGTAATGGTCGAAACCTCTGTTGTTTCCACTACAATGAACTCGGTCACTTCAAGAGGAAATGTCCCAATCTTGGTGGAGGACATCGCCAAGCACCTTTCCAAGGAATAGGCCATGGTCAAGGAGCCGCTACTTGAGGCAGAGGAAGAACCGCTTGCATTGCCAATAGGCAAATGTGCGAAGAAGAAGAAGAAGAAGATCCGACCATGGAAGCAGAGTTTGAAAGGGCAACAGTCCATGCCGCTCTACACAAGAAAGGGCCGAATCGCCAGTTCTCGGTGATTCAGACACCGTCGGACTATCAAGGTAAAGGTTTCAAGACCTTGATTGATTGTGGCAGTACACATTCCTTTATCTCACCAGCATGTGCAAAAAGATTAGGAATAGCCATAATAGAAGCACCTACCCTGCTTGTGGAATTGGCAAATGGTTGTGAGGTTACTTGTACCAGGCAAACTGCTAAGGTGGAATTCTTTCTGGGAGAAAAGAAGACTTCGGTCAAATTCAGAGTCATGAATTTAGGTATCCATGAGTGTCTACTCGAAATGGATTGGCTTAAGCCTGACGATGCCCACATTCACTGTGGAAAGAGTCAAGTTTCCTTTCGAAACTCTGAAAGGGAATTAGTCACAACTCAAGGTGAGGCTGGAGTGCCAAGAATCCAATTGGCCAAAGTATCTTGGATCATAAAAGGAGTCAGAAAAGGATTACCTGTTTACTTGATCGAACTCAACAAGTTAGATCAGAAGCAAGAGTCTAATGAAGGACCTTCTTGGCTAAAGGAATACGCGGACGTATTCCCTGAAGAGTTGACAGAACTCCCACCTCAAAGAGAAGTGGATCATGAGATTAAGTTAGTACCAGGAGCTGCGGCAATTGCAAAGAGACCTTATAGAATGTCCATACCAGAAGCAATTGAGCTGAAAGAACAACTCAAGCAACTACTAGATCAGGGCTACATCTGGCCTAGCAGTTCACCGTGGGGAGCTCCAGTACTATTCCAGAAAAAGAAAGATGGGACACTTCGACTATGTATTGATTATCGAGGGTTGAATCAATCAACAGTCAAGAACAAGTACCCTATTCCTAGAATAGATGGGCTTCTTGATCGTCTTCAGGGTGCGAAGATCTTCTCCAAGATTGATCTCAGGTCAGGTTACTATCAGATAAGGTTCAAGGAAGAAGATATCCCAAAGATGGCCTTCAATACAAGATATGGGCACTTTGAGTTCCTAGTTATGTCATTCGGGCTTACAACTGCACCTGCCACCTTCAATAGGTTAATGCAGGATATCTTTAGGCCATATCTTGATGATTTTGTGCTTGTCTTCTTCGACGACACGTTAATCTATTCTAAATAGGAAAAAGATCATGAACCCCAACTTCGGATTGTCCTTGAGACAATGAGGTCACATAAGCTGTATGCTAAAATGAAGACGTGTGCATTCTTTAAGCGTTAGATTGAATATCTGGGATTCTTAGTATCAGCAGAAGGAATCTCAGTGGACCCAACCAAGGTCAGAGATGTGCTTGTGGCCAATACCAACATCCGTCAAAGAGATACGCAGCTTTCTTGGATTGACAGGATGGTATAGGGTCTTCATCAAAAACTATGCTTTGATTGCAGCACCTATGACGGACTTACTGAAGAAGCAAACTTCCATTGCATGGTCAACTCCCGAACAAAATAGCTTCGACAGATTGAAGCAAAGTTTGGTATCAGCACCTATTCTAAAACTTCCAGACCTCAATAAGAAGTTCGAGGTAGTAACTGATACTAGAATTCTTGCCTTGGCGTGTGTACTTATGCAGGAAGGTCATCCAGTAGCATACTCTTCAAGGAAATTGAAGAGTCATGAAAAGAATTATGCTACGCATGATCTGGAATTGCTAGCTGTCATCCATGCTCTAAAGCTTTGGAGACACTACTTGTTGGGTAATAAGTTTACTCTAGTAACTGACCATAAGAGTCTCAAATGGATCTTTACCCAGAATGAGCTCAACATGAGGCAACGTCGGTGGATTGAAGTGTTGGAGGAGTATGACTTTGAAATCAAGTACCGACCAGGAAAAGAGAATGTAGTTGCTGATGCACTCAATCGCAAGGCTTCCTTAATTCTCTAATTCTGGAGAATCCATCAACAACTAGATCTCTAGCTACAAAAGTATCTATGCCAAACAACCCTATACTTGAGTTAGCTAGAGAGGAAGCATGCCACGATCCGGCCTACCAAACAATGCTAAGGGAAATCTCCATCAAGGATCAGAATCAAAAGCTACATGCTAAGTATCGTGAATTTTCTATCAATAATGGACTTGTCTACTATAGAACAAGGCTGTGTATACCAGCAAGCCAGTCACTTAAGCAGAAGATATTGTGGGAAGCTCATGATTTCCCTTTTACAGGACATCCTGGCTATGCTAAGACTCTTAATGCAGTTAGGAAGAGCTACCATTGGGAGAGGCTCAAAGATGACGTTCTCAAATATGTCACTGAGTGTTTATCTTGCCAACATATCAAAGCCGAACATGTCATGATGCCAGGGAAACTGCAACCACTTGATATTCCCCAAATGAAATGGGAATTCATCAGTATGGATTTTGTCGTAGGCCTACCCCAAGTTCAGGGAGGATACAACTCCATCTTGGTTGTGGTCGACATGCTTAGTAAGGTTGCACACCTTATTCTAGTAAAGACAAACTATAAAGCCTCAGACATTGCAAGATTGTTTATCAAGGAAATATTCAAGCTACATGGTTTACCCAGAAGAATCATTAGTGATCGTGATTCTCTCTTCATGTCACACTTCTGGAGAGCTATCTTTGATGCTGTTGGGACTCAACTCTGTTTTAGCACCGCCTACCATCCCCAAACGGATGGCCAAACAAAGCGAGTAAATCAAGTCATCGAGGATATGCTTAGGGCATACTGCTGTCGAGAACCAAAAAGGTGGATTCAATACTTGCCTTTGGTTGAATTCGCCTACAATGCTTCTTACCAACAAAGCATTCAGATGGTCCCTTTCCAAGCATTGTATGGTCATGACTGCAGAAGTTCCCTAAAATTTTCAGATCCAACCTTAAGGGTTGAAGCTTCAAGGCAGATGTTGGAAGAGATGGATGACCAAATAAAGTCAATAAGACAGGACATCCAAGCGGCCAAGGATAGACAGAAGACATATGCGGATTTGAAGCGTCAAGATAGAGTCTTCGAAGAAGGAGACATGGTCTTCATTCGCGTACGCCCTAAAAAGAGTTCCCTATCCTTAGGAGATTGCAAGAAGCTAAGTCCAAGGTATTGTGGGCCATACAAAATCCTCAAATGCCTAGGACCTAATGCTTATAAATTGCAACTTCCTGAGAACCTAAAGGTTCATAATGTATTCCATATCAGCTTATTAAAGAAATATGTACCTAATCCTAACCATGTAGTTGATGACCAACAAGTTGTAATGCCTAGTCAAGGAGTCCTTGAACTAAGGCCTAATAGGATCTTAGGTGTTAGGGAGAGACAATTAAGATCCAGAACCCTGAGAGAATGCCTCGTCCAGTGGAAAGATTATCCCGAAGAGGATGCCACTTGGGTAGATGAAGACACTTTCAACCAATATCCCCAGATTATCTCGAGATGAGGACATCTCGATTCCTCTAATGGGGAGAGAATGTATCGTTCTAAATTCCAAGGTTTTTCGCATGAACTACCTCCATTAGGAAAATAATGATATAAGGATAAATGAATTTTTTTTAATTCCCCTCATTTCCCCCCAGTCGATAGTCATGCTGGAGGGGGAGGGGAATAGAAGGTTTACAAAAGCTCCTCTGTGGAGCTCATTGGATTAAAATTGCTCTGCTGCTGTCGCATAGGGGAGGGAGAAACCTCTCCCTCCCCCTATAAAAAAAGGGGGGAACACAAGCCTAGGAGGGACAAGCCGGGATGCCGCCAGTTTGAGGAAGGAATTAGACGAAATTCGAGAGGAGAGGGGCCATTATAAACGCTGAGGAAGAGAGAGGAGGGTAAAACTAAGGCCGCTGCCATCGGATTGTGCCGTCCTGTCAGAAGGGAAGGAGGGAGGAGCCGCCTCCATTAAAGCCAAGGCTGCCACCTGCTCGGCGTTGGGAAGCACCACCTGCACTCGGGCGGTCCCTCGTACGCAGTAGATCAAGCTCCCCTCCTGCATCTCCTCTTCGCACGCCTGCTCGCCGTTGGGCTTCTTCTTCCATGTGGCGTGGAAGCTTCCAAGGAGAAGAAGCTTCCAAGGGGCCCTTAAGCCCCTTTTCACTTCCCCCCCCCCCGCCCCGTGTCCTAAAATTCCCCCCAAGTCCCCCTTCCTATACCTTTTTCCTTTTCCCCCCTTCCCCCCGGGTTTTAAACCTCTTAAGCCCCCTTTCACCCCCCTTCTTGTGCCTCACCAAATTCTCCCTACTCCCCCCCACTCGTGTTTTAAAGGATCATAAGCCCCATTTTACCCTATAAAGAGTGGGCTCAAAGGTCCCATTTATTACAAACCCGTGCTTTTTAAAAGTCACTTAGCCCCCTTTCCTTAAGCCCTTTTTCGTATTTTATAAATACTCAACCACACCCCCCCATGTATTAACCCTTAAACCCCTATCCCTTGGCTTTGGAACCACCCCTCTTTCCTCCGTATTTAAACCTTCCCTAGCCCCTCCCCTTCTGGCGTTTGAAACCCCCTTTCCTCCAAGTTTGACCTAAGGATCCTTCGACCTTACTTATAACCTTTACGGTTACTATATCCCCTTAGAGTTCTCTCCCACACCTTGTGTTTTTTCCATCCCTTTTCGTTCCTCGTTTGAACGAGTCATTAAAAGACCATTAAGTCTTCCCCATGGCTTCAATGGGTCTTAGTCGTAGAAGACTCTGAAACACCCTTTCGAATTTCCCCGACTTCCAAGGAGGGAGCCTTCCAAAAACTACTATCGACGGGCGGTGCAAGGGAGCGATGGTGGAATTCCTAGGAGGAGTTGTAAAGTTGCTTCCACGTCCGAAAAACTACAATTGTGATGCCTCCTAAGAAATTCCAAGGCACAGCTGCGGGAGGGTCATCTCCCGGTATCCATGTGGATATCTCACCCCAAACCCAGGTTTTCCTTCTTAATTTTTATTTTATATAATTGTAATTCAATCATGCAAGGTTAGTTGTTAGAAATAGGATATATTTTGTCCTAGTTGTTCACAATGAAGGAACTTAGTCATTAATACATTTAATGGAACATGCAAAATAAATAAAGCATAAACGTATTTCTAGCAAATAGCTTTATGCATTGAAATGAATTATGAGCTAGATTATTACCCATTAAAATAGTATACTTCGGTTAAGCCTAAAGGTATAAAACTGCATCTCGCACTATTAAACCCTATTCTTTTTGCAATGAATCATGATGGAAAGTGCAAATCATGAAATGACTCTTACGATGCATAAACTCTATGAAATTATCATTGTTAACTACATAAATTAGGAAGAAAAAGGTTGCTTATTTAGCATGAATTTTGTTCTCAAAGAAAAGGGAAGATTAGTTGAAATTAACCTAACCTATGCCTGACCTCAAATCGATAAGTTAGGGTTACGCATAAACAACGAATCATGTGGAAGTAATCTCGAAATTATCTTCTAGAGTTAACCAAATTGATATAAACTTAAAAATACCTATGTTGTGAAATACCCGTTGGGAATGAGTTAAATTCCAAGAAACGCCTATACCTTAAATACTTGCCCACATTCCCTGAATGTAGGGTCAATGAATCGTAATCGTAAAAGGAACTAATTGGTACTCCCTTTTTTAGGCTAAAAGGACCTATATTTTTTGTTATACCTTTCTACATATTGAATGGCTATGTGCATGGAAGTGGGCTACATAGCTCCAACATCAGAAGATATGGATGCAGATCAAGACCAAAGATATATTTGTTAAGATTTTCTTTATCTGAAACTCCATCTACATACATTAATAAATTGAGAAATTGGTTAGAATAATATCTAATTTATTTTTCCCTTTTTAATAAAGAGTACCAATGCCTCTCCAATTTCTCATTTTCCACTTGTAAGATTAAAACTTCAATCATGGCTCCCTTCAATGCTTCCCACATCAAGAATACTTGCCCTAGTTTTGCCATATACCACCACCATGTATGGGTATACCCCTCTAAATGAAGGGCTACATAATAGACTTTTTCTTCTTTAGCTCATGGATATAAAGTAAAATACATCTCTATCTTGTCAAGCCACTCCTCAAGTTTGATTGGTGGGGGATTATTACCTTTGAAATTAGGAATATTTATCTTCCCATTGTTCTCCTTGTCATAATGGTGTGACTATCCATGTATGATATTTGTACATTGTTATACATCCCCGTATGAGGTAGTCTATTCATGTCATTGCTCCAAGATCTATGAGCATTAGGTGGCTATCCCAATGAATTGTTTATTCCTTTAATGCTACCCAAAATAAGTAGTTGGCATAGGCAGTTGACCAAAATTATTAGAAGTGTTTCATTGAGCATGAGGAGCATAAGAATGTACATTAGCATGTGGTAGCTAGTGCCCATAAGAGTTAAGCCCTCCATTTATATGATTATTCCCAAGAGAGTGTTGCTTGGCCAAATGAGTGTTGTTGCCCATTAGAATGTCCATGGCATAATCTTCTTTCTTTATATCTTTCCTCGTGTGCATGTTAGTTGTTAGAATTAACTCTTCTAAGAGCATTAGGTTGTGGTCCATAAAAGGACTTGTAAAAGGGGTCACACCCATGATAATATTTATTTGCATTTCACTCTCGTGTATTCCCTCAAACTAATCATTTTATCTTTAATTGATGGAACCTTTATGCTTAAACTTAGACTGATGTGGTCGATTGAATTCCTTGGACTTGGAAGACTCCCCAACCTCGAAATTTACTCCAACTTGCAGAACATTGGTGCTAGGGGTTGGACTTTCGTGGATAGGTGAGACTTGCACAATGGGATTTGTTGTAGGAACCAACATTTCACTTAGTAAAGTCATAATGTTGTCAAATTTGGTATTAAGGCTCTTGTTGGATTGAGAATGGAATTTAAGAAACTTGTCAATCTTGGTATCAAAATTCATGGTCAATGCTATCCTTTGGGCCCTTATTATCATTAGACACTTGTTAATAATAGTTGCATTTGAATGAAGCATGATTAGCATTCATCCCTTTAACTTGATTCACATCTTGTGCCTTTTGACCATTAACCTCCTCTACTCCTTGGCCATTAGTAGCACTCATGCCTCCTTTTTCAAGATCATGATTGAGTGCCTCATGCATAGGATCATGGTCATTCTCATAAGTCCTCAAGCTCTTCTTATATTATGTCCAAGCTAGGATCTTTCTTTTTGTTTTTGGCCATTGTACCTATGTTGTTCAGTAAACCAACAGTCACAAAATTCACAATAACTTTTGATTGCAATATCCAAATAGAGTGATTTTTGGCTTGAAACCTCCATAACAAGATTCTCTATCTGATATCCACCTATGGTTACTATATTCCACTAGAATCACATTTTCCTATTCTAGAACTTATTTCAATATCCTATTTAGAGCTATGCAGGCACTTGTTTAGACCTTGTTCACACCTACAAATCAACCTATAAGTGCTTTTTCCCTTGCTAAACCTTATGGAACACTACAAAGTACCTATATGTAACCTGTACCACCTACACTAATATCCCTGTAACTCTTTGAAATCCCTTGTTTGACTTTGTTATACTAAAATCCAGTTGTAAAACTTGTGATAAACTGAGGGGAATTTGAGATTCCATTATAGGGATGCAAAATAGGCCCCAATCAACTGCAATGATACTATCTTCACTCCACAATGCTACACTTGTGTGAGGGATAAAATGGTAGGGATGGGCACCTACATGGGCTCTGAGACTTGGGGGATGTGCAAACTTCTATCAGGTTGTGCACTCCTTGGGAATCCTTGATGTGAGGGAGGCTCACCTCTCTTTTATCTCACATCTCACCCAGCATCTGCTTTTCCTCGTAGGTATCATGACATGATAGGTACATTCTAATCTGAGCAAACAAGTTTGATATGTAGGGCTAAAAAAGCAACTTTGTATCTTTCAATGATATGCAAGTGGGAATAGGAAAATGGCTAAAATAGAATGCGAATGGATAAGATTTACCCTCTATCAATGACCCATTGCTTTATACATATTTCCCACTCACCATCTTGTCTATTTTTTACTTATGGCACATCAGTGATCAATCAAACAAATAGGGTCAGCATTAGGCATAAAATAATAGCAATGAATCAATGCATAGCATCAATTGAGCACTAGAATTTCATGGGCAAGATAGGGAAGATTAAAAACATAGGCTCAAGCATTCTAAGATTGGTTCTCACTACAAGGATTTGAGCTAGTAGCGACGCCGATTAGCGGCGGCGGGTAGCAGCATCGCTATTGGCGTCGCTATTTGCGTCACAAATGCGACGCAAATAGCGACGCCAATAGTGACGCTCCACAGGGAAAAAAATTGGGCCGAAACCGAGCGCGGTTTCATTTCGCGTTTGCACATTGTGTATTTTGAGAGCAAGAGCGAGGGAGAGAGCGACCGTGGTGGAGAAGGAGAGGAAGAAGACTTGCCACCGCCGCCGCCGCCATTGTTTGCGAAGGAGAGGAGGAGCCTTCATCGCAAAGAGGAGCCGCCCCACACTCGCCATATCTCATCGGTGAGTCTCCCTCTCTCTTTCTTTTGCTTGTTTAAGGTTTAAATCACTTTCTCTTTTGCTTGTTTAGGAGAGGAAATGAGAGAGAAAGAGAGGGAGAGGGAGAGAGAGGGAGAGAAAGAGAAAGAGAAAGAGAAAGAGAGGGAGAGGGAGAGGGAGAGGGAGAGGGAGAGGGAGAGGGAGGGAGAGTGCATTCTCTCTCTCCCTCTCCCTTTTGCTTGTTTAAGGTTTAAATCACTTTCTTTTTTGCTTGTTTAGAAGAGGAAATGTGAGAGAAAGAGAGAAAGAGAGGGAAAGGGAGATAAAGAGAAAGAGAGGGAGAGGGAGAGGGAGGGGGAGGAAATGAGAGAGGGAGGGAAAGAGAAAGAGAGGGAGAGGGAGAGGGAGGGAGAGTGCATTATCTCTCTCCCTCTCCCTTTTGCTTGTTTAATGTTTAAATCACTTTCTTTTTTGCTTGTTTAGGAGAGGAAATGTGAGAGAAAGAGAGAAAGAGAGGGAGAGGGAGAGAGAGGGAGAGAAAGAGAGGGAGAGGGAGAGGGAGGGGAAGGAAATGAGAGAGGGAGAGAGGGAGAGGGAGAGGGAGAGGGAGAGGGAGAGGGAGAGGGAGGGAGAGTGCACTCTCTCTCTCCCTCTCCCTTTTGCTTATTAAAGGTTTAAATCACTTTCTTTTTTGCTTGTTTAGGAGAGGAAATGAGAGAGAAGGAGAGAAAGAGAGGGAGAGGGAGAGGGAGAGGGAGAGAGAGAGAAAGAGAAAGAGAGGGAGAGGGAGAGGGAGAGGGAGAGGGAGAGGGAGGAAATGAGAGAGGGAAAGAAAGAGAAAGAGAGGGAGAGGGAGAGGGAGAGGGAGGGAGAGTGCATTCTCTCTCTCCCTCTCCCTTTTGCTTTTGGAGAGTGTTAAGATATATTGTGAGAGGGAGAGGAAATGTGAGAGAAAGAGAAAGAGAGGGAGGGAGAGGGAGAGAGAGGGAGAGAAAGAGAAAGATAACATATATTAGAATGATAGCATATCCATGATTATGGTAATGGTATCCACTTTGCTTTTTTTATGGGTACCATTACATCGACTCCTTAAGAGGGCTAAAAATTAGTCGTACACTTTATAAAGTCTAATTAGGAGATTTAAGATGCACGATAATAGACTTATCGATAATGGTATGCAATGTGCTTTGCCATGGGCCATGTACATTGGTGACTCTTTAAGATGGCTTAAAATTGGTCATGTCCTTCATAATGTCCAAGTAGGGGATCTAATTGTGATATGCATAATTCATTATTTTTGTATTAACTTTATAGGCATAACAAATTAGAAATCATGCCAACTAGTCAACGGAAGGACTAAAAGAAAATGATACCCTAACTAATGGTCATTACGGTACTTCATCAAAATGAACCCAAAAGTATTGTTATAGAAGAAGAATCCCTTAAATTGAGTATAGGATATTTTCTCTCAGGTCTTATGACTATGAGTAGAATTGATTGAAACAAATTTTATTACTATAGTTGATAAATTTCATAGATGGCATTAATTTTAATACGCGATCCTAGGACAAAAAAACCACATTTCTAAGATGCTTTTTGTTGAGACTGATTTATTATTAGACTAAGAGATTGTCAATGATGCTCATAAATGGATTACTTATACTCAAAGCCCTCTAGTGCAGTTTTTACAATAACGAATAATTATCTACCGGGACAAACAAATCCTTGAGCATGATATAGGGCCAAGATATAACATCAATAAATCTCTCAACTACTATGTACAATGCAAGATTTATGGTCAACTTGCAACTTGACATACATCTCCATAAAGCTATCCATTTGAGCCTCGTTTGCTGTAATGTAGATAAGATGGAAAACGAACAAGGTCTTATTGTTCAAGATCGCGAGGCGTATCTTAATCAGCATGTCCCATGTCCTTACTCTCAATGCAAGTTGGCAATTAGACGAAAACACCAATTGTCTATAGAACACGTACGACGATTTGGCGAGTTTCAATCTGAGATAATTGATCAGGCGATTGCAGATTTTCAGCAAACGGTAATTTGAATAATATTAATCATATCAAGGACACGCCGCTTTCTTGCCGGAGGATCATGAACTCAGGGAAGGTTTTCTTAGATGATCTCCAACACGTATGAACGTCGCAAGCTGGTACGAGCTGAAAATGGTAAACTCGGAATCACATCCAAATGGAATGCGACGGTTCTCTGTTTTCTACGAGTTGCCATATTGGACCCACTTACAGGTCAACCACTTGTTGGATCCCATGCATATTTTCAAGAATGTGGGCAGCTTGCTATGGGACCACATCACAGGAAAGAGAGACACTATAGGGTCACAAATGGATTTGAAGGAGGTAGGTAAGATGGAGGCGCTTTGGCCGCAGTCGAGTGCTGATGGTGGAGTGCAGCTTCCTCGCACTCCTTGGGTTTTATCCACCAAAGAAGAGCGCATTGTGAAGCAAGTAATCAAGTCTATCCACACTCAACAGGTATGATGCGTTCTCTCAGGTCCGCATTTTCTAAAGATGACCAATTGTCGGGGCTAAAATCCCATGATTGGCATAAGAAATCGCAGGATGCCTTACTCCAGAAATTCACGGGGCCATTTACAAGTTGTCGACTTTGGTGCAATGGATCTCACAGAAAGAGATTAAGACGTCCTCTATTGAATCCACGAGGCGGGGAGCATGGAGACGGTCTGTCTCTTTGAGAAATACCTATCCACTAGCATGCTCACGATACAAGTCCACCTTCTTGTGCATCTTTGGACGAAGTGGAGATTGCTAGACCTATCCATACGTGATGGATGTTCTTCCTGGAGCGCTTCATGAAAACCCTGAAAGGCTTTGTGCGACAACAAGCTCGGCCAGAAGGTAGCATGGTCGAAGGTTGGTTGGTGTCAGAGGCGTTAGTGCATATCTCACAATGGCTACCAACGGTGGAACCAGACAATGAAATGCTATGGACGCTGAAGGACGATGATAGACTGATTGGAGATGTGGTGGTTGGAAATGGGGTAGAAAAAAGAATGGATGCCTCAATGGAAGAGAATGTGAATCGCTTTTGTATGTTGCACCATGCCTCCATGGAGACGTGGCTCGCCAAGTACCAGATTGCAAGGCAAGATCGAGAGGAAGCACGAGCTAAATTCCGACGCAGTACGCGTCATCGACCGATTCGATATCCCGAAGGCATGGAGGAGATGCTGTGGTTTATGTCAACACGATGGTTGCATGGAGCCTTGACCGCAGCATCCAGCGAAGGGACAGAGGTCTCAATGGAGGAGTGGGAATTCTCGAGGGGATGTAGTCCAAAGGTGATGAGGGGTTTAGAATATGTCGTATCTAAATTTTATATGCGACATCTAATTTGAGTGTTTCAATGTACAGTACAAAATATATAGTGCAACGTGGTCGCATGGAGCGTATTGACAAAATGCACTCCACAATGGACTGTGGTGTCATGGCAAGGTTTGAGCAAGAGAGCCGGCGATGAGCAACGGATCCGAACACGGTTGTGGATGAGATGGAGTATTTTGGGAACTTGCAAAGTATTATTACGGTGGATTACCGTAGCTTCTCCATGATAATATTCGATGTGCAGTGGTTCAAAGTGGTACTTGGAGGAGCTAGAGCAACAGTTCGACGAGGTCCATCTAGATTTCTCGAAATAGATTCCGAAAAAAAATGGACGGATTTGCGCGACACCTTTGTGTTGCTGGCCCATTGTGAACAGGTGCATAGAGTCATTTGCTTGCTAATTGTAATACAACATGGTTTATGTCACAATGGTTTGAACTCACTTTGTACGTGTTTGTGAACAGGTAATCTTCTATCCAAACCCCCGACAACCTCGATGGTGGTATGTTATACCTTCAACTCCTCGAAGTGCGAGAGTATATGATCAAAGCGATGTTCTGATGAAGATAATATGCAAATAGAGGGGTCGATATTACAAGGGGTGGAGGCCACCGCAAGCTTGGAGCCCGCATCGGCTAACAATGATGGAAATACAGGAGTCCAAGAATTTTTTGAGAACGAGGCAGACTCATTCTTTTGTGGTGACATGTCTATCGACCTTCTAGTGTATGCAGAGTTGTGTCAGGAGATTAACATGGGACCATAGGATACTTCATTCTTGGAGCATCCACTTACTCAATTCGTTGTTTAGATCTCTTATAAAGGTACATAAGATATGCATTTTAAGAGGGATTTTTTAAAAATGATTTATATTACTGTGCTTTGTATAGTTTAAATTGATTATTCTAACGCCATTTTTTATCTGTGCAGGTGACATTTTCACGATGAGTCGAGGGATGAGCGATGAGGAGTTTCAGGACATGACGGCACGCATGTCTCCAGACCAGCTCGCGAGATTCAGAGAGATGGCAGACCAAGAGCTGTCTCGTTCTTCGTCAGGGCGCTCTGCTAGATCTGCTTCAGCGCGATCATATGCTTCAACTTCGAGCAGACGATCTCGACGCTCACGACTTGGGCCAGAGGGAGGGACTGCATCGAGATCAGGGGGATGCTGCTGTGGAGACACGGATGTGGTGTCTCCGTCTCGTCGTTCAGCTGGAGTTGCGTCACCTCTAGGATTTGTCACACCTGTGGGGACGTCTACTCCAGTTACTCCGGCTTTTGCGCAGCCGTCAGTAGGTGGCACCCCTTTGAGTGCCACTCCGAGAGAGGTTACCCCCGTCGATACACTGGATGTAGAGGGGTCTCCTGGATATGCCCAGGAGCGTGGACGGAGATGGGAGAGGACCTATCTTAGGTAGACTCCTAGGGGTTATGGATATCTGGTTGATAGTAGGTCAGGAGCCATCATCATGAATGATGAGGGGAGGAGGGTGATGGCTCGCATGAGAGAGTTGTGCCAACAAGTTTTTCGGCACAACGTTCTGGATCATTGGAAGAACATACCGAAGGGGAGCAAGGACTACATAGTAGCATCCTTGCACGAGGAGTTTCCGGTGCCAGCCGCAATAGATAGATTCTCTACGGGTTGGATGATGGATTGCATGCGTGCATACATGTCACATAGATGATCCGACACATGCAAGGCAATCAAGAGTGGGGTTGCAAAGCCCGAGTGGTTAGATGCAGACGACTGGCACCGACTGAGGGAGGAGGCTACAGATTCGCCAGGACGTTGGAGTCAACAGCGCGAGGCGACGAGGGCACGACTAGAGGCCGGAGTGGTCCATCATCTTGGGAGTGGCGGCCACAAGACATATTTGGAGGACTTTGTAAGTTTCTCTTTTGTTTTGCTTGTTTGTTTTTTTGAAATATTCTTTGTACTGACAATTATGTTTCTAACAGTTAGCATTTTGTTTTCTTTGTAGCACTCCATTACAAATCGCGATCCGCAAGGCCTTGAGACTCGATATGCAGAGAGGCACGGTCTCAATGCATTGATCGACCGATTGTATAGACGCGGCAGCCCTGTAAGTCACTCATCTTTCTTGTCCGTAGTTACCATGAGATATTTGAATGCATTATTGTATGGTGGATTGATGTGTTGTTTCTTTTTCTACAGAATCCGTTCGATGCTCCTTTGCGGCAGGACGAGCTTTTGGGGGACGAGGATTTGTAGCTTGCCCTTGGATCCTTGGAGCTCACACACCTTTATTTTTTAGTCGCCTGATCTATGTAGACATTTTCTATGTATTAGTGATATCCTGTCATGATTGTACCAATCGCTTTTTATGCGATCATGTATTTATTTCATGTATCAGTTTTATGATTTCAGTATACATTCTTTTTGTTTGCAAGCGCTTTGTATACAGTAGTGCAGAAACTATTTTGTATGGCTCTCATACAGCACACATAGCAAGCTGCCCTGCCACAAATTTTTTTTTTCCCTATTACCGTCGCTATTGCATCGTAATTTTACTGCTCGCGTTGCTATTGGCGTCGCTAAATGGCGTCGTCAATAACGACACTTTTTGCGACGACGGGGGCAAATTTTGTTGTTTGTATTTTCGTCGCTTTAAACGTCGATATAAGGTCTATATCTTGTAGTGTCTATATGCTATCTAAGATGAAATTAATCATAGACCTCTCTTAATCTCTCTTTTCAACAATAGAGTAGGCTAAGTGGATAGAAAGAGAAATTTAAGCCATGGGGTTCAATGGTACCTCTTATGAGTGCTAAAGGGAGCTGTTGAAGCTCAAGTCAATCAATCCTTTGCTTGATCCATCACTAATTGCTCCAAATTTTAGCAAGATTTGAAGAAAAACTCATACTTCCCACCTCTCTTAATCCCTGTTTTCAACAATAGAGTAGGCTAAGTGGATAGAAGGAGAAATTTAAGCCATGGGATTCAATGGTACCTCTTATGAGTGCTAAAGGAAGCTGTTGAAGCTCAAGTCAATCAATCCTTTGCTTGATCCATCACTAATTGCTCCAAATTTAGCAAGATTTGAAGAAAAACTCATACTGCCCTATTTTAACCATTTCAAGAGAGCATAAATAACATGAAAGAAGGGAGATGAAGGCTTAGATGTCAAGAGATAGGGCTTATTATGGCTCCAAGAAATGGTTAGAGACTATGCTTAAGAGTATAGAGCAATATTTGAAGGTTAAATATAGATTATAAACAATCTTCACTGTTGTCACTCAATGGAAGTAAAACACCCTTCTTAGCTTGATGTAAAGGCTTGAGATGATCATTACCAAAGAGTAGTTGCTCTCTTCAACCTTCAAATAAGATGAAATGCTCACTCATTGCTGCAGTTGGCTCCTGGGATCAATACAATTGCCTTTATTGTAGTCCACATGGCATCAAATGCCTCCTTATTGGTTCTTGTTGGACTCCAGTTGTTGCCTAGAATCAAGGTTTGATGGCCTCCAAGGTAGTAGACGTAATGTCAAGAAGATATGATAAGAAATCTTCCATGAGAGTATGAGAAAAGCCTAAAGAAGAAAGGAAAAGTAAGGGTTTTTTGAAAAGTTACCATAGTTTTAGTTTTCTCTAAACTCACTAAGTCCCATTTTTGTCCAAGTTATACCAAAATTAGTCTCAAGAGCAGTCACAATTTGCTAAAATGGCATCATGAGCCATTTCTTCCAAGATCTTGTTAGTAGCCTCCAAAATGATCATGGTTTGCTATAGTAGAACTTGCCTAGCCAAGCTTATAGGAATTAACCAAGCCCAGTGACTAGTATCTAACTATAATCCTATGTCCTATTCCAAATCCATGGTTGAAAATGACTACAAACATGATCTAACCTACTGCTTTGATATGAATGAAAAGAAGATGTAAAAGAGCTAGACTCCATAGCTAAAGAAATACCAAAATAGACTTAAGAAAATATGGAAGCCACAATCAAGATTGTCATATCTAAAGAAATACCAAAATAGACTCAAGAAAATAGGGAAGCCATGGCTAAGATTGTCATATCCTATGAATTGAATATTAATCTAAAGTACTACACCATGAAAATTGATATAGGCAGTAAGGAACTCATCCCTTGCAATGGTAGAGTAAGGTACTCACCCCTTAGCTATTGTGGGAGGTCCACACAAGGAAGGCCTAAGAGAAATATTTGGTTAATGGCAAAAAGATAACAACCATGTGTTTCCCACAACTTTAGATACCCCCCCTTCTCTACCACCAAGTATTATACTTCATTACATAAGGCTTGCTCTACTTGATTAAACTAACACTTAATGCCTAGAAAACAAGAAATGGAACAAGAAAATGATGGGCTTCCATTAGTCTAAAGCTCTATGAATCCATGGTTGTTGTAAACAAGGAAAGTATAAGATATACCAACTAATGCTAACTAGGAGTTCTTCTTGGATTTCTGAAAATTGAGCCAAAGGTGAGTACATCAGCCCGAAGGCCCCTTTTTATACTCGTAGAATAATGCTCCCTCTTTACACCCTCTCCTCAATTATTGTCCTCTTTACAAATTAATAATGGTCTCATTTAACCAATGTTGTCCTTCATTATACACTAGCATCTCTCACCCGCTCACACTTCATGCACCACACATAACTTTCCCTTGCAAGTATACTTAAGAGAAAAGAAGAACCTTCAACTTTCACCCATCCTTCATCATCACATGACCTCTACTCTCCCTCCGCCATTCAGCACAAGTCCCATGCATCCTAATAAGTGCCATGGGATTGGGACTAAATAGTGAGGGGGATAGTGTTAACCTAATCCAAGTTCAAGGCATGGGTAGTCTAGAGCGTATACAAAAATTTAAAACAAAAAAGAAGTTGATCAATGAAGTAGGATTGAAGATGGAAAAATTCACAAAAATCAAAGTCAAAGATTAAAAATGGAAAAGAAACCCTAAAAACAAGATGGATTGTCAATTTGAGTGGTCAGAATTTTGTAAAATTTTAAATTATTTTTGAGCATCGAGCTCACTCCTGTGCAAATTATAATACAATCTAATGCACATTTAAAACGGCACGAGAGAAGTGAGAAAGAATTTTAATGAGAAGGTTTGATGGGTCATCAAGGGCCCTAAGGACTTGCATAAATGAAATTTTGGGTCAAGGGCACTTTGAAAAATTAGACCCTAACCATTTGTAAAAAAGAAGGCCCATATTTAAGATAGAAAACCATTGGTCTAATTCATTCCATGGTTGCAAAAATCAAAAGGCTTATCTCATTCTCTTTGGCTATCGACTCTCTTTGTTGCATCCTCACCTATGAATCACTTGTGAACTATGTCATCACATGTAAGCTTGGGAAGAGAGCTATGTATATGTGCCATAGCTAGCTCTTTTCTTGGTGCTAATTCTCTCTATTGAAAAACACCTCTAACCCATCTCCTAATTCCCTTGATCTTGGCTCGAGCCTAAGAGGCAAAGAGGTAGATACTTTTGTGACAAAGAAATAGGACCTAAGAGGTTGGGTGATAGGGAGAGGGAGAGAGCTGAGAGAGAGGGGGGTTAAGAGAGAGAGATAGGGAGAGAGAGAGAGAGAGAGAGGCAAAAACTCAATGGAGCCTAGAGATTGCGAGTTTGATGGAATTGATAGAGCTTGGGAGCTCGTCGAAGAGTCCTAGACTATAACAATTGGTGAGTCTTCTCTTGCTTTATCTACAATTTATAAAAAATTTTATTGCTTCGGGGAGTTGCGGACTTTGTCTGTGATAACCTAAGTGACTGGGAACCTTTGGAAGGAGATCCTATAGTGTGAGAGGCTGCGAGAAAATCAATCAAGAAGAGTGCACGACCAATATGCATATTCATTTGCAACCCCCATGCTAAAGACAATTATGTGGAAATGCTAATACTTGAATGACAAGATGCATAGTTGACCATAAACTATAAGTTTGCATGTTGGACTAAATGCACTATAGTCAAGACATTAGATGGTCTTCTAATTTTTAAGAAGTTGCAACTCAATTTGGTGACAATCTCTCACCTTGTCGTCTCAACAACCTACTCTAACTAACTATGCATCCTCCTCTTAGACCTTGGAAAGTAACAATATAAGACTAGCTTTGAGGTAAAGTGAACTCGCCTATCTTACCTTCCCATGTTGTAGTTTGAAAGCTTGAAGGCTCAAAGATGGCTCCACAATCCAAGAAACACAATTTGAAGTCATTACTCCCTTGTATCCACCATCAAGTATGCCACCAATGAGAGAAGAAGGTGGAGAAAAAGGAGAGAAAGAACATAGAATAGAGATTCACCATGCCTGGTCCTTCACTCTCTTATAATCTCACAACCTCATACACAACTTTAAACTCAAATCTTTTACCAAGAATGAAAAGAAGAAAAAGAAAGGTAAGATGAAGATGTAGATAGAGAACTTCTCTATCTAAAGTCCTTCACTCAACATAAACTCTCACACTCTCTCTTTCTCACTCTCAATAATCAAGGCAATATGATATAATAGAAGAAGTGAATGAATGCTCAATATTTGCACCAATAAATCTTCCACAACATGGACACACCAACATGGATAATTGTAACAGAGACCTCCCATTCTTATATAGATTGAAACTAGGGTTAGGGTTAGGATTAGACCTTCTTTTGAGTTTTAGTGTTTGGACACCTTTTGCATTTTAGTGTCTATACCCCTTTTGCATTTTAGAGTTTCCATAACTACAAATTAGAGTATGAACTCTCTTTTGGGTATCCTACCCACTTTGTGGACTCTTAGCTGGTCCTAGACCATTGCAATTACATTTTCATGTGCCCAACCCATGCGAAAATTGCAAGTGTGCCAAATACAATTCTAGAAAATAATATAATGTGCATAAAAGTGAGCCTGCCTCTCATAAAATAATACAACCATGATAATAATGTGACCATGAAGAAGTATAAGTACCCAAAAATAGGACACTAAAGCTCCAAAAATAATAATCCTTAAAAAAAAGATACTTTGTCTTTGACTTTTATTGCTACCTTTCACATTTATTGTTAATAACAAAGATGTCGAATGTTGGGATGATTGTAAGGGAGTAGCTCTAAAGAAGTCATGAGATGGAAGAGTAATGCATGCTATTGACGTGAAGAACTATTATTGATGAAGATAATCTTCCAATTGATGGTACATATGATTATTATATTGGTAGATCTCAAGGATGACAATGTTGCTATTAGTGATGTAGCCAATAGAAGATGTTATTTGGTGTTGTCAGTACTCTTGACCACTAATCCTTCTGGTTGGACAAAGCTTGAATATTTAAGGAAAAGGAATGGGAGACTCGATCTGGAATTAGAAGTGATGGCTCATGATTCACCAGAAACTTTTATACTTGCAAAGTAAAACCTCACATCCAATCACTTCCTAGGGGGGGAAGTGCTCATCTTCCATCTCATGTATAGGACTTATGATGTTGTTGCTTTGGGAGATGGTTCAAACTCCAAGCAAGCCTCAAGTGTTGTCCCACACTTAAGAACCCAAAACTATATATAGGTTATGGTGCAAATACTATGTGAGTACATATGTTTACATAGGCTAATACTTAGTCAAGATTGTTTCATGGGTTCTTCTATTGATGATGGTTAATGAAGCAAGGAATCTTGAATTGATGAACATGAGAAGAATTATCATTGTCGAGGGAAAAGGGAGTTGTTGAAGAGGATCATAGGAAACATTGGCAGTAGGATGGACAAATCAGAAGCACACAACTTGCCACTAGATCAAGCACTTGCGGTAGTTGATGGAATTGCTATCTGTGTGTTGAATTACCTTTCTATGTTGCTTTGAGGGTGATTTACTTGCACTAGGAAAATGAAATTAGAAAGTGAAGAGTGCAAGTGACTTCGGGAGGTATGTCTAACCAAGGCAAGCTAAGAATCCCTACATATGTCGTCTCAATCTTGATATGCATAGAGCAAAAGTGAGGGAAAATGGAAAGAGGGTTAGGGATGGAGCCAAACTGATTAGGATCTTCGGATCCATCTAGCTTGAGGACCCCTAGGTGTAGTGCAATGCTTGTAAGTGCATATTTCTTTTTGTTTTTGCTTTTCTTTTTCCTATTTTATTTCTTATATCAATTGAAAAAATATAGTGTCATATAACTAGGCTAGTAGCCTAATAAAGTTTAGAAATGAAGGAAATGAAAGTTTATCTATTATTAGTAAAACTAGCTCAAAGAACAGGACTATGCATTGGAGTGTACACAATAAATTGCATACTAAGTTTGGATATTTGGAACATAATGCCTTACTGTTGATGAAGTTATTGAAGAAAATGTTACTATTGATAAAGACTTGTGTGCTTGTTGATAAAGCAATTTACAATTTCTCCTTAGGAAGTAGATGAGCATTACATGTTGAAGTCAAGATATGCCATGCGTGAAGAAATCGAGACATGTTGTGGATGGTTTCCAAATGCCTTGGTCTCTTTTGTGAGGTTCTTGTGTGAGCTTGATGTCATGATATTTATTTAGCTTACGATTGTCAATGAGAGCCTCAATTACTGATGTCATATACTTGTCTTGAGAATTCAATGCTTTCCATTATCACATATTATTTTCTTACATTCACTTAGTAAAACTTTGGGAGTACCATGCAGTAAATTCAAAGTTGAAAGTTGGAAAGAGTTGATAACTTTGCTATGCTTTACCATCATACGTGTACCATTTCATTGAGATCATACCTCTTACCTTCTCACAAGATATAGCATTCTCCCAAGTTGAGGGGTTTCAGTTGGTACAAACTTTGAGCTAAGGAATAAATAAAACAACTATGTACACAAGTGAGTTAGATATATGCAATAGTTAATTGGATGATGATACATTACAACTTTGCCTTTAGAATGAATCATTCACAAAAATCCAAATTGTACTCCAAGGAAGCATGAATATTAAGAATGCATGGTGTGTTGACTAGGTTGAACACATAAATAATGATATCAAGTATTGTGCTTCCTTGGTCTAGTCTACTTGCGATATGTAGCTCTTATTCTATGAGGATTCTATCAAATAAGAGGGTAGTCTAAGATTGTTATGTGGGATTGAATCCATACCTCATATGGTGGCAAGTGTTTAGAGGGAAGTCAAAGCTACATATGCTAAATCATTCTTGGACTTCCATATAGCTTGTCTCTATTATGAACGAATCATTAGCTGACTTTCGATTTCAACCATCAAAGCTCAAATAGTGTATACATTTCAAAAAGGCTTCATCCCCCTATTTTTTGTTTCAATTTGCAATTCCTCAATGGTTGTTTGGTAAAATGCATCATGGGATATGGAAATGAGATGATATTTCTTATCTTCCTTATTACAAATAAGTTTCAAAAGTCATTTAGGTGCTCAGTGCCGCTAAGGTTTTCTTTCTCTTCTCATGAGACTAGCCACTCTAGGAATTCCATGTGTTCCTTAGTTAGAATTCCAGTATTGACTTGGGTGTAGACATGGGAAAGTATCATCAATTTATCATTAAGTTCTTTGAGGCATACATCCTCTAATCTATTTTCATTTCAAGCTATTTTGTTTGCCATTTTGTTGAGACTTTTGACCATGAAGTCAGGTTTTCATTCAACTAGAGGCTTTGGTTGAGTGTGACTTAATAGTTGTTGAGTCAATGGTGCACTAGTTTAGAGCTAGTGCCCCATGCAGTTCCTAGCTTATGATCTAGATGCTCAAGCATATTATTCTTTTTTCTTGTATCCATGTTTGGAGAGGTTTTGGGCATATCACTTTGCTTCACATCATTGGATGAGTATGTGAGTTGTGTAAGAGTGAAAGTAGAAGATGGATTAGGTTCAATGTCACTCAGCCTTGGGTAAAACCATTTGAAGAAGTCAAGTATGTGCAGGTCTAAAATGCATAGGCAATTGCATCAAGTACCATGCTTGCTTGTCCCAACCTTCTAGCCATATGTAGCTCCTCCTCCAAAAGGAGTTCATCACACAAGGGATGTTCTTTACTAGTTTAGCAAGTTTGACATCATGGACAATCATGAGCACTCTCAAGGATATATGAGCTACATATGTTAGTTTGTGCATTGAAGTCTAGAGCACCCATGTTTTCTCAGCAATGGTAATTGATCAATTGCCGATTCGAATTGCTAATCCCTAGCTAGAATACCATTTCTTCTCAAACACAATTTGTTCTTATCCTTTCCATTCAAAGGCTTCAACTTTCTCCCTACTTGTCTCAAAATATGCAATGTGGAATGAGGGAGTCAAGGGAAGCTCTTTTTGTTTACCTTTGGACATGTGCTTCATGATTTCTCCCATGATTGCGAGATAACACAAGTAAATGAATTTTTACTCTACCCATATCAATAGTCTTTCTATAAGTGCCTCTTATATTCTTTAGTAGAGACTCCAAGGTTGATATGAACATATGGCCAAGTAAGTAATGTGTGTATTATCTAGTCCCTTGGGGGGCTCTCGTCTACTAGTTGATCTTCTTATTACCACATCTTATCTAGCTTCTTGAAAGATTGTTTGACCTGCTTAGGATTAAAATTCAATCGAACTTCAGACCAAGATGAACAAGCCTTGTAAATTGTCGATTCATTTTGATCTCTATGCTAAATTTTGTATCCTTTTGTGATGCTAGAGCATTAGACGTTTGTTCTCCAATAGGAGTAATAGGTTTGGTACTATGATTGTCTAATAGGAATAGTGAATTCATTGGATTGGTCAATCTTGCCATTCAAAGATGACCACACACTTGGGTTCCTAAACTAATTGGAAGTAGTCTCGATCTTGGAATTTGTAGTTGCATTTTTTAACAACACTCTCAGAGGGAGGCTATCTATCTTTTGATCTTTCCATAGCTACCCCTTGTGGATCCTTTTTCTTGGAATGGGTAGCCACATTATAAGCTACTACTGCTTAATTTTTGGTTTCTAGTTAGGTGACAAAGATTCTTTTGGTGCACTTTTAGGCCTCATTATAAGTTGCTCCTACTTAATTTTTGGTTTTCACTTAGGTGATTTTATTTTTTTTTTGTTTGGGAGACTTTGCCCATTTGGGTGAACCGGCAACCTCTTTGGGTTGTTGCTTGTCAACACTTGATAGCTCTAATATACCCTTGGACTTTCTCTTTCAGCTTCAGCAGCATCACCAGTAAAATGCTTCTTACTCTCCTCCTCTTCGATTGATGACTTCTCAAACACCATAGATTCTAGGTGTGGATTAGCAAACTGTATCAAACTATTGCACTTCCATGATTGTAGGCTTAGGTGTCTTTGGTTGATAGTCAAGAATTGGCCTTTCAGTATATTAGGCATGACTTCTTGATTGCTAAACAGTCTACTTTTGTCTCCCCATTAGATTTGGTTCTTGTCCTAGATTTACGCATTTGGCTATCTTTCTCTCTCTCTTTAATTTTGATGGACTTTGGTTACGATCAATGGAGATGGCTGTGTAGGTGGTTTTGACAACCAAATCCATTGATTTCCTATATAATAGCCTTGAGCATGTAATATTGGCAACCCATTGCAACAACTTTTATGGAAATCCTCCTTAAACACTTTTGATTTTTTGACCTAGATCTCCTCTTCCTTCTGAGTGAGATTCTTTTCCCCACAACTTTAGAAGCTATTCTAGTATTCCTAGTAGCTTTGATCTTCTATTTGGTTCTACAAGGATTTTCATTGGATGATTCTCTCTTGTCATCTTGTGTGACTCGAGTAGTTTCTTCAAAACTCTCTATCTATCATCACTATGGCTTTTCTTTGATTCTAAGACAGGCTTATTGCCCTTCCTTAGAAAAGAGACAAGGTTGGCTTTATCAAAAGTAGTGACTATCTTCTCAATTTGGAAGCATGTCTAATTTAACATGTATGTTCTTAGTTTTTACAATCATAAGAATTTTGCATTTCCTAAGAGAAAATATAAAGATCCTCTCTAACATCTAATAGCTACATTTGTGGAAAATGAGTTTATGTTTTTTTAATCTTAGTCCATACATGATAAGTTAAGATATTGTAATTTGAAACTTCATCTATGAGAGAATCAATGATGATGAGCTCTCTTTTGGCAATGAGCTAGACCCTAAGATATGTAGGGGACATCAATTCTTTGTCTATGAGGGGCATGTTTGAGTCTTTGACCCTTTGAATTGAGGAAGGCCCGTGGTGGGGTTGGGTTGGGTGGATTGTTGTCATGTTGGATAGTAGTAGGCCACATGGCTTGGTTGATGGCAATTCTAACAAGTTTTGGAGTTTGCATAGTCATGTGGGCCACGATTGTTGGAGTAGCAAGTCATGAGATGACTATAAGATTCCTACTTTTGGTACTATCCTCTTGAATTGGCCGCACATGTTCTATAATTCGAATTCTAGTTATACCATGTCATCATATAATTTTGGGTGGAAGTCCTGGCTTGATGTTGAAGGTTCTCAAAGAGTCGATGATTTTTGGTTCAAAAATCCAATGTGCTTCCTTACTTGGTGGAGAGATCATCAAATTCACTCTCCTTTTAGTGTCTAATTCTTCAATATTCATAATGGAGATTAAGAGGTTGTTATGATAGTCAAAGAACCATTCATGCAACTCTATCCATTGCCACGTGGAGCTAGTAAGTAGTTCATTGAAGGTCAACACGTTAGTCTCCTCTTTCCTATGCTTAAAACATGGGAACCATATAGAAAGGATTTTGTGAAGTTCAAGTATGTCAATTGGTGTGGGAAAGCATTTAGGCTTGGATAGCTTTGATGGGCCACGATGCACCATTGGCACTGGCTTGGATAGCTTTGGTGTGGGAAAGCATTTAGGCTTGGATAGCTTTGATGGGCCAAGATGCACCATTGGCACTGGCTTTGAAGGGGTTTCTTTAGGGGGTGTTAACCATGTGCACAAGGACTTCTTTCATGCCTCTCTAGCACATGGGCGTCTAATTGTTGTTGAGGTCCTTTGGGTTTTGCAATAGTTTCTCTAAAAGTGTGGGGACTGACATTAGAGGACAAGTGAGTTGTGCTAGCCTCACCATGCTTCCCTAGATCATCCATGGCTTTCCCAAGTAGTATTTCCACTTGTTCATTTACAAATATCTAAGGTATGAAAAAATCCTACTCAGTGGCATTAAGGCATATAATCCAAGAGTGTACTTTCATGCCCATGCAAAGCCCAAAAGCTATATAGGTCATCTCTAGCATGATATCTACTATCAACTTGTATTGAGTTGCTCAATAGATGACCTCTATAGGACTCATTGGGTTGGTATATTTCCCATCCCAGTTAATAGATTTTGGGCCATATTAGCTCCTAAAATGAGCAAGTTAGTGTAATCAAAGATCATGCATTGGGTGAGGTCCATAAGATATCAGTTGATGACCCCATTTTTTCTACATTCAACAACATACTCTTGATCTCATCCACTTCCAATCTCATGTTCATCAAATCTCATTGTATGTCCATCATATAATTGAGAATCTTGCTAAAATTATTGGTCTCGCGATCCTTGAGAGATAGAAGCTCTAGTTCCAATTCCTCATTATTGGTGAGTCTTGCACAATCAAAGTGTGCGGTCCTATTATAGCCTTCCAAGAACTCTCAAACTTCACATGGAAGAGTGGCTAGAAATGAAGCCTCATCCATTGTGCTTGGCTTGGGGTTTGAGATTTGCAGATTGACTAAGTAAATCACTTGGTCAATGAGAGCCTTGAGTGGTGTGAATGAATAAGATGCTACTATATAGTAGCATGCAATGACCAAAAGAAAGAGACAGAGTATGCTAGAAATGTTGCAACAATGGCACCCATTCTAATGGTTTAAACCCTATGTGGTTGAAAAGAAAAATGTAGAGAGAATAAGCAAATAGGTACGCTTAAAACATAAAAAGAGACCAACTCTTTAATGTGTTATGTCTCAAGGCATATTGCCTTCCTATTTGATGGTGTCTAAGGAACTAGGTAAAGATGTCTAGTGACAATATATGTCTATGGAGATTTTGAGTTAGATTGAACAAAACAAAGAACAAGGTACCTCGTAAACATTCTATCACTTCAAAACAAATTGAGAACAAAAAGCTACAACATAAGCAAGCCCTCAAATTTTGATCAAAAGGCCTAGATCAAAGCTTAGGGTTGAACCAATTGCATGTGCTTGAGAAGTGGCAAAGTGATCCTAGCTCCCACAAAGGTCTTAAGGATTGAGTCCACAACTCGACTAGACTTAGAGGTTGATACCACAACGTTTGGTTCAAGTTTGCTAGCTAGGATAAATACAAGCAAGATTTGGTATGAGAGGTTTAGTTTAGGGCTCAAGCTCCGCTAGCTAGGATAAATAGAAGCAAGCATTGGTATGAGAGGTTTAGTTTAGGGCTCAAGCTCCGCTAGCTAGGATAAATAGAAGCAAGCATTGGTATGAGAGGTTTGGTTGATTGAATATTCCTATTCTGGAAGAAATATTTAAGTGTGGATTGGTTGGAAATTTACCTCCATCAATCGGTTTGCCGCATGCATGTGGCACTTGTATGATGGGCAACTAGCATCTATAGCCCTTTTCTTAAGAAGCAAGCAAAGCACAAGGTCCTCTAGATCTCGTATAGATAAATCTTTGTGAAAAGATGAAGATAACAACTCTAGGTGGTTTCTCTTATTTCATAATGTTGATTGGTGACTATAGTAGGAGGACATGTCTATATTTCTTGAAGGAAAAAGACAAAGACTTTCCAAAATTCAAACAATGGTATGATTTGATAGAAATAATTCAGCAAAAAGAAATAAACTCACATCACATACAGGGATAGAGCATTAAAATTGTGTCATAGTGGAGATGTCAAGGAGCATACTCAGAAGAATAATCTTTTAGAACTATTTTGGGCTTAAATAGTAAATCTTGGACATGCACTTTTCTTTAAGGATTGAAGGTTGGCAAGAAATAGATAAGATCTTGTTAACCATTTCAAAGCCAATTATAACAAAGATTAAAAAGAAAAAAGAGATGGGCACGCAAGACCAAATTCAAAAGTAAATGTCGTCTCAACTACTCTTTTCGCTCCTCTGTGCTGCAGAAACACGGTAACAAGCATAAATTGCTACCTCACTGTCAATTCCTTCGAGAAAAGTTCCCGGCCAACCAGGACCACCCTTCCGTAGGACGGACCTAGAGTTCGTCCACCGCACTTTCCTCGGGTTGCTTAGTTATCTAATTACCTACCACATTTAGTTTGACAAGCAAAAATAGCTTCCTTAATTAACCAATTAATCACTGGTTCCTTCACGTAACTTAGGCACTGACACAGAAAAACAAGGTCAAGAAAGTTCCTTTTTCAACATTTGATCTTTATTTATCATAGTCTTTGGAATACATCAAATTATCATAGTCTTTGGAATATATCAAATAACTTGCCCGAAGGCTATCCCAGCAATCCACAGGGATCGCTATTCCAAGTTCCACCCGTTGACTAGTATATGGGCCTCGAGATCCTATCTCGAGTCACGTTGGCCTCTTGTGAAGGATCTGGAGGCAAGGAATTTACGGCCAGAGCCTCCCTTGGCACCCAAGCGTCCTCCTCCTCCAAGCAGCACCCACAGAGAGACCTCTCGCAGCGGGTTCAGTCCACGTATCCGGTGCAGCTAACAACCCCCTTGGATAGGGTTAGGCAGATAGTCGGAGGTGACTGATATTGTCTCTCCCTCCATGATTTTAACCTAAAGCATTAGTTGTTTTTCCTGAATTAGTTCCTTGAGCAAAGAAGAACAAACAATGCACCTAAGTGTACAATCACGAGCATTCCAGTGGTTGTTCGTACGGCCAACTACTAAGGTGTAATTCCTTCTCCCCGAATACTTCCAGCATTCGTTCCTGGATCATTCGCGAATTGGCAAGATCCCAAGGGTTTCGTAAGTTGAGTTGCTTGTTTACCCTCTTTCCTTGGGTTAGGATTTATACCCTCTTGACCCAAATTGTCACTACCTTAGGTTTCCTTATATTATAGTCAATAAATCCTGGACAATCCCGTCGCCCTAACTTGGTTGGTCAATTGTTTTCTTGGCAATTCATAACTACCCTAGCTTGACAAATCAGTCTCCAAGGAAGAGTGTTGTAGCAGGATGACTACTCAATTCCTTAGAAATTTGACTTGTAATTAGAACTCGCCAAACTCGGTCTAAGGTGTAACAGTACTATTTTGTGATTTAGACACAAGGGCATATGACATTGCAGCTTGTTGCACGAGATAGGTGTTAATACCTAACTTGTGGGATTATATCTCTCATCATACGGTATTTCTTGATCAAGAATATCTTTGATCAAAATATAGAGTCTGGGAGTCCTATTGACCCAAACCAAAACCCTAACCCTACTAGGCTGATAAACGTTTTGGCCCTAGGGTCCCTAAATTCATTACGAAAGTCCATCATTTGGTCATCTGATCCTTAGGGTGAGAACCCTAGATCATTCTTACACGGGCGATTTGATAACCTTAACATTTCGTGAATGTGGGTAGAAGTTTTAAGATCGAAAATATTAAATCAGTATCCCAAGTGCGATACTAAGCAGAATTTTATCATAGCTTAACCCTACCTAGCACATTGAGGTGACCGTCATATGCTAACTAATCATACCTTTATGAATTTCATGTAAGCTACTCAATTACACGCGAATTACTTAGTTGATCTAACCAACCTATGATTAAAGATGATCTTCCCTTTAAAGATGCAAATACTTTCTTCTAAACTTGCAAGTACTTTCCCTAAAGGATGTAAGTAACTGCAAGATATGTGAGATGTATCATTCCATGCAATTTCAAGACCATAGACCTTTTTGCCTTTATGCAACTATAGGATCTACAGTGATCTTTCTTTTCCTTGTCCTATACTATAATGACTGACATTCAGAGCTAACTCTTATAAACCCTACATTGATGCATCAAATTCAAAGCTTTGGTATTTTAATGAAGATGCATCCTTTCCCAATTTTGAACTTTGATAAAGGAACTCTATGCATGGATGCATCATTCTTTCATGACCAGACGCCAATGAATACATCATTGATTTAATCCTTCCTTTACCGCTTAACTCAACCTAAATAGTAACTATTCATTTGCATGTGAATTGCATAATATATATTTTTGTCAAAGATCATAAATATTTTCCTTTCATTGCAACTATTTAGACATCATTTAATGCGCGTCTACAATTATCTTATACACGAGTCACAACCAGGAATTTATTACATAAGTGCATTATGTGTCATAAGCCCTATCCTTTGCGAGATGCAACAAGGACACCTTCACACAATTTCATCTTTTAACTTATGCAACATAGGTTCAAAAATGTGACTACCCTTGACCATGCAAAAGCAAGCAAATGTAAGTACTTGCCACGCAACTAAACTTTGTAAATCGAACGAGTATATAAATTTTTCTATGCATTTAAGTTTTCTATGTGTATTAAAACATGCTTTGTGCATCCTTCCCATGTAGGGATATTTTTCAGAACTTGGGCATTCAAAATCGGGGCATTGTCCACTCTCGTACTTTGGGTGGAAGCTCTAGCGTGCGCTCCTCTCAACTTTTGTTTGGAGCCATTGACAAAGTAAATTTCATCTGAGCGAACTCCCCCTTGGCACCCCTTACGAGTTTTGAAGTTGCTACTGCCCGAGATCTCCTTTCCTGCACAGGAATCGGGTCTTGCAAGACACGGTCTAAAAAAAAACCGGGAGGCATGGGTGAACTTGGCCTAGAGAAGCTTCTCAAGCTTCTGGAAGAAACAGAGATGACGTGTGTTGGTGAGGATGATTGGAGTGATGATGGTGAGGATGACGATGGAGATGATGATGATGATGATGGCGATGGGGGCGACAGCAGCCAGGCGGCATGGCGTAGTCAGACAGCAGCAGCAGTCTGACGGTGGTAGCAACTCGATGGGTGGCAGGAAACACACACGATGCCCCCTCCAAGCTTGGGGGGGGGGGGGGGGGGTGGCCACGCAAGTGGCAAACTGCATGCCCTCCTCCCCATGCCCCTCCACAAGCTCCAACACATACTCCCTCTCCCCGCCATGCAACGGGTGAAGGGGAGGGAGTTTTATAAAAATATTTGCAAATAATTCATTATCCTTTTTCCCTTGAAGGGGGAGTTCCCATGGTGGGTTACAGTTTTGAGCCATGGTTTCCTATGCACAACGCGGGGATGGTGTTTGTTAGTGCACGAGGATGGAGCACTTAGCCCAAAGTTTTTTTGTTGCGGGAGATTACTTTGAATCTCTTTTGGGCGGGATCTAGGGTCTTTAATAATTTGCTGTGGAATTATTACAGGTTGCAATATGTATGGTGTTCCTAGTATAGGCATTGAGATCCAGCTTCTTGATGTTTCAAGTCACAATGCCTTCAAGAAATTGCACATGGATCTTGTTCATGGTAGAGTTGCGCTAGGTATTGGGGAATAGTATGTGCATTAGCTTCGCTTGCATTTTCAACCCTGGGTTAGGAATTACTTCAATTTATGCTCCATCATTGCCCATTTCCTATTTGGACAATTTAAACCTTGTGCTCACATCCATTTTTTGATTGGGAACCTTCTCCAAGTGCTCTGTAAGTTAAGATCGTTTTGCACTATGTCTACACATAAGGGTAGCTTTATAGGCTATAGGCCTTCACTTATATTAATTGTGATTGTGGCAACTTTTTTGATGTGGTTATAGTTGTTCAAGCATTCCTACACCTAGGATGGTTCACTTTTTAAGCTTTCCACAAACTTGCTTCAATGGGCCATCATTACTCAAGGATAAGATAATGGAGTCATACTTGAGCTCATTTCTTCTTGATTGAATCTCTTTTCTTCTTCAAATCCTTATTCATTAGGGAAACCATTAAAGTTTCTTGAAAGCTCAAGGATTCTTAAAGATTTCTTCAATTCATAGTCTCAAGATTACTCTATACCACACATAGCAAGTCTTTATGCTAATATTTAGTATTTTCCCTCTTCTCTTGAGCCATATTCTTCTTCCAAGCTCTATCGACAATAGGACAACTCATAAATCTTCATAGAATCTTGAAGATAATTGACAAAATCTTTCAATATTCCACCAAAGAGTTTATCACAGTAGTTATACTTCAAGCTTTTGGCAAGAATCGTAGCATGGAAGAAATCTTGGGGTCATGAAGTTATTATGGAACTCTCATTTGAGGATTTTGTATCCAAAACTTTGGCCTCTCATTCCTTAGCATTGAGATACATTGAAGGGGCTATTCAAGAAGGGAGATACGCCAACACTTGAGCTTCTATTGCATTGTATTTGTGTGGAATCAAGCATCAAGCCTAGTACAAGCTTGTGAAGAGGTATTCTCTTGATTCTTGATCTCTCCTGCATCAATCCTGGAATGCTCGTGATTGTACACTTGTTGAGAATAGCAAATGATGCTTGTTATGTATGCCCATAGAGGCTAAATGTGTGCCCAAAAGAGGCTTGCCCATAAAAGGCTTTGTATGAGAGATATGACAAAGATTTATGCTCTAGAAGCTCTAAGAAGAGATGTCCAAAATCCCATATGCATAGTGAGGTACATTGGTACTATCCAAAAAGCTATAAAGGCATGTACTTGGTTGACATTCATTTTAAGGAGACAGGTACTTTTAGTTTGAGTCACTCAAGATTGTGTTTATGAGTCCAAGCTAATCTATCTTGGAACCTAATTCACTTGAGTTACAATCTCTTCTTTCTATCATGTATCGGTTCTATGATTTGCATCCGCCATAGCCAACTAGCTTAGATCTGTCATTTTTAACATGGTATCAGAGCCATGGCAAGCTAGCATGGCGAGCTAGTTCTAGCATCATTAGTTAGCCACATTCTAATGTAAATGGATAGTAGGAGTTGAACCTACTTTAAGGCCCTCTGCCATATCCATATCTTAGTCCACCTACGGCCAAGAAAGAGGCTTAAAAATCCTTCTCTCTATTGGGCTTGATGAACAAACAAGGGGATAGTTTATAGGTTATTTCAATAATTACAAGTTTGAAATTGTTCAAATTTGGGGCAAAAATGGTGGTTCTAAATTGGGACTAGGATTAACTAGCTAGTCTTAGTCCCTAACTTTCATTTGAGCCATCATACCATTTTTAATAGGACCTTGCCATTGTGAATATCATTGGGATAGCTTGACAAGGTCTATAATTTTTGTTAATTCCACTGTGTTTGTAATACAATTTTCAAGGTTATAAAATATCATTTATCCTCATATAATAAGCTTTGTTTGAAGCTATTATATGCATTGATTGAAGTTCAAATACGGGAGATATCATCAATTTATTGCCAAGCAATCTAAACATTTCATACTATTCTTCATGGCATATAATGGGAAATCATGGAGATAAGGGTAATGCATATCTTTGTTCCAATGATTAAGGACAATTTTCCAATGAAATCAAGCATACCCTTCATTCGAGCTCATGGAAACAAACCTTTTCTTAGAGTAGAATAAAAGTTGAAGCCATCTATGATGTCACTGGCCACCTACCCATATCCACTTGCATTAGCCTATATAGAGCCCACTGATTCTTCATTTGTGACAAGCTTGAATATCAATCTGAGAGTGTCAATCTCAACAAACTAGTGAGGATGTGAGAGTGAGCTTATTCAATTTGTATCTACTTAATTGTCGAGACCTAAAACGGGCCTGACACTGGCTCTAGGCACTAGCCAGGCCTCTACTACTCACCTCAAACCACCCCACATGGCCTTGCGGTTAGAAGCGTCTAAGGGGTATACTACCCTAAAATCTGATACAAAACACTTGCGTTTGTACAATTTGTAGTCCAATGGATAATCCTTTCCCACACTCCTCAGAGGGAGTCCCCAAACATATTGGTGTTATCCACCACATAAGCACATATAAAGGGAGCACCCCTCAGCTAATTACTGAAGCTCCACTACGACTCTCCTATACCTCCGGGATTGGCCCCAAGATGCGCCGTAAACACATAGAACACATTCAAAACAAGCTCCACTCTTTTGATTGATCAATCAAGGAGATAATAGATAGTCCTCACTGAATATTTTTCAAGAACTGGACCACTAACCCTATAGCTTAGGGTACATCACACTCTCAAGGTAGGCCATCACTCATAAAAACAAGTGCTATGAATCCACCAGGATGATATCATATGGTGTGTGTGCAATGCAATTGTGTATGACTACCGTGCTCAAACAAGTTTATTCATTAACAGTCAACATTGTGAAAGTGTAAAAGCGATTCTTTTCATGTCTTTCTTCTAAATTGTGATTGCTGCATTAATTAAGGCTAGTACCGAGCCTTCTCATACTACTAGACTCCTTTAATTTTAGAAAACAACATACCCTACATGACGTGCATTATAAAACTTCAGAATTTAGCATACTTTAAACACTCAACAACCCCCTTCTCCCTACCATTTAGAGTTATGTATTCATTGGTAGGTTTAAGACGTATTTTTCATGTATTTTTCTTTCACAAAAGCAATAAAAACCCACTTTAACCTAGAGATAGGGATGAACTGAGACTGAACCTCATGCTTCAACTCTACCATACATTCACAAACACAAATATTATTTTTTCCTATTTTTCAGATGCAAAAACTTATTTTTTATTTTTCTTTATTTTTATTTATTTATAGATAATTACTAATATTTACTGATTCACTGGTTTAGATTAATCGATCTTACTAAGAATGATTTTCTTATCAATTTCAACCCATAGGAACATCATACACACAACAAAACCCCCAAACATGCATAATTTCCCTTAAACCGCATAGTCGTGGGTTTTATGTGTTTGCATAAAATTATTGTACGATTGATTTTTCTTGATTACTTCAACATGGTTGATAAATTAGAGCATTGGAAGCCAAAGATAATCATTTCCAACCAAAATTTATCATAAAACTATGAAATCTACGACTTACTCATGAAATCGCACCTTATGACGTATGTATTTTGTAATTGGAGGCCCGCTTCTCAATAGCTATTGACAATCCTTCCAACCCTAATTTATGCTCTACACTCCCGCATCATCGGACGATCAAAATCTTTCATCTCAGTCCACCCCCTTCTCTCATACATTAATCCATAGAAACATGCAATAAGAGGAGAGAGGAGAGAGAAAGACTAAAATCAGATCTCTTTATTTAGTGCATCAATTTTGATCATTCTTGTGGCAATACAGGGTGAAGAAAGTGAGGATCTCATGGCCTTCTTACTTTCTCCTGATTCAACTGATCCAAAAATGATAAAAATTTGGGAGGCACCAAAAAAACCAGCACCCCCCCTCCCCCACATTTCATAAACTTGTGGTTCATCAATTTCTACACTAAACCAAGCTTATTAAGCTTTAAACATAATAATTAGTTCAAATTTTTGCATGTTCACACTTGGGAAAGCAGTTTTTTTGTCAAACGAAGGCCTATACAAACTTTGATTCAAGATCCAACTAGACGGTCGACTTTGGCATCAAAATCTATAAAGTTTGCCTCTATTATACACTTTTCAACTCTCAGATCACATAGTTGCTTCACAATGCCAAATCTTGAGGGGATTAAATGGGGAGTCAAACGGACTCTGATTGATGAACCAGGACTTGCATTGGGTTCCACGCATCAAACTCCATCTAGGCAAACTCCAACTCATTAATCCGCAACTATTTCGCTTGGCATGAAAATCTGATTTGTTACGGCCTCCCATGCTCTTTTTTGTTTCAAAATGGGCTCTAAAAATCCACTCTCACTGGCGACGGGATAGGGCAGCTCAGCCCATCAAATTAAACAAACTAATCTTCACAAACAATAACCATAGAAAGCATCAAGCTGCCACAAAACAAAATAGCCACTCCAACACAAATTGGCAAAGAGAACTATCAAAGAGGTCATTCTAATGGTGGCCCTGAATTGCCTATGTAACTTAGGATAATTGGACCAAAAACTCCTACTATAGGCGAGGACTCCTATAGCTTGGTCATCACAAATGTTCTTTTAACACATTGTTCTTTCAGAGTTTCCATAATCGAACATGTAAAAAGGAGAGAGCCAAGCATTGAGTGACCTAAGGAGAACCGGGCATCACTCTTAGGTCCTGACTCGGTACCCAAGAACCTACCAAGCTCTCGCAAGGTGACACTTAATCCTTTTCTTTTCCGCTCACTTTTATTTTTGCTCCAACCTTCCTTGTTTCTTTATTTTGGCTAAATGCTACCCCAAGGAAGACAAGGCATCGGCCTTGGGTCTGACTAACTCATCCCACCCCAGAAACCTACCAAGCCCTCATAAGGCGATAATCAACTCCTCATAGAAATTTCCTTTTTTTTCTTTTCCATTTTAGGGGTTAGAACCCCTTTTTACATTATCGAGACCTAAAACGGGCCCAACATTGGCTATAAGCACTAGTCGGCCCTCTCTCTACTCAAAGAACACACCCCCTCAACCTCGTAGCGAGAAGCATATAAGGGACATACTGCCCTAACCTTTATCATATATTTTGCATTTTTTTTGGATTATAGTCCAACGGTTAAGCCTTCTCCACAATCCTTAGAGGAAGTCCCTACACATAGATCGGTATAAAATACCTCGTAAAGCACGAACAAAAGGAGGCACCCTAACTAAATTCCATGGCCCCACTGCGGCTCTCCTCCTACACCTCGAGGATTGGCCCCTCGATGTGCCATTAACACAAATAACATAGGCATTACAAACTCCACTCTTATTTTAAAATGTTCGATGAGATAAGATATTTCCTCACTTAATAATTTCCCAAGGAACCCGAACATCTAAACCTATAGCTTAGGTATCTCACAACTCAATGTGGGTCATATGTATAAGAAACCAATTGCAATGCATCCAGAAATTACACCATGTGATATGCGCAATGCATCTATGAATGGCCATAGTGCTCAAAAATTTTATGTTTCATAAATCAGCATAGTGAAGTGCAACAAACATTTATTTCCAACCATGATTCCAGCCTATACCTCATGTTGCATTGCTAAGGGTTAGCATCGAGCCTTCTCTTGTTGATTGACCCCTTTGAACTTAATTTATAAATGTCCTATATGGTATGCACAATCATATAGATCATCATTTCAAATTTTCTCAACAACTAATTAACATCAAAACCCCTCTTTCCCCCTATCATTTAGGTTACGCATTGTTGATAGGTGTAAAGAGTGGTTTTTTCACGTGTTTTTCTTGTAAAAAACTGTAAAAATGGACTTTAACATGAATTCAAGGCTGAGCTGAGGCTTATCCCTCATGCTCTAGCCATGCCATATATTTGCAAATATAAAGCATATTTTTTCTTAATTTTTTAATGTTAAAAAAACTAATTTTTCTTTTTTTCATTATTTCAATAAATTTTTTGCTTTTTTTAATTTATGAGTTGGGACTTATCACAATCATTGAGAGTTGATTATATATTCATTTCTACTCCATATGAACCCAAAAATCACAACAAAACCCCTAAATTTTATCATTTCTATGAAAATTACATAATTGCGGGTTTTGTGTGTTTTGATATTAATTGTTAAATGACTAAATTTTTTGGTTTTCTTCAATATTTTTTATAAATTTCAGCATTATCAATCAAAGGCGTCCATTTACAAACAATTTCATCAAGCATCTTTCATGAAACAAATGAAATGATTGCTTACGCATAGATTCGATTTTGGAGGCGCATATTTAATGGTTGGGAGGCCATTGATCCTCTCTTCAACTCTGATCTATGATCTCCTTCGCTATGCTTCCATTATTCAATCAGCTTCTTGCATCGATCCCCTTTCCCTTCTCTCATAGAATCACACATGTGAATAGCCATCAAGAGGAGAGAGGAGAGAGGAGAGAGGAGAGAGGAGAGAGGAGAGAGGAGAGAGGAGAGAGAAAGACCAATTTTTCAATTTCTTCACTGGGCAACCATTTTTTGATTAGCAAGTGGTAAAGAGGAGTGAAAATTTGGAGAAGATGATTGCCATGATCTATTGTATGGGTTGCTTACAGGCTGCAACCCCCCTCCTCCTCACAAATCGTCACAAGGGGACGACCGTTTTTTACACACCACTTCAAAAAACACACCCCCCACCCGCCCCCACAAAAAATTTTGGGGCCACGGGCCCCCTAAGGCCCATACCCAACTTTTTTCTCTTTAAATGTCCATTTCAACCTTTGAATTGCGGCTTCCCGTATCTCTTCTGTTTGGTGCCCGATTCCAACTCTGGAAAATCTTGTCTGTTTGACTTGACTTCTCAAATGGCTGGGAAGTGCTCTCTCTTCAATCAGATCGTCAAAAAAATTACTAAAAATCCACAACCACCGTAACGGCTAAAGTTTTGCATTTTCCGTCTGCCTTGGTCTCTAAAAATTGTCGAACCTTCATGTTCTGCTTTCATCGGCTTAAAATTCCCGCATAAAATTTTGCATTAATCCACTTCTTTTTTACACTTTTTGGGTCTTTAAAAGCTGCTCTCATTGGTGACTACATGATAGGGTGACTCATCTCGTCAAATCCCATGAACTGAGCTGCACAAACAACACCCAAAGAAAGTATCAAGCTGCCACAAAAAATATACTCAACAAAGCACAAGAATAGCTCTCACCCTATCTCTAATAGAATCAAGGCATGAGAATCCACGAGCGATAGGCCCAACATAATCTGATAGAAATGCAGAGTGAGTCGCTAACCAACTGCTTTAACACGAGCTAGCTAAAAAGCCTATCAAAGAGGTCATCCTAGTGGTGGTCTGAACTACCTACCTAACTTAGGACAATTGGACTAGGACCTCCTACTAGGAGAGGACTCCTATAGCCTGGTCATCATATTTTTCTTGTAACACATTTACCTCCCAAGGTTTCCATACTCATGCATGTAAAAAGGAGGGAACTAAGCATAGAGTGACCCAAGGAGAACAAGGCATCGGCCTCAGGTGCTAACTCGGTGCCCAAGAACCTACCAAGCTCTCGCAATGCGACACTTAATCCTTTTCTTTTGCTCACTTTTATTTTTTCTCCAACCTTCCTTATTTTTTCCTTTTTTTTTCGGCTAGCTACTACTGTAGGAAGACAAGGTATCAAACCTAGGTCTAGACTTGCCCTAGGTACCTAGCAAGCCTCCACAAGGCGATAATCAACTACTTGTATAATTGTTTTTTCCCTTTTCTTATTGAGGGGTTAAAACCCCCTTCTACACACCTCTGTAAATTTTTCTATAGATATATTCAACATTTTCTCTTCTTTGCTATTTTGGCAAGCTTCTCTAAGTGCCTACCACTAGCAAGGACTCCTAGGACAGCTACCTAGCAAGCAAGAAGGACAGGTCACAAGGACTACCCTCTATCACAGGTCTTTAATGCCTAACAATGTCCTAACAGGAGGTATACGACTACTCAAATCTTCCCTAGATATACCTAACCAAACCCTAGGACTTCATGCCTTGATTGCCAATCCCCACAAATGAAAGGAAAATAACCCCCACATACACATATAACATTGTTAGCTTAAGGGAAAAAATAAGAAGGTGACGATACCACCTCGAATGGCCACAAGAAGCTCTTGTGCAACAAAGACTCCCTCCATGCACTTCATCCAACCTGTGTGATGCAATCAATAAAATAGAAAACCATTAAACATACCTGCACCAAACTAACATGTGGCCCTCTTGGCCTAAAGAGATATAACATTTCACAACCAATAGAATGACCCTCTTGGCCTTATGAAATAAAACATTTTACTACCATTCAACACAATGCACTATTGAAATGATCCCATGGTCCTAACGTTACTCACCTAAGCACAAAATCGACCAAGGATAAGGCCTCTTAGGCCCTATACTAAGTGCGTCAACTTATTAGCTAACCCCCCTACATAAATAGCAAGGGGTATCCAACGAATATGACGATACACAATCCTATGCATCCATTATAGAGGAGGAAGGTGCTCACTTGCTACCTAACTCATAACCCAAACTAACCATCAGCAGTTGAAATATGATGTGTCAGTAAGAAGACCCCAAAGTAATCTAGGGCTAATGTTAGGAGCTAATTCTAGGAGCTCCCCTAGACCACAATTGAAAAATACATCTTCTATGAAAGCATAGTTAGTCAGGGAATCCGCAAAGCAATTCCATTGTTGAGGAACTAATTGACAAGTCACCATCTCAAAGATATGCAACATATCCAAGGCTACACGATGATATATCTGTAAGATGGGATCCCACACACTATAGGTCCCATTTAGTTGATTGATTACTAACTATGAGTCACCTTTAGCCAAGAATTAGCAAATACCACCACATCAGACTATATATGTTGGGGATCTTCAATGACCATACCAATGCTCGCATTTTTAGCGAGCCCTCTGGAAGCTCCATTAAAATGCAAAGTATAAAACTGGGCTTCATTGATAGGCCACGCTATACTAATCAGCTCACTCGTACTTATGATAATCAAAATCAAGCCGAGAGAGAGAATGTATAGCAGGCACAATCCCTCCTTCTTTGCTGAACTCGATAGGAATGCTAGTCAAAAGTCGTTGACAATGATGGTAGTAGACCTTAATCTCCCACGTAAAGAATCCATCTTGCCACTCAGTAATCTGATACCCTTTGTTCCACCAGATCACTCAACCTTGGTGGTAATGTTGTCAAGGTAAGAATGCTCTAGATAGGAAATGATGCTTCCCATCTGCTCGTCGTGGTACCTACTGCACATTAAAGCTGAATCCTAAAGAACCTACACATAGGCACCAAGCCAAACGTCAGTCCTTACACATAATAAGGCTTCAGCTTATTAAAGTTAACTTTAGTCTTAAACTCTACCCTCTGCAAATCTGCTAAAAGGGCTGTAGAGCCATTCTTTCCTAAACGTACAATCTTGTATGGTACATCCCATTTGGGTTCTAATTTTCCTGGAAAGAGCTCTTGATGAGGATCATAATACAACACCAATTGACCTTTCACAAATTTGTAATTCTTAGCCTAAAGATCATGAAGGGTTTTCATTCTCATCTTCCCTACTTCTTGATGTAGTAAAACTTGCAACCGAATCTCATCAAGATGTGCCAGAGACGTATGCCGTTTTTGTAACGCTTCTTCCTCTCCCAATGAATGATTGAGGGCAAAACGCATAGTGGGGAGCTCTATTTCTAATGGCAAAACGCACTCCTCCCCATACACTAGCTTGTTTTCCGATACTATCATGGAGGTAATTTTGTTATTAAACTAGATCTTCAAAATTCCAAGGAGGATGGAAATTTTATCCCCAAAAATCCATCTATTGGTGGGGTGAAGGCTAGAAGGTTCCTAGGCTTTCATGGAAAGCTTGACAAGATTAACTCTAGAAATGGGAGTTCAACCATTAAATATAATCAATGGAAATCCCTACATAATGGAGTTATGGAATCATGCTGATAATGGATAGACTCAGAACAAAAAAGCCAAATTTTGAAAAAAACTAGATAAAATATTCTTCTATTGTGATATAATTGATTAAAAAGATTGTGATCTCAAAAACTTCAAAGAAAAATTAAACCTTTTCAAAAAGGCAATGACAAAAGCTTGGGGTAAACAACACTTCACTCACTATATGATAAGAAGTTCTTATGTTTATATGGTAGGAAGTTCTTATGTTTATATTATCAAGAAAGAAAAAAATACTTTAGGCACACAAGACATGGAGGAGGAAGAGTCAAAGCAAACAGTCAATTGTATGTCTTTCAATGACATTATGTATAAATTTGGCATAAATTCAAGCTTAAATATACAACCACATCATACAATACATCATCCTTGCCAAAAACCATACAAATTGTTACACAAAAAAGGAGAGAGGGATATCAAAGCTCTTGTGCAATGTAAACTAAACAAAGAGAAGGCAATTCTTTAAGATATTTCAATATGTCTCTGTTGTAGAGGAATCCTTGGATTCATTCCACTCAATAAGGCCTCTACATTTCAAAAACTCTTACTTTCTATAGCCTAGGAGAAGCTTCAAATATATTGCATCTCTCACATGGCTAAGTAAATAGGAGATAAGGACTCCAAAGTATCTAGCTCTAGACCCACTATAACCATGCATGTAGCCAAAAACCCTTATGCCTTCTTCCTTCTCTACTAAAATTATCTTCTCAACTCTATTGAAAAATTCAGATCCAATGACTTTGTAAATAGCTTTTGAAGCCATCATTAGCGAACTTAGAGATCTTGAGAATCTATTGTGATAAATTGCAATAGTTTGATGATTTAAGCTTCCAATATAGTGGCCAGTCCTTGACTTGTTTCAATCTTTAGTGCCCTAGAGCCCTTGCCTCTTCCAATAAAGTTATCATGATCTTCAATTTCAATTTGTATAAGAAAGAGAAAAGATTTCCTTATGCTTCATTCCACTCAAACAGACAGTTAAAAGATAGAAGGTTCGTCAATGGCAACACTCTTTCTGCCATTGCATTGATAAATCTTCGATAATATTCCAATGATGACCAAAAGTTGTGCACCTCTTTTCGAGTACGTGACGGGCTCATAGAGACTATAACCTTTATCTTTTCAGGTTCAATAGCAATACCAACTGAACTAACTACATTTCCAAGTAACAACCCGTAGGGTATTCCAAGTATACACTTTCTAGGGTTAAGAGCAATGCAGAACTGTCTACAATGCTCAAAACATTTCCTCAAAATAATCAGTTGTCGCTCCCTTGTGATGGCTGCCCCTAGATCATCAATAAAGAATTTTAACTCCTCTGGGGAGATATCACCAAAGGACTTATCAGTAGTTTGTTTCCAAGACCCAGCATTACATAGACCAAAGGCCATCACATGATATGCAAAAGGTACCAAAGACAGTGATAAATTTCATTTTTGTAAAATAGCTAGTTCTCACAACAAACAAAATAACTGGAAATTCATGAAATGCACTATACTTGCAAAGAAATACAAGAGATACACCATGTTTGCAAGGAAGCCATAGCCAAGGTAGCTAGGCATGAAATTATACTGCCATGAAAGGTTGAGAATCATAGATGAATGCTGCAACATGAATACTCACCTCATGTCAAGGTGGGACATGGCATATACCCCATATCTTGGTGGCTAAGAGCATGCACCCTCTTAGTTGGTGGGAGAAAGGAACCTCAAAGCATGTATTGCTTGAAAAGGGCAAAAATATCCTTCACATGTTGCATCTCCACATTTTATACTTAACCCTAGCCTACCCTAGACTAAGGTAACTTATGCTTTATTACAAGCCATCCTGGCCTAAAAGAGCTTTGTCCTCAAAGCTAAATAGGGAACAAATTACAAGTATGATTACAAGGATAGCTCGAAGTATTTGGAATCATGTTGAAATAAAGCTCCATATTGATGATTACAAGGATAGCTTGAAGTATTTGGAATCATGTTGAAATAAAGCTCCATGTTGATGAAGATCAAAGAGGTTAATGAAGAAGGACCATATAAATGGAACAAACTACTGTAAACTGTCCAAAACAAGCTGTAGTACAAAATTAGCCATATCTTGAGCTAGAAGTGGTAGATTTCCATGTGTGATATATAGAAATGTAGAGGAAAACATGTAGTATCCATCCATGCCTTCAAAATAGAATTTTGATTATTATAAGACAATTTATCTTCTCACATAAATTTAATACAGCAAATTGTTTACTGCCATGTTTATGAATTGTCCTCTTGCTTAAGCCATGGAAATTATAAGCTATCTCTGCTATCTTGAAAGGAGACTCAAAGGTTAGGAACTCTTATGAGCTAATAACAAAGTATATCCCTTGCCTTGAGGACGAGCGGGATTGGATGCATGTGCTTGCCACCATCAACCTATCATTCTCAGATGATGAAGAGAATTATAAGCAGGCTGCAAGGATAGTCGGTGAGTTTTGTGTGAAGTCACATCCTCTCAACTTCCAAAGGGTAAGACCCTACCCTTATTAGTACCACTTTGTATGATGACCAAGAGCCCTAGCTGACAGCCAACACCTATCCCTTTCCACATTCTATCTATCAAACTCAAACTCTTGGGGATTCTTGAATACTTGACAAGAGAGCTAGCAAGTAAACCAACTACCAATCTCAAACCCCTCAAGGATCTTATGGACGAGCCAAAGTGGTAGTGGACCAAAGTGCACAACTTGAACCTAGTGTACAATTGGGCACTAATCATGAACAAGAAGAGGGTTGAGACTAGAAGCCTTGGAGATGATGAGTAGTCAAAAGATAACAATTCGTATGACAAGTATGAAGACTGCTACTCTACAGATGAGGAAAGTGAGAAAGAGACTAAGACAATAGAGTATGGCACGGACGACAAAGTGATTGAACAAATACAAGTAGACTCCAAGCCCAGGAAAGCCAATGTCTTTAGAATTGAAAGAGGAGTCTTCATAACAAAATGCAAATGTACTTGGTCGGACCACCTAGGGGTGATAGACTACGAGCAAGTTGGATTAGTTCAACCAAGTACCACACCACTCCTTGGTACAAAAATCAGCCTCGGAGTTGCAACCACTAGGGGAAACTCCTTCTAGAAAAGGTTGTGAGTTTAACTCCGAGTCGGAAATGAGCTCTGAGAGCAACCCAAAAGAAGTGTCCTGAATACCTAAGGCCAAACGCATCAAAGGGGACTTGCCAATCCACCTAGTGCACAAGCAGTTGAAGGAGGACAAGAGGAAGCAACCAAGGGGATTGGAAACTGAAGAGAAATGGAAGCCCCATGACCTATCTAAGTGCTTCATAAAGTTCAAAAAAGGCGACAGGGTAGTGATCTTGTAAGGAGCTAAGAGGCAATGATAGGCAAATGAACCAATTGAAGGGCCTGCTAAGGCCAAGGAAGCCAACTTGGCAAGGGGAGGGGAAAAACCTCGACCTATGTTCATAGCTAACAACCTGACGACGCAAGAGGAGGCTGATCTCATTATTCTCCTACGAGAGTACATAGATGTATTTGCTTGGTCCTTAGATGAACTCAAAGGAGTCAATCCAAGGGCTGTGACCCATAACATCCCAATGACTCCTAATGCAACACCTGTTAAATAGCTGCCATACCCGATGAATCCAAAGCATGCATACGCTGTCAAGGAGGAGAAAGATAAGTGATTGAAGGCCAAGTTCATCCAGGAAATCGAGCACACAGAGTGGGTATCACCCATAGTGATTTCCCTGAAGAAGAACATAAAAATTTGACTGTGCATAAACTATAAAAAGGTTAATTCTGCAATAAAGAGAGATAACTATCCATTACCCTACACTGACCACATACTCGAGAGAGTAGTGAGAAGAGAGGCCTAGAGTTTCCTAGACGGCTTCTCAATTTATATCCAGGTGTAGGTGCATCCTAACGATAGGCATAAAGCAACATGTGCAATGGAATGGGGCATGTTTGCCTTTATAGTCATGCCATTTGGGCTGATGAATGCACTAGCTACCTTTCAACACCTCATGTGTACCATCTTCAAAGACATGCTTAGGCAAGAATTGGAGGTTTTTCTTGACAATCTATGCATTCACTCCAGTTGGAGGGAGCACCTAGATAAACTTCATGTAGTCTTTGAGTGGTTTAGGTTGTATAACCTCTCCTTGAACCCCTTGAAGTGTTAGTTCTGGGTGAAACATGGATGTATCCTTGGGCACGTGGTATCATTGACTTCTCCAAAGCCAGAGCCATTGTCAATTTACCACCACCCATGACTATAAGGGAGTTTGGTGCTTCCTGAGACACACAGGGTACTGTTGGTGATTCGTTTTGAACTATGCATTGATCGTTAGGCCCCTTTACAAGTTGTTGATCGTATTCAAGTGGACAGAGGAATGCCAACATGCCTACCAAGAACTAAAAAAGACTCTCATGACCACACCAATTCTATGAGCCCCAGATTGAAACATAACATTTCATGAGCACATTGATGCCTCAAAATTTATCGTGGGAGCTCTTTTGTGCCAACCTGGTGAACATAATCTCAATTATCTTGTGAGGTTTGCTAGCAGACAACTCATGGATATAGAGATGAATTACTTCACAATGGAAAGGGTGTTGAAAGATATGACAAATGATGTATGCTCCAGGAAGAGATGTCTTGTATCCCACATGCATAGTGAGGAGAGTGGAGAAATATCAGAGACTATATAATGATGTACTTGGTTCACTTTTCAATGCAATGTCATAGTACTTTTGTCCTTCAATCAAGTGTCTATGTCATTGACTTACACACAAGATTTTGTTTATGAGTCCAAGTCTCAATCTTGGAACCTAATTCACTTGTGTGACAGTTGGTCTTGTCTGTGTCCATCTTCCATCCTCCATAGCTCATGCCATGCTCTAGATCCACGTCTTTTGAGCTCAACTGAGCATGGCCCAACTTAATCTAGATATCCTCTATGCTCTCTTGAGCTTTCTTAACTTCAATCTAGCTCAACGCTAGCTTATGATCTCATTTTCAGCTCTACCTTCATTCTAGCTTTCATGGCTGCCATAGCCAGAACAGTACCTACCCTACTTTGAGCAGCTAGATCTTCTAAAGGAGGCCATATCTTTTCAAAATTTCTTCAATGATCTTCTTGTGTCTATTGACACATTGAACTACAACTATAAAAGGCAGCACTTCAATGACTATGAATATTAACAAATTCAAAAGTCTAAAAACTCAACTTGCCACTCTGAAGAAGACAATAGATAAAGATGGAGTCGGTGTTGTACTCCTTGCTAGTGTAAACCAAGATTCTTATGAAAATCATCTCTACTCTCAACAATGTACCTAATTTGTCATAGAAGGACATTGAGCACTCTCCACTTGATGAAGAAACTAAACATAAAAATAAAGGTGCAAAGGGAGCTATCTCAATGCAGAAACATAGTCTATTGACCAAAGGAAATTATGGAGCAAAGGGCCGAGGCCGAGGATTCAACTCTAATAAAAAAGATTGAATGACATGTCATTATTGTGGTAAGACTGGCCATATAGCCAGTGAATGTTTCCACCGTAAAAGAGCACAATAGGTGTAGAATGGTAACCATCATCAAAATCAGTTCATGAATGAAGAAGATGAAGAAGATGCTTCTGCCATCAACAGCAACTCTAACAGATTGTTTTGAAGAAATTATCTTTCCCATAGTTGATTTTATGTTTTTCCATAGAGAATTTTGTTTCCCTTAGTGAATTTGCTTGTAAAAAAAAAACCCTTGCCAAAGATGTAAAGTTTCAAGCTTTATCTTGACTAGGCTGCCTATGAGCTAGTCTCCTAGGCCATGTGATCATGTAGGGGGCAGCAAGTGTAGGAACTCATCATTTGAGGGGGGTGTTGAAATATATGACTGATGATGTATCCTCCATGGCTTATTCCATGCTCTAGATCCATGTCTTTTGACAAAGGGAAGGCCTAGCAATGGTATTCGTTGTAAACAAATTTCGTCATTACCTTTTGGCTACGTCTCCTTTGTCTTCTTTGTTAACTATCAAACCTTGCTTTATCTAATGAACAAACCTTGCACTATAGGGTGCATAGCTAGGTGGTTACTTATGCTTCTAGAATTTAACTTCTCTATGGTTGTGTGCAAGGGTAAGTAACATTACATGGTATACCATATGTCCCGCATACCTTGTTGAGAAATGACAAATGATGTATGCTCTAGGAAGATCCTGAATCCCATATGCACAGTGAGGAGAGTGGAACAACCCAACTTCTATAAAGCATTGTACTTGCAAGATGAGTAAAATAATATGATGGTACTTATGTTATTTCAGTTGAGAATCTGAGTCATTGTCCAACTACACAAGACTATGTTTATGAGTCCAAGCTAATCAATATTGGAACCTAATTCACTTGTGTGACATTCTATCTTCAACTCTATGTCTTCATGAGTTCATTCTATCTCTTCAAACCACCATAGTCATGCTCTAGATCCGCTCTTTTGACATGGTATCAGAGCTCAACTGAGCATGGCCCACCAACCTCCTGCAGGTCTCAAACTATCCTATGAGCATAGATCTATCCTTACCTTGGCCTTAGACCTAGCCATTAATACAAGGGACAACTTAGTCACATGCATCAAATGATTGGATACTACCTTCACCACACTAGCCACAACCAAGAGCTATGAACGGCTAGATTTAGGGCTCCTAAGTGAGCCATTAGTAGCAAATGTACACTCCTTGCCATACACATGGAATTCATGTTTATCAAGATTCCCATGGTAGATGAGGAATTGATTGCCACCGAAATCTCTCAATAGAAAGCTTGCAAACAATGACTAATCACTTCCTATAGCAAGAGCAAAGTCTCTGCAATAAGCCAAGAGCTAGAAGAGCTAAAAAAAGTCAGCCATCTCTGACTCTTCTATTCTACGCAAATGGTATGATCTTCATCTTCAATGGGAACAAGAGGACCACCAAATTATGACCAATGTGGAGCAGAGATGAGCAATCAAATGGTATGCTCTTCATCTTCAATGGGAACAAGAGGACCACCAAATTATGACTCTTCTATTCTACGCAAATGGTATGCTCTTCATCTTCAATGGGAACAAGAGGACCACCAAATTATGACCAATGTGGAGCAGAGACGGGCAATCAAAACCTCTGAGGATGACCCAATCTATGTGGCTCCTACCTCGTTCAAAGTATTGTCCATCCATCCTAATCAACCATTAGAGGACCATGTCATGGCCCACCCCTATTTCGATCGAATCCTAACTGAGGAAGAACTGCATATCGCTAGCAGGATGAACTCCAATGACTTCCTCATTGATGTCTTGACCTACATTACACACATAGGTATTAGACCTCATGACATGGACCATCACGCCCACTTGGAATATAACCCAAACTTCTATGATTGGCTCGTGATGAAGTAACGAAGAGCACGCATGCGCATCATGCCCTTAACCCTTCATACTCCAATCCTAGGAAGGATTTTCATCACTCTCGTAGGGGAGGGGGTAAGGTGAAAAAGAATACATGACTTAAACCTTAAACAAAACTTTAAAAAGTAAAAAGGGTTGATTAAAGTCAAATTGTACTTAAGGAAAATCTTCATGGAATTCTGGGTTGAACTATGTGGACTACTTGAAGCAAAATTTTCATTATGTACTTGAGTACTTCATCTTTTCATAGCATATATTCACAACCCCCTCATCTTTTTGCAAAAAATATTTTTAAGTAAACTAATATTGAGCTATTACATCATGATAGGAACTCAAGATGGAGGGGCATGACAGAGGACGCAAACTCCCATTTACAAAAGAAGAGTAGGACAAATACAGTCTAACAATGAAAACAAGGGCCTTTAATCAGCTTAAGTTCAGAAGCATTCAGAACTTAGAAAGCATGGTGATGAAAGAGCAAGTGGTAAAAAAAATACACTACAATGAATATGAGTAGGAGCTCCTAGGACAACTTGAAAAGATGAAGGAAGACAAAAAGGGTACCATGGCGCTATTGGAGGTGGAAAAGGACACATTCGCTATCTACCAACTAGAGAAGACAAAGCAAATAACCATCTATCAGAGGCATGTGAACAACCTAAAAAAGAAGGAATTAGAAGCAAGAAAGAAAATGGAGGTGGAGAAGGAATAAGAAAGTGCAAAAGAGCTAGGAGTGGACAAGGTAGAGGGAGAAACGGGGCTAGAAACGGACTTCTCAAGCCTCATACAAGGGCAAAAGGATATGGAGGAGCAATTTGAACAATTAAAGAGCCTAGGAGAGGAGCTCACCAAGAAGCTGAAGAGGGTACAGACACAAGCCCATGCAAAATTCCAAAAGGAGAGGAGGCAAAAGGAACAAATACTAAAGGAATTGCAAGAGATTAGGGCCCAAAAGGACAAGAATCAGCTAAAAAACTACTAGAGGTGGAGAACCGACTCCTCGGGACCATCCAAGAGTAGAAATGACTAAAAGAAGAGTTGAATCACCACAAATAGGACAAGAAGAAGATGCTATCAATCTAGAAAGAACAAGAAGAGGTGGTGACAATGTTGTCACAAGAGCTAGGTTGAGTCAAGGCAAGATGGAGGAGAAGGCCGAGGCTTGGGGGAAGAGAGGAACCTTGGAAGAGTCAAGGACTTGGTTGAATGCCTTGTCCTAGCAGAAGGTAGGATAATCATGGTGGAAGCAAGATCAAAGCAGTGAAAGCAAGGCTATAAGTCTAGCAACATACCTTCCTCAATACAATACTTTATGTAACTCAGGCTGGGGATGATGACCCTGTGGAAGGGCTAAAGAGGAAGCTAGAGGTCTCAAAAGGAGAGCCATTAAATATGAGCTCTAAGAGCACACCCCAAGAACTAGCACTAGCCCAATCCTAGCACAACAGAGGCAACTTTTGATGCAAATAGGGCTCTTGACAAAGGAGTTAGAACAACTCGAAATTAGATAACAAGAGCACCGAGAGTAGCCACCCACAATAGCCCAAGAAAAACCACCAAGGGACGAAGGGTCTAATATTTTGAGCAACCTACCGACACAAAAGCACAAAAGAGTGAACAGAGCCCTCCCCCACATCCATCAACCAAAGTACAAGGCCAAGAAGAAGAAGATCCTACCACCGCAGAAAGAATCATCGAGGCAAAAATAAAAAGTCAAGAGATGGCTAAACACATGAGGAGAAAGTATAACACCAAACCACAGAGTTGCCCGATGTCTAGATGCCGCAAATTGAGGAACAAATGCCTATCAATTGGACACTGGAACAGAACCATTGGGAGCAATGGAAGAATGGGTGTAGCCCATTTGAACTTGAATTTTTCTACCCTTCTGCCCTGAATCGAGTGCTACCCCCTCAAGTGGTTGAAGGAGCCATCTAGGTCGCAAAGAGGCTAGGGAAGCGGTGGCTAGACGAGAGGGCTAGAAAGCCCATGTTATGGAGAAGAGAGACTATGAGGTACTAGGAGGATAAGGTCACGAAAGAGCCAAGAAAGGTCAAAGGCTATGAAGTCCAACCTAAATAGCACTGAAGGATTTGGGACACCAATTTTGAGGCATGGATGGCTTTTTGCAACACACTACCATATGAAAGGGATGAGCCCACCTACATGGCTTACCCAAGGTGCCACAGTGTGGATTTTGATAGGGGAAAGCATGGCAGGTACGATTTCCCTTTGATCTACAACATCAATGCCACCACTCTTGAAGAATGCATTACCTTTGGAGCACAAGACCTCAAACCCTCCATTACCCACTTTTTGGACGAGTTCATGGCATGGCCTGACCCCGCTTTCCGTACCACTTGTAATTATCTCCACCTCTTGCAACTTCTACTTTAAAAAACCAATAGCCCAAGAAGAGTGCTTCCCACCCCTCTCTTTTGATATCAACGTAGGGATAGACAATACTACAATGACCCACCTAATGTTACCAAGCCTAAGGTGTGTGTCTTCTCATACCAAGCCTAAGGTGCATGTTTTAAAATAAACAAAGCCTTTTTCAATCTGCACACTTTTTTTTCTTTCTCCTTATGCATAAAACCACAATGCTAAAAAACATACACTCCCTCATGTAAATCACCATTAAAAAATGCAATTTTGATGTTCAACTAATGTACATTCCAACCACTATGAGATACTAATGCATATATGCTATGACTAGCTGTCATATAGCAAGTGAGAGTAAAGTTCTCATCAAATTCAATGCCCTTCTTCTGAGCATAACTCTTTTCCACAAGTCTAACCTTCTAGTGATAAACACCACCATATTTTTTGTGCTTTAACTCATAAACCCACTTGGTGCCAATGGCCTTCTTGCCAAGAGGGAAAATCCTATAAGAACCAAACAACATTTTTAACAATAGTATCATACTCAGATTGCATAGTAGCCATCCAATTTTCTAAACTTTGTCTCTTTGAAAAAAGCAAAGTTATCCTCATCACACACACTAGAAATAGCCAATGCATAACAATTTGATACATAAGAGGCACTATGAGAGCCCGAACAAGTATGACTATCCAACAATGCATCCAACTTACTATCATGCAATGTTTGTATCAGTTCACTTTGGCATAGTTGTGGACTGCTCAATCTCTACTCTCTCTTCAAGAAGTGTATCATTCACATTGGCATAAAAAACATGTTGATTTGTGTTATCATGAGAAACATGCATTGGCTAAAAAGCTACATCATTTAGTACTACATGTGACTACACACACCACTAAAAAGAGGCAACAAAGTGTCATAGATATGCTATGAGTGTGCGTCTATCTCTTTTCTACATGAAAGTAAATGATGAATAGCATCTTCGAAAAAGATAACATCACAATTGACTAAGATACACTTACTTTATGGATGGTATAATTTATAACATTTGCCTCATTACTGTGCCCAATAAAAATACATTTTATAGCCTTCTCGTCCAACTTTTTGCATTGTTACACTAGTACCAATTTAAGCATAAGCCAAGCAACCCAAAACATGCAAGTGACCCATTGATTACTTTTTGCTATGTCAAGCCTCATACAAAGTAATAGACTACAAGGCCTTAGTGTGAGACACATGTTAAGTACATAAGATGCATATAAAATAGCTTCAAGCTAGAAACTATGTGACAAAGATTGACACTTTATCGTGTGTCATGTCATCTCCATGAGTGATCTATTTTATTTCTCAGCTCTACAATATTTTGTCGTATTGTATATGACACTGCACATTAGTGTTTTATCCTAGACTTAGCTAAATATGCATTAAAGTCCTTAGACATATATTCCCTCCCCTAATTAGAATGAAGGGTGCCCACTTTATGTCCCAACAAATTTTCAACTATATTGATGGTTGAGATAGCAAGCTCAACACGTGCAGACATTGATGATGGACTGGCTAATTAGAAGAGCTAGCACATCTACACTTAGCATGTTGATGGTCATTATAACACTTACATGGCCATTGACTTGTCACTTATTATATTTGGTTTGTTACACCTATCTAGAACTGGCATAGTTATAGTGCCACCTCGATTAGTATAAACGGTTATGCACTATTTGACTTAGTAGACCACTTTCCTTTATGTTGTACATTATCTATACTTTATGTACATTGAAAAGTGTGTGGAAAAAGAAGAAAAATTTAGCAAGAAAATGTTTTGGCCTCCGTCTCTCTTTGTGTACTGAGTGAGCTTCTCCTTGTGTATATTGTGGATGTTCAGCATAGCAGCTTAAGTAAGGCCCTCAACCACACAATTTGTGACATTGTATCAAAGCTACACCACTCTAGTAGAGGCTAGTTCTGGAGGTTGAGATGAAGGAGAAGAAGCAAGGATTTGAGAAAGTAAGCTACAGGTAAGAAGCTCTCACATTCTCTCGCTCTTTCTCTTGGATAGTGCTTGTGAAGGCACTAGAAGTAGGGTAGAGCAAAATTTCAAATTGCTCTGCTATAAAAGTTGATGGTATGCAAATCGGATGCTTGATGCGTACGTAGCAAGCACCGGAAGGTCCCCAAGAACAAAAGAACTCTACTTAAGCTCAAAAAGCAAGAAGATAGACTTGCATGACATGAAGAAAAGAGACAAATTGGGTACAATCTCCCCCCTATGCCTTGTGTGAGCGCTTCACAAGGCATGTATTTATAAATTTATTCATCTCAAAGCTCAAAAATAGCCCAATTTTACAATAAGTGTGCTTTAGCTTTTGTGTTTTCTTTTGTTCAAATAAAGAATAAAGCGGTTGGGCGTCGGGCTGTGCCCAAATACAATGTCCAATAATAAAATATTTAAACCGTGCGCCCATGTGCATACAAAATAATAAATATTTTTTAAGTGCTTCAATAAATAAGTGCTCCTAAATAAATATTAGCGCCACACCTTTAATGATAAGGTGCGTGCCCATCAAAAATGATAATTTCTTCTAGGTAGTTTGAATATAGGCTATCGCCCAGTGCTTTCCAATGCCACCGCCGCCTACTCTAGACATCAACTAAAGCATTCACAATTGTTAGAAAATAATAAAATTAAACCGACAAAATGTCAGAGAGAGAACCAGGGAGAGAGAAAGAGGAGAGAGAAGACTGCAGAGGAGAGAGAAATACTACAGGAAGAGAGAGAATAAGAGTGCCAAGGAGAGAGAAAGACTAGATTTAGAGAGAGAAAGACAAGAAAGAAGGGGAAGCCATAGAAGCTGTGAGCAAGAAGGGAGAGAAAGACTGTAATTGTATTAATGTGTCAAAAAGATATGTAAAATTACATGTCCTCTCCTTTTATACCAATGTCAGTGTGACATGGCATAATATCAATATTATTTACACTAATTCCTTATTCTCAGCTTCTTACAATCCATCCCTTCCCAAAAGTTTTTGTCCTCAAAAACAAACCTGAAAGACTAGAAAAGGATAGATAAAACAGAGTACTACTCTGATACAAGGGCTACAAAAATAGGAAAAGCACTAGTTTGTACTAAGTAATGGAGAGGATCGTAAGTGGGAAAAGTGAATAGGCCATATGAACATCCATTTTGAAATGATAAAACTGAAAACTGAACCATCATAACTCCCATAAAGGACACCTGCAAGAAATAGACAACTTCCTGTCTACTACAGAACCTGCTGTAGTAAAATGGAGATATCTTGTGATGGGCATATCCAAATCAAGTGTGCTATGAGTCAAAAGAAAACTCATTAGACATACTTGCAACCCATATAGATATCCTTCTTTTGTAATCAAACCAGAATTGAAGCTGAACCAAAACAGTAAGCTGTCCAGAAACTGTCTGCAGTAGAACCAGAATTCTGAACCCCAATATGGATGTTGGCCTAATGAAGGTGCAAAACCCTGTTCAAAACCTCCTGGATCAAAAGATATTCCGTCATAATGATTGTCCAAGAGAATAGAATGCCTCTCAACCACATACTCCAATCCACCCGAATCAAATGGATACGATGAAGTATCCCCATAATCAAATCCATGATCACATCCATAATCCTCTGGATCATAGGGAAGCACAATGCCATCTTCATATTCATGTATGCCCAAATCATGTATCATATCATCATCAGACATGTGCCAGTCATCATAACCATGATCAAGGTACTCATTATCAAATGCATTCAATGGCTATTGTAGACCTTGATTAAGTGTAAACTGATGCCCGAAAATATCATCATGAGGTTTCTCTAAGAGTCTAAAACCTTTAACATGACCATCTACATCTGCAAGTGTTCCATGTGATTCATCAACGAAGATACCATCAGCTTGTACATCTTGCTCTTCATTGTTCCCTTCTTGTACATCTTCTTGGGCTCGTACATCTTCTTGGTCTTCTTCATGCTCACCCTCTTGTTGATCCTATTGTTCATTATCCAAATCTTGTTGTTGAAGAGGTGGATGCTGATAAGCATAAGCATATTGACCATAATAGCCATTCTGCTGCCAAGGTTCAATGGAATGATACTCTGCATTATGATATGGTACATCATATTTATAAGCATTAACATGCTGTCCAAATGTACTTGCATACTACTCATATTCATTTGCATGTTGTTGTTGTTTATATTCATAAGATGCATGTGGATCATAGTGTGTACCATCAGCATATACATGTTGTCCATAAGCATAAACATTTGATTCAAGTGTACCATCAGCATATAGATGCTGGCCATAAGCATAAGCATCTGATTCAGGTCTTGTTGTTTTTTCCATAGTGGTATGGGAGGTTGAGCTGAAAGTTACTCAACAACAGCACATGACACTTGTGATTGAGAAATCAAGCTCACTCTCTGAAATCTCAAGGTCCCTTGAAACACATGATCTAGCTCAATTTGAAGCCTTGGGAGCTCTTGTTGTTACATGCTTTGTAAGCTCGGTCAACTTCATAGCAACAGAGCAAGTCATGGATGTGCTTTGGAGTGTATGTAAACATAGGAGAAACCACCACTCAGATCAGACTTTCGGGTAAACAAGCCTTCTATAAAAGTGAGAGCTGCAACATTGTCAGCATGGTCCTTCCTTTTTAACTACTATGCCTTCCAATAAAATAGTAATCCATCACATGCCAGAGTGCCTGTCAATCTTGTCATCACAGCTAGGAAAAGCAGCCTTAAAGATGAGGAGCATTGTAATCAGAACTCTGGCCAGAATGGTAGAACTCTTTATGACAGCACTATGGAGCTCGACAGTGTCAGTTTTAGTCCAGTGGTTGTGGAATCAGTTAAATCAACTGGAGCTGAAACTGTCACTGCTGCCTCGATTCTTAAGTCAAAGCTGTTGGAATCCTTATTGGACCAAAGTTTAGCAACATCTAATGCTCATGAACACTCATTTGCTAAAGTTGACCAGTACGGAGGTGGTTTTGAGTATGAAACAAGTATGGTAGCTGCTTCACCAGTAGCCAGCAGAAACCAAATGGCAGTCGAGGGTCAGCAAAACTCAAAACAGGATCAAAATTCTGGGGTGGAGTCCAACCAACATCCAGTCACCGTCTTTGTCTTCATATGTGAGAACATACTCAGAGCTGTTCCTTAATCAAAAATGCTTGCCATCATTACAACGGCTTTTTTCTCCGCAGCAAGTTGCACAACAGTAGATGGTTCCACTCAGCTTTTGTTGTGCTTATACAACTGTTGCGGCCTTTAGAGTCAGCACGTTTTGTAGGACCTAATTCAGATGAATCTGCTGCAGGAGTTGGGGATGGAGGAGATCCACAAAAAACTCAGATTCCATACAATTTCAGATGTTGACAAGTCCAAGAACGTCCTCAAATTCATGCGATCGCTCCTTCTCAGCACACCTTCCAATATTGGCAAGGAGACTTTCTGAAGCTCTGGAAATGATGTGAGATTTCACAGGGCTGTTGCATATTACACTGCATCAAGGCCTTTCAGAAACTAGCTACCCAAATAGAGTCTCCACTACGAATACTGTTATAAAATGGCCCTTTCTCCTAGCCGAAATAGTGTTTCGGGATCCCTTAGAGTACCAATGATACGTTTAGAAAGACCCCTCTCAGTTGGATCAACAGGCAAGCCAGCTGCAACCACATTGCCTTCATCTGGCTCGCTTCCTTCTCAATCCAAAACAAGGAACTGAAATGTAAAGCGGAACGAGCCAACAACATATGGTGGAGATTGACCGGGCTTTTGGGTCCTGAGAGGCGTGTTATCATGTATGCTGTCATTCAAGCCCTCTTTACAATTGCAACACTGGCTTTGACTATCCTCCTTTTCAAATCATACCGATTGCACACAGCATTTGAGGTGTTTAAGTTGTCAGCCACAGTTTGGAATGGTGGCAATTATATCTTTGAAGTCATGCCACGGCAAGCTGTTGCCAAAATCAAGAAAAAAGAAGCCAAATCCTCATAAACAAATGGGTTTTTCGAGAATACAAATCTTATGAGATCTCAAAGCAACGGAATCCATGAGATAGGCAAGGTTGATGCAGTTGTAGCTCTGGCAGAGGTTGGTTTGACAGAATCAGATGGATCATGTGTTTGTAACTCTTGTAGAAGACCAAGTGTTGAGGACATGGTTGAATCCTTAGTGTTTCTTGATGGTGTAAAGTCCAGCACGGATAATAGTTGAACTGATGGCGCACAGTGCAGGTTAGGTGATTTTAACAGAGACCTACTTGTTGCGAGGTACTGGCAAATGGAACTCACAATGCATTTGTTAATACTTGTCTTGAGATTGTTAATGGAGGCAGAAGCATTTTCTATGCTGGAGGATCCTGCAGCCTTGAAAGATAAGCACACCAGGCCTCGGAGGTTCCAAGCTCAACGGATGTGAACATGGAAGTGGCTCATTTAAACAGAGTTATGCATCATTTGAATATCACCGAAAGAAGACTACGGAAGCTGGACTGCAGACCTCGTGAGCACTGGTGCTGGCTCATTTGAACAGAGTTATGCATCATTTGAATATCACCGAGCATTTGAAGCTATCAATGATCACAAATGCAACATGGACGCTATCAAATTTCTGCAGAGGGAAGCCTCCACCTCCTTTTGAGCTGGTTAAGGTTGCACTGCCTGTCCTGGAACGGCTGATTCATGCTGCTGATGAAGATGTCTTGATTGATGCATGTTGGGCTCTCTCATACCTCTCAGATGGTGTGAATGAGAAGATCCAGGCTGTTATAGAAGCTGGGGTTTGCCGCAGGCTCGTGGAGCTGCTTTTTCATTCTTCCCCTTCCGTACTAATACCTACTTTAAGGACTGTTGGCAATATAGTTACTAGTGATGATGTACAGACACAGTTCATGATTGACAACCAAGTGCTTCCTTGACTTTTAAGTTTGCTGTGGGCCAACAACACATCAGCCGGAGAGCCAGGCAGTTGCCACTTCAAGGTGTCCAGTATCGAGCAAGCATGCCTAAGCAGCCTCCTGAGACGAGCATCTTCCCGTTTGTGGTCTGTGGTGAACGAAACTCTCCATTAGGCGGCTAGCTTGATCGACAATATCTTTCCAGGTTCACGGATGATATTCCAGAGCTTAATCGTCAGTTTTCTGCCATAGTATGTGCAGGAGATCCTTGCCCTCACCTATTGCTTGAGAGCCTATGCGACTGCCTGTGTCACAGGCCTTCGCAGGTGCCTGAGCAAAATGCGCAACTGGATCGTGGTGCTCAAGGCTCTAATGCTCGCTCACCGCCTCTTACGGAATGGGGATCCATTGTTCGAATATGAGCTCAAGCTTTCTGCAAGCCGAGGTATGTCGGTGCTTACCATGCCTGATTTCAGGGACGAGTCGCACACCAGTGGTTGGCTGGGACTTCTCTGCATTTGTGCGTGCCTATGGCCTTTACCTGGATGAGCATCTGGATTGTTCCATTGGACTTCAAGATGATAGCAGGAGATCATCAGATGAAGAGAAGAGGAAGAGCCAGGCCAACAATGGCTTGAAAAGTAGTTGTAGTCAAAGTTCCCTCTAAGTCTTATGAGTCTCCGACTTGGTCATGGTGAAATTTCCAAGAAAGGTTATTTTCTCCATGGTCTTTCAGTGCTGTACCTATCTTGATTCTTGGAAATGTCCATTGGCCTTTAATGCTGCATGTTTTCTTCTTGAAAATGTCCATCAGTCACTCCAATGCTGCCTGCTATGTCTGTACCTGTGTACCTCCATTTTGCATGAAATTTGATGACGTCCAGCCATTTAAGCCTTTATCCGCCATATCTGACCTTGGATATCTCTAGATGTAGTCTTTTACTAACTGTAGATGTCTTGCAACACTCCACTAGTCACTGTCTTGTACCATTTTTGTCTGAAATTGATTTTGAAATAGGAAAATGGGACTGAAAAATGGAAGAAAATAATGGATCAAAGACTGAAGCTCTGATACCACTTGTCAGAGAGAGAACCAAGGAGAGAGAAAGAGAAGAGAGAAGATTGCAGAGGAGAGAGAAAGATTGCAGGAAGAGAGAGAATAAGTGACGAGGAGAGAGAAAGACTAGATTTAGAGAGAGAAAGACAAGAAAGAAGGGGAAGCCATAGAAGCTGTGAGCAAGAAGGGAGAGAAAGACTGTAATTGTATTAATGTGTCAAAAAGATATGTAAAATTACATGTCCTCTCCTTTTATACCAATGTCAGTGTGACATGGCATAATATCAATATTATTTACACTAATTCCTTATTCTTAGCTTCTTACACAAAAGTGAATACCTAGCAGTCTTCAGCTACAAAATAAATAAATAGGTTGAAACTCTATCCTAACCTTAATTTAATACGAGTGCACTCTAAACTCATAAACGTCCATTAATTTAAATATGTATGTTGCGGAATGACCCACTGTGGAGTCACGTATACGAGTCCCGGTAAATAAATATAGTTTTACATAATCCATTGCAAAACCTCACGGAATCCACCGTGGAATATGCCTCCTGGCATCATACCCCCGGGGTGGGATAGCAATTGTCCTCAATGGCTATTAGCTCAATGTGGAGTGAGCAGTGAGGGGTAAGCACTTAGTCGTGGGCATACATCCATTGGGCCTCTTCAACATAATGATTTTTAAACTTTACCAAATATCTAGAATATCTACGGCTAGTTCTAGTGGTCATAAAGTCAGTGTTTAGAATAGTTTCGGATTCAAGGATTTCAATTTCTTCTTCTAACAAAGGAGGGTTTTCATAGACAGGGTGAACAGGTAATTGCCCTTTAAAAGGTCGTAACAAACTGATATGAAAAGTATTTTGGATTTTCCAGTATTGGGGTGATTCTAAATAAATGCATTGTCATTGATTTTGTGAATGATTTGAAAGGTCCATAAAATATAGGGGCTAACTTAACAACAGGGTGTTTCTCAACACTTTGCAATCTTCTCTTTTCAATGCGTAACCAAACATAATCATCAACTTTGAAACTCATAGCTTTTTTTTTCTTGTTAGCTTGTTTTGTGTATAATTGCTGGGCTTTCGCAATCATGTCTTTGACTTTAGTAAAAATATTAACATGCATATTGGCAATATCATCAGTAGCTTTAACTTTGTTTGACAATGATGTAACAGGTGTAGGCAATCTATGTTCATAAATGATTTCAAAAGGTGCTTTCTGTGTAGCTGTATGTGGTGTATTATTGTATGCAAACTGAAGTAAATGCAAGTGTGTATCCCATGTTTGTGGTTTTGAAATTGTGTATGCATGCAAAAGATCTAAAATTGTATTGTTGGTAGCTTCTATTTGCCCATTTGTTTCAGGATGAAATGCATATGAGAAATCAATCTTTGTACTTAAATTACCAAACAAAGTGGTCCAAAAATTATTGCAAAATCTAGAATCACAGTCAGAAATAATAACTTTTGGCAAACCATGGTTAGTGAAAATAATTTTCAAAAACAATTGTGCAGCTTGAGATACAGTTAATGTTTTCTTGCATGGAATGAAATACACTTGTTTGCTAAATCAATCTACAATAGTCCAAATCATATCATGATTAGCTTGGGTGTTAGGCAAACCAGTTATAAAATCCTTTGAAATATATTCCAATGGTTGTTCAAGAATTGGTAAAGGCATTAATAAACCATATTGCTTACCATGGTGTCGCTTAACTCTTTGACAAAATAAACACTCAGATACAAAGTTAGAAACATCAGATTCCATCTGTGGCCAATAAAAATCTTCAACCAATGTATGTAAAGTAGAAATAATACCTCTATGGCCTTGATATGGGTGACAATGAATTTCGTGCAACACAAATGATCAAAATGGAACAGTTACACACAACCTTTTCTCGTAAAACATAAACCCATCAAAATAAGACAATGAATCTATTGGAATCCAATTATTTGCAACTAATTTATTCCAATCATCTTGAAAACTGGGGTCTTGATCATAGGTATCTTTCATAGGGATAAGGGAATCAAAAGATATAACAGAGATATTATGGATACTTGGTCTTCTACTTAGGGCATCGGCAACAACATTCTCTTTTCCAGGTTGATATTGGATAAGTTGGTGAAAACTTTGAATAAAAGCATCCCATTTAATATGATGGTCAAAAATTTGTGGCTGACTAAGGAGATGTTTGATATTTTGTTGGTCAGTTTTGATCACGAATTCAGATCCCATTAAATAGTGTTTCCATTGACGTAAAGCTTGTACTACATCTAGCAATTCCTTATCATAGGTAGAATACTTGAGTTCAGATGGTTTAAGTTTGCAGCTAGAGAAGGCTATGGGATGTGAATCTTGCATAAGGACAGCTCCTATTTCAGATCCACTAGCATCAGTGACCACTAGAAAGAAAGGTCTATTAAAATCAGGTAATTGCAATATAGGGGCATGTGTTAAGGCATGTTTCAATAAATCAAAAGAATTTTGCTTATTATCAGACCAATGATACACAATACCTTTCTTTAATAATTTTGTCAAAGGAAATGCAAGCAACGAAAATTTTCTCACAAATTTTCTGTAAAAGCTAGCAAGACCTAAGAAAGAACGTAAGTCGTGCACATTTTTAGGTATCAGCCAATTCAAAATTGCTTCTATCTTTTTAGGATCAACTTTAATATCGTTAGATGAAACAATATGTCCTAAGTATTCTGTGTGGGTTTGGAAAAATTCACTCTTTTCAGGATTAGCATATAATTGATTCTCTTTCAATAATTTAAAAACCAAGGATAAATGTTCATAATGCTTGTTCTCATCCTTACTGAAAACCAATATGTCATCAAAGAAAACAATGACACAATGCTGATGCTTCAAAAATATGCGATTCATCATACGATTAAATGTGGCTGGTGCATTAGTTAAACCAAAAGGCATAACAAGGAATTCATAATGACCAAATTGAGTTCTAAATGCACTTTTAAAAATATCAGGTGTATCCAATCATACTTGATGATATCCAGATTTAAGATTTATCTTGCTAAATATTGTGGCCCCTTCTAGTTTATCCATGAGGTCGTCTACCCTAGGGATAGGATATCTATTCTTGACAGTGATCTTATTTAGGGCACGATAATCAATGCACATCCTATAAGTGTTATTTTTCTTTTTAACTAATAGGACAGGTGCACCAAAAGGAAAACTACTGGGCCTAATGAGTCCTCGGGTTAACAATTCTTCAACTTGGGTTTGAATTTCTTTCTGTTCAATTTGATTATGTCAATAAGGTGCTTTACATGGTGGTTGTGAACTTGGAATTAAGTCTATTTTATGATCTTCAGGACGTGTAGTAGTAAGCCAGCAGCAAAATAATCTTTAAATTGTAAAAGAAATTGTGTGCGCCAAGATGCATCTGATTTTCCTTAGCTTCAATTTCATTCACCCATACTAAGTATGATTTGCTACCTTTTCTTAATGCACGTTTAGCCTATGTGTGACTAAGTAATGGAAAATTATCAAAAGTGTGCGTACCATGTAATGTGATTTGTTTCCCATTAGAATGAATCTTCATTGAATGCATGGAATAATCTATATTAGGATTATATTTATGATGCCAAGGCAATCCAAAGATAATGTCACTAGATTACAAAGGCACAACCAAAAAATTTATGCGCTCAACATAATCGCCAATTTTAATTTCTAAGTCATGAACTTATTGTGTACCATTGTATCTAGTACCTAAGAATGCAGTCTTGATGCGATAATGAGTTGAAACAGTATGTAAATTCAATTCTTTGACCAATTTTGCATAAACAAAATCATGTGTGCTCCCTTCATCATGTAAAACAATCTTTTCTTTACCATGCACAAGACATTTCATCGTTAATAAAGAATGAAGATTTGGCATACCTAGTAATGTATCTGAAGTAGTACCGATATCATCATCATCTTCTGTGAAATTGGGCATTTCTTCATGATCTTCATCTTCAATTGCTCCCAGATGTCCAGGTTGATGGCACTTGTAGCAGACTATGGGTTTGGCTTTGGAAACATTATTGGTAATAGCTGGGAGTTTAGGTATGTTGGAATTTGGCTTGAAAGATGGCTTAGGATTTGGATTTGTGTTTGATGGTAAAGCAAGGGGTCGTGTCCAAGATTTACGGAGAGAAGATGGAACAAAGTGATTTTGATTGAATATTCAAAAGTTAAAATTGAATTGCTTTGTGCCAAAGTTACCGTTAGTTGGAAATTGTTGTGGTTGCTTCTCTCGTCCTCGAATTTTGTCTTTAGCATCATGGGCCAAAGAAATCGCATCCTCGAGAGTCGTTGGCTTGAACATGTTCACTTCCGCATAGAAGTGACCAAGCAAACCAAACATAAACTTGCACTTGTGGATCGCCTCAAGTACATCTTTGATCATTCGAAGTTGTAATAAGGCATTCCAGAAACGCTCGGTATATTGTGAAATAGGCTCGGATCTCTTTGTTGCAAAAGATCCCACTATTTGATTACTTTTTCATGGAATTGAGGTGAGACCACGGTGGATTCCATGAGTTTTTAGAGGCATATTTCACCGTGGATTCCATAAGACCACGGTGGATTCCGTGAGTTTTTATTCCACGATGGATTCCGTGAGATTTTGCGATGGATTCCGTAAAACTATATTTATTTACCGAGGCTCGTTGAAGTTTTCAGGATTGATTCGGGAAGAACTCAATGCGAACACCCCCGCTGAGAAGGAGATTATTAATGAAACTTCTAAGCTTTACTAAAGCTTAGCTTTAAGATTTGTAAATAAAAAGCTTATAACAATCGTAATCAAATGTGCAAGATGGCGGCATCTTTTCGTCGATGTCGTCTTCTTGGAGTACGTCCTCCCGCCGTCGACCCTAGAATTCGTGAGCTTAAGCTTTTAAGCTTAAGCAATAAGCTTTAATAATTAACATTAAGCTTAAGCAATAAGAAACTTTTCTTCTAATATGAAACGACTTGACAAAGAGGCTTCAGAAGTGGTCCCCCGCCGTTAGAGGGTGGTCCTTCACGATCCAATAGCACAACAGGGGATTCTTCACCGCCAGGAATGCGTTGGTATTGACAGATCGTCATGAGATTGATTGTAGAGCCTATTCGTTCCAGGAGCTTTGCCTTTGCGTGAGATAGTAAGCGATTACAAGTCCTTGATCTCCTTCGCTTTGATACTACTAGTACGCAAATCGGATGCTGGATACGTACATAGCGAGTGCCGGAAGGTCCCCAAGAACAAAATAACTCTAGTTAAGCTCAAAAAGCAAGAAGATAGACTTGCACGACATGAAGAAAAAAGACGAATTGGCTACAATCTCCCTCGCATGCCTTGTGCGAGTGCTTCATAAGGCATGTATTTATAAATTTATTCATCTCAAAGCTCAAAAATAGCTCAATTTTACAATAAGCATGCTTTGGCTTTTGTGTTTGCTTTTGTCCAAATAAAGAATAAAGCGATTGGGCTCGACAAGCTGTGCCCAAATACAATGTCTAATAATAAAATATTTAAATCGTCCGCCTATGCACATACAAAATAATAAATATTTATCAAGTGCTTCAATAAATAAGTGCACCTAAATAAATATTAGCGCCATGCCTTTAATGATAAGGCACGCGCCCATCAAAAATGATAATTTCTTCTAGGTAATTTGAATACATGCTATCGCCCAGTGCTTCCCAACGCCATGGCCGCTTGCTCTACACATCATTAAATCGACAAAAGTGAATACCTAGTAGTCTTCAGCTACAAAATAAATAAATAGGTTGGAACTCTGTCCTAATATTAATTTAATACGAGTGCACTCTAAACTCATAAACATCCATTAATTTAAATATGTATTTTGTGGAATTACCCGCTATGGAGTCACCCACGTGCACATTAAATTAACATGATGCATGAAAAGGACAGACGTCCCCGTCAACTTCTTGCACAAAGAATCCACCTTATCTAGGAACCCCGGTAAATAAATATAGAGTATTCTGTGTGGGTTTGGAAAAAATCACTCTTTTCAGGATTAGCATATAATTAGTTCTCTTTCAATAATTTAAAAACCAAGGATAAATTTTCATAATGCTCGTTCCCATCCTTACTGAAAACCAATATGTCATCAAAGAAAACAATGACACAATGCTGATGCTTCAAAAATATGCGATTCATCATACGATTAAATGTGGCTGGTGCATTAGTTAAACCAAAAGGCATAACAAGGAATTCATAATGACCAAATTGAGTTCTAAATGCACTTTTGAAAATATTAGGTGTATCCAATCATACTTGATGATATCCAGATGTAAGATTTATCTTGCTAAATATTATGGCCCCTTGTAGTTTATCCATGAGGTCATCTACCCTAGGGATCGGATATCTATTCTTGACAGTGATCTTATTTAGGGCACGATAATCAATGCACATCCTATAAGTGTTATTTTTCTTTTTAACTAATAGGACAGGTGCACCAAAAGGAAAACTACTGGGCCTAATGAGTCCTCGGGTTAACAATTCTTCAACTTGGGTTTGAATTTCTTTCTGTTCAATTTGATTATGTCAATAAGGTGCTTTACATGGTGGTTGTGAACTTGGAATTAAGTCTATTTTATGATCTTCAGGACGTGTAGGTGGTAAGTCAGCAGCAAAATAATCTTTAAATTGTAAAAAAAATTGTGTGTGCCAAGATGCATCTCATTTTCCTTAGCTTCAATTTCATTCACCCATACTAAGTATGATTTGCTACCTTTTCTTAATGCACGTTTAGCCTGTGTGTGACTAAGTAATGGAAAATTATCAAAAGTGTGCGTACCATGTAATGTGATTTGTTTCCCATTAGAATGAATCTTCATTGAATGCATGGAATAATCTATCTTAGGATTATATTTATGATGCCAAGGCAATCCGAAGATAATGTCACTAGATTACAAAGGCACAACCAAAAAATTTATGCGCTCAACATAATCGCCAATTTTAATTTCTAAGTCATGAACTTATTGTGTACCATTGTATCTAGTACCTAAGAATGCAGTCTTGATGCGATAATGAGTTGAAACAGTATGTAAATTCAATTCTTTGACCAATTTTGCATAAACAAAATCATGTGTGCTCCCGTCATCATGTAAAACAATCTTTTCTTTACCATGCACAAGACATTTCATCGTTAATAAAGAATGAGGATTTGGCATACCTGGTAATGTATCTGAAGTAGTACCGATATCATCATCATCTTCTGTGAAATTGGGCATTTCTTCATGATCTTCATCTTCAATTGCTCCCAGATGTCCAGGTTGATGGCACTTGTAGCAGACTATGGGTTTGGCTTTGGAAACATTATTGGTAATAGCTGGGAGTTTAGGTATGTTGGAATTTGGCTTGAAAGATGGCTTAGGATTTGGATTTGTGTTTGATGGTAAAGCAAGGGGTCGTGTCCAAGATTTACGGAGAGAAGATGGAACAAAGTGATTTTGATTGAATATTCAAAAGTTAAAATTGAATTGCTTTGTGCCAAAGTTACCGTTAGTTGGAAATTGTTGTGGTCGCTTCTCTCGTCCTCGAATTTTGTCTTTAGCATCATGGGCCAAAGAAATCGCATCCTCAAGAGTCGTTGGCTTGAACATGTTCACTTCCGCATAGAAGTGACCAAGCAAACCAAACATAAACTTGCACTTGTGGATCGCCTCAAGTACATCTTCGATCATTCAAAGTTGTAATAAGGCATTCCAGAAACGCTTGGTATATTGTGAAATAGGCTCGGATCTCTTTGTTGCAAAAGATCCCACTATTTGATTATTTTTTCATGGAATTGAGGTGAGACCACGGTGGATTCCATGAGTTTTTAGAGGCATATTTCACCGTGGATTCCATAAGGCCACTGTGGATTCCGTGAGTTTTTATTCCACGATGGATTCCGTGAGATTTTGCGGTGGATTCCGTAAAACTATATTTATTTACCGAGGCTCGTTGAAGTTTTCAAGATTGATTCGAGAAGAACTCAATGCGAACACCCGCTGAGAAGGAGATTATTAATGAAACTTCTAAGCTTTACTAAAGCTTAGCTTTAAGATTTGTAAATAAAAAGCTTATAACAATCGTAATCAAATGTGCAAGATGGCAGCATCTTTTCGTCGATGTCATCTTCTTGGAGTACATCCTCCCGCTGTCGACGCTAGAATTCATGAGCTTAAGCTTTTAAGCTTAAGCATTAAGCTTTAATAATTAACATTAAGCTTAAGCATTAAGGAACTTTTCTTCTAATATGAAACGACTTGACAAAGAGGCTTCAGAAGTGGTCCCCCGCCGTCAAAGGGTGGTCCTTCACGATCCAACAGCACAACAGGGGGTTCTTCACCACCAGGAATGCGCTGGTATTGACAGATCGTCATGAGACTACTGTAGAGCCTGTTCATTCCAGGAGCTTTGCCTTTGCACGAGATAGTAAGCGATTGGAAGTCCTTGATCTCAACTTCGCTCTGATACTACTAGTACGCAAATCGGATGCTGGATACGTACATAGCGAGTGCCAGAAGGTCCCCAAGAACAAAATAACTCTAGTTAATCTCAAAAAGCAAGAAGATAGACTTGCACGACATGAAGAAAATAGACGAATTGGCTACAATCTCCCTCACATGCCTTGTGCGAGTGCTTCATAAGGCATGTATTTATAAATTTATTCATCTCAAAGCTCAAAAATAGCTCAATTTTACAATAAGCATGCTTTGGCTTTTGTGTTTGCTTTTGTCCAAATAAAGAATAAAGCGATTGGGGTCAGCGAACATACAATGTCTAATAATAAAATATTTAAATCGTCCGCCCATGCGCATACAAAATAATAAATATTTATCAAGTGCTTCAATAAATAAGCGCACCTAAATAAATATTAGCACCATGCCTTTAATGATAAGGCACGCACCCATCAAAAATGATAATTTCTTCTAGGTAATTTGAATACATGCTATCGCCCAATGCTTCCCAACGCCATGGCCGCGTGCTCTACACATCAACTAAAGCATTCATAATTGTTAGAAAATAATAAAATTAAATCGACAAAAGTGAATACCTAGTAGTCTTCAGCTACAAAATAAATAAATAGGTTGGAACTCTGTCCTAATCTTAATTTAATACGAGTGCACTCTAAACTCATAAACGTCCATTAATTTAAATATGTATTTTGTGGAATCACCGGCTATGGAGTCACCCACGTGCACATTAAATTAACATGACACATGAAAAGGACAGACGTCCCCGCCGTCAACTTGTTGCACAAAGAATCCACCTTATCTAGGAACCCCGGTAAATAAATATAGTTTTACAGAATTCACCACAAAACCTTACGAAATCCACTGTGGAATAAAAACTCACGGAATCCACCGTGGAATATGCCTCTAAAAACTCATGGAATCCGCCGTGGAATATGCCTCCTAGCATTAGTTGATATGTGCAAGTAGATATTATATGTTTTGCAAATAGGCCCTTTATGGCTTTATCACTGCTTTTTTGGCCATTTGAGGTCATTTTGGGTCCCATTTAGACCTGCAAGGTTGCATTGCAATTTCAGGATATATTATGATTTTGATTATGTCAACCAAAAGTTGATGCACATGCTATAGATTTCAAATCTATAAGTTTTGAGGTGTTTTCCAAGAGTCAACACAAGTTTTGTCTACAACCAAGTTACTGATTACATGTATTGTTGTGAGCAGTCAATAAAAAATGTCACTTGGTGTGTTATTGTACGCTTGTTATGAAAGGTTGCGAAACACTTGCTCATTGTTTTGTATCAATTTTGTAATAATGGCAAAGAATTTTGAAAACCCCATCGTTGAGAAGCTAGACAAGAATAACTACCCATCATAGACATTCCATGTAACAAACTTTCTTATTGAAAAATACCTCTTCAAGTTTGTTTTAGGTAAAGAAAGGAGCCAAAGCTGAGTGACCCCACAATTTTAAATGAATTAAAGGTGTGGACAAAATGAAATGAAAAAGACAAAAAGGTGATGTGTTAGCTATCTGCAGAGTCACTGATAACACTATGTTGGGGCATATCTTAAATGTAGAGAGTTCACATACAAGATAGACCACGTTTAAGAATATGTTTCTATGAATACAAAGGCACAAAAGATTCAACTCAAGCAAAAGCTAAATACTTTGAAGAAAAGAAAAAGGTCTGTCAATGAGTATGTTTTAAAGGTGGGAGACATTGCACATACTTTGGTAGCGATTGATGTAATGCCTGATGATGATGATTTGGTATCATCTACTTTCAGTGATCTTAATAATAAAAATGCTTGAAAAGTATTTTTTGTTACTTCTGTGTATGTACGAAATCTATTTCCAAATTTTGATGAGTTAGTCTCTCATGATCATGAAAGAGGTCATTATACATGGTGAATCATTTTAAAAAAGTGGTGAATGTGTCCACACATTCTATTCCAGTTCAAGAAGGAGACATGGTAGATCCTCTTCAAGACGTTGTGGTATGGGATATGCTGGTGATAACCAACAAAATGAGCTAAATCCACAGTTTGGTGATATGTGATTTTGGGAGGCCATGGCAACTTTAGAGACAGGGAGAGCTCTAGAGGAAAAGGTGGATGACGAAACATAAGTTCTAGCAATTCTTGCATCATTTCTCATTCTTGTGGTAGCAAAACAGGTCATATTCCAACCCATTGTTATTCTAAGAAGGATAATATTGGTAGTGATAAATTGCAAGTATGCATCAACTTTATGATAAAATAAAGAGAGAAATGAGTCTCTATTTATTATGTAGCATATGATAAATATTGTTACATGAAAAAGGACATATGATATGTTGATTCAAATCCATCTAATCATATGATTAGCCATGCTCAACGGTTTGGAGAGATGTAGGATTTACAAAATCCAAATTATGTGCAGATGGATGATGATTTGTACCACCCAATTTCACATATTAAAAAAGTTTCATTGTCCTTGTATGATTATCAAACAAAGAGTTTATCAGATGTATTACATATGCCATCCATCATAAAGAATTTTAATATCTATTGGTCAGATATAGTAGAGCAAGGGTTGTACGTTTGGTTTAATACAAAAGGATGTTTTGTAGAAGATTTTAATGATAAGTGTAGGTTGGTCACAGAAGGAAGTAGAGTTGATTGCATGTTTTCTTTAGATGCTAAAATTCGTGCTATGAATGCAACTATGTACGCTAAAGGCAAAGAAGCGATTGCAAACATTGAAATATGGCACAAAGATATTGGGCATGCAAATATGCAAAGGTTGAAATTAATACAATTTGAAGGATTGGTTACAAAGTTGCTGGCTTTTAGAGTTGTAAAATTTCATAAAGTGTGTGAAGCATGTTAGTTTGATAAGTAAGCAAGACAACCTTTTTCCCATGATAGAGATGTGAGCAAGAATATACTTGATGTTGTGCAAACAGATGTTTTGGTGCCTATGCAAAATATATCTCTTAGTGGCAACAAATACTTTATCACGTTTATTGATGATTGTTCAACAAAGTTGTGGGTGTATTTCATGAAGAAAAAGAGTGATGTTTTTTAGCACTTTAAACTTTCAAGGCTATTGTTGAAACAAAAATAAGCTTGAAAGTCAAGTTTTGAGATCAAATGGAGTTATCTTCTTGAGGTCTGATGGGATACAGTACTTGCAGGTATACCCCACAACAAAAAGGGGTTGTAGAAAGGAAAAATAGGCATATTGCAAAAGTTGCATGGGCATTAATGGTTGAAATGAATTTACCAAAACATCGTTTGTCTAAAGATATCTATATTACTATCTATATTATGAACAGAACTTCCACAACTATAGTTCATGGAAGCACCCCCGAAGAATACTTTACAAGTAAGAAGCTCGATGTGCCATACTTGAAAGTGTTTGGTTGTATTGTATATGTCATGTATTGGATGAGCTACGAAAGAAGCTTGATCCAACGGTTAAAAAATATATTTTCATTGGATACTCTTTAGAGAAAAAATGATATCATTGTTATAACATTGTCATAGGTGAGTTCAAAGTGAACAAACATGCATCAGATAATGATAATTATATGCAAAAAAAAAAAGCAAGAATCACGGAGCCTTAGTGGACTAGAAACGTCATTTGGTATTACATCTATTGTTAGCCCTTGGCCTAGGAGACTAAGGAGCAATCCACATCTTCAAGTGCATCTACTAGTATTGCAGGTAAAGACAAAGAAAATAAGAAAGAGTAAGATGGTAATGATACATATGCTAGTCATTTGGGATTTGATGGAGATTCGAATGATTCAGAGAGTTTGGATGATGAGCTTGGTATTCCTTTAGTTAGGACACCAGGTGTACAGATAGTATATGATAATGTAAAGACTCCATTGAGTGACCCAATGGTACACAGGTTTAGTAAGTTCATATACCCTATTAAAAGATTTTGTTTTGAAGGTTATGCAACTCACCGTATATTTATATGGTAATGGTGGTTGAGGATGTTAAACCCACTTGTGTTGAGGATGCGGTGGATCATGCTTATTGAGATGCAAGAATGGATGAGGAGATGGCTACATTAGCGGCCAACAAAACTTGGGATCTAATACCATTTCTTAAGGGTAGAAAAGCTATTGGCTGTAAGTGGGTCTACAAATTAAGCATAATGTAGATGGTTCTATTAGTAGGTATAAGGCTAGGCTAGTTACAAAAGGATATACTCAAACACATGGCATAGATTATGAAGAGACATTTACTCCAGTTGCTAGGATGGCATTTGTTAGATGTATATCTTCTTGCATAGTGAATTGCAAGAAGAGGTGTATATGGAGCAACTAGCAAGTTATGAGGATTTACAGCATTCCACATATGTGTGCAAGTTAAAGAAGGCATTCTATGGGCTAAAGTAAGAACCTAAAGCATAGTCTGACAAGATCGGAGAGCATCTTGACAACATTGGCTTTTATGTTTTTTATGTTGATCACTCACTTTATGTGAAAAAAGGGGGGTGTAAGTTTGGTCATCATAGTTATCTATGTAGATTACTTGATTATTACAAGTGACAATAATAGTGGGATTCCTAAAGTTAGGGATGTTATGAAGAAAAGTTTGAGATGAAGGATTTGGGTGAGCTTGTGCACTTTCTTGGTATTGAGATGATCAAATGTGATGGTGATACATGGTTGTCCCAAATGTAGTACATCTTGGATATGTTGTCCAAGTATGGTATGACAGCGTGTAAGCCTCTTTCAATGCATTTGGAGCAAAATGTGAAGTTAAGTACTGATATTGGGGATGAGATAGAAGACTCTACTATGTTCAAGAGGATGGTAGGGAATTTGATTTACATTACTATCACAAGGCTAGACTTAAGGTATTATGTTGGCCTTGTCAGTCAAATTATGCATATGCTTAGAAAGTCTCATTTGGATGCAGTTAGACGCATATTGAGGTATGTGAAGTCCACTTTGGATTATGAACTTCTTTATAATATATAGGTATTTAGATATACATATGCAAATTGGGCTAGTGGCATGTCTGATAGAAGATCTGCATGTGGATTCATATTTTTCCTTGGTAGTGTAGTAGTTACATGGAGGAGAAAAAAGAAACCTACAATCGCTTTATTAAGTACAAAGGCTAAGTATAAAGGTGCCACTATGGTAGTATGTAAGGTGGTATAGCTGCAAAAGTTATTGGGTGATTTGGATATGCAAGTAGATGGTCTAGTTGTCATTCATTTTGACAACATGAGTAGCATACAATTGGCTAGGAACCATATATTCCATGCTAGGACAAAACACATTGAAGTGCATTATCACTTTTTGAGAGAGAAGATGCTTGCATGTGAGATCGACTGAATATATATCGGCACACGTGATCAAATAATTGACATCTTCATGATGGCATTGGGTGGAGAGAAACTTCGAAAGTTTCGAAGCTTACTTAGAGTTACAGAGATGCTATTGAGCTTGAGGGGGCGTGGTGAGATGGCAAGCTCAACATATGCAGACATTGATGATGGATTGCCTAGTAAGATGGATCGGCATGTCTATACTTAGCACATTGGTTGTCATTATGACTCTTACATAGCAGCTAAGTTGTCACTTATTATATTTGGTTTGTTACATATATCTATAGCTAGCATAGTTATACAACAGTCGATTATAGTCTGTTATGTATTGTTTAACTCAGTAGACCGCTTTCATTTATATTGTACCTTATCTATACTTTGTTTACATTGAAAATTGTATGGAATAAGAAAAAGAAGAAACCAATAAGAAAACTTTTTGGCATCCATTTCTCTTTGTGTGTTGAGTGAGCTTCTCCTTGTGTGTATTGTGGTTGTTTGGCACAGCTTAAGTCTCCCCACCACACAATTCATGACACTAACAAAATATTTAAAGCACAAAAATACTTTAGACTTAGCTTTCAAACCATACACCCATGCATTCTTAGAATATTCATCAATGAAGAAAGTACAAGTTGCCAAAAGATATTGTTTGCATTGGACCACAAATATCACTATGCATTAGTATAATTTACAAACACCTCTCATTGAACCATCTTTTGGAAGTACATAAGTAGAAATGCAAGTACATAAGTAGGAGCAGAAAAAGCTTGAGAGATATGACTCAAAGTATATTAAGAGATATGTAAGGAGAAGAAAAAGCTTGAGAGAACATAGCTGGAAGTGTATTGAGAGATGTGTAAGGAGAATATACATATCCCATCAAGTGAATAGGCATTGTGGATTTTTAAGTGTTTAGGAAGTCAAACTTGTATGCATTGGTCCCTAGGTACCTCATGATTTTGTAAGCCCGCCACAATATGTCGGGCTTAGCTTCTTAAATTCACCCAATGGCAATGAACTTTTCTTTGGGCGGCAAACATGCAAAAATGCCATGTATCCTTCCTTAAAGTTCCACTGTTGTCTTCCAAGATAAACATAGGCCTTTTGGTAATCCTTAAATACTTGAACATCTTGCCTTATTGCTTTAACCTACTCGACCAAACTCTTCTTGGAGGCATCCACACTTAGGATTGGATCAAAGAAGTTAAGCATGGTAAGGTACTCTTGCCAGTAAAAACCCTAGAAAGGGATCATGTTGATACTTTGATGATAAGAGGAATTGTTGGTAAACTCTACTAAGGGTAGATATTGCATCCATCACTTAGGTTTTGTCCAACAATATGCCCATAGTATATACTGTCTTCAATGACTTGATCGACCTGCTTTGTCTAACCATCAATTCAGGGATGTAAGTCGTACTGAAGTATAGTTGCATTTCTAAGGGCCTCAAATTGTCTCTTCCAAAATCAAGAAGTGATAAAGAGACTCGACACTAACAATCCTTTTTGGCAACCCATGGAGCCTAAAGATTTCCTTGACAAATAGTCTTGCAATGTTGGAAGCATTGTAGTCTTTATCACCTTGCTACTTGAAGAACTAGGTTGAAAGCTATGGGGAGCTTTCTTAGTGCTCTACTCTTGCACTTGGTTGATGTGGTTTCTAGTTCTCAAGGTTATACTAAAACCATAGCCCTTGGCAAGTTCAGGTGACCTCTTTGTTATCCATAGTCCATGTTGGAGTCTGTCATGAAGGAAAAATACAACATTAATATTTGCACCTTGGATTAATTCCAGCCTTTGTAAATTTAGCTTTAGCCTATGTGTACATGTGTGAACAGCCCTTAAGTTTGGAAGAGGGTTAGAATAAAAGGGACTAGAGGCCAAAGGCAAGAAATCTTTTGATCATTCAATAATCTTGGCTTTACCATTTTCTTGGAGTTAGCTTCTTCTAGCCTATGAAGCACTCAGCCATGGCTGTCATGTATTCTTGAATCCCCAACCATTAATACATGATGAGGATGTCTTGGTGTAATAGATTTGTTAATTCTTTGTTGTAGCTTAGTTAATTTTCAATTTCAGTTAGATTTCATTCCATGGTTGATTGCTTTCATTACATTGGTATCAGAGCCTTGCTTTGATCCAAGGTAGGCTTTGATTCCATCATTTTCATGATTATGATCTTGCTGGGGAGGTCATTTTCATGGAAGATCTAGTTACAGGCATCATTTCTGTGTAACTGGACTTGAAGACACAGTTACATGGTTTGGTTTCTCCTTGACAGTGACTAGACTAGTTGTACTACTTCAAACTGTGGTTATTTTAGTGTTTCTTCACAGAGATATGGGGGCAAGATGGAGGTTCATAACTACTTTGACAGGTCGTCATCAAATTTTACCTCATTTTGAAAACATATGGATCAAAAGAGGGTCAGACATGGCTGAAGGACACTTAAACCAAGGTTACTTTTGAGAGGGAAGGGTTTGCTTCTAGGCTCAGTCTTTCTCTCTCCTCTTCTCAAGCTTGAGTGCTTAGGGATATTCATGCGCAGGCATGCCTTGCAATTGCAGTTCTGTCTACAGACTGGGCAAGCCTCCCTGATGTCTTTCCAGGTGAGCGAAGGATACCATCTAGTCATGCAGGGCATACAGTAGCGCTTGGTGCCACACTTCTGGCAGACCACCACCTCCCCTTTGTCATTTCTTTGACATTGATGACACATTTTGCTGTTCACGTCAAATTTTCCCTTTCCTTTTCTGGTAGCATTTTCAGAGGATGGCCTTGTGCCCTTCTTGCATTTGGGCTCATTGAGGGGCACTTGCTTGGTTCCAGAAGTCAGGGGCAAATTTCCATTGGCAGCAACAGACTCGTTTGGAATGAACTGACTATTTTCTTTCTTGAGGGCCTTCTTCCTCCTGTCATGAGCTGCTTTCTTCAGTTTCACGTTCACATTGCGGGTTCGGCTCTTGACACTTCCAAGCATGTAGGAAGTGGTAGAAACATTGTGCTGCTGCAGCAATGGTTCTCTGTTCCTCGCGAGGCTCTGCATTTCATGCTTGGCAGCCCTTTTTGACTGATCCACTTGTGAAGGCTTGCGAGTTTTTCTGTTTGGCTCATAAGTAAAATCATTTTGTTCCATTGCTTCCTCATCTTCTTCATCTACTGTCGGCATCATAGCGTCCTCAGTAGCATTGTCTTCGAGTGGGGAAGGTTGCAGCATGCTCTTCAATGCTGCATTACCAGGAGACATAACAAGTCCTTCATTATTAGCAAGGTTTCCATTGAGAGAGAGAGAGATTTCTGCCGCATACCTCTGGATGCATTGGGAGAAAGCCAGGAAAAGGCACGGCTATTGGAAAATCTTTGGATAGAGGGCCTTGCAAGACCGGCAACCGGCTGAATAGAAATCCACCAACACGACATTGTCCCCTGCGTTCTTGAGTGCATCGTAGAACTCTTGAGAAGAGTTTATGTCATGCATGTTTGGGTGATCTCAAAGAACGCTGAAAGCTTGGAAGCAGGAAAAGGCGCAGCTCAAGGGCTTGATTGAATGCTGCTTTCAGGCAGGAAAAGCCATTTTAGAACCAGCACAACGAACAGAGAGGGAGAATTCCGAAAGAGAGAGATGCAGAAACAACACAGTTCACCTCTCTTGATTGCCACCTCTCTGCCATCCTGAAGCATTCCTCGGTACACTATCCCAAAGCTTCCTGCTCCTATCTTGTTGTCCTCTGAAAAGTCCATGATTGCAGCTTCCATCTCTGCTATTGTAAATGCTTGAGATCGTCCTTCTCATCGCAAGTCCAGAAAATCAGCATGTCAGGCTTTCGCACCTCCTTTTACGGCCCCTGTTGCGTTCTCCTCCATCGATGCGAGAGTGCAGATGTCTTCCTCCAGAGCTTCAACTTGTGGACAAGGAGATGAGCAGAAAAGGTCTCGCTCCTGTGAGTATTGTCCTTGTGGAGAAGAAGAAATAGGAGAAATGGCGTTGGCATTCTCAACATCCTGGACATTATGCTTCTTCAGCGTCCGCACATACCAATGACACAACCTTTCAACATGCATCAATCAAGACATCTTCATCTGCAGTATGAATCAGCCGTTCCAGGACAGGCAGTGCAATTTAACTAGCTCAAAAGGAGGTGGAGGCTTCCCTCTGCAGAAATTTGATAGCGTTCATGTTGCATCTCTGATCATTGATAGCTTCGAATGTTCGGTGATATTCAAATGATGCATAACTCTGTTCAAATGAGCCAGCACCAGTGCTCACGAGCTTGCCGTGGCATGACTTCAAAGATATAATTGCCACCATTCCAAACTGTGGTTGACAACTTAAACACCTCAAATACTGTGTGCAATCGGTATGATTTGTAAAGGAGGATAGTCAAAGCCAATGTTGCAATTGTAAAGAGGGATTGAATGACAGCATACATGATAACACGCCTCTCAGGACCCAAAATCCTGCTCAATCTCCACCATATGTTGTTGGCTCGTTCCGCTTTACGTTTCAGTTCCCTGTTTTGGATCGAGAAGGAAGCAAGCCGGATGAAGGCAATGTGGTTGCAGCTGGCTTGCCTGATGATCCAACTAAAAGGGGTCTTTCTAAACATATCATTGGTACTCTAAGGGATCCCGGAACACTATTTCTGCTAGGAGAAAGAGCCATTTTATAACAGTATTCGTAGTGGAGACTCCGTTTGGGTAGCTAGTCTCTGAAAGGCCTTGATGTAGTGTAATATGCAACAGCCCTGTGAAATCTCACACCACTGCCAGAACTTCAGAAAGTTTCCTTGTCAATATTGGAAGGTGTGCTGAGAAGGAGAGATCGCATGAATTTGAGGACGTTCTTGGACTTGTCAGCATCTGAAATTGTATGGAATCTGAGGCATAAGCATCTCCCTTAGCTCTGTAGCACTAGACAGGTAGTCTCCTGCAGCCGGCAGTACAGAAGAATGACTGGCTGATCCAAAAAGAGAGCTTGCTCCCGTACCTGCAGTAGTTGGCAAGACACTTCGACCTCCAAGGGCAGAGCGTGCCAAAGATACCCGAGAAGGCTCAAGAAGACTAGAACTTCTGCATAATCAGGTACAATTGGAGCATATGCATACCCTCGTTCTAGTCTTTGGCAAAGCATCTCTGAAGCTTCCTCAACCATTTCCCCTCAAGAATCCATCAACATTGGACCGACATTGAAGAGATTGAAGCCAATGGAGGTCTAGGTGTTCAATGTACAGCATGAAGCTTTTATGCCATTAAATTTTTGCATTCCCTCTCAAATTTCGGGATCTCTTGGACACATTGAAGCCCTCTCTATTACCTATTGCAACCTACTTCAAGTAGAGAAGGTAATTGGTCTTCATCAACCCTCATTTGGAGCATTCATGGAGTCATGGAGCTTTCATGGGATTAATGAAGCTGAAGCTTATCAAGGAAGGGATTATCCTTGAATATTGAAGATCTCTTGGACTGATTTTAGACGGATTATCAAGCTCAGCTCACCTATGTCAAGCATTATGGATTGAAGGTCATTCCATCAATAATGCTCTTCTCCAATCAACTAAATGAGTATTCTTCAAGATATGGCCAAAACAGTGCATAGGGATAATCACAACAGCATGGTTACAGTGAACAGTTTGGTCAGAGATGTAAGGGAAATGAAGTTGAAAGTTAAAGAGCTCGTATCCATCATTGATAGGAGCATTGCAGAAGTGTCAAATGTTCAACATGATGCTTATACATATGGTATATCTCATGAAAGAGAGAATGGCACTAATGCTTATGGATGTGTTTCCCATGATGCTCCAGTTCATGGATATAGCGACTATGGATCTTATGTTTTTTTTTCTTCAAATGGGAAAAGTCTTAGAAGTTCTTTTGGGCAATATGGATGCCATACCTCATGCCAAGATGATCAAGGTGATCCTTATCCAAATGGTTTTGGCCAACAACAAGGTGGTTTTGTCTATGGCAGATTTGATCATGAGAGTAATCATACAAATGCTCATGGCCAGCAGCTTGATGCATTTGGGCAGTAGCAAGGATATTTTGGAGGGACGTATGCATATGAAGATCATGCTTCATCTTTGGAACCTACTCCAAAATACTGTGGACAGCATGCTGATGATCATTCCTATGGGGATGCCTATGTTTATGGGCAGCATTGCAGTGTTAAATGTAGTTGTCCTGAATGCTTCCAAGAGCAATCTTATAGGAATGAATATCATGTATCTTGTTTCCAACAACATCTAGTTGACGATGGGCAGCACGAACCATGTAATGCAGGAATTCATTATGGTCAGCCTATGGATACTAATGCAAGAATGTATACAATGCAAACCGAAGAGGTTAACATCATAGAGAAAAATGAAGAAGCTGATGAAGAAGACAACACTCAAGATGATGATGACAATGAAGAAGATATACAAGAGAATGATCAAATAGAAGACCAAGAGCAGGAATTTCAGAATGAAGATAGTGAAGAAGATGAAGATCAAAATGAAGAAGAGAGTTTAATCGATAAGGAAGAACATGAGGATGCAAAGATATGTGATGATGGTTCACAAGGAGAGTTAGTTGCAGAAATGGATGAGAATGCATATCCATATGATGATGAGCTACCTTGGGATAATCATGTTGATGAGATACATAAACCCATCCTTGGTCATGATTCTTATGATTCCATGGTTGATCTACATCAGCCCATAGTTGATCAAGGACTGCAACTACCTAATGGCGTTTCTTCGGATTCTCATGTATATGATTTTGAATATGGTGCTGATATGTCATATGATTTGAATGCATCGTTTCCCTATGATCCAGGCATTCATGATGGCAATCATGAGTTCTTGGATGGTTTCCCATTTGACCCGGGAGGTATAGATGATATGCATGATTCTTGGACAGGTACCCATGATTATGACTATTATTTTTGAGGGATTTCCTTTTGATCCCGGGGGTACTTCATATCTTTATTTGGAGTATTGCCTACAAGGATGATATATGATGCAGTATGCAGTGACTGTGTAGAGACAGCTTGCTGTATGAAATTTCTGCAGACAATAAAACTGTCCTGACTTCATCAAAATTTGATTCTGATGTTATGGAGTGATGCTTAGGAGTGAATACTTCGTTTCTACACCTCATACTCTTCATTTGGACCAATATATCAAAAGTTATGGTAGTTTTAGTGAATCAGCCCTGTTTGGACAGCAGCCAGTTTTCTCACAGTTTGGCATGCAAAAAGGTCTTCTTTTCATGGACAGTGCTTTCTTATCATTTGGAAGATGAATGGGCATGATTACTACCATTCTTGACTTGGATTTAGGCCATTACTTCTTGGTTTTGAGGACAAAACCATCTTCAGGAAGGGATGGTTTGTCATGAAGGAAAAATACAACATTAATATTTGCACCTTGGATTAATTCCAGCCTTTGTAAATTTAGCTTTAGCCTATGTGTACATGTGTGAACAGCCCTTAAGTTTGGAAGAGGGTTAGAATAAAAGGGACTAGAGGCCAAAGGCAAGACATCTTTTGATCATTCAATAATCTTGGCTTTACCATTTTCTTGGAGTTAGCTTCTTCTAGCCTATGAAGCACTCAGCCATGGCCGTCATGTATTCTTGAATCCCCAACCATTAATACATGATGAGGATGTCTTGGTGCAATAGATTTGTTAATTCTTTGTTGTAGCTTAGTTAATTTTCAATTTCAGTTAGATTTCATTCCATAGTTGATTGCTTTCATTACAGAGTTGCATTTGTACCTTGAATTGCATGCCAAGAAACGTCTCTTTCATAACATCCTCAAAGCCAGGTAAAACATAAAATAGCATAGGAACGCTTTAGTTTTAACACTCTTCACGTCTCTGCGTTCCTATCAATGAGTATGCTTAACCCCTCCGTGGATTTATCTTGGTGGTCAAAAGCACTAACCCCTACATGAGATTTCCACGGTGAATTCTCACGTCCCACTTAATGTAACTATAAGATAGGTTGGTGGCATTTGTTGCGCATCGTAATGGTCAAGTTCTATCACTTAACCTACTCTTATTTTCAGCTTTTTCTCCTTCCTTGTTTACTGGGGTTCATTGTAGAATTGCCTATGGGGAACGAACTCCTCCTCCTCCTTCACAGGCCTTTAGTCCATGTTGGAGTCGCATTTGTACCTTGAATTGCATGCCAAGAAACGTCTCTTTCATAACATCCTCAAAGCCAGGTAGAACATAAAATAGGGTAGGAATGCTTTAGTTTTAACACTCTTCACGTCTCTGCGTTCCTATCAATGAGTATGCTTAACCCCTCCATGGATTTATCTTGGTGGTCAAAAGCACTAACCCCTACATGAGATTTCCACGGCAAATTCTCACGTCACACTTAATGTAACTATAAGATAGGTTGGTGGCATTTGTTGCGCATCGTAATGGTCAAGTTCTATTACTTAACCTACTCTTATTTTCAGCTTTTTCTCCTTCCTTGTTTACTGGGGTTCATTGTAGAATTGCCTATGGGGAACGAACTCCTCCTCCTCCTTCACAGGCCTTCAGTCCATATGTTGGAGTCGCATTTGTACCTTGAATTGCATGCCAAGAAACGTCTCTTTCATAACATCCTCAAAGCCAGGTAGAACATAAAATAGGGTAGGAACGCTTTAGTTTTAACACTCTTCACGTCTCTGCGTTCCTATCAATGAGTATGCTTAACCCCTCCATGGATTTATCTTGGTGGTCAAAAGCACTAACCCCTACGTGAGATTTCCACGGCGAATTCTCACGTCCCACTTAATGTAACTATAAGATAGGTTGGTGGCATTTGTTGCGCATCGTAATGGTCAAGTTCTATTACTTAACCTACTCTTATTTTCAACTTTTTCTCCTTCCTTGTTTACTGGGGTTCATTGTAGAATTGCCTATGGGGAACGAACTCCTCCTCCTCCTTCACAGGCCTTCAGTCCATGTTGGAGTCGCATTTGTACCTTGAATTGCACGCTAAGAAACGTCTCTTTCATAACATCCTCAAAGCCAAGTAAAACATAAAATAGCATAGGAACGCTTTAGTTTTAACACTCTTCACGTCTCTGCGTTCCTATCAATGAGTATGCTTAACCCCTACGTGGATTTATCTTGGTGGTCAAAAGCAATAACCCCTACATGAGATTTCCACAGCGAATTCTCACGTCCTACTTAATGTAACTATAAGATAGGTTGGTGGCATTTGCTGCGCATCATAATGGCCAAGTTCTATTACTTAACCTACTCTTATTTTCAACTTTTTTTCCTTCCTTGTTTACCGGGGTTCATTGTAGAATTGCCTATGGAGATCGAACTCCTCCTCCTCCTCCTCCTTCACGGGCCTTCAACTTTACATTCCATAATTTTCTTTGTTGAAGTATACCCCAAAAGGAACTTCAATTTTCTACCACTTTGACCAAATATAACGGTACTAGGGTCACCTTAAAAGTTTGTATGTTGCACATTCTTGCTATCGTATGCCACGCATTACTTTGAGAATTTTCGACGATCGGGCATGTTTGGGTGCCATTTTCTCTAATGCACGTGCTTTTCATGCTACGTCACCTATGAAGTTTCTCAATTACCAACGGTTTGGTTATCAAACTAAGGCTTTCTTCAACCCTTGTCCACAATCAAGGGTGGTGTGGCTAGAAGAAAGGCCTTTGTAGGCGAGGTGTTTCCGATTCAACGAGTCTTGTAGTCCATGGGTCATTTAAAAAGGGGATTGATTTTGCAAAAATATCGGGCACGTGGGCTTATATGGAGTCTCCGGTGAACTCCGTTTTATGCGGCATGCCCCAGGGTCTGCTGAGTATCCCTTTCACCTTTCGCATAGCCTTTGCCTTAGAGAATCGGATCGTGTGTCACACCCCTAGGGGGTCATCGTGCCGAGAGAGGGTAGCACATTTCCCGGCTCGGCTCTCCATCCGAAGGGTAGGCAACCGTCGATCGCACAGCCTCAGGGAAGCGCGCTGGTCGGCGCGTGCGCGTCAAGAGATGTTAATCGCAAGCAGCCGGAGAGCGCAGAATTGGCGTCCGGTCCTATCGGAAGGCACGGAGCGTGTTGTGAGGACGTCAGCCCCGTAAATCCCCGCCGGAAACAGGCGCGCCTGCGCAGGTACTACACACCGCTTCCTGAATGACGTGGACAGAAGCAGAATTGCAAGGAGAGCGCGGGAGCGCTGCTGGTGTCCCAAGGAGAGCAACTACTTTAGCATTCGACGTTGTAACGCCCCCCCAGAACTAGTGAGGGGGCACTCCAAAAATTGGGATATGCTGCTTGTCTGTGCCGGGCACACAGTATTCTTTAGTAAAAGGCGAAAGAATAGTTCGCTCTGTGCCCAACACGCAGCTTCCTAACAGACCACGCTCACGAGAAGCCCTCATATACCCTACCATTTTCCTTCTCTAGCGGGCTTCAGCGGCCCTTTGCGCATGTGGGATCTCTGCGCAACGTCGTCCATGCATGCGCGGAAAAGGCGGAACATTTGGCCACGGAGCGATTTTCTAGCTATATCTCCCACCCAATAACCGGTATCCACCACCCCATTCAACTCAGCAAAACCACTCGAGTAAGAAACAAGATTATTACGGACCTGTTCCCACCACACCACGGTGGGGTTAGCAAACTTCATATCCAACCCACTCGTTCACATGTGCTGGAGTGCGCAATCTGGTTCACAACCACAAACCTTTCTCTGCCATCCGTGAGATGCTTGTCTAGTGAGGTTCACTTCCAGTTCACCACGTGTAAGACCTGCTATTGGTCAGCAGCAATGCCTGGGCACAACTTTTCAGGCTATGAAAGTAACATTTTAATTTTTTCAATTTCCTTCTCACACAGCCTATGTATGCATGCCTAGGTTTGTGTGCAGGAGTGTGCTATGTCAACGAGTGTGTGCCTATGTTTGTGAGTGTACACCTATGTGTGTGAGCATGCCTGTGTGTTGAGGACCTTCGTCATACACTAAGAATTATTAGTTATTAACAAGAAAATTGAAAGAACGCCTAATTGCAAGAGAGAAGAAAATACAGAGAGCATGCACAACACAAGATTGAGCACAATCTCCCCCCATGCATGGGTGAGCATCTCCCCCATGCATGTTTTATGGATTTGTAGCAACATTTTTGTGCTCAGAAATCGTTAAAATGCATCCCCTTTTGAGGCTCTTTCTTTCTTTGCATGAATATCTTGCTTTTGTCCTACTATTTTCCAACTCCTGTTCTATTAAATCTATTTTAAGGTTTACAAAATCATAATCTAGCCCTCTAGGCCTTGCAAGGTACTGACATACAAATACATAAATTGCACATAGGAGCATACAAT